>NC_053137.1:50632808-51259837 GCF_016808335.1 Panicum virgatum | reverse complement strand
GCAGTTGGCCAGGGTTACCTGGATACTCCGGGTATAAGCCCGAATACTCCGGACGTCAAAGTCCGGACATTCCGGGCTGCTACCTGGACATTCCGGGTTGGCATGGTCACTCTCAAAAATAACATTTTGGAGTGGTTTCTTTGGCTCACAAGTATTTGAATAGGTTCTCTTGAGCACTAGTTTCAAGTTAACACCTGCAGATTAAAGTCTCTCTTGATAGTACGGCATTCATATACTCAAAAACAAAATAAAATACTGTTCTTTGAGTAAATTCCAAACACCGCCTTTTCATTTCCTTTTTGAGGGGACATGTTTCGCCATATTATTCATCTGTTCAATTTTAACACCTGCACACATGCTAGATTACAATATTAAACGTACATTTGTTTTGTTATCAAACACCAAAACTCATTTAGAGCCGAGATATCTTTCATTATGTTTTCATCAAACTCAAAATAATGATGATACAACGAATAAAGTGGCGTTCCTTTTTCTAGCCTACTAGGAAGCTTCTATGATATGTAAATCAAAGGTAGAACTATAAACATATACTATTTAAAATAAGAGAAAAAATACAAATAAAGTGAGAAGAAATGCTTAGGTGTCAAAACAGGTAATTATGAAAAAATTTCAACGGTTGCTACAGTAAAAGTTATCACGTTAGCACAATGTTTTCATGTCAGCACTATTGAGTCACTGATGGCTTTATTTTAAAGCCAAGAATCAAGGTTACTATGCTAAACTAGCAAGGTTATTTTTTCTCTCTCGAAAAGATAAAACTATCAAGGTTATTAAACTGTCCAATTTATGTTCTCTATCTGCTGTACTAACATATTAACAGAAGCACAATGTTTTGAAGTTGTCCACTGTTTATGATGACAGTAATCCCTGTGTTTATGTTCAGTCTTTTGTTTCAGTTTGTTTTGTTTCAGTTAGCAGTCAATCAGGTAGTTAGCTGAATGAGTCAAGGGTGTTAGCAGCCAGCAGGTCCTAGTCTTTAGGAAGTGGAGTTAGTAGAGTCACTTGTTCTCCTTAGAATGTCCTAGTCTTTAGGAAGTGGAATCAGTAGAGTCACTTGTTCTCCTCAGGACGTGTCCTGAGTATTAGGGGCCATCATGGCCATTAGCATTGGCCACTAAGGCCCTGTTATCGGTTCTATAAATAATGAGAGCAAGATAAGCCCAAAAGCTGCCTTTTACAGCACCAAATCTCCTACATGTATATTGTGAACATTTCGTGCCGGGTGCGTACTCGAGCTCTAGTGCAGCCGTGGCGCTCAGCTCAGCTTGAGGCCATGGGTGGGGGAACCGGGGCATTGTCGACAAGCCACATGCACCAATCCCGGCAGCCGGCTTTTGAGTGCAACGCAATGCCCGTCCAGTAGCAGCTGCCATGCTCCCCCTTGCGCGCGCACATTCGTTGGGCGGGCCCCTTCCACACCACTAGCACCAGATCCGCTGCGTGACTACCTACCCAAAAGCAGAAGAGGCTCCTCGTCTCACTCTAATACTCCACTCCCCCTGCCCTACCCCTCCTCTGCTCTGCGCCACACTCGACATCGACATGCGACCACACTGCCTTTAACTACACCCACCTCCTCCTCCCAACCCTAGCAATGGCTTTACTTTAAACATTGTGCTATATTTTTTTTATCATACACATTTTTAGATTTTTTATTTATCATTATCATTGTCACTTGGGCCTCTTATTGTGAAACATTTAATGCTGATTGCATTTGTTCTATTTGTATTTGTTGTTTATTCTTGAACATGATAGAATGTCATATTTACGTTATCAGCTAATGTCATATATAAACTTTGCAGATTGAACCAGATATGATTTTATCTCCCACCCTATATTACAGTACGCCACCTGATAAGCAAGGGTCTTGCGTAGCTCACACACTATACTGGAGTGGTAAGAGTTATACAATTCTTTTTGAGAGTGGGCCAAAGCTGACCGACTTTGAGGGATTTAACCTCACTCCTGGAGAATATCTGAGTAAGGAGCCATTCGTGAAAATAAAGAAAATTATTGGGTCAGTAACAGATAAGGAGTTTAGCTTTGTGCGGAACACCGGGAAGCGTATAATCCGGTCTCTACTTTCTGAGCTTGCTGACTTGTTTGTTTTCGGTAAATGTATCACAAAGAAACATCTAAAAGCTTCTAACATTCTCCTGAAGGGGTCGACCGTGAAATTCTTTGGATGTCAAATCATCACATATGAGAAGGCTCAACCAAGAGAGAATGTTTAGGACATTGCTGATATAGTTACGAGATGTTTCCCAGTGGGGCAGGTCCCAAGTGATCTGGATGATCTCCTTTTTTTGGTGGAAGATCCCCTTAATAACCTTGAAATAGCGAAAGACAGCTGCGATTTATACTTGGCAAGAGAACGGAGAGAGCTACTAGTACATCTCCACACAGAATACATGATCAACGTGAAGCACCAAATACCCGACCTCAATGAGTTCTTCAGAAATTGTCCATATCAGGCGAGAAGGAGGGTTTTGAGAGAAATGCTGAAGGGAAGGGGTGGTGGTAAGAATCTGAAAGAGGTCGAAGAGTTCAGCGCCCGGAAGGAGGCGGTGGTTGCCCCTGCGACGAAGAAGTGGAAGGCCCTGTCGGATGATGATGGGATGGGCGTCCAGGCCCCTCCTCCCAACGACTCCGATGGTGGGCTTTCGATGAGGAAACTTAAGCAGATGATGATGAAGAAGGGGAAACGGACCGCCAGAGAGGGGAGCTGTTGTGGTGGTTCGGCTAGAGACGGACCAGACAGGGAGGAGGATCGCGCAGCTGCCCGGTTGCTTTCGATGGGTGAAGTTGCAGAAGAGATGCCAAAGGGCAAGGGGGATGGTAAGAAGAGGAAAGAGGTCAGCAGGGAGGAGGTTGGTGGCGGTATGGACGGCACTGGCGACCAACAGCCCCGCAAGGAGGCGGAGGTGATTACATCTATAGCAAAGAAGCAGAAGACCCTGCTGGATGGGGATGGCTGCGGCATGGAGGTTGCAAGGGACATGATGGGGTATGGCCAGGTCCTGGAGAAGGTGTCGGTTGCTGCGAAGATGATACCATCAATTGTTGTTGTGCATACTCCTGACATGCCAGAAAGGTGCCTATCTATATCTTTTCCTTCATCAAAGCTGATTATAATAGCTCTAAACTAAAGGAGTCTTGGCCAGAAATCAACCTGGCAACATTTCAAACAAATAACACCGGAAGGGGAGAAGGGAGGACATCAGAACAGTTTGGGGCTGCTGAACTTAGGCTGCAGCTGGCCCTCAATACATATATTAGAGTTGGTTACAATCACTATTTAAAATAGCGGGCTAAAGTATTTAGCGGTTGGTGTTTGTAGAGGCTAGGAAAGGCTCTAGCGGGCTATAGCCTAGCTAACCCATATAACGGTTTTATAAATACCATGTGTTGAGAAATCAGCCCACTAATTTTGATACCAACTTCTTTTGTACACATTATACCCACACTACACCAAAAAAAAACCTCACATAGACACTAATATGAGAGACCAACTCTATATGGGAACTCAACTCTTTATTCACCATAACGTATTACAACACAAGACTCTTGTACTCTTTATCTGGTTATCCTACCATGACACTACTACACTATATGACAATCTTGTCATCTCATATTTTAGACATCTTATGCCATGGTGTGGCAACAGGGGAGGGGAGCACCCCTATTTATATGACTCTACGGCTCATATGGTTTTGCCATGTGTCCATCTTCTACACACTTTTTACAAAATATCTAACTCTAGAATTTCTTCATACTTATCTAATTATACAAATATATATATATATATATATATATATAATTTCTAAAGTATTCTATATTTCACCATAAAGCATGGTAACCATGATTCTCTCTAATTTTCTAGAAGCTTCTCACAATTATGCACTTCTACTTCAACACCATGCATAAATCTATGAGCAATTTTGCATATAAATATGAAATCAAGAAAATTTTATGTACTGAAGTACGTCTTGGACTTCATTCCCTCGTCACATCATTGACAAAATACTAAATTTTGTAAATGACGAAGTTCAATACTAAATTAACAATAAATAAAGGCTAATTTATATAGTTTTGCTGGCTAAATAACCCTTAGTTTATAGTCTATAGCGGGATATAGCTGTCTGTTAGCGGATTTAGCGTTTTAGAGCTAAGAGATGGATATCCTAGCTTTCTCCTCTCTCAAAAGTTATATCAGGCTATAGCGGTGGCTATAGCCGGCTATTTAGAACTTTGGTTACAATAGTCAAAAGCTATAGGAGTTATACTCCTCAACAACTACTGCGTACTTAGGCCTTGCTCGCTTCTGCTCATCCGCTTGCTGCAGTCAGTATGGCTAGCCACTGTTGGTAATGCTGGCTGCAGCTGCGTTGACCCTATACTATTACACTAGACATGCTCCTACTACGCCACTTGCCACAACTTTCTGCCATCACTAGTTTACTGGTATGGTGAGGCAATGACGGTGGATAAAGGATTACTAAAGATAGGTAAATAGAGTAGCAACGATGCAGCATTTAATCTAGGATCACTAACCATCGGTATCTATTTTTTAGGTGAACATGATCTTTGTTATAGAAAGTTTTTCCATGAGCTCGAGTTGTTGTTGCTTGAAGCACTTCCACACCCTTAAGAACTCTTGCATCTTTTCTTGCACTGGAGCTTTGATCAGTATTTCAGAAAGTAGAACTATATAAGTCATAATCTATTATCTCAACGGGTGACTTGATATAATAAGGCATTAAGGTACGGGTGACTTGTGCATTAAGATAGTTACCTACCATCATACGTGGAATAGCTGTAGCTTAAGTATCAGTCTAAGAAAATCTCTGCAACTTCTCAAAGTTAAAATATCTGATAAGTCCAAGCTTTTGTACCATAGGCTATAACCTCTAATGTTTTATTTTTCTTATAGGTATGCATTGTTGTTAAGAAGCATCACTTTTTTACTTTGCTGTGATAACCAAGGCAAATCATATGAGTGCACATCAGATAGAATAAAATCATTCTTAAAATGGAGCGGATGTAGTTTCTGCCTTTTCTTTGAGGTATAAACCATAATATTTGTGTCTGTACTCCATATGTGTTGTTATATTTCACTTATTGGATCCCTATTTTCTTATGTTAGTGGAATAAGGATCAAGGAATGCTTTGTCACATGTTGAATGCCCTGACTGGAATGCGTGTTGCATTTCTTGTCAATCCAGGTAATTGTAGTCGCCGTCATATTTATTTACCTGATACTGCTATTATCCATTCCATTGATTTAACGGTATTACCATTTATTTTTGTATTGTAGCCTTTACATATGTAATGTCCAATGTCAAAGTGAAGCCTGTCATCTTTCTCGTCAAGTTTTTGTTGTGATGAGAAATGGGCTGCTGTGAAAGATATTCTTATGGCGGTAAACAAAACGCTCTACTTAATATTTGTTTATCTTTTTCCAGTACATTGCATGTAACATATGAGACGTTGGTTATATAGGTGTTTCTCCCACAAGAAGAAAACGTCCCCGAACCACCGGACCATCTATATGTGTTCACCAGAACTGATGATTATGTCTACATGAGAAATATGAAGGTATCTTGATAGCGCATTGTATTTGTTTGGGCTATTTGCAAAACACGTAGTTGGACTTCAAAACAAGGGAAGCCTTGCAATTTTTCTTGAATTTTTTATATTCTTTTTCTTTGAATTTCAGTTTTGCTTGCCCTATTTCTTTAAAAGGACAAATTTCAGGTTACCACAAATTTTGTTGTGGTAGACGCTTACCTTTCTCTGTAACTGTTCTCCCTTTTGTCCTCCTTTTCCTTTCTTAATTAATCCAATTACCACTGGCCATGGCCGATGGTTTTGAATCCACATAACAGAAAAATCAATAATTGATGGGTGGTGATGTAAGTTCCTTTCCCACATCTAATCTTGAGAAAGGCTACTTGAGAAAGAGTTGGGCCTTGTTTAGATGCATAAAGTTTTGGGTGTAAAGCACTGTAGCACTTTCGTTTATATTTGGTAATTATTGTTCCGTCATGGATTAACTAGGCTCAAAATATTCATCTCGCAAATTATAGATAAATTGTGTAATTAATTATTTTGTTTAGCTATATTTAATATTTCATGCATGCGTTAAAAGATTCGATGTCATAGGAAATCTTGTAAAGTTTTGGAATTCTGAAGAAACTAAACAAGGCCCTATTACCCAGCCTGCTGCATTTGCAGCATTGTTACATCGCAACAGCAAGATGCGTCAGAACTGACGTGGGAAAGTGCATAGCATCTGCCACAACAGACATGGGAGCTTTGTGGGTGGGCTAATAGCCTGAAATGTAGAGGAGGGTGCATCTAGTTGGATGTGACCATGGGTGTAATTTGTAGCCGGCACTGGCAATAGGCCAGTGAATGAGGGATGAAGGCTTTTCAAGTTATGGCTTTGCTGATTCAGATGTCACTTGCAGGTCTAAATTAGTTCACGCCAGCTACCATGTCTCTAGAACTGCCTCTAAAACAAGAGATTAAGTGCCCTGATTTAGATATCTTACTTCGCAATAGTGTCGATGATATGTACATTTATAGTGATGACTTAATGGTTGGATGTTGTCAACTTGAATTTGGTTGGTTGGTTGATTTCGATTTTAAGTATGATCGAAAAATTGCATGTATATGTATGTGTTTTAAGATCGTTTTCGTAATGCCGAGGTTGACGGACCCCTGCTATGAATAGTAGCGAGGGCACATTTGTTCTTACGGAGGTAAAACTTCTCATACTATCATCCTCATTATAAACTATTTGGAATTTTTCAGGTGGGGCCATCTTTCGGTCTGAAGCTTTTGAAAATTCAGGACATCTCAGATCGAGTCTACGGTATTCCTCGAAACCAGATAACTATGAAAATTTGTCAATTGTTGCTACAGTAAAAGTTACCACGCTAGCACAATGTTTTCATGTCAGCACTATTGAGTCACTGATGGCTTTATTTTAAAGCCAATAATCAAGGTTACTATGCTAAACTAGCAAGGTTATTTTTTTCTCTCGAAAAGATAAAACTAGCAAGGTTATTAAACTGTCCAATTTATGTTCTCTATATGCTGTACTAACATATTAACAGAAGCACAATGTTTTGAAGTCGTCCACTGTTTATGATGACAATAATCCCTGTGTTTATGTTCAGTCTTTTGTTTCAGTTTTTTTTTGTTTCAGTTAGCTGTCAATCAGCTGGTAGTTAGCTGAATGAGTCAAGGGTGTTAGCAGCCAGCAGGTCCTAGTCTTTAGGAAGTGGAGTTATTAGAGTCACTTGTTCTCCTTAGAATGTCCTAGTCTTTAGGAAGTGGAATCAGTAGAGTCACTTGTTCTCCTAAGGACGTGTCCTGAGTATTAGGGGCCATCATGGCCATTAGCATTGGCCACTAAGGCCCTGTTATCAGTTCTATAAATAATGAGAGCAAGATAGCACCAAATCTCATGCGTGTATATTGTGAACATGTCGTGCCGGGTGTGTACTTGAGCTCTAGTGCAGCCATGGCGCCCAGCTCGGCTTGAGGCCATGGGTGGGGGAACCGGGGCGTTGGCGACAAGCCACATGAACCAATCATGTCGGTACCCTGTAGCAGGGATACCCACTCATACTGCCGCAAGGCAGGACTCGCGTAGTCACCCGTAACTACGCCATAAGGGGCGGAGCAGCCGGGCCCCACGGGTCTAGCTCTTACCTCGCCAGGCCAACGGCCCTGTACCCGCTCCTCGCTCTGGGACGGGTCCGGTGATGCCACGTGTTCCTGAGGAGGGGAGGCTCCGCGCCTTAAAAGCCGGGGGCCCCGGACCTCCCACGGGGTCCCGGACCCCCCATATACTATCCGGACCCCTCAGCGGGGAGGGAACAGACACCCCGCCTGGAGCAGGTCCGGAGCCGCCATGTGTCCGCAGGCGCAGGCATGCGCGCGAGTCTTCCGCTGAAAGACTCGCCCACCACCACATTCAATGCGTGTGGTTGAGGCGTGCTCTGATGCCGCAGAACGTGAGGCAGCCTTTGTCAGGCCTCACTGTACACCGCATATTACCGAGGAACACAGTGCAGCCGCAGGCGCAGCGCCCGCGCAGAGCACGCCTTGCCGCATTAAATAGATACGACGGCATGGCCCTTTCCATCATGTCGCCTACGCCGCAAGCTACACGGCCGGTACAGCTACGTGGTAGGCTACGCCGCAAGCTACGCCTGGCACCGTTTCGACAAGACAGGGCAAAGCACGCCGGTCGGAAGATTCCCACGGACAAACCAGGGAAATCCTGGAATAAGATCTCTGTCGCTTGCAGCGCCATAATGCTCTATACAGTATGTTATTTTACACTGCATCATTGGGCCCACCTGTTGGGGACTCAATGGTCATGTACGCGCCTCCCTTGAGATATAAAAGGGAGGCGCTCGCTAGAACAGGAGGGGACACACACGGGCTCTCAAGCTCTCGGACACAAGCAATACAACACTCAGTGGACGTAGGGTATTACGCTTCGGCGGCCCGAACCACTCTAAACGCTGGTGTTCATTGTGTTCTAGATCGAGATCGAACTAAGCGCAGCTACCCCTCGAGTTCATACTCCCTTAGGGCTTAGGCGGGTGCATTCTGCCACCCGGCTGTGGGTTTGCACACCACGACATTTGGCGCGCCAGGTAGGGGAATTCAGCGAGTTTTAGTTCATCTCATCCTTGTCTCCATGGTACGTGTGGTATAGCACTCTCACCACGACGACGCCGTGGAGATGGCGGAGGGTGTGGCATTATCCGCGCCACGCACCTTTCGCCTTCCTGCGATGGGGGCAACCGTGCCCATGGAGCAGCCGCCGTCAGCAGTGGCGCACGCTACACATCAGCGAGTGTCAGGGCGCCCGTCAAAGGCCCCCTCACAAGCTGCGAGCGGCGGGGCGCTGGCAGCAGGTAGCGAGTTGCTCCGCAACCCTCCGGCTGCTGCAGCTTCACCAGACGCTCTGAGGCAGTGGCGGGACGACATTGACCATCTCCTCCACCTGGCTCAGGCCTCCCCCAGTTCTGCAAGGACTGGGCAACGACCTCCACCCGGCAATGCGGTGGTACCCTACCACCGACGCCAGGGCGGTGCGTCGACATCCGTGCACTCCCCCACTATGAGGAGTGCGCGAACAGAAGACCTGCGGGCGGAGCTCAACTGCAGGCGTGCGGGTGAGGATGCCCGCGTCTCCCTCAAAAGGGCGCGAGAACGCCGCCTCAACATCGAGGGCCGCAATCTCAACGCCGACTTGGATGCAGCGGCACCCAAGCTTCCGGGAAAAGCCCGGGCACTAGCGCCTGCCCCGGTTGCTGGGGTGGGCTGCGCCGCGCTCGCGGTTCATCTCCGCGCGGTGGCCTGGCCGTCCAAGTTCCACCCGCACCTGCCGGAGAAGTACGACGGTACCACTAATCCGTCGGAATTCCTGCAGGTGTATGTCACCGCCATCACAGCAGCTGGTGGCAATGACGCTGTCATGGCGAGCTACTTTCATGTAGCCTTGACCAGGCCAGCCCGGACATGGCTCATGAACCTCACTCCTAGGACGATTCAGTCCTGGGAGGAGCTCTGTGCGAGGTTCACTGCGAACATCGCCAGTGCATACCAGCAGCATGGTGTGGAGGCTCACCTCCACGCCGTGAGGCAGAAACCCGGAAAGACGCTCTGGGCATTCATCTCGCGCTTCACCAAGGTACGAGGTACCATTCCTCATATCTCTGACGCATCTATCATTACTGCTTTCCGTCAGGGGGTACGTGATGAGAAGATGCTCGAGAAACTGGCGATGCACGAGGTGGAAAGCGTCACCACGCTTTTCTCCCTGGCCGACAAGTGTGCCAGGGCCACTGAGGGCAGCGCATGGCACTCAGCCCCCCAAGGCGGAGTCGTCGAGGCTGGTGGCTCTGGAGCCACCATTCAGGGCGGTGGCAAGAAAAAGAAGAACAAGAACCGCGGTCGCGGGGGACCCCAGGCTGGAACCCCAGTTGCTACGGCAGTAGCACCAGCTGCAGCGGCGGCGGCTGGGGGCCAGAATGCAAACAGCAAGCGACTCCGACAGCGAGGAGCACCGCAAGAAGCTGTACGTAATGTACGGCGGAAGCTGGGAGGTTGTCTCCCGGCGGGACGTGAAGACCCTTCGCCAAGAGGTCCTTTCGGCGAAGCCGGGGATCCCGAAGGCGGCGTCGTACCACAGGTGGAGGGACACCACCATCTCCTTCGGGCCGTCTGACTGCCCGGAGAACATGGCCGGGGCTGGTGTACGCCGGCTGTATCACGTGCTGATTGACGGTGGGGCTGGCCCCAACGTTATCAGCTATGCAGCGTTCAAGCAGCTGCAGATCCCGGAGTCCAAGCTGACTCCCTCTCGCCCATTCTCCGGAGTGGGCCCACATCCGGTGTTCCCTCTAGGGAGCATCACTCTGCCGGTCACGTTCGGGACCGAGGAGAACTTCCACACAGAGAGCGTCCAGTTTGATGTTGCGGAGGTGAACCTCCCGTTCAATGCCATCATTGGCAAGACAGCTCTCTACCGCTTCATGGCCATTGCCCATTACGGGTATTTGGTCCTGAAGATGCCTTCTCCTGCCGGTGTCCTCACCGTTCGGGGTGACCGCTCTGCTGCTATCGCTACAGTCGAGAAACTGCATGCTCCGGCGGCAGAGGCTGCACGTTCCGAGGAGGATGCCCCATCCGCCTCGCGAGCCAAGGTGCCTGCCAAGGCACCAAAGGTTCAACCGTCCGACCCAGACAATGTTCCCGTGAAGACCGTGCAGATCGGAGCGGACTCCTCCAGGACCACTCGCATCACAGGAAACCTAGAGGAGAAATAGGAAGACGCGCTCATCACTTTCCTCCAGGCAAATGTGGACGTGTTCGCCTGGGAACCGTCACAGATGCCCGGGATCCCCAGGGAAGTGATCGAGCACCATCTGAGGATCTACCCTGACGCCACGCCGGTACACCAGAAACCTCGGAAGCAGTCCATGGAGCGGCAGAACTTCATCCGTGAAGAAATCCGCAAGCTGCAACACGCTGGCTTCATCGAGGAGGTCCACCACCCCGAGTGGTTGGCCAACCCGGTCGTTGTCCCAAAGGCCAACGAGAAGCTTCGGATGTGCATCGACTACACCAGCCTCAACAGGACATGTCCTAGAGACCCCTATCCTCTTCCACGTATCGATCAGATCGTGGACTCCACCTCCGGATGTGACCTTTTGTCTTTCCTAGATGCATACTCTGGTTTCCACCAGATTCTGATGTCTAGATAGGATAGGAAGCATACTGCTTTTGTAACAGTGGATAGACTTTATTGCTATATTGTCATACCATATGGTCTACGGAATGCCTTACCCACGTTTGTAAGAGCTATGAATAAAACTTTCTGTAATCTAATTAGAGATATTGTTGAGGTGTATGTTGATGACATTGTGGTTAAGACTAAGGTAGGGTCAACACTAGTTGAGGACCTGTCCCTCGTCTTCGATCGGCTACACGCCACGCGCACGAAGCTGAATCCCGAGAAGTGTGTGTTCGGCGTCTCGGCAGGGAAGCTGTTGGGTTTCCTGGTCTCACATCGAGGCAAACTCAGCCAAGATCAAGGCGATCGAGGCAATGAGGCCTCCTGGCCGCATCAAGAACATCCAGAAGCTCACTAGATCTCTGGCCGCTCTTAGCCGCTTCATTTCGAGGCTGGCTGAGAGGGCCGTCCCCTTCTTCAAGCTGTTGAGGAGGTCCGGTCTATTCTCTTGGACTGAAGAGGATGAGCAAGCCTTCTAGGAACTAAAGCAGCATCTCACCTCACTGCTAGTATTGGTGGCTCCAGAGCCAGGTGAGACGTTGTTTTTATATCTTGCTGCGTCTGCAGAGGCGGTCAGCATGGTGTTGGTGGCCGAGAGGACGGAGCAAGCCGCCAGGGGGACACCAGGGTCCCTCCGGCCAAGGATGGTGAGCCGGGCCACGGACATGGGGGTCCGGCAGCCACTCCTCTGTCTGAAGGTCCAGACCCCGGACCAGGGGGTCCGGTGGAGCCTCGATCCAGTGGGAACCTAGAACCGCTGGGGGCCCAAGGACCTGACGTGGTGGACAAGGATGAGCCGGACCCGGTGGCCAGGGTCCGGACCATCCAGAAGCCAGTCTACTATGTCAGTGAAGTCCTTCATGAGGCGAAGGCTAGGTATCTTGAGACGCATAAGCTTATCTATGCCATACTTATTGCGTCCAGGAAACCGCGTCATTACTTTCAGGCACACAGGGTTGTTGTAGTGACCTCTTATCTACTGAGAGCGATCTTGCACAACTCCAACGCCACGGGCAACATCGCCAAGTGGGCAGCAGAGTTGGCTGAGTTCCAGCTGGACTTCCAGCCCCGCCACGCGGTCAAAAGCCAAATCCTGGCTGACTTCATAGCAGAATGGACTCCTTCCCCCAAGCAATCCTGGGGTCCGGACATCAACGCCGGACCCCCGGAGCTGGAAATCAGGACACCAGTCTTCACCAAACCCCACTGGACACTCTTCTTCTACGGGTCCGTCCGTGAGCAGCGGGCCGGAGCTGGTGTGGTCCTCATTGACCCAAGCGGAGATCAAATGAAGTACATGGTGCACCTTGAGTTCAAGGCCACCAACAACATGGCAGAGTACGAAGCATTGATCTTTGGCCTGACACAAGCCCTGTCTCTGGGGATCCGGCAGCTCCTGGTGAAGGGAGATTCTCAGCTCATCATCAAGCAGGTCCGGGGGGATTGCAGCTGCAACAATCCCCAGCTTGCGGCATACCTCATTCACATGAGGAAGCTCGAGAAGGACTTCGACGCCTTGGAACTGCAACATGTTCCCCGCAAATTCAACTCAGCAGCAGATGGTCTCTCCGCGAGAGCATCTACCTGGGCATCCGTGCCTGAGGGCGTCTTCGAAAGACGGTTGCTGAGACCTACCGCCCAGCCTGCCGAACTGGGTGAAGGGGATCAAGCTACCACCTCGAAGCTAGCGGTCCCGGCGGCATTCCATCTGTGGTGCCCACCCTGGGTTGTGTGCTCTGTTGAGGATCCTGGAGGCCTCATAGAGCCACTCCCACCTGCTCAAGGAGGTCCCGATACATGGATCTGGGACTACCTGAAAGACAATATCCTTCCTGATGACGATGTGTCCGCTGAGCGCATAGTACGATTGGCTAAACGCTATGCGGTGGTAGAAGGGGATCTCTACCGCCGTGGCACCAATGGTATCCTCATGCGGTGCATTTCCCAGGAAGAGGGCCGCGAGTTGCTCGCGGAGATCCATGGAGACGAGTGTGGAAGTCATTCCTCATCACGCACGCTTGTTGGTAAGGCCTTTCAGCATGGCTTCTACTGGCCGACAGCACTCCGGGATGCAGCCGAGCTGGTAAAGTCCTGCAAAGCATGCCAGTTCCATGCAAAGCAAATACACACACCGGCTCAGGCTCTGCAAATGATCCCGCCCTCATGGCCATTCGCCGTATGGGGCGTGGATATCCTGGGGCCGTTCCCCCAGGCCGTCGGCGGATACCGGTTCCTCTACGTCGCCATCGACAAGTTCACAAAGTGGCCGGAGGTTACCCCTGTGGTGAACATTACCAAAAAATCAGCAGTCGCATTCCTCAAGTCCATTGTGTGCAGATTTGGCATCCCAAACCACATCATCGCGGACAACGGGACCCAATTCAAAAGCAGACTCTTCCAAGAGTACTGCGAGGACATCGGCATCCAGCTATGCTTTGCGTCCATGGCACATCCCTGCAGTAATGGGCAGATCAAAAGGGCAAATGCAGAGATCCTCTGGGGACTCAAGACCCACACTTACAACTGCTTGAAGATGCATGGTGCAAAGTGGCTTGATGAGCTTCCGTGCATGCTATGGGGCAACCGGACCACGCCCAGCCGAGCCACTGGGGAGACCCCATTCTTCCTGGTCTACCGGGCTGAAGCATGCCTTCCCTCGGAAATTCACCTGTGCTCACCACGGGTCCAGGCTTTTGACGAGTCCATGCAGGAACAGATGCGGCGTGATGATGTGGACTTCGTTGATGAGCGAAGGTGGCGAGCCGCAATCCGAAATGCACGCTACAACCAGGCGCTCAGGCGCTATCACCAACGGTTCGTGCGCAGTAGGGAGCTCTGGGCTGGGGAACTTGTCCTAAGGCGGATCCTGAACCGAGCGGGGCTTCACAAACTCTCCCCCAGCTGGGAGGGTCCCTTCAGGGTGACGGAAGTATGATGGCCCGGATGCGTTCGCCTTGCCACAGAAGAAGGAGTGCCACTGCCCAACCTGTGGAACATAGAGCATCTGCGTAAGTTTTACGCTTAGACAGAGCAGGGAAAGAACTTTTCCTTTGTAATAAGATAGAATCAGCTTGCGGTCCAGAGCGGTGGGGGTCTGTCCCTGTAAACCCGGCCTCTGGCGTCCATCGCACCACCGGCTAGCATTAACGCGCGGCCCAGAGCGGTAGAGGTCCGCCCTCATAAACCCGGCCTCTGGCATCCATCGCGCAAGCTATGTATATCAAGTTGCAAAGGAAAGATTTGCTCCAAGTTCTGTCTTTGTGTCAAAATTTTATTTCGCATTTCGATTCACAAACTTTTTCCCTTTCTAACCCCCACGCGGACTCTCACTCTTGTCGTTACAACTAAGATCTGTAATGAGTTGCTGGACTACCGTACAGGTCCGGACCCCCTTTGCTGCTGGAAGAGGGGTCCGGACCCCTAAGGACCTGCTCTAGAGAGGGGGTGCTCCTTTCCTGGGGTGGTCCGGAGTCCTGTGTAGCCGCTTAGCCGGCTCCTTACCCAAAGCCTACACGCTCCACCACCCTGTAATGAGTGCTCTAGTACCCGGAGTTGGGTAATTAGGGGTCCGTACCTCGTTCTAGCTCAAAGGTTGGCTTGCTAAGTCCGACACGGCAGGTCCAGCTTTATATCTCAAAGGATCAAGTATGACAGAATGGTCTCACCCTCTGATAGGAGGGGTCCGGGATCCTGTGAACCAGATCCGGAGAAGAGGTGCTTGTTTCCGGGAATGGTCCAGAGTCCTGTGTGGCCGCTTAGCCTGGTCCCGTACCCTAAGCCTACGCACTCCACCACTCTGTAACAAGCATCTTGCTATCTGGACCTGCGTACCCGGAGCTCCGGACCTCATACTAGCTTGGGGGGCTGGTTCAGAATAGGTCTCGCGGGCCTGCTACTAAGCTTTGACTTTGAGTGGTATGCAGGTTAGGCCTTGACTGGTGGTAGCTAGCCTCAAACCATTAAGCCTACCTACCAGGGGGTCTCGGCATCCGCTTTAAGGCTTCATGCAGATCGAGGTCCAGTCTCAGTGGTAGACAGACTCAAAACAACTGAGCCTGTCTCCCAAGGGGCCCACCGTGAATCGATTCTGCATGCGTCAAACAGCTAAGTTGTAGTATCATTACTACCATACCAGCGGGTTTAATTTTCCTCTCTGTAGTTTTTTCTGCTATACAGGGAATAAGTTGCTCGTTTGACTTGCAATCTATGCTACACCTATGCCCAAGGACACTTGCTCAACCTCATACGGGGGTCCGGAGCGTCTTCTCGGCTCGGATGGTAGATAGGTTCTAACAACTGAACCTATCTACCAGGGGGCTAGGGGGCCGGGGTGCTGCATACCGCAAACCACAGCAACTGACAAACAGCTAAGTTGAAATTTTCTTCTATTTAAAATTTCAACAAGTACAATATTTTTACATCTACAAAAAACAAAAAAAAAGTGCTACTGCTATGATGGCCCAGCTCCGGAATCTGCATGCTCACGCTTGAAGTAAGCAGCAACGAAGTCGACGACCTCCTGCACGCCTTCCCGTGCGGAATTTTCCGTCTCCGCCATCGGACCATCAACGACTGGGGCCAGCAAGATGGCGGGGTCGTGGCTTCGGAGGCAGGTAAAAATGTGCTCCGCCACCATCCGGATCTGCTCACGGCCCTCGGCTTTGAGGTGGCCGGCGAGGACCTGCTCCAGGCACCGGAGTCTCTCTGAAGCGGAGTCCAACAACGGGAGGGCATCAGCGAGTGAAGCTGGGGGCTCTGCCACTTGGATTGGGCTTAGTCCGAGTGGCACCAGAGCCGAGCTTGCTTCACCCGCCCAGTCGGTGATTCGCTGGGCCCCCTTGCACTGGTCCTCCTGCAGCTTCCGGACCGCCTCCTGACTGCCTCCTGCACCCGGGCGTCCAGTGCTGCTTGGGATGCCTCCACCTGGCGGGTCCTCTCCTGGAGCTTGGCCTCCTTCTTCACCGCCGACTCCTTCAGGGACTTGAGGGCCTCGCGCTGGCGCGCAAGCTGGAGCTCCATGTTGGTGGCGTGGGATTCTCGTTTTGCAAGGGACTTCCTATCCTCCTCGAGCTCCATCTCGGCAACAGCCTGCTTGTTGGCGGTCTCCTATAGATGCCCGCGCCATCCATGCAGAGTCTCAGAGAGCTTGTCGAGCTCCTGCTTGCGGATCTCGAGACCTTGGCTGCGAGTCTCAAACTCGGATCGCTGGGCCATAAGGCCGGCCTCCGCCTTAGCAATGGCCGCCTCCCGCTGCTCCAGGGCCTTCTCCCGCCCCGCCACCACGAGCTCCCGGCCAAACACCTTCTGAAGACTGGCTCGGTAGGACTCAAGGTCGGCCTCGAGTTCGGACCAAACACGCGCAGCATGGGAGGCTTCGGCCTTCGTGCGCCCCTCCAGGCAGGTGTGCCAGTCGCCGAGGTGCTGGCGCTCGCTCTCCAGGGCCGGCCACTCCCGCTGGAAGGCTGCCTCGGCGGTAGAAGTCACCTCTTCTATGGTCCGCCGGACCCGGACCAGCACCCGGGGGAGGGGAACCGCATCCTTCTCTAGGGGACCCTGCAGGAGCCGCCTACCAGAAACTACCTCCAGCTCCTCTGCTACAGGTGGGGAGTTGGGGGTGGTGGTAGTGGCGGCGCGGCTACTCCGGGGGTCCCGCGAGAGCCGGGGGCCCGGGAGCTATCCTGGCCCGCGTCCTCAGTGGTCCTCTGACGCTTTGCGGCGGGCTCCATAACTGGGGTCCCGTCGCCGCAGTGCAAACTGCGCTGGCTCGCTTCCTCCGATGATGCGCCGGAGCTGCTCCGGGCCTGGCTGGGACCGCTCGTGGCGGAGCTACCAGCCACGGCCTGTTCCCCAGACGCACCAGGGATCCGAATCCCACGGTCCGGATTGCCTCCAGTCTGGCGCGCTGCCAGCCCACCGTCGTCGAGGGCTGGCAGGGTGGCCAGCACCGCAGTCCTCAGGCGTGAGTCCTCGCAGAGAGGAATGACACCCTGGGGAAGGATCAGGTGCTCCGGGACGAAGATCTCCCCCGTCACCGCCCGCACCAGGACCTCCAGGGCTTCCTGGGTCAGATCGCTCCCCTCTCCGCGGTGGGTCCTGCTGCAGTCGTTGGGGCCGGTGAAGCTCCAAGCAGGACGTGGCCGCTGCTTCAAGGGGGCGATCCGGCGCTTCAGGAAATCCCGAGCACATGTAGCGAGGTGAAGCCGCCCTCCGCCAGCGACCTGATCTTGCTCAGCATGGGGTCGAACGCCGGCGGCAGGGACGGCTTAGCCCGCCAGGACTGGCGGTCGGAGGCGGGTCCCTCGGTCGGCAAGGCGAGGCGCTCGTTGGCTTCGGTGGTGGCGATCACCCACTCCTTGCGCCCATCCTCCCACTTCCCGCCAGTGAGGCCGGAAATGTAGGGCGTCGGCAGGTTGCTCCTCGTCTGGAAGTAGTACGCCCCCACCTCATCATTCCCCTTCCCGGACTTCACCAGGACGAAGAAGTGGTGGAAGAGGATGATGCAAGGCCGCACCCCCACAAACATCTCGCATAGATGGACGAAGATTGACGTCAGGAGGAGGGAGTGGGGTGTGAGGTGCTGGAGTTGGACGCCGAAATCTTCCAGCAGCAACAGCAGGAATGGAGAGATCGGCAGAACCACGCCGGTGTAAATGTGTGAAATAAACAGCACAAATTCCCCGGCGCGCAGATCGCCGAGTGCAATCGAGCCTGCTCGGATTCCCCAGGCGGTCTCCTGAGAACTCCACCCGAGCAGGCGGCGCACCACGTTCAGTTCCGCCTCGGTCTGGAACCGGCGGGGACGGACGAGTGACGCCATTTTTCTGTAAGGGCAAAGAGCAATCTGCGCAGAAGAGCAAGGGGGGAGAAGGCTCGAAGGCAAAGGGGCGCAAAAATTTGGGAGGAAGAAGGCAAGTGCAGAAAAGTAACCGCAGACTGCGGCATCTGCCTTTTATGAAGCCTGATCCAACCGGCGTGCCCCGAAATCGTCGCTGGAAGCCAAGCAACGCTCATGCCTGGTGTTAGCCGCCCAGTCCATGACAAGGGGGCCCAGGCTCGCCTGTCAGGAGAGGCCGGTAACAAACGAAGGTGTAAAAAGGCGGGATACGAGCCGTCGCGCGGGCGCGTGGGGCGAGGTGGAAGCCGAACCGACGCACCTGAACGTGCGCTGACAAGGTCAGATTCTCTGGAAACCACGACGGCAGTAAAGGATTCCTTTCACCCAGGCGGCAGTAATGCCGAGCGTCTTACGCATGACTAGGCGCTCCACTGTGCATGGGGGCCTTGAGTCAGTGAACTGTGGCGATGGGGTGGGCCAGTAGGAAACCCAACGGATGGTCAAAGCCGGATAAGACTCCTGCAGCGCGCGCGGTCGAACGCTGGAAGCTTCAAGTTATCCGGAGTTTGGTCGCAGTAGTGGCCCCACCTGCGGGTTCGTGGCCTCTCCCGAGGTGGGCCCGGGGGCCACTGTCGGTACCCTGTAGCAGGGATACCCACTCCTACTGCCGCAAGGCAGGACTCGCGTAGTCACCCGTAACTATGCCATAAGGGGCGGAGCAGCCGGGCCCCACGGGTCCAGCTCTTACCTCGCCAAGCCAACGGCCCCGGACCCGCTCCTCGCTCTGGGACAGATCCGGTGACGCCACGTGTTCCTGAGGAGGGGAGGCTCCGCGCCTTAACAGCCGGGGGCCCCGGACCTCCCACGGGGTCCCGGACCCCCATATACTATCCGGACCCCTAAGCGGGGAGGGAACAGACACCCCGCCTGGGGCAGGTCCGGAGCCGCCACGTGTCCGCAGGCGCAGGCACGCGCGCGAGTCTTCCGCTGAAAGACTCGCCCACCCACCACATTCAATGCGGGTGGTTGAGGCGTGCTCTGACGCCGCAGAACGCGGGGCAGCCTTTGTCAGGCCTCACTGTACACCGCATATTACCGAGGAACACAGTGCAGCCGCAGGCGCAGCGCCCGCGCAGAGCACGCCTTGCCGCATTAAATAGATACGACGGCACGGCCCTTTCCATCATGTCGCCTACGCCGCAAGCTACACGGCCGGTACAGCTACGTGGCAGGCTACGCCGCAAGCTACGCCTGGCACCGTTTCGACAAAATTGGGCAAAGCACGCCGGTCGGAAGATTCCCACGGACAAACCAGGGAAATCCTGGAATAAGATCTCCGTCACCTGCAGCGCCATAATGCTCTATACAGTATGTTATTTTACACTGCATCGTTGGGCCCACCTGTTGGGCACTCAATGGTCATGTACGCGCCTCCCTTGAGATATAAAAGGGAGGCGCTCGCTAGAACAGGAGGGGACACACACGGGCTCTCAAGGTCTCGGACACAAGCAATACAACACTCAGTGGACGTAGGGTATTACGCTTCGGCGGCCCGAACCACTCTAAACGCTGGTGTTCATTGTGTTCTAGATCGAGATCGAACTAAGCGCACCTACCCCTCGAGTTCATACTCCCTTAGGGCTTAGGCGGGTGCATTCCGCCACCCGACTGTGGGTTTGCACACCACGACAAATCCCAATAGCCGGCTTTTGAGTGCAACGCAACGCCCGTCCAGTAGCAGCTGCCATGCTCCCCCTTGCACACGCACATTCGTTGGGCGGGCCCCTTCTACACCACTAGCACCAGATCCGCTGCGAGACTACCTACCCAAAAGCAGAAGAGGCTCCTGTCTCACTCTAGTACTCCACTCCCCCTGCCCTGCCCCTCCTCTGCTGGACTCAACATTATAAACTACTGGACTCAATATTTACTCAAACTTGGTGCAACAATTTGAATAAACTAATTAAACATTTATGTGAAAATGTTGAAGTTGTAAATTAAAATTGTTGAACATGTATATTCAGGATGTTGAACATATATTTCCAGTTGATTTTTGGAAACAAAATTTTAAAATTAAAACATATTTATATCAGATCTTATTTTGTTGCATAAATTCTAAGTAGCACGAAGGTTCAAACGGAATTCAAAACACATTTACGGTTTGGAAGGAAATTGAAATAAAAGTTTCAAATCCAAAAAGGAATCCGTCCAACTAGTCTCCATCATGGCAAACCATATGTTGACATGTGCCCAGCTCCTCATCTCAAGCCGGTGTACTCCGCTTTAATCTCATCTGCTCCAGCAATAGCACACATTTCAAATATTGGAAGATGTGAAAGAAAAAAACTTCAAGAATATGCATAGGATCTCCGACGGAAGAGCACGTTTTCTTCGGCCCATTTCACTAAATGGGATTCGGCCCATGCGGCCCATGTTATTCCTGGTCCATTATCCCTCCAATGGGCGTGGTCGGATGGTGATCAATCCTGTCGTTGGCTCTCCATCCCAAAATAATTGCACATTTAAAGTTTGAAATTTGTCCCGCAAAAAATTACTATTTTGATCCAACTACCATAAAATATAAGAGTATTTGAAGTCTTTTAAAAAAAAAGACAGTACTCAAATTCTTCGCATAAAAGATAAAGGTATTTTTATAATTTTGTACCATGCATTGGTTTGCACGTCATGTCTTAGAATTATCTACAATCATTAGATTTAACACACTCGCATCCTACCCCTCACTCTCTCTCAACTTGCACTCCCTCTCGTGGCCAGTGTCGCCGCCTCGACGCGGGCTCGCGCCACCACCGGGCCCACCCCTACACGCATCGTCCGGCCGGGGTGGGGCAGGACAGCCGGTGGGCGGTGCCGGCGGCGGGGGCGAGGAGAAGGCGGCGGCGCGTGGCGGCGAGCTCGGTTAGCGTGGCGGCGGTGGAGGGCGGCGGCGGAGGTGGCGGGGGCGGCGGGGGCGCTGTTCATCTTCCTCGCGCGGCTCGCTTCTGCGATTGGATGGGTTCCAATCGCAGAACGCGATAAATAGACGCCCCCCCTCTCGTGGCCAGTGTCGCCGCCTCGACGCGGGCTCGCGCCACCACCGGGCCCACCCCTACACGCATCGTCACGTCGCGCGGCCGCCACGTCGCCCCGCCCGGGCCCTCCTCCGTGTCGCGTCGTGGCCAGCCGCGCACGACCGCCTCTGTTGCGGCTGGCCGGCCGCGCCCGGTAGCGCCGCCGCCACCTCCCGTGATGATCTTTGACGTCAGAGAAGATGGTAGGAAAAAATATCAATGTTTAATATTTTTAAAGTATTTGTTCAAAAGTTTTTTAATAAAATGTTGAATAAATCATCAGCTAAGTTTTAATGGACTTTATAGATGAGTTGTTTAATCATATCCCATATTATGAGGATCCCTCCAATCAATCCAGGAGAGGATTCGATCTTTTTTAAAAAAGAGAGGATCCAATTTCAAAAGATGACGACGGCAGGCAGCAAAAGGAGGAAGGGCAAGGACGGCATGGCGGTGATGGGACCTCGAGCTCGGCTTACCCGCGTTCGCCGAGGGAAGACGACGAAGAAGAAAGCTTCTTCCGGGCCACCAGGCGAGGCCGCCGCCGCGAGACAGCCGGTGTACCTGGTGGTGGAGCACGGAGTCGAGGAGCCCACCCACTCCATCCTCGAGGTCGCCGCCGCAGGGCCGGCCCTGAGGCCACCCGCAGCAGTTATAGTAAGATACTATAGGAGTGTTCACATAGGATCATGGGCGGAGCTACCTTGATGCCTGGGTATTCCCAGGAATACCCAACTTTTTTCTTCAAAAATCACTTGTACATTAAGTATACATATATGCATATATTATGTTAAATCTATTTCTTCATTTTCTCAGCCTAGCGACACCTCTAATACGAGTATATGACCCAGGCCAACAGTCCAATCCCCACTCCCACCTCCTGTTGTTGTAAGGCCAGTTCCCTCGCGCGCATTTTGTAGCTCCTGGTTGCTGCGAGGTTGCGAGCAGGCGGCCATGGAAATTAGCAAGCCGGCTAGGTGGCCAACGGCAGCGCACATAAGTACCCAGCAGTTTAGTCCTACTATCCAATACTACCCAGCAGGGGTGCCGCTGTGCTGGCGATGAGCTGCAGGTGCACGGTTCTGCTAATCTGCTTCTCTCTGAATACTAGTAATTATAGGGGCATGTGATGTGCTTACAAAGTGTGTTGCAAAGGAGGTTCGGTTGGCAACATGGTGTGCTTACGAGCGTGGAAATGTGGAATGGATTGCTCGTCCCCCGTGCAAGAATTTGAATTTGTAACTACAAGTGTTTTGTTGCTGATTAAAGAAATTTGAGATTTCATGGCATTACAAATGGAACCATAACCTACCCCATATTATGATGGCATGGCTCAGGGTCCGCATTCTCCGACGAGGGTACGTAGCGGGTGTTGTGCGATTACAGTGTAGCTGTACAGCAAAGCTTCTATAGCGGTTATGGGAGAATGATGACCGTGGACTCGTTTAGAAAATAGGAATACCCAACTTCTAAATTCTGGCTCCGCCACTGCATAGGATCCACCTATAATATAGTATATGCTATAGCTTATTTGTCCAACAGACTAACTATAGTACTATACTTTTTTAAAAGCTGTGGTCCATCTTCTCTCTCTTCTCTCACCAATCTGTTTTCTACCCTTCACGTGTCAGCTCACTTTTTACGGAACTTTGTGCTAGCGGCATTCGCTGCGCCCAGCGATGACATCTTCTCTCTCTCCTTCGTTCTCTTTCCTACGTGGGTTTGCTATCGAGAGCCTAACGACGCCTTTGGCCATGCCCTGAGGGGGGGAGGGGGCAAGAGGGGCGGCCGCCCCGGGCCCTAAAATCTAGGGGCCTGACAGTGCAAGTACGTAAAGGTATAGTATGTATAGAGGTGCATATACAATTAGAACTACAGCCAAAGCGGATGACAAACGAAATGATGCGTTGCGGCGACTCTCAAATATAGGAAGCTAGGCAACAAAGACGAGCACACCAGCGCTTCATGAACTGAAGAAGGCAACAGGAGAGGTAAGAATTTAGCCCACCCCTAAGCCGGCCATGGATAATGACATTAGTTAGAGAAAGATAATCTTGTGACCTGAGAATTCTAAGTGATACATTTCAGTTGAGCCAACACCTTTATTAATTTGTAGCTTTGCAATAGCTTTAAAGTTTCGATTGATATTTGTCTTTTAGTTTTTAAGCTTCAAGAAATATTTAAATGATATTAGTAGTTATAGCTATGTTACTCTTCGCAAGGCGTCAGTAGTGACTTTGTCAGTCTCGAGAATTTGGCGGCTCAGTCTCAGGAGGTGCTTGTAGAGATAGGATTGCGTGCGTGTATTTATAGATGTGAGTGTGCATGCGTTTATGAGCATTTGTATCTATACTGTGTTTTGCAACAAAATAATATGCAGTATAAAATGTTTGGCAAGAATTTGTTTATTGGCAAAATTTTCTATAGATTTATCATCACCATTATTATTAGTCACCACTACAATTTAGAGGGCCCCATCTCCAGTTTCGCCCCGGGCCCCCGAAATATCAGGACCGGCCCGGCGCCGCGCCCCGCCCCCTCCGCTACGGCAGGTGCGACACGTCCTTCGCCGCGGTGCGAACGCGGTACGGCCCCCGGAGCGCCGCGCCCCGCCCCCTCCGCTACGGCAGGTGCGACATTTTCTTCGCCGCGGTGCGAACGCGGTACGGCCCCCGGATCGTTGGCCTCGGACAGGACAGGAACCTCATCTACAACCCCGAGACCTCCAAGGAGGTCCAGGGGCCTCCCCTCCTCGACCGTTTGGCACACCCCGTCCTGATCCCGCACGGCAGCGAGCTGTTCGCGCTCTCGCGCAGCCCCTCCGTCTTCTTGGGGGCGGACTTCATGCCCTGGTTCTTCATCTTCGACCTGGATAAGGACGCCGGATGGCGCTCCCTCCCGCCGCCGCCCGTCTTCCCGTGCCGCCTCAACCCGCTGGAGTACCGCGACCCGCCGGAGGTCCGCGTCGCGGCCTACGCCGTGGTCGGCTCCCACATCCTGCTCTCCGTGCAGCAGGACAAGGGCACCTGTGCTTTCGATGTGGACGCCAGGAAGTGGGAGATGGAGGACGACAGGAACCTGCCTTTCGTCGGCCAGGCCGTGTCCCTCGGCGGCCACCGCTTCGTCGCCTGCTCCAGAGCGAGGGGCGGCACCGCCGCAGTATACCGCATAGAGGTTGTCCCGGCAGGAACCACCGAGCCCACGGGGAGGGCAGAGCTGTCCGTCTCCATCATTGAGCTGCCGGTGAAATCGAAGGGCATTGTGCCGGGGCAGCTCTTGTGCGCCATGGGGACGGGTAGGTTCTCTTCTTTAGACATTCGGTCTGCTGATCCAGGTCCAGATGCTAATTAGCTGGACAAAGCACGCATTGTTCACCGCAGCTACTCCCTGGTGGTGGAGGGGGATGATGATGCTAGCACCAATCCGGTTGTCGTGGTGAAGGAGCAAAGGCAGATTTACAAACTACGTGATCCATCCTGTCATTTGGCTTTTCCTTTGCCGGTGATTGCTGCTTTAACCGTGTAAGCAGCAGAACCCTCTTTTAGAACCTCTTCTAGCGTTGCACACTTATATTGTGATGACAAACTAATGTGTCTATTATATACTAATGTATAGCGGCGGAACCAGAAATTTTGAAGGGAGGGGGCCGAGCAGATACTTTATACTATACGTGAGAAACATATCAAGATATATATACGTGTTACTAATATTTTAGATAGAGAAAATGCTTTACATATGTTCTGTTTGCACTTTACAACTTCGCAGACGTATTGCGAATTTGTATTCTCTTTCTTTCATAAAATAATATCAAATGTCTTCGTTTTTTTAGTTTGACCATGTTTTCTGAAAAAAATTATAACATACTCCCTCCGTCCCACAAAGAGTGTAGTTTTAGGAAATTTCAGACACATTACTTATCTAAACAATTGACTTTGTTACCCCTAATTATTTCTACCAATTATGATTGAAAACCGCATTATTTATTTGGTTTTCTAGAAATGTAGGGTATTCACTACCGGAAAACGGTATTTTGCCGTGTGCTAGAATCTTGGGTCAGTTGGATCCATGCCACTACAACTTCTTGAAATTGGATTTCATGTTGAAATCCATGCCATTGAGTGGCATGATTTTTAACGTGAAACCCAATTTCACGGAGTTGTGGTGGCATGAATCGAATTTTCTCTAGAATCTTCGTCGTGTGCATTATTTCGGGCACACGACGAAGACCTCTTTTACCGTGTGTCGCCAGAAGAACACACGGCAAAGCAAAAACACACGGGAAACCTTACTCTTCGCCGTGTGCCAAGGGCCAGCACACGGCAAACCTTGCTCTTCGCCGTGTGCCAGAACCAAGGACACACGGCGAAGTCTGAAAGTTCACCGTGTGTCCACGGTGCAGACACACGGCGAACAGACGCCGATGCCGTCAGCTAGCCCGGACGGCGTCTTCTCGCTTTTTTTCGCCGTGCGCCTATATATACACACGGCGAAAAGGTTCGCCGTGTGCGCGACTTTTGACACACGGCAAACAAGGGCTTCGCCGTCCCTGTAGCTGCCGTCGGCGCTTTGCCGTCGGCGAACAGAAATGTCATGCTACTTTAATTATTAGCACATATTTAGTTAACCAAATAGAGTCCCAATACTTAATAATTAGTGTAATTAGGGGTAGGAGAGTCTTTTATATAGCCATAATTTATTCTAAAAACTCCAGAATGCCTTATATTTGGTGACGGAGGGAGTAATATTGGAGTCTTCGGGTTGGATTTGACTAGTATTTAGCTAGCTGCCTAGGTAGATGTGTATACGTGCACCGTTCAATATGTGTTGTTGGGTTTGTTAAGGACGATAGCCGAAAAACTTAAGCACAAAGCATCGTTGCATTGATTGACCTTTGTGTTGGGCTTTAGAATATAGGTGGGGGTTAAAAAATTTCACTGATTTTAGGGGGGGCCGTGGCCCCTGCTCGCCCCCCTGGTTCCGCCGTTGCTAATGTAGCATAAGATAGATGAGACAAGTGTCATATCCGGTTACAGATTTCAATTTAACTAGTTGAATACCCCGCGCGTTGCTGCGGGATTCGTGGACAAAAATGTTGAAGTTGAGTATATTGAAAAGATGGACATATGAAGTTGTAGTCAATTTTAGCATTGGAGATATATGGTATGGTTGTATATAAGATATGCTTAAATACTAAAATTGAAGTGCATATAAAAAGTTCAAGTTGATGAAACTGATAAAAAGAGAAACCATAATTGGTATGGTAAGATCGCTTTAATTTTATTCTAGGAGAAAATGAAAAAGTCTGCATCATTTTGTGAAGTGATTCGACTTTGTATCGACTCTTTGGCTAAGCGAAATTTATGCAAATATTTTTTTAAATGAAATGTGAGGAATGCAGTTGCGTGTGAAATGTTGATAATTGGAAATATAGTTGTATCAAATAGTAAAATATTAAGGAGGAACCAAACATACTGTCAATATCAGAACATAATGAATGAATATGTAACATTGAAGAGAAGAGACCTGGAACAATCCTTCACAGTGCTCTTTCTGCATGCCATAGTGATGCAAGACAAAATTTAAGAGTAGCAAAACAGCTGGGGAAGGCAATGAGCTACCAGAACCGAATGGAATAATGGAGTCGAGAGTGTGTGTAACGCTACGATGGCTTCGACTAAACAAAATATATAGAGCGTTGGGTTCTACAGATCATGAGAAGTGGAAGGGGTGGTGGTGGTAGCGTATTGTTAGATAGAGAGACTTAAGGAAATGACAGTTTGGATGATCAAGTTACAAACACGAGAGAAATGAAGAGATAGAGTAAGGTGGATGAAGGAGTGCTTCTTCCATTGTTGGTGACTCAATGGGGATTGAGAGAAATATAAATAAGTGGGATGCATCAATCTTAGAAGATAGAGATACCATATGAGACTAATTATTTTTCTTTTTGAAACAAACGAGGATTTATTTATTAATATTAGATAGACTAATATTTAATTGATAAATGAAAATAACGTTCATGAGACAATAATAAAAAAAATAAAGGGAGGGGATTTAACATATGTATGTTGCATAGAGTATTAAAAAAATTGACTGTTGGGTTTCTTTTTTATTTATATACTTTTGATAAACCGCAACATAGTGAAAAACATGATTGAGAGAAATAGAAATTATGACACTTAGTGGGTTGATGACATAGCAACATGGCACTTAGTGGATTGATGACGTGGCAGCATGAGGATTGAGAGAAATACAATTATGACACTTAGTGGGTTGCATCTATATAGAATATATAGATTCCAGCTTATGAAATTTGATAATAGGATTGGAAAAGTATACTACAGAGTATAAGCATGGTCGACATTGCTGTGTTTATGATGGTGCTTCAGAAGCTAAAATGTGGCTACCTAGTTTCCCAAAAAATTTATACTGTATTCGTTACATCGAATCTTCGTACACATGTATGTAGTATTAAATATAGTTGAAAAAAATAATCAATTATACAGTCTAACTGATTACCACGAGATGAATTTTTTAAGTCTAGTTAATTTATAATTGAATATTATTTGTCAAGTAATAATGAAATATACTACAGTACCAAAACCCAAACTTTTTCACCAACTAAACACACCCTAAATTTATTTCTCTCTCTGAAATATGAGTACATATACCCCGTCCTCACTCCGGGCCTCCCATTTCCACGACGACCTTGCCGGTGGCGTGCCCGCTCATGCTCTTGGCCCAGCCCTCCTGCGCCCTGCTCAACGGATACCTGGAGTCGATCACCGCCGCGAGCCTCCCCTGCTTCACCATGCCCAGCAGCAGCTCCATCTCATCCTTCCTCGGCGTCACCAGCAGCGGCACCAGCCTCTTCTTGGAGAAGGTCAGCATCTGGAGGACCGCCGTGGCGCCGGCCGCGAACCCGGGTGTGATGTCCACGACCGTGCCCGCGGCGGCGAGCGCCGGCCGGAACACGGACCACGGGACCGCCGCCGCCGCGCAGTGCACCACCGCGTCGTACCTCCTCCCGGAGGGGCTCCGCAGCGCGGCGCCCTCGGGGGTCCCGTAGTCCATCGCCTCGTCGGCGCCGAGCTCCCTGACGAGGCCCAGGTTGCGCGCGCCGCACGTGGCCGTGACGTTGTGGCCGCCCAGCCTCGCCAGCTGCACGGCGAAGTGCCCGACGCCGCCGGACGCCGCGGTGACCAGCACGTTCATCCTGCGCCCGGTGCCGCCGTCGGGGTCCAAGCCGACCCCGGCTCTCTGCAGGGCCCGGAGCGCGGCGACCGCGGCGACCGGGAGGCAGGCGCCTTGGGCCGCGGACACCTCCGGCGGCCTTGCCGCCGTCACGGAGGCCTTCGCCACGGCGTACTCCGCGAGACCGCCGCCGCCCTGCCGTTGATCGTGCATTAGTAATTAGCGCAACTTAACTAGGAGCACAAACAGTTGGAACTTGGAACCACACCAAAAAAAAAAAGAATCAAGTCTTCTAAGGAACCATGCAACTTGCAAGCAAGCGTCTCGCAATCTTACCGGGAAGTTGATGGCTATGACCTTATCCCCCGGTTTGAAGTCGCTCACCCCAGCGCCCACCTCCACGACTTCTCCGGCTAGATCGAAACCTGTTCCGGCACACGTCATCGTTCAGCGGTTAGGCTTCCAGCAACCCTCCACGTGTACTCGAACACACCCGTCGATAGATCGGAATGGTACGTCATCGATGACGATGCGCCACGGGTGTTTACCTGAGATGAATGGGAACTTCCTGGGCATGACGGGCCGGGCGACGCCCTTCTGGAACCTCCAGTCGACCCGGTTGATGCTGGTCGCCTCCATCCTGATGGCACCTCGCCCTTGCTCGGAGACGGGATCGGCACCTCCACGTGCTGGGAAGGGAACTCGGCAGGACACGGTGATCAGTGGATTCGGTGACACGCCTGAGATGGATCGCGCGTCCACGTCAGGTTCGGGTTCAGCAAATGTACCTTGAGCCCCTGTGCTCCTCCGCCGTATCTGTCGTACTGCACGGCGCGCATCGTGCCGGACGGCGACGCCATGGACGCCGTGCCGCACTGGACGGACTGTCTGGCTCTGGGAGAGCCGGTCTGAGCTCCGGCGGCGTGTTTAGTGCGTTGGAGCGGCGGCGCTGGCACGAGCTGGTGAGGAGTCACCGTGCGCGCGCCTGCTGTTCATATAGGTCGCCTGGGCCACGAGGAGCAGCAGGAGCAGCAGCCCAGTTTGACCGCCCGCGGCGGGGGGACGTGGCCCGGCTCCGCGCCGCACAGGCTCCGGTGCCGTGGTGGAAGCGCGCGCGGGCTCGGACCGCGGGGCTTGTGGCCACGGACGCCCGCAGGCAGGGGCTAGGAGCTGCTGCCTGCCGCCGCCTTGCGGCAGGAGGCAGTCAGGCGGAGACAAGTCCCGACTCCGCCCGCCGGCGGCGACCTCCGCGCGCTGCGGTGTGTTACCTGATCGTGATTGGTTGAACGGGCAACGGAACGGAACTTTCGGTTCAACCTGTGAGACTTGGAGCGGGCGAATCTCTTTATTTTTTTTCATTGACGACGCGATTTTGCGGAACTTTCGGTTCAACCTGCTATTTTGCGGAGATCAGTGCATCGTCAATGTGACGAGCGATCGACGCGATGGCTCGCGGCGTGCTGCGGAGCGTGCAGGCAGGCCGGTTCGTCAACGCCGCCGTCTGGTAGTGACGCGCCACCCAACACCGGGCGCGGCAGTGTCTGCGGAGCCGGGGAGTTGTCGCCTAAAATCGGTGGTGACGTTCTCGCCAGCGAACCACCACCGGTGGCGGGCACGCCGGCGGGGCTCGGCTCGGGCTCCTCTCCTCTCTTCCCCAGGGCCCAGGCTCCTCGTCCCGTTTCATTCTCGGCCCGTCGTGACGTTACGCTCGATTCCGGCGACGTGCGCGCAGACCGCGAGCTCGGTGGCGGCTGACGTGAACCGGAAAAGGTACCAAGATCCAAACATTCCTCGCTTTCTACAAAGCGAAAAAGGAGAGGAATCGATAAAGGGCATGGGGCGATGGAAACTTCGCGCAAAAAAAAAAAAATCAATCAGACTAGGAGAGTACCTACTCCACAGATTGGAGAATTCGGCTTCTCCCCGGCCCAGAATTTTGAGGAACAATTTCTCTCGCGGTCGTCGGTCGGTCACGTACCAGCAGGAGGCGAAATCATCCGTAAACGCAGGCAGGTTCGTAGCAATTCCCCCGTGCTTTGAGCACACCAAGCAAGAGGAAAAGTGCCCTTCACGGTGGCCGGGCAACGTACCATGTCTGCACCGCATGTGCAGCACTTTGAACTTGAAGCGAATCGGCTTTTCACCTCACTGATAGCAGAGCAAGCCTCCAGCCTGAATTTCTTTCAAAAAAGAAAAAAAAACTCCAGCCTGAATCAACATGAACCGCGCACTTTGTAGAAACGTACTCGCGATTTGCAAAGGCAACTTCACTCAAACTCAAAGCTGGTAGCTCCTCCAGTCCTCCTCCCAGAGCAGAGCATCCAATGCGCAAGACGAGAGCAGCAAGGAGCCAAGGAGCAATGGGCACCGACAAGAACCCAAATGCGGGAACGCTCTCCTGCAACGTTCCAGTACAGCCCATCCTTGCTTTCCTTGTGATTTTCACCGCGTCTTTCTCCAAAGCATGTATTTTTACCATCTTTTGCAATCTACAACTAGAAAGCACAGCTGTGCACTGGCCAGTGCACGCTGAAAGCCACCATACCGTTGTCAAACTTTTTTTTTTAAAAAAAGGAGCCGCTCTTACAAGAGGACGCCGCTTCCCGTCCCCGAGACAGCAACGGTCAGACCCGAGCTCCCAGAAGGCGAGAACACCAAGGCCAGGCAGCCTCCAACAGAGCAGACGCCAGAGGAAGCCGTGGCAGCATTCATGGCCGCCGCCCAGCCGCCCCGGGCTCTCCCCCTCCTCCTCCTGCTGCTCTGCGCCGCCTTCTCCTTCCACGGTAAGCGCGCGCGACGCGAGCCACCCTTCTGTCCTCCGCCGCCACGCCGTCTCGCCGGCGGAAGGCTGGAGCTACGGCGAACTGAGCTGAGCTCAAAGCTCGTGTTTTTCTTGGGTTATTTTTCTTGCAGTGGAAGCGGCGCACGGGGCGAGTGGCGGCGCCCACGGGCTCGGCGTCAACTACGGCCGGGTGGCGGACGACATCCCCTCGCCGCGGCGGTCCGTGGAGCTCCTCCGCGCGGCTGGCGCCGGGTCCGTCAAGATCTACGACGCCAACCCGGGCGTGCTCCGCGCGCTGGCGGGCACGCGCTGGCCCGTCTCCATCATGGTGCCCAACGAGATCATCCCGGACATCGCCGCCTCGCCCGCCGCCGCGGACCGCTGGGTCGCCGACAACCTGGTCCCCTACTACCCGGCGACGCGGGTCAAGTTCCTGCTCGTGGGGAACGAAATCCTCTCCGACTACTCCATCGCCAACTCCACCTGGGCGCGCCTCGTCCCGGCGATGGAGAACATCCACCTCAGCCTCCGCAAGCGGGGCATCAGCAGCGTCAAGATCGGCACCACGCTCGCCATGGACGCGCTCGCCGACGGCGCCTTCCCGCGCCCGCCGTCCGCCGCGGCCTTCCGCCCCGACATCGCCGGGTCCGTCGTGCGCCCGCTGCTGCACTTCCTGAACGGGACCAACTCCTACTACTTCGTCGACGCCTACCCCTACTTCGTCTGGGCGGGCAACAACCTCACCGTCCCGCTCGACTACGCGCTCTTCCAGGGCGGGCGCACCCGCTACGTCGACCCGGGCACCGGGCTGACATACACCAACCTGCTCGACGAAATGCTTGACGCGGTGGCCATCGCGATGGCCAAGCTCGGGTACGGCGGCGTCAAGCTGGCCGTCGCGGAGACTGGGTGGCCCAACGGCTGCGACTACGACCAGATTGGCGGCAACGTCCACAATGCCGCCATATACAACAGGAACCTCGCGGCACGGATGGCCAAGAACCCTGGCACGCCGCTGCGGCCGGGAGCCAAGATGCCGGTGTTCGTGTTCTCTCTCTACAACGAGGACCTCAAGGGCGGGCCCGGCACCGAGCGGCATTGGGGTCTGTACTACGCCAACGGTACGGCAGTCTACGAGGTCGACCTCACCGGTCGGCGGCCGCTGTGTTCGTACCCGCCTCTGCCGGCGCCGGAGAACAACACGCCGTACAAGGGGCCAATTTGGTGCGTCATGTCTCCCGCCGCCAGCAAGAAGCTGAACGAGACGGCGGTGGGGAACGCGCTATCGTACGCGTGCGGCCAAGGAAACGGGACCTGCGACGCCATCCAGCCCGGGAAGAAGTGCTACCTGCCGAACACGACGGTGGCTCATGCCAGCTACGCGTTCAACTCGTACTGGCAGCAGTTCAGGAGGACTGGAGCGACGTGCTACTTCAACAACCTCGCAGAGCAGACTATCAAAGACCCAAGTAAGTGTTTACAAACCCCCTACGTTCTGAAAGTACAGTCCATTTCGTTCTTGTTTGGTCATGCAGTTTCAATCTGCAATTCATTTAACTAGGCCGATCTAAAAAGTTAAACAAAAAATTGATGGTACATTTCACCAAATGTGAGTGATGAATACTATTATGTAAGCATCTTGTGCTTTTGGAAACACTACAATACCAGGTCAACTCTAGGTGTCTTTTATGATGATTAATGTCATCAGACCAGATGTCGAAACGATCAAATCTGGAGGCCATTGCCACTTGCAACCAGGAGAAGCTAAAAATATTAAATAACTGCATTTTTTATGAGTGGTTTGGGGTCCATCGAGGGAAGTAAACTTGTTTAGATCAATCTAAAATAGTTCTTGTGGAGATCTTTGGACATGATTACTAATCGCAAGAAGTTAGCAGCGTGGGTGAAGGGTTCCAACTTTGTGTTGATCGCGTTGATCAATTCTATAAATACTAGTATACTATAGGATTATAACCGGAAATGTACCGTCATTAAGATGCTTGTTTCATCTGTTAAATGATTTGACTCCAACCACTTGGGATTTTGAGGGATTGGATCATAACAGATATCAATTTTCACAACATGTGGATGATGTGGTCATGCGTCAAACAATACCAATTCGGTTGACCAATAAATATGGAACAATATTGTTTTAAACATATGCAGAAGGGTCATTGTTTTCTGACAAGTTTCATATTTGAAATAGGATGAAAAGTATGTGAAAACAGTTTTCGTTGTAGGATTTTCGAACATGAAATTTATAGAGAAGAATATTAGCATCTAACACATCAAATAGGTGAATTATGAAAATATGTTTCATAATTGATCTAATTATCCTCATTTGACATTCAAACTATTATTGCTTTTTTCTATGAACTTAGTCAAACTTAGAACAGTTTGACTTAGGACAAATCCAACTATTTAATTAGGAGTATGTGGTACCTGAAATCATTTAACATAATAGGAAGGCTCCTAAAGTCAACCAAATTATAAAGTTTGGCACCTGCTCATTTTTGTCTATGTTGTGAGTGATATCCTAGAAGTAAAACTGAAGAGATATTCTCTAGCATAGGACTGCGTATGTGCTTATTAAAGGTGATGTGGCAATTAACCTTACATGAAATGCATAGTTTTTCATTTTATATACAATAGAAGGCTTCTCTCTTAGGCTTCTACATAGAGATTCCTACAATGCCACTGTCTACATTCTGGATGTGAGTTTGTTGCTAGGGCTACTGCCAAAAGATGCCCACGAAATGATCAGGTTGCAAGTTTGCATTTGCAGTAGCAGTAGCAGTACTCTCTCCGTCCCAAAAAGAATGCGACTCTAGCTTCCTGAGGAGTCAAATAATTCCAAATTTGACCAAATTTATATGAAAAATTACTAACATTTTCGTCTTCAAATAGATCCAGTATGAAAATATATTACATAATTAATCTAATGATATTTATTTTGTAATATAAATGTTAGTAATTTTTTATATGAATTTGGTCAAACTTGAAACTGTTTGACTTCTCGAAAAGCGAGAGTTGCATTATTTTTGGGATGGGGAGGGAGTAGCTCTGAAAGACTAGTGCAGTAACGCAGATAGCTCGGTTAGCTGCCATAAGGCCCAGAACTCCATAGGAACTTTGTGCTTTGCAGTGATGATATGGTAACACATGTCTAGTCGATTGGGGCCCATTTATGACTGGATGAAAACCCAACTGCAGATTCCACATGATCTTATTGTTGAATTAAGTAAGGTCAGTAGCTGCAAGCCTGCAAGTGCTGCAACCTGCAGCTTCCTATATGAGTTTCTTTCATATATGGTAACTGATGCATTTGAAGATATGGTGTAGACAGTATTAGAGAGTCAACTTTTGCTTGTCTACTGAGTGTAGCGGCGTCTTCCTTTTTTCTTTTTTAAAAAAAATCCTTCTGGGAACAATATGCTTTCTTTGAAAAGAACAAAAAAAATACTGCAGGTCTAGTAGTGTTTATACTTATTGCGGCGTAGTACTTGCTATAGCTGTGCCTAGTCATTTATTACGCTGAAATTTTTGCGGAGTTTCTCGTATCTGCTTGCACACCAGCGTTCGCTGCCTAGGCAGCCTTATTTAAGCGAGAGGTCCTATCACATCTAGACACATTCTTGAACACCTTGCTTGCGCATCTCTGCTTCAGTTCTTTGTTTCCTCCACTAGCTTGGTTGCTTCCTCTGGTAAACTGGGCAGATCATATTGTCCTTGGCATTGCTCCTTGGAGAAAATGCTGCAACAAGCAAATCGCATTCACATATACCATCTCCGAACATTACCATATAGATGATGATATTACGAGAAGCTTACCTTAATTATGATATTACCAGAAACTTACCTTAATTGCATCCCTAAAAAAAAATTTGGGAGGGGGGGGGGTTCCTGCTTGATCAAGACACTATCTTTCGACACGTCGTTTTAGCTGTTAACGCAGCACTCTGATGGCTGTTTTTCCTTCTTCTTTTTTTCAGGCCATGGATCCTGCAAGTTCCGCAGCTCCTTGGACTCCTAAGTCCTAACTGACCGGGACGAGAACAGAGGGGGATAAAACAATGTGATTCTTGATTTTGTGTAGTCATGATTTAGACGGGCTTGGGGGAGCTAGGAGGGAGGGGACTTGCTTTTGGCACCGTAGATGTCATGTTCCTTCTCATCACTTCTTACTCAGACTTTTGGCTGTGACAGCGGAGACTTGCTCGTGCTCACTTCAGAATCAGAATGGGAGGTGGAATTGTCAATTTGCCACGCTGTTTGTTGGCCTAGTTAATTTGAGCTCCCTGTTCGCGTGGGGGCGGAGCTGTGGGGTGGGTGGGCTAGAAGCATTTGAGGCGGCCCAAAAACATCAGTGAAAAGAGGCCGGCTGCCACTAGGCTGGCTGCGTCGCAGAGAACTTGTCTGCTGGGTTGGGTTGGGTTGGGTTGTCTGCTGTAGGCGACAGGAAGAGCTATCAGCCCATGAAGAAGGCAGTCTCATCACTCACTCACTAGTCCCCTGTCACTCACGAGACGACACCTCGCCGGGAGGCAAAGGCAAAGGCAATGGCACACTGGCACGTACATGTCCTCGACTCCTTGCTCCTATCCTTGGCAGCTAGCTAGCACGGGGCGAGCAGGATGGCGCCCGTGGCCCCGTGCGCACGGCCTCTGCCCATGCGCCGCCCTGCCGCAGGGGGGGCCTGCCGCACAAGCACGTCACATTCATCGCCGCCCAAAGACTTCGCCGCCGCCGCCGCCTCGCCGCACGACGCACGCACGCGTAAAGCCCCGTGCCCCGTGCTGGGTTACCCGACAACCGCGCGTCGCGATAAATGCCCGTGGTCGTGCGTCGTGCCCCGTCGAGTCGAGGCGGAGCAGCAGCCAGCAGCTACTGTTGGTTGCGCTGCACGGGGGAGGGACGAGGGACTGAGGGAGTGATAGCTAAGCGCCCGCCTAGCGGTAAACAACGGCGGCGGTCGGGGAGAAAGCTTTTGCGGAAAGGCGTGGGGGTGGTGTCTTTGCTTGGCGTGGGCGCTACGGAGGGAGCGAGGGCTTTGGTCGATAAGGCTGGTTCCAACAGTGGGTCTGCAGCCCCAGCCCGTAGCCACAGCCACATCAGCGCCACGTCAGTTCTCGCCAGCCCACTCGACCCCAGCGCTCCATCAGTGAGCCTGCAGCCTCAGTCCACAGCCACGTCAGCGCCACGTCAGCTTTTCCATTCCAGACTTAACCATTTCAGAACGCGTTCTTTTATAATTTAAATGGACACAATAACCTCATTTTATTAAATTTAAAAATTCGGAAATTACATAAAAATTCGAAATAAAAATTACACGACAATTTAAAATAAAGGAAATTACATAAGAATAAAAAAATTACATAAATCTAATGATGATTTTTGTTCCAAACATGCTCAATCAAATCCCTCTGAAGCTGTGAATATACTTGCCCTGATGTCATCGCGGCCTCTCTCTGAAGGCGAATTGCTAGACTCGGCGGTGCGTTGTAGTGGATCGCTGGTCCGACGAAAGAAGTGACAGTCTCATAGTTTTCGTCAAACGATCCGCCTCGCTCGTCATCGATGATCATGTTGTGCAAAATAATGCAAGCACGCATGATCAACCCAAGAGTACGTTGAGAGTAAGAACGTCCGGGAATGGCGAGTATGTTGAACCTCTTCTTCAATATCCCGAATGCACACTCAACATCTTTCCGCACTGATGCTTGCTGCTCTGAAAAAAAGCGATGCTTCTACAGTTGTGGAAGAGGCACGCCCTTCATGAACACCGGCCACGAGGGATATATACCGTCAGCAAGGTAGTATCCCATATTGTACTCATGGTTGTTCACGGTAAAGCGCACCGTGGGCTCCTGTCCTCTAATGGCATCAGTGAACAACGGGGACTGATTGAGCACGTTGATATCGTTGTTGGATCCCGCAACACCAAAAAAGACATGCCAGATCCAACGGTCATATGAGGCTACGGCTTCAAGGATGATGGTTGGATGCTTGATGTCCCCCCTGGTAAATTGGCCCTGCCAACCCACTGGACAATTGCTCCACTGCCAGTGCATACAATCGATGCTCCCTAACATACCAGGAAACCCACGCTCCTCTGCCTTAGCTAGTAGACGCTGAAGATCCGACTCAGTAGGCTGACGATAGAATTCAGCCCCATAACACTCAATGATGCCCTCACAAAAATTCTCTAAACACTCTAAAGCAGTAGATTTACCTAACTTGAGGTACTCATCGATCGAATCTGCGGCTATGCCATACGCTAACAGGCGCAAGGCAGCAGTACACTTTTGCAAAGGAGATAAACCTCTACGTCCAGTGGCATCAACTCTTTCAGTGAAATATGAAGAATATTCACCTAACCTTTCCGTAATACGTAGGAAAAGACTCCTACGCATACGGTACCTTCGCCAGAAGTAGTTGGGAGGATAGATACAGTTGTCGGTGAAGTAGTCGTTGAGCAGCCTGGTGTGAGCGTCTTCGCGATCACGATGGATGTAGCGACGAGGACCCCGCCGTCTTGAGGATGAAGCTTCCATCTGTGCCTTCAGCGCGGTGATCGTATCCTCAACGACGGCGAAGAGAGCATCGCCTAGCCCGTCGCTTGAACTCGAAGAAGACATGGCGTGGGTGAGGAAGTGAGTGAAATGGGGAGTGAGAGGTGTGGAATGAGCTCCAACCAGCCCTCTCTATTTATAGATGAGTTGGGGACGAAATTTGTGATTTTTTGGAATTTTTTTCGAATTTTTTGGAGTTCAAACGGTCAAAAACGGCTAATTACAACGGCTAGCTGACGTGGCAGCCGTTGGCCAATCACAGAGCGCCATGTGGCAGCCGACCGGACGCCGGGTCGGTACCGACCGGCCGGTACCGACCGCGCGCGCGGCTCCAACGCCGGTCGGTACCGACCGCCCGGCCGGTCGGTAGCGCTACCGCCCCGCGCTCTCGGTTTCCGCGCTTACCGACCGGCGCGGGTCGGTAGCCGGGTCGGTACCGACCGGCGGGGGTCGGTACCGACCCCCGTTGGAACCAGCCTAAGATTCCTCCTCCGGCTCCGGCCGAGTGGTCGGCATCATGGCCTCGGTCGATCGAGCACGGTTAACCACTTCACGTTCGGCCCTCGTCGCCACCACCACCATTAAACTTGTCCACCTCATATCAATATTTCATATCCAACGGAGATCATGACACGTCACCGGTTTGTTTCATTTCTGGTTTCCCGTTCCGCGCGGCTAAGGCAGTAACCACCCCCACTTCCAACCGCTTCGCCATGTTTAACCACCCGGCCGGTCGCTCGCTCGCTCGCTTATCCCCGCCGAGAAATCACTTCCAATCCAAGTAAATCCCAGTCGACCAAGCGTCACCCAGCCAGCAACAAGAACCCCTCCTCCACACTCGTTAGTGCGCCGATTAGTGCGGTGACGAGCTACTTTCGCAGGACGTCGCATCTGCCGTTTTAGTTATGCATCTCCATCTCCCTCCTCCCATGACAGGGAAAAGTGTGCATCTACGGCTGAAACTGAAAGGGCAGAGCTTTCCCTCTCCGGCTGATCTGATCTTTTTCCCGTACACATGGCACACTGATTGCGCCGCGCGCTGGAGAAGAGAAATAGAAAGAGAAACCGTGCCCGGCAATCCCATTCCTTTGCCGATCTGATCCGAATGATGGTCGAATCAGACGGCGATCAGCGCTTTTTTCCAGCACACGAACTGCCGCGCAGACAACAAGGAGATCAATCACGAAGGCCGTGGCAGCAGAGTACATGCGCGGGCCATTTCCTTCTGGAAAAAGATGAGAGCGCGAGCGCCGCGCCTGATGGCTCCGATCACCTGTCCGTTCACCGGCGGGGACAAGGTAGATGGTGGCCTCCGTGTCCCTCCGCGGACCCAGGCAGTCCCAACTCCTAACATGCGATGCAATCATGCAAGCCGCCATTCGTCAAACGACGCGTTAAAGCCCGGCTGTTCAGACGTTTTCATCTCCGTAGGACGACGCAGTGACCGTTCTCAGTGCCGGTGGACCTGGTTGAGCTACATGCCTGTACTGCACGCATTCAGTTGAAAATGGCGACCTCACTTTGCGTCCCCTTGAGGGCGTTTGGATTTCAGCTTCGAGCGATGGTAAATATAGCTCCAGGTAAACGGCAAAAGTTCGGTCAAAATCTCCGTTTCAGGATGCACGAATTTAATAGAATCTTGCTCAAAACCCCCCAAAAGAAAGGTAGTCACAGAACCAGGCCGAAGGATCTCCCCGAACAGGACGGAACGGGAGCCAGATGCGCACGGCATGACCTTGGCCAAGGCGGCCCAGGGGATTCTAGCAAGAGTTGTGGCCAAAAGGAGAAAAGCATTGCCGCGTCCCACGTTCGCCAGTCCCCAGTGGGGCCCTCCAGAGACCCCGACTCGTCACTGTCACGTACTCACGTGCCACCAACCTTTCCCACGGGCTCGCGGCCTGATCATGTCCCACCCTCGGCCGTCCATCGCCCGCGCAACGGCCAGATCCCGCGCCACGCCGACCGGCCCGGCACTGCGTCGCTTACAGGTGGGCCACCCTCTTCCCTGAACAAACCTTTTCCTTCCCTCCTCCGCCAGTGCCCTAGAAAAACCGAGCCAAATTCCCTTCCCTCCCCGCCCGCTCCCGCTGCCTCGCCGCGCACATGGCCCGCATTGATGGCGACACTCGGGCGTCCCACCCTCACCGACGGCAGGGACCCACCCTCTCGCGACCCCACGCGTCATCCTCCCACGCACGTGGCTAGTTAAAGCCAAAGCCCTCGTCCCCCCACGCCGCAACCCGCAGCGGGGGCTCTCAAACCCAAACCCAAACCCCGCCGTTGTCGCGGACCGAAACGGAGTAGCGGCAAGGCCTTTCAGCCCGCGCCGACTCGCCGTCCCATTCCCATCACATCATCGCCGCCGCGGCTGCCATTGCCGGAGCGGAGCGAGCGGGGCGGCGCCCGGGATGGAGGCCGACGAGGGCCGGCGGGGGGAGGACCCGGCGGCGCTGAGCGGGGGCCACCTCTGCCACGCCTGCGGGTACCAGTACCCCAACCCGCACCCCAGCGCCAAGCTCCGCCGCAGCCACCGCAAGCACTGCGGCAAGGCGCCGGCGCCGGGGGCCGTGCCGGAGGCCGGGGAAGCCGCAGTGCGGGTGGCCGTTGGCGTGGGCGAGCGGGGAGAGGGCGGCGCCGGGGCGCGCAATGCGGGCGAGAGGACGGCGATCGGTACGTGCGCGGGGTTTGGCGGCTGCTTCTCGCCCGGTTTTGTTTGGATTCTGGTTCCCGTTTATTTTCCGTTCGTTGAGTCCGATGGCCGTGTCTGCCGCGTGCGGCTGTAGGTGGGGGAGGAGGAGGAGGACAGCGGGAGGGGATCGGCGCGAGCGAGGCGAATGGAGGAGGCGCTGCGTTGCGCGGATCTGCGGGAGGAGTTGACAGTTCGGCGGAGGACAAGGTGGCCCCAGGTAATCGTTGATCTTTCTCTTCTTGTCCGCCGTTCAATCTTATTCCCGGGGTCAAAATTCATCCAAGCCTTCTCTCTGGGGCGTGCTGTTACTCTCTTGATTTGCGTCCTGCGTTTTGGGATGTTACAACTTACAAGCCGGAATGGGAGTTAGATTAACACGATTTTATGCGAACTAATAATTCACAGATTGTGCTTTTTGTTATTTTGCCCGTACCGCATTTTGCTAGAGATTGAAAAGGCAAAAGGTTTGGATGCCTTTTCCCTTGTCCCCGGTTTGAAGAGGGGTGCAAAACTCACATGGGCATAGTGAGATGGTACCCCCGTGGGGGCCTGGAATAAGGCCGTGTTTAGTTCCAACGCAAAAAAATTTTGCGATGAAATCTTGCTAATTTGAAGTACTAAATGAAGTCTATTTACAAAACTTTTTGCACAGATGGGTTGTAAATCGCGAGACGAATCTAATGATGCTAATTAATCCATGATTAATCCATAATTAGCGGATGGTTACGGTAGCATCACTGTTGCAAATCATGGATTAAGTAGGCTCATTAGATTCGTCTCGCGATTTACATCCCATCCATGCAAAAAGTTTTGTAAATAGACTTCATTTAGTATTCTATGCATGTGTCAAAACATTTGATGTGATGTTTTTTTTTTGCGTTTAGGGGATTTACGGGTAAAGATCTAAACAGGGGCTAAGTCTGCGTGGTTCTCGGTTAGCATTAAAGCTGAAAGCGTGGATACTTTCTCGTTTTCCTTGGAGTTGGGGCGATACTTTTGTGATAACGATGTATAACAGTTGGAGTGCCTTTGCATTTGTAACTTCTGTACTGTAGATCTGATCTTTGCTGAAGTTACGGCGTGGTACACGCCAATGGTAAATTAAGGTTCCGGGCACTTAGATCCATGCGTGATTCCACCATTTCTTATCTTAGCTGTTTATCTCTGCGTGTCTTGTGGGCTGTGGCAAGTTGGTCGCTTGATACTGGTCAGCAGTAAGAATTAGTTGCTTGTCTATGGACCTGTACATATACATTGGATTCGCTCCAGTCAGCCAGAGCAAATTTGTTGGTTTCTTGGTAAACCGCCTTTCTCCCTAAAAATCAGACATATCCGTCGTTACTTGTGTAGGTAGGATTTCTTTGAGCTTGTCGTTTAACACTTGTTTTATTGGGTCTGCTAGCTCGTGCTCGTCGTGGTCCTCTACCACATGTTGTCCTTGTCACATGGGCATTTTGTTTATTTGCAAAATACAAAATGGTTAATACTTTCGTTGTGTCTACATGTATCTCATCATAATTTGTTTATATCTTTTTTAGTATATATTGTTTTCTTGTCATCTACTTGGACAGATCCCGTTGTTTGGGGCGTTGACATGTTTTGCTATAATTTATTTCCTAATTGTTATGACTTACAGCCATGTTGTCTGTGCTTTGTCGGTCAATTGTAATGTTGCTGTATTGCTAAGTCTTTTAAGTATAGTATACTGCTGCAATTCGAATTTACCAGCAGGCTACTGTTTGTGTTGCTTTTGGGTTTAGTCCTCTGTACTACAACTTCATTTTTTTGGCAGGCTTTTGCAATGGCTACTTGAGACTATTTTATATTAAATAATGGCATGATGTGCCTTTGTTGAAGGGTATCAGTCCTTTACCAACTGTTAGCCTGTAGCTCACTTGTATGATTTGTTGGTCCTCTTTCACTTTATGGACCCATTCTTGTGTTTCCACCTATTCAAAGTGTTATGATTTTCACGGTTGCACTTGCTCATATGTCTTTACTCTTATTACCTTTCATGTGAACTGCAAGTATCTAGTGGATTATGTTCAAATCATTTTTCGTGCCTCAGAATCCCTCTATTCTTTTATACTTGTTCCTTGATTATCTTAAGATGCCTCATGATATTCACTAAAGTTTCCAGCGAAGATATGGTTGTAAAACTATTTATTTTGCCAGCATTTAACTTGTTTCTGGATGTTTCTATGTGTCACCACTCACCAGCATTTGTTTCAAGTAATATTGAATCTTTTACCTTTTTATTAAAAAAATCACAGTCGGTGTGTGTGTTGATTTTTTGATCTATTGTTTTGATAGCACATGCTTCAACTGGTGCTGGAGCTCAAGTCATCACCACTGAATTAAGTGAAAACAGACCCCTTATTAGTTGTGGTGACAATGAAAGCGCTTCTCCCGAAGATGCTGGAACTCAAACCATCACAAGTGAATTAAGTGAAAATGGCTTCGTCAATTGCAGCAGCAATTCTATAGTAAATGAATGTGATGGAACTGAATCACAGATTGCTTGCCCTACTGGAAGTCAAACTAGAGTGGGACATCCAGCTGAGCGAGAAGACAGTTTTGATGAGTACCAGGATGCATCTCCGTTTCTTCATCAATCAGATTCTGAAGATGGTGCAGCACCAACTGCAGCACTTTCTACAGAAATCAATAATTTGAATACTGTTTCATCAGAATCAAGTATCTCTGCAAATGAAACTTATTTTGAAACAAATGGATTATGCAAAGATCAATTTTCTGGAGAAACCAATATGAGAGATTTAGCTTCTGACTTCAAAGTTGGATATGATTTGGAGGATGGAGCTCTTAGATTGACTGAGCCTGAAGTAAACCTGAAGCTTGGGGGTCCGTATGAACTCTCTATGAATGTTGGCAACACTTATGCTGATATGGTTAACAGTAAATCTGATAAAACATCTGGCCAAGGTGATGTGATTGGTAATTCGAATGCTTCATCCCTTCAGGAAGTCCATCCACTTATTTTGGAACCAGAATCAAAATCTACAAGCTCAGAAAAGGTACAAGGTTTTATGGAAGATAGATCGCACGTTTTGCATACCATGTCTGAAGCATCATCAAGACCAGTAGTAGGATCAGATAGTGTTCAGTTGGAAACAACAACGAATCCTAGCACTGACGCCATGCCAATTGGGAGTGACCTGAAGGTTGTTTGTACTGATAATGCTTTCAAAGATTCCTCCATGGAGCTCCCCACACAGAACTGGACTGTTGCTGATATACCAGATGGTCGTCAGCCAGTTGAGAATTCTTGCAAGAAAACTTTAGAATGTCCTGCAGCTGGTTTTCAGTATGATCTTCCTGTTACTAATGTGGGCAATATTCCTACTACTAATGTGAATGATGTGGAATTAACCTTTGAGGAGAAGCCACAACCAGATATTGTTGACGAAAATCTTTCGGTACAGAAGACTAATGGATTCACTAAAGAGGAAGTCTGCAACAAACAGATTGACACTGAGATCTGTACTGAAGATCAATTTTCTCATAGTCAGAAACATGGCAGCTTACTAACAGATCAAGCACTTTCTGTCAAGAATCCATTTAATCTCGATGATGACAGGAATGATGATTTGTTTGAACTTCCCACTGACAGCTGCTATTTGGAGGTACCAAATCCTGTTGAATTGAGACAGCAAGTTGACTCTACATCCCTGATGGTGGATCAACCAACAGTCTCGAACCCAACTAGGATGGCTGAAGTGCAGCAATGCCATAACTCAAGTAAGAATTTCTGACACTTCTTGTGCATTGTTTGATATAAATTTGAACTTGTGAACTAGGTTGTATACTCCATATTTTATACCTTTTTGCTTTCTGTGAGTTCAAAACCTTATCGTGTAGTGAATGCATTCAACATTATCTTTGCATTGGCCATCTTCTTTGTTTTTCCCCTAATTCTGTGCCAATTTAATTGATGGGTTTTTGCATCAGTCAGTGCTTAGCTGGAGATGAATGCTTAAGCTTTTTTGCCCCTATTGTGGTTGATTAAGTACACAATATTGCAGTATGGATGGAGTGTATCTAATACTGCCTTGCAAGTTGACAATGGACCTCAAAAGTTGAATTTACCCTGAGCTTTTTATCATAATCTCGTTTTTTAGTATTTATCATATGATAAGATATTTCGAGTCTTTAGGCTTATTATTACTGTATGTTTTCTAATTCAAACCTTTAGCTTCGAATTAAACAAGGCTATATGCTGAAATTTCTTTAATATTTCAGCAGATGAAAGCATACTATCTTCGTCAAGTGCTATGGAAAATGGTGAAGTAATTTGCCCAGAAGGCGTGCCTGCCAGCAGTAGTTCTGAACTTGTGAACAAGATTTGCTTGAATGACCATGGCCTGCAGGAAGATGGACATACAAGTGTCATTTTGGTGCCATCTCACGCAACCTCCGTGGAGTATAGTACAGTACCTATGCAGGATAGCAGTGCCGTCTGTTCAGAAGTTGAAGAAAATATGAAAGCCGAAGATGCTAGTGCAGAGGAGATGACCGCAGTACGAGACATAGATGGTATTGTAATGGAACAGGCTACTAGTACTACTGCTAATGACACATATGCTGCTAATGTTGAAGAAAAGAAGCTGACTGAAGATAGTGTGGCTGAGAATGAGGCTGGCGGTACGGAGGTGAATTCAGTACAGAACACAGGAAATCTTGAAGAAAATAAGCAGACTGAAGAAACAAATGCAAAGGAGATGAACGCATGGTTCAGTGCTGATGATGATGTTGAAGACAAAACACAGACTGATGATAGCATTGCAGAGAAGATGAATGCAGCAGGAGGCACAGAGGATTCTGAAGAAAATATGCTTGCTGAAGACATTACCGCAAAGCAGATGATTGCAGCACGAAGCACAGATAATGTCGAAGAGAAGCAGCAGCCAAACGGCATAGTCGGCCAAGAAGGGAACAACACCAAGCAGAACGAAGAGATCGCCGCCCCAGGCTCGCGGCTGAATTCAGGAAGAGCCCACGTCCCTCTGAAGGTCCTCCTTGCCGAGGCAAGCGCGGAGAATCAAGTGAAGAAGCCTAGCACCAAGGAGCGGGTGCTGTCGTTCCGGCGCCGGGTGTCCAAGGACGGCAACTCGTCAAAATCAGGGTCCCCCAAATCCGTCTCCAACGACCAATACTGGAGCTCCCCTGCCAAGCTGCCACGCAAGGATGTTGGCAAGAGTTCCAAAGGAAGGAAGCAGCCTTGGATGCCGTTCATCTGCTGCCACTCCGTGCACTGACGGCGCCGCCTTTCCTGAGAAACGGAAATGCCGTTCGTGACCTTGGGTTATATTTGCCTTTGTCGACAACTACTCTTACGTGTGGTGCTGTAACTAACGCTGTCCGTCCCTGTGTAGATAGTCTGCGCAATTAAGATGGGTTTGATATACTGCTGTAGTATGGGGTATTTTGAATTGGTGCAATTTTGATGTCGTCGTTAGCCATTTGCGCACGAATATGTGATGTTCACATTCAGATGGTGTTTGCTTGGACGGAACAGGCCTCGAATCTAAAGTACCGGATTGAGCGCATAATTACCTCCTGGGAATTTTGTAGGGGTGCTAATGGGTGATTTTTAGAGGCACCTCCAACTCTCTTTAGTTCAAAATATGTTACTAGTTTTTCAAAATGAGGTGCACATAAGGGTTATCCGCTTGCACCTCTAGAATTTTGCACCAACGAACTATGCAAAGTGAAAAACTGCTGAACGATTGCGTACATACTACGCGAAAGGTGATGGGTTGTTGCTTCATGTGTCGTGGGGAGGACAGCATGTGGAAGGAGTTGGCAGGAGAGAAATCAGTCCTTTGGCACGGTTTGGGTTTCGTTTTGTGCTTCCTAGTGCGATTACAGGGCTGTGTGTTCCGAGCTTATCTTCAAGCTAAGCACCACAAATGGCTCGGTTACTGCATATGGTTGTCCCACATAGGCAAACTTTTTTTTTCTCGAACGCGCAGGAGAACTGCGCGTCGTTGTATTAATAGATAGAAAGATCGGTCCAAGTTACAATGCCGAATCCACGGCCTGGGTTAGTTTTTTTGTTACAAACGCGCCTAATAAAAGGTAAACAGCCACACCCACAACCCTGCAGCACCCCAGCTATGGCAGCAGCTCCCCCAGCGCCTTTGCCCCTGCCAGCTTCCACAAGTTTGCCTGCTCGTTTATCTCCTGCAGCACGAGACGGGCGTCCGGGTGGCGACCATAAAAAACGCAGCGGTTGCGCATCTTCCAGATCGACCAAGCAGTTAGGATCACCAGGGAATTCACCCCCTTTCTAGCAGCCTTCGGCGCCCTTCGTGCAGCCCATCTCCACAAATCCTTGAAGGTGTCAAACTCCAAAGTAGGGGCCAGGTGCTGTAGTCCTACCCTTCCAAGAACAGTCATCCAAACCTGTCTTGCGAAAACACAAGACGTGAGAATGTGTTGGACTGTCTCATCCTCTTGGTCGCAGAGGGGGCACTTGTCTGGGTGTTGAAGTCCCCGATGGGCCAACCGACCCGCCGTCCAGCACCTGTTGAGAATGGCCAGCCAGAGGAACATCTTGCACCGAAGGGGCGCCCAAGACTTCCATAAGCGCTTGTACGGTTCAAATCCAGATGAGCCCACAAAGAACCTGGCGTACGCTGATCGAGCGGAGTAAGTACCCGAGCTCTCGGGTGTCCAAAGATGTTGGTCCGGTTGGTTCTCGAGCAGCTGGACATTCTCGAGCAATGTCGCCCACCCAACACAACTCTTGCAAGGCCTCATGAACAGTCCTCCGAGACCGTGCCCGCTTGTTCACAAAGGGGACCAGAGCCGGAGCAAGGTCCTCGATGGACTTGCCGTGCAGCCAACGATCTTTCCAGAAGAGGGTTGTTCTTCCGTCTCCCACCAAGGATGAAACCGAAATGGCGAACATGGTTGTGATGTTGGGGTGCACCCTGATGTTAAATGCAGCCCATGGTCGCCCCGGATCCGTCTTACTAAGCCAAAGCCAACGCATCCGGAGTGCCCACCCGAGGATCTCGAGGTTATGGATACCCAACCCTCCAAGCTCTTCCGGGCGGCACGCTCGCTCCCACACCACAGGAAAGTGTCCACCATTCACCAGTCGGCGCCCCTTCCAGAGAAAGGCCCGACGTAGCTTGTCAATGGCACGGAGAAGCCATTTAGGCACGTCCAGAGCAATGAGCAAATAGACCGGGGCCACTGTTAGCACAGCCTTCACCAGAACCGCACGCCCCGCAGTGGACATCAGTGCTGCCTTCCAGCCCGGGAGCATGTCGGCGATCTTATCGACAATAGGCTGGAGATCCGCTTTGGTAAGCTTCCGGATAGAGAGTGGCAGGCCCAGGTATTTGTAAGGGAAGTCAATCACCTCGCAGGGCATGGCTCCCGAGACGACCTCGAGCTGCTCGGTGGCGCAGCGGATTGGTACGATGGAGCTCTTCTGCATGTTTGTGCGAAGCCCGCTCGCCTCTCCGAAGAGTCGCAGGATCTCCTTGATGGTGGACAGATCTTCAGGAGTGGGGCGGATAAAGAGAGCCACATCATCCGCGTACAGCGAGACACGGTGCTTCACCCGATGGGTAGCCAAAGGCTGGAGAAGCGCCTCCTCGTCGGCCTTCCCAATAAGGGCGTTCAGCACATCCATGACGAGTATGAAGAGCATGGGCAACAACGGGTCCCCCTGGCGAAGCCCCCGTTGATGAGCAATCCACTGCCCCGGTTGCCCGTTAAGCAACACCCGGGTAGAAGACGAACGAAGCAGGCAGCAAATGATCTCTCTCCAGCGCCTCCCGAACCCCAAATGGGCCAAGACCTCGAGAAGGAACGGCCAAGAGACCGAGTCGAATGCCTTCGTGATGTCCAACTTGAGAAGACGGCGCGGTTCCCTCCGGTTATGCAAGAACCTGGCCATCTGCTGCACAAGGAGGAAGTTGTCGTGGATGCACCTCCCCCGGACGAACGCGCTCTGGTTTGTCGAAACCAAAGAATCTAGCCTCGGGGCCAAACGATTGGCTAGGATCTTGGTCACCAGCTTGGCAAAGCTGTGCACGAGACTGATTGGGCGAAAATCCTTCACCTCGATCGCATCCGGCTTCTTCGGGATGAGGATAAGGAATGCCGAGTTGAGGAGGTGCGACTTCTTCCCATCCCCCTCCTAGATCACCTGCAGCGCCATCATGATGTCATCCTTAATCACCGGCCAGCATTCCTTGTAGAAACGGCCAGTGAAACCATCTGGCCCCGGCGCCTTGTCGGACGGCAACGTCTTGATGGCCGCCCATACCTCCTCCTCAGTGAACGGCAGGTCAAGAGAAGACAGGTCATGGGAGGGAAGGCCAAGGGCACTCATCTCTATCGCGGTGGTTCGCGGTGCATGAGTCCCTAGCAGACCGTTGTAGAAGTCCCATACCGCCTGCTCCTTCTCCTCTTGGGAGAAAACCATATTGCCATCCACCTGCAGTTTGGCAATGAAGTTCTTCCTCTTCCTGAAGCGGGCATGCGAATGGAAGAAGGCCGTGTTGGCATCACCCTTTTGGATCCAACTGATGGAGCTACGCACGCGCGCAATAGTGCGCTGAAGGGAAGCGAGTGTCAAGCAGTGTTGCTTGAGGCGCCTACGCAACCAAGCTTCTAGATCTGAGAGCGTTCTGAGATCTTGTGCAATATCCAGTTGGTGGAGTAACTCCCTGGCCTGGTGCAGTTGGGAGTTGACATTGCCCACCTTCTTCTGGCTCCACGACTGGAGGGCAATAGTGAGCTCTTTGAACTTCGCTGCAAGCCGCTCAAACGGGCAAATCCCGGGGATCGGAGACGCCCAGACGTTAGCAACGACCTCCTGAAAGGCGTCTAGGGAAGGCCAGAAGCTTTCGAAGTGGAAGCGTCCTCGACCACGGTCCACGCACATTGTCGCGCAGGCCGAGGACCAGGGGGCAGTGGTCGGAAATTCCCGCCGCCGTGCTCTGGAGCAAGGAATCTGGGAACAGCTGCTCCCAGGACGAAGAGCATAGCACCCGGTCAAACTACAGTAAACACAAGTTAGCCTGTCCCCTTTCATTCATTTGGTTTGGCCTGGTTGTACTTCTGACTAATTCAACATGAAAACATTTCTTTCGAATGACATGTGGAGAGCGAGCATCTTGCCTCGTCTTTGGATATTAAAATGTTAGTGCTAACCTAACTTACTCGGAGAGCACTGCTACGAGGATATTAAAAAAAATTTACAGTACTCGTCACATCAAATGTTCGAATACATGCTTGGATCATTAAATGCAGTTAAAAAATAATTAATTATACAGTCTAACTGATTAGCACGAGATGAGTCTTTTAAGCCTAATTAGTCTATGATTGGACATTATTTATCAAATAACAACGAAATGTGCTACAGTACCAAAACAAACAACTTTTCACCGACTAAACATGACCAAAAAAGTGATGAATAAAAAAGTCATGACAACTTTGTAGTACCCGCCACATTGTAATTGTCAAACTGCTAGGAAAGAAGAGGCCCCTGAGAAAGACGCAAAGTAATTTTGTTGTCGTATCAGTGACTGATGGCCACAAGGGGCAATTGTATACTGTCTTGCAGGTGGTGTGAAACTGTGTGTTCTCATCTGTCTGTAGCTAATCTTCCCCACAGTTCAGAAACAACATATCTGCTGCTTTCTGATACACAGTTTCAAGTGAACTCCCCAAAGCGATTACCATAGCTGAATTACCTGGCAAGAATGCTGGGTCCGCCCATTGTAATTGTCAAACTGTGATGAATAAAAAAGTGATGAATAAAAAAGTCATGACAGCTTTGTAGTACCCGCCACATTGTAATTGTCAAACTGCCAGGAAAGAAGAGGCCCCTGAGAAAGACGCAAAGTAATTTTGTTGTCGTATCAGTGACTGATGGCAACAAGGGGCAATTGTATACTGTCTTGCAGGTGGTGTGAAACTGTGTGTGTTCTCATCTATCTGTAGCTAATCTTCCCCACAGTTCAGAAACAACATATCTGCTGCTTTCTGATACACAGTTTCAAGTGAACTCCCCAAAGCGATTACCATAGCTGAATTACCTGGCAAGAATGCTGGGTCCGCCCATCGTTCAGGAGGCCATCAGCAGAGTGTCCTCGTTCATCTCCAGAAAGCGGGAGGAGGAGGAGTCCAGAGAGCACAACATCGAGAGGCTGGAGATGGCCAACACCGAACTGGAGCTCGCGATCGAGAGATCCGGCAAGTTGCCGATCACAGACGTATCCCTGCTTCGTCGCAGGAAGATCCTGAAGCGCGCCCTCGAGGAGTGTTGTGATATCCTGCACAGGTGCAAGCTACGGGCACTGCAGGACCAAGAGACGGAGCAAGACCGAACAGTAAGGCATTCCTCTTTCCCTAAACGGATTGCCTGTGCTGCCAAATCATCCATTGCCTATTTTCTTACCTCGAAGAAAGATTATCTGAGTTGCTCCGACGTCCGAAGGTTCGAATGGTTTGCAGATTGTGCAGGAAAGTTTGAGAGATGTAGAACACGGCTGTTCACTCAGGCAGTACACCTTTTGCAACCCTCTTGTCAGGCATCTTCTCGAAGGGAGGACTCTGAGGTATGAGATGGTTCAAGGAAGTCATCTACGCGACATTTACATATGGCCCCTATGCTTGGAAAACCGTGGCGTAGAGGCAGAACTATCATATCAGTACGAGAACTGCAAGATGCCAGGGAGAAATTTCCATCTCCGGCTCTGGCTACGACTCTCAGAAAGCACTGACATAGTTGGGGCTGCTGTTAAATGCTTGCAGTTTTTGGCATTGCAGTTCATGCTTGCTGCAGAATGTGCCATTGGCGAGCTGACCCTACTCCCTGATCTACATGACATTTCCCACTCATATGGTGCTCCTTGGCTTGGGATTCAGAACTCATATACCCGACTCACTCGAATTTGCCGGCCGGATCCAACATGCTGCAGATCAAATGGGCATGAGAGCTGTCCTAACAACACCGTCTCTTCAGAACTGTCGAACAAAACCGGAGAGCAGGTTATCTCTGTCAATTTTCAGTACTATACCTCAGCGCAAGAGCACAACTACCATAGATCGGTTGATGGAGAGGGCAGAGACGCCCTGATAGATTGGTCGCCACCTCTGAAGGTCACAGCAGGATTCGTGCCCCATGGAATGTGGGAAGACCTGGCACAGAATTATAGACTTGATGTCGACAAGCGTAGAGATGAAAACATAGAACAGGCGATCGAGATGGTAAGATGGAAGACAATCGATTGCCTCATCCGCCAACCAGAGCTGCCATATCATATGACGCTGTGGCAATATCCGCATGGTTTTGCAGTCTTTCAGGTGCGAAATGTGCTGAAACCCTACAGGCCACACCATGACGAGGACCGTGGCCATGATCTGGAGAGATGCAAAAGGCGAAGGCAGTATATTATTGCTTCATACGATCGAGGCGTTTCAAAGTCCAGTCATGAGTTGCCTGAGACAGGTTAATCAGGTGGTAGGCTTGCTACTCTTCCCCGGGGTCGTCCTCTTCAGAACCTCTCTGTCTTTTGGGTCTGGTTCTGGAAGGAGCATGTTCTCCGTTTTTAATGGAAAATTGTTAAATGGGATAGACAAAGTTCCTATCAATCTTTAGTCTTCCTCTTTCCCTATTCGGTCTTAAAGATCTTTTTTGGATCTTCTACCTTGTAACTGTTCATCAATGTAAATTGTTTCTTTGGCAATAAAGTTGCAATCCCCGGGTTGCCGGAGTTTTCCTTAAAAAAAATATGACTTGTTAGTCACCACTTGCATAAATGAGCTTAATAGACAACATATGCTATGCAAACCACTTTCGTATGCAAACTATAGAAACTTTAATCTGGACCACCGGATCAAGATCCAAGGGGCATAAGGAGGGAGTAATTTTACAATTAACCGCCCGCCCTTAGATTAGGTAATCACACTTTTCCAAATCCCCCCTCTCACTCCCCTTGCGCCCCCTCTTGGATCTTGATCTAGTGGTTCAGATTGGAGTTTCCATAGTTTGCATAGCATACATTGTCTACTTTCTGTGAACTGGTTGGTGTTGGTGGTACAGTGTTTGGATGATGTAAGATGGTATTATCTTAGAGAATGCTCCAGTCATTTTCGCGTAAACCTACACACATATGGTGATACAAAAATATGCCAAACATTGATCACACCCATGCAGCCCATAGTGGATGAGTCTCCTCTGCCGTAGGGACTCGCTCGCTGACGTGTGAGCCCCACCGCACTCGGGAGGAACTGCTTCCATAATGGCACACCACGCCGTGCCTTCTACGGAAACCGGGCCCTCCAATTTTCAGATGAAGCAGCATTCTCGGATTTCGCTCAAGAAGTTTTCGCGGTGATGGATGACACTAGCAGACCAGCAAAAGACAGCTATCGTGCTTAGTATCGTTGAAGCTCTCACCGGAACAGATGCCATAAGAGTGTACTCCCTCCGTCCGCAAATAACTGTCATTCTCGCTTTCCGAGAAATAATTTTAATTAATTTTATATAAAATAATATTAATATTTATGATACATAATTGATATCGTTAGATAGATCTCTAAATCTAGTTTTTTAGCAAATTTATTTAGAGATACAAATATTGCACACATTTTTTATAAATTTAATCAAACTTGTGGCACGAAACTCAAACCAACGTTTAATAAGGGATAGAGGGAGTATGCATCATCAAAGGTAGACCTCTCTCCTGAAGTATAATAATTGAAAAAAATAGGAGCTGTTTATAACGGTGAAGGTACAAAGTACCCAGAAGTATCTAGAGTAAAGTACCTGGTACTTCTAAAATGTGGGACAAGTACCAAAAAAATATGAGACCGGGTCTTAATTTAATTTAGGTTTTCACGTTTTGGATAGAGTATTAGGGTAATTGCACTTTGCTATTTTGTTATGCCGTGACTAGTCTGTCTCCTCTGTCTCCCCTCCGTCTACCGTCTCTTTCCTCGAGATCATCAGTCGGTACGAGGCTCCGGCGGTGGCGTGATCGGGACTGATCGCGCGGCACAACGACTGTAGACGAACGGTGAAACTATGTGATTGACGAACATTTCTGACTTATGACAAACGGAAAGGAGTCAATTACTTTCGTTCCTTTAGTGATACTAGTAACAATGCTGCCCGCGCGGCAGGCGCGTGATACAAATTAACATGATAATAATTAAAACTTTGATGTAAATATACTTCTTAAATATACAAAAATCAATAATCTTGGATTCAAAGAAACATGAGACGAAATGGAAATACAAATGTTTCCATAGAAAAACTAAACGAAGTCATGGAAACAAACTTAGGTTGGGTACTACTAAAAAATAACATGAATTAAAGATTATAAGTTATAGCTGGCATCCTAACGAGGGAGAATTTGAGTAACGAGTATATCAAAGAGTAAAAAAATAATATAAATAGGTTACAACTTATATCTTCAAGTATAACCATTAACTGCTCCTAGTGTTTTCCATAGGACTTGAAATATGCTTTCATGATGGTGTCAGGTTTAACAGCAAGCTTGAGAGAAACAAGTTCTTTCTCATCATCCGATTCTCTCTTCATCCTTTGGATTCAGTTATAGGTATCGAAGCAATGCAAGAAAAGAGTAGGGGTGTGACCATCCTTGACTCTCGATCAGAATAATAGCAACGACCAGTACTGCAACTAACACAAAAATTCCAAAAATGCAAATGAAATGTTTCTCTTGATGATTCATATCGCCATATGATCGACAACTTTATTAGTCCAAACCAGTAACATGATAAACAAAATCATCAACCTACCAGATTCTTCAAAGTTCTATTGCCTAAATTAATGGAGCTAAGTTTCTATTAATGGAAGCAATTTCATAAAAGGAATGGGGTGGCATTCTCAATATCATACCTGAAATTTGCCAAACAGTTGAGTCCACTAGTGTTGAATACGCTGCCGGTACCCTGATGACAATGCGGACACTGCCCAAAAAACACACTGAATCGAGTTGCTTTGACGGGTCAAGGTAGCCAGGATCCATAGAGGGCATGAATTACAAGATTTAAGTGGCATAAATTAACATGTTTAATATAACATGATAAGAAAACCTACCATTTATCAGTTAACTTTCCTATCCTTCATAATGAGCAATAATGTCCTCATTCTTAACTTGCAAGAGGAATTGACTCAAGTTTCAAAAAATATTGAGACCAATACATCACTACCTCTTGTCCATGAAGAAGGCATTTCTCACATCACACTACATGATCTCACTGAAATTCTATAATCTAATATGACGTCCTGGCAGTAGCACCAGACCTTGGCCCCTCCTTGCCATGACATCTGAAAACAAGGGCCCCCCTAAATTGTTCATAGTTTTATGAAGAAGTACATCCTGTTTGCAGATTATGATGTCAAATGTCAATCAACTATTGACTCAATAACAGAAAGTGGAATAAGGGGAAAAAGTAGAAGAAACTCACAATGCTTCCATAGCCTAATGTAGGTGATAAAGGCATAAACATGTAGGCCACTGCTTGCGGCTCGCCCTGAATACACCCAAATTTGAAAAGAAATAGTAAGAAAATTGGAAAAGAAAGAGCTATCAAGCTATCAGCTCCAGATAGTTCATGTTAGGTTGATAATGTAATTTATCTGGTCCTAAAGTGTTTGTTTTTTCTTCTGAATCATCTCAGTGTTGCTCTCCAAGGATTATCTTTACCTCTTTATTATAGGCAAAAAAGCTCCTGGCACGCGACAACTCTTGCAAACTACAGGAATACGTACAATGAGGCAACAATGAGGTTCTACTCCATCTTGTTAAGAAATGCCTTCTCAATGACAAGAGTCTGCTGACCTGTATAGGCCTTGATAGATACGTATGAATTCACTGACCTGCAATACAATAATTCAAGTTCAACGACTTACGATTGGATGCAATGGGTGATACTGATTCTGGATTCTAGTCTAATACTACTTCTTTCCCTTATTCCACAAAGTAATGAACAGTCCAGCAAGAAAGGAAATATTACAGTTTTAACCATGCTGCTATAGCACCCCTCCTTAACCTAGATTCAAGGGAGAGTTGGACTTACATAATCTTGTAGCAGTCATCAATACATCATGATTAAACTATATTCATGCTCTTCGCATGGAGTGCGTAGAGAGCAAAAACACACATGGCATTCATCACCATATATAAAAAGGGATATATAAAAGATCCATAGACAATTTGTTGGCAAGATGAGCATAGCACAACCACAACCACATGTATGTGGTCAAATCAGAATCTTAACAGAAAAGAAAACATGAAGCATGAACCTCCGAACAATATTAGGCTTTTCTTAAATACTCCGGCTCTTGTTCCACCAAAAATATACAGCTTGTGAGAATAAGATGAGAACACATATTTTTACCTCTTTTATCTTCACCCTTTTGTACAATCCTCATCCTTCTGAGACACAATAAAAATTAGTAGAAAGAAAGAAAGCAAAACCATGAGAAAAAATAGCAGATAAAAGCTACGTGTGAAATAGGTATGGGTACATCCAATGTAGAAATTTCAAGATAAGACAAAAAAATCATTATAAAAGATAATGGGCCGGCAACAAATCAGTAAAGACATTGCAATTAAATATGTCCCTTATTGACATAGTGATCCTTCCACAACCATGTTAAATCAGGTTTCAGGTAAATTATGATCCCATTTATTGTCATAAACCAAGAGGCCTCGGATTCAGATTTCTTTTACTACTAATCAAATATATCACTTTCTTTGTTTCTTTGCCAAAACACACCAACGCATCCAATCCTAGCATGATGACACATTTATTACATTAGATGGTTCATTACCGTACAACTCTACGCAGTAGTGAGCAGAGAAGCGCCACTATCGCGAGGATTGCAATCCACACACACGCAACGATATTAAATATAAAAAAAGATCATTAGAGTCTTGCGCCATGCGGTAACTCCTGCGGGTGACCCAAATCCACAGGCAAGGCTGGGTGCAGGACGGTACCCTACTCAACGTCCTCTGGAACGAAGTCTGGGTCTTCCTCTGTAAAAATTAAGAATGGGGTGAGTACAAACGTACTCAGCAAGTCCAACCACACCCACGGAGGGGGTATAAACAGAATATAATGCACAGGGTAAATCAAGGATAAGACTAGGGTTTGATTTGCGGAAAATAATATTTTATGCAGGGGTTCATTTGAAAGAAAGCATTTTCCAAAAACAGTTTTCTTGTACCGAGTAACACAAGGGGTTGATCCACACAGGATCCAAGTTTTAAACTGCTACCGGACTCCTCATCCGCCGTAGCACACGGCACAACTGCTGGACACATTTCCAAAACAACTCACGCCAACCCATCTCTTCCCAGAATAAACACTAGTTATGTGACCACACCGTAACTCGCCCAGTACTGTGGGCATGGCTATTCGAATAGATTCTTAACTCTGCCGAGGTGTGCAACTTTACCCACAAGCGGGGTACCGCAAATCGATCACCTTAGTGTCGGTGCAGATCCCAACAAAGCCATTACCCACCTTAGCTAGACTTGACTAGCCATCATGGGATGCACCAAGGGGTCATTGACCTATCACACAGAGGTTTTAACCGGGGCATAAGTCACACAGAGCTAATCCCTTCTCCTTGATCACCCGTTGCTCTCAGCTCTCCTGATGGCTATCAGACTAACTAGTGGGGTTTATGCAAAGCCGTTGCCCATACAACGGTTGAGTGGTTTGCATGATAGTGGAGTTAGGTGAGATGACACACCAACTCGGTCCTTAGTGGTGACAAGATGGATATCTCCCTTCCTTGCTCTGCCACACAGGCACAAGCACACCAAACGGCAAATCACACAGAAATGCCATCCATCCCGTCTAGACTCATCTTTCAAAAATTTCCACTTTTATCCCTTCCCACACACACACATTTTCTTTATAAAACAAGTTGTATTGAGTATGAGGTCCTAAGCGTAGCGTTCCAGCAGTGATTAACGTCCAAACAACACATTCAAACATTAATCTAGGTGGTCAAGGAATGATCATAACAAATCAAGGGGTGGCTATCCAACCGTGTTTTCAGCAAGCAAAACATATGCAATTTTGTAAAACAGGCCAATGGGTTGTGTTTATAAAAACTAGGACAAAACATACATCAAAGGGCGGGATTGAACTTGCCGTCTTCAAAGCCTTAGGGGAGGTCCTGGTCGAAGCACTGTCCTTCGGGCTCGGGGTCGCGGAACTAATCCTCGTTCGCTGGCTCGCAGTACCGCTCGTCAACGGGCTCTCCTTCGTTCACACCGTGTTCTACGACGCATACAAACAAACACACAATCAAGAAAAAGAAATAAAAGTTTTATTGTTGAGCTCGAATCGGAAATAATTAAGATATGGAGTTCGGAGTAATATTTTTGGGTGGTTTCCACATGGCATGGACAAAACTATATTATGAGAGGCGTGATAATGTTTTAGGTAGATCCGAGGTCGTTTGGCGCATGAATGATAAGTTAATGGGTGTTTAGGGCCTAACCGAGGGGCCAGTGACTTGTTTGTAAATAGTAAAAAGGCCTGATTAGAATTTCGAGAGTTGTTTGGGTCATTTTGGAAAAGAATAAGGTTTTGTTTATAAATGTGTTTATATGGTAGAGGGTTTATTTGGAAATATGATTAAAGGGAAGGTTTAACTTGTAAAAGGGCTTAAGGTGGAGAGGCTCTTTATAGAATAGAGGAAAGGGGGAGGGTTTTTTTTTTGGCAAAGTTGCCATCCTCTTCCTCCTTCCTCCACGGGAAACAGGGGAATGGGGGAACGGCGGTGGCGGCGGCCGATTCCGGCGGCCTGGGCCTCGGGGGCGGTCGGGATGCGGGGGAAAAGAGGCAGGGGGTGCAGGGGTTCGATCCCTTGCCTCACCTTGGACTGGGACGCGGCGAGGAGGCGGGGCAGCGGTGGGGTGCGGCGGTCGGCGGAGGCTAGCGTGGCGGCGGCGCTGGAGGCAAGGAGGTAGTGGGCAGGATGGCGCTGCGGGTTGCGGGAGTGGAGGAGCGGCGCTAGGGGTCCTTTTATAGGCGAGCAAGGCGGTGGAACGGCGCGGGCAGGTGGCCGTCTAGCGAGCTCCGCGGGTGGCCATTAATGGCGCTCGGCCGGGCTCGTGTGTCGCGGAGTGGCGTGCGGCGGTGGCGTGGGCGTCGAGGACGTTGTCGAGCACGTGAAGTGGGCCGGCGTTGAGCGGGGCGACGCGAGCGGTGAGGCGGGGCGAGCAGTGCCGCGCTGTGCGGCAGGGCGGGGCAGCGGCGAGCGACGCGCGGTGTGGCCAGGCGCGCACGTGGGCACGGCGGGCACGTGGGAGCAGGGGCGAGCGGGTCCGAAGCGTCAGGCGGTGATGGCGGTGCTGCACGCGAGCGGCGAGGGCGGAACGCAAGTGGCGGGCGGCACGGCATGCGGCGCGAGGTGCTCGGGTGCGCGTGGCAGGGAGGGGAGGCGCGCGCGGGAGGGGCAAGCCGGGAGCGGGGAGCGGCCCGGGGAGGGAGCAGGGAGGGCGAGCACCGTTCGGGGCGCGCGCGGGGGAGCGGAGCAGAGAAGGGAGAAGGAAGGAGAGAGGGGAGAGAAAAAGAAAATGGAAAAAGGGAAAAGAGAAAAGGGGAAAAGAAAAGGAAAAAGGGAAAAAGAAATGGAGAAAAAGAGAAGAAAAATAGGGAAAAGGGGGGAAAAAGGAAAAAGGGGCGAGCGCGCCGGCGGCGATCGCGGCGGGCGGTCGCGCGTGGCGACAAACCGCCGAGCGGCGCGGGACGTAACGGCGACGAGGGAAGAAAAAGGAAGGGGTACGGTCGGCGGAAAAAATGAAACGACGATGGGAATTGGATGTCAGGACAGTGGAAAATTCAGGGAGGGGTTTAGGGTTTAGAATTAAAGGAGCTCAACGATGAAAAATAAATTTTGAAAATAACTTAGCGCGTGATTTAATCAGTAAATTATTCCGGGATGTCACACAGGCGGAGGGGGCGAGGCCGCGGGTGGGAGCAAATGGGAGGCGGTTGAGCTCCCGGTCTCCACTGCTCGTGGAGCAAGGAAGCTCCTCCCTTCAATGTCGCAAATCCAGTGGTGAAAGGGAGCAGGGGCGGCGCGCGGGCCCGCAGCTCGCCGAGAGGGAGTAGGAGGAGGCGGTGGTGGCAAGCGCGGAGACGCGGCGACGACGAGGCCGGCCAGGTAGCCCGAGGCCACCGGTGCCAGGGGAGACCGCCGGATGGGGAGAGAGGGGCCGGCGCCTTCGCCGAGGAGCGCGCCGGAGCTTGAGCAGGCGAGCCTCGCCCTCTCTCGGCGTGGCCGGATCTCGTGGAGGCCCGCCACCGCCGCGCGCTCCGCCACCGCGCAGACCTCCGCCGGCGCCGCGCAAGCTCCCCCGCCCTGCCGCCCTGTCCGCGGCCTGGAGCAAGGAGGGCGGAGAAAGGAGGGAGGGGGCAGAGGACTCCGGCAGCTCCTGGAAGGTCGCCACGCCGCCCTGTCAGCGGCCGCCGCCGCACGGGCCGCGCTGCGCCTCCTCGCCGGCCGCCGTGAACGGCCTCGCTGCGCGCCGCTGCCCCCACCGCTGCGGCCCCTGCCCCTGAGCTCCCGCGCGCCGCCCCTGCCCCCGCCGCTAACGGTCTCGCCGCGCGGCGCCGCCCCTGCCCCCACCGCGAATGAGCTCCCTGCGTGCCGCCCCTGCTCGGTCAGCACCAAGGCGAGAATCCAGGTTAGCGAGGGCACTGCGCCCCGCACCGCGGGGGAAAACGGGCAACTCGCGATGATTACGGCGTGAGGGTTCGCGATGATCACGACCAATGACATAACGGGTACAAAGGGCGGGTATGTGGAGGCGGGGTGAAAAAAAAATGGGAGTCAGCGGGAGGGGGCGCGGGGTTTGCACGGGGCGCGCGACGTCAATCCGTCTGCCTCTGCTTTTGGTCGATCAATTTTGCTTCCAGGTGGGCTCAAAAGTGTTGGGTTGTGAGGTGGGTATGGGGGCTAGTCTTGGTGAGAAAGGTTCCAATTTCCATGGATCCTTATAGTATAGATAGATTAATTGGATTCTAAAAATACCTTTCATAGATCAATGACTAGAAAAAAAATCCATGGGGAAAGTACATAAAAATACATAAAAAATATCCTCTGGTAGTTTACAATCATTCTAACAAAGCTCAACAACCTAAAGCTGATCTGCAACTTATAACTGATGTTTATCACATTATGTTATTATTAATTTCCTATATTATACTCGATTAAAGTTGGCAATATCATTATTAACAATTTCACCTCTATATTATGCACTCCTCCTATCATAGAAAGACTGCTCTTTAAGTTTATGCGTAAGTCAAAACCATCTTAAACTTGATTAGAAAAAATATAGTAATAAATTATTCTAAGTTACTCTATCTAAGAAACAAGTCATTCTAATTTATGTCTAAATTAAACTATATTAAATTTAATCAAGAGTTTCAATATTTATAACCCATGTGCTATTCTACATCCTAGGTGTAGCGGGTTATTCTATACCAATAGCTAGAATGAGCAGAATTACTGAGCAAGTTTTCAGTAATTTAGTAATTGGCGTAAATTTTATTCGTAATTTGACGACTATTTTTGCTAGTAATAGAAGACATTCTACACCTAGAGTGTAGAATAGCATTGCTGTATTTATAAAATATTTTTACTATTTTTTCTAAAAAATATTTTATTGTAAACTATTGTACGATTCGTTTTTAGTCAAACTAGTAGAGATATACGTGCCACAGACACATATTTAATTTTCCTTTTATCAAGCAACAATATCATTTATTTCCCTTCAAAAAATAGTACACATCTTTCTTTTCCTTTCATAAAAGAATGATGTCAATCATTATCTTTCTAAAACAAATAATGACACGAATTATGGGTGAATGCATGTGCAAAGAAAAGTAAAATTTGCGTCAAAGAAAAGTAATATACGGGTAAAAAAGTGGATATATGAAATCGCTAGTGTAAAAAGTATTAGAATTTTGATAAAAAACATTTTTCTTCTATCGATATACACCCTTTTTTTATCAAACTTTTGCCCTGTTAAGCAGGACACTCACAAGGGGGTAAGACAGACCTAATTTTGGTGAGAAGATTTAAGTTGTTTCAACTTTTTATTGTTGGTGTGTTTAGTTCTTTTGGTGTAAAGTTTTTGAAGTATATAGACACACATTTAAAATATTAAACAAAGATTAATGACAAAATAAATTACAGATTCTGTTTGTAAACTGCGAGACAAATTCATTAAGTCTAAGTAATCTATCATTAGCAAATATTTACTGTAGCACCATATTGTCAAATCATGACGCAATTAGGCTCAAAAGGTTCGTCTCATAATTTACATGGGAAATGTGCAATTACATGCGAAATGTGCAATTACTTTTTTTATCCACATTTAGTATATCATGTATGTATCCATTAAATGTGACGTTTTTGGCTAAATTTTTTCGAGATCTAATCTATACGGGTTTATATGTAGGAACTGCTTCCACAGACAGAACCCAAGCAATCCCAAACGGCCAAACAGCCCCTCACTCCTGCCGCTCTGTTATAACGCACATCCCGTCTGCACCCCGAGATCGGCGAATTGCTCTCTCTTCCGGTCTTCTCTCGCAAGTCATGGCGAAGCCGCAGGTTCTTCTCTGCCTCCTAGTCGCCGCCGCCGCGCTGCTACTCGTCGGTGAGTAGACCCCCACCCCGGCTTCGATTTCGTGGGGTATGCAGTTGCACCCTCACGCAGCGACTTTTGATCCGATCTGATCTGACTTTTGTGTCTCGCAGCCGCGGCCAAGAAATCCGGCGACGTGACTGAGCTCCAGATCGGCGTCAAGGTAACAGCTTTCGGTTCCGCCCTACTTGTTCTGCCCGCTTCGTGTATGAATTGTTATGTTCCGTCCCCCCCTTATCTGATTAGGATTTCGGATAGGACTCATAGACTGATGGCAGATTAGATGGTAGTTAGGTAGAATGAAAAATGCTGATTTTGATCAGATTGGATGTTTAGTTTACAGGGAATAGATTTAATCCCTAGCGTAGTGTAAGGAACAGATAGAAATTGAGGAAAAAATTGTTTTGGGAGTTATGTCCTCATATATTATTGTGAAAGCAGAAATGTGCACGAGAACCGAATTGTTGTGGTAGGATTAACTGGGCTATTGGCTAAAAGAAACCAAGGTTTTTTCAGTAGAGATCATGATATTGTGTTTTTATTCAAGAACACGTAGAGATCATGATCTGAGGAGAGATGTTTAATGAAACTCAACATTCTATTGTTTTTACAAGCGCAACAAGTCAGTGTAATTCTGTATTCACATCTAAATTTGATTTACTTATGCGCAGCTCTAGTTTCTTATTTGTTTCTTATTGAATTAGGTTACGTATCCTATAGAAAGCATAAGCTGAGTTCGAACCTTAAAACCTCTTTGATTCGGCTACAAATCAACATGAGATGTTCCAAAATCTCTTTTCAAGTTCTACAGTAAAGCGAATCAAGTTTTCATACAAATCATAACTCCAAAGCGTTATGATTCTTTCTGCTTTTCTCTTAAAGAACTGAATATCTAGTGTTTTTTTGGAACAACAGAATATCTAGCTGGACAAGCAGAAGTGAACAACTGTTCTTACTAAAACCATTAACCATGCTCTAAGACTTTTTTATGCCACTCTAATACTTGATGGATTGCAAATAATAGCATATGCTTATCATCATTTCCAGCTGTTAGTTTTGTCAGATTCTTATATTGATGTTATGCCTCTATTCGTAAGTGCAGTACAAGCCTGAATCCTGCAGCATTCAAGCTCACAAAGGTGACAGAGTTAAAGTTCACTACCGTGTAAGTTTAATGTTTGCCTTCTCATCTGTTTCCTTATGTTGCAATTAATAATGGTAGTTGTCCTACATAGAACTATTGTAGTGATTTCTTTGAGTAACTATAGCAACTATATTGTTTCATTTCACCCATTCAGCACGACTTGCTTGTTGTCAGTTTCTTTTATTTTGCCAATTTTATTTAAAATAACCTTTGTTTGAGTTGGAAAAGTGGGACATATACAATATAATATTGTAATGGCAACGTATGCTATGCAAACCACCTTCGTATGCAAACTATGGAAACTCTAATCTGGACCACCGGATCAAGATCCAAGGGGCATGAGGAGGGGGGTAATTTTACAATTAACCGCCCGCCCTTGGATAAGGTAATCACACTTTTGCAAATCCCTCCTCCCACTCCCCCTGCGCTTCCCCTTGGATCTTGATCCGGTGGTCCAGATTGGAGTTTCCATAGTTTGCATACGAAAGTGGTTTGCATAGCATACGATGCCTATTGTAATCTATTGAATTAGTACCATTGAGCAAAACTGTTAATTCACCCAGCCTCCTCTGCATAAAGAAGTTCTAATGCTGCTTACAATAATTACCTTCTGGGTTATGCTCACTTGCTGTCATTTTTCTGACAGGGAAAACTTACTGATGGAACAGTTTTTGATTCAAGCTATGAAAGGGGTGACCCTATTGAATTTGAATTGGGCACTGGCCAAGTGATCAAAGGTAATTATTGGCAATGGACCCGTTGGCTACTGTCTGTTTTGCGTGTGCTCTGTTACTATGTCTGAATTTCTTTACTATATACTCTGTAGGCTGGGATCAGGGTCTCCTGGGAATGTGTGTTGGTGAGAAGCGGAAGCTGAAGATCCCATCAAAACTTGGCTATGGCCCTCAAGGATCACCGCCTACTATTCCAGGTATGCTATTTTGATATATTCTGCTCCTTGTCTTATGAGCACATGGTTGCGATTGCGGTAGTCAGATTCTGATTACTCGATATAAATTCGGCCTGGGTAATTATCACACTGCTGTGCACACATCTAGTGGTTTACTACCATTATGCTACTGACACTGTCAGCTGAATGTATTCCTTCAATGCCATGAAGGAGGGAGGGTTCCTTTAACTTCAGTTTCTTGTCAGGTGTGTGTTCATTACAGTATCTCTGATCCGAACCATTTATCTTTCTGCTTGCAGGTGGAGCAACTCTCATATTTGACACCGAGCTTGTTGCTGTCAATGGGGAGCCATCCAGCAAATCTGATGAGAGCAGTGAGCTTTAGATAGCAGGGAGGGTAGAATTGGCTTCCAGAATCCAGATCAAAAAGTTACCAGATCAGATAGATGAATGCATAAACCATTTTACTCAGAATTCGGCGAATGTAATGCACTTAGAGAAATGAGCATCCGTTCCCTGTGACTTTGTTTTGTTATTCCACAAGAACAATTAGTCTTTCTGGAGCAAACTCCTGATCTCGTGATTTCTTTTTGGGAATCACTACAGGCTTGTGACTTCATTTGGATGACAAGATTCATATTGAACTTATGCATGGGTTACGACATGTCATTACAAGTTTTTTTTGAAACTTTGGATGCTAACTTTATTTCACCATTGACTTGGTCAAATCGCGAGTCACAAATGGGATTACAAACTCCAGGAGGGTGTGGAACGACACCCTTCTAGCTAAATATGATTTTTTTATTTAAAAAAATGAAGGTTTTACATACTGTTCGCACTCAGCAAACAGTTTATCTATTTGCAAAGGAATGATAATCAGATTGAACCAACAAGTTTCCACCTTTTACGTACTGTTCAAACACAACAAAAATTTAGCTATTTGCAAAGGAATGATCATCAGGTTGAACCAACGAGTTTCTACCGCCCTATCCAAAATGAATGCTATTTCATGTCAAACAGAAATGGCCATTTTTGCATAACCAACAGTACTACAGCTGATATTAATAATGTTGACTAACAAAAATACATCTCTGATCTAGGCTGGTCTCTTCAGTATCGGGCCCCATCTTCTTGAAGAGGTCCCTGATGTGTGATCCTCAGGTAGTATCTGAAACATGGCCTGCCCATTGCATATGATCCTGTGAGTTCTGTAGGAAGCTTTTCTGTCTCACTTTCACCTAATCTCCGTGGTTGTATGCTTCCATCTTGAAAGCAAGCTCCTTGATGTCATGAAGCAGAAGCTGCAACGCCAGCCCTAATGACCACATGGGCCAGCAGCCCAGCATTAAGCTGCTCTGATGGTAGTGGCAATACGGTGCCGTTCAATGTGGCAGGCAGGGACATGAAGATATTGAGGGCAGAGTAGGGTTTCAAATACTATCTTTCTGGAGGTGGGGGATGTGGCAAGTGTCTGAATCTGAATGTTCTCTGCATTTTCAACAGATGACAGAAAATAAGAAAAACACACAAAATAGCGATACAACAACTGAGCTGTCCAGCATATGAAAGTAGAGAAAACTAAAGTATCAGTAAGATTGCTAATACAGGAGGAGAATCAAATTACAGCTTACACGGTTACTTGTAAATTTTGAAACACAACAGGTTTAACCATAAAAAGAGTGCATAGAAGTATGGTGCAAGGACTTGGCTTGTATGAGATCATTCCAGTAAGAGCAGTCTATACTATCCCCATCAGCATATATCGGCACACTGTTCTTACCAGAGTTTTAACCATAAAAAAGAGTGCATATAAGTACGGTGCAAGGACTTGGCTTGTATGGGATCATTCCAGTAAGAACAGTCTATACTATCCCCATCAGCAAATATTGGCACACCGTTCTTACCATAGTCCCACATCGCCTAACATGAAACATGGTCTAAATGTTTTGTTTTAGAATCGTACATGTTCTAATTGTGCTTAGTGTTTCCAACAGCACAATCTGACAGCAGACGGAAGCATCTACTTAGACATGGCCAGAAATGCTGTTGTGAACCAAAAAAAAAAGATCAATGAACCAGTACCAAAAGTGCATTTTCTATTTCATCAGCAGAAGCAAGTAGGCAATCCCCTACTTTCCAAATGAAGTAGAAATGGGGGCACCCATTTCTCCCCACTAATCTGCATTTTTGGATAGGATATGCGAAGGTGAAAGATTTCACTTGCGGTTGAAAGTGATCGGGTGCTCTAACTTAAGAGGGGGAGGGGGTGAATTAGGCACTTTAAAACCTTAACCTATGGCTCCAACTAGTTTGCACAAAAATTTAAACTAAAATATGCTATCTAGATGTGCAACTATGGTTCTTCTAGTGTGAAACCCTCATCCCAAAAAAATTTAGCAACCTATAGCCAATCCTATCAAGATACTACTCTAGTAAAGTAAAGGCACAAAGATTGCAATATGAAATGCGGAAGCTTAAGTAGGAGGGATGAGAGGAAGCAAACTCTTGACACGAGGATTTATTCCGTGGTTCGGATTGCCACAAAGACGCCTCTACATCCACGTTGTTAAAGCACTCACGAAAATTGTCGCTTCCCGACAATCAAGTCTCTTCCGTGAACACAATCACGGTTACCTTGATCCCGCTTTCCACTAAGGGAGCTTGCCCACGAAGGAGGGGTCTCCGTCTCCCGCACAATGTTGTCAACACCGCTCCACACCAAGCCGGATGGTCGTTGACTTGCCAGTGAGCCACCAATGCTCCAAGGGGCCAGCGCACTAAGATACAAGTGTGGTTCACTCTAGAACCAAAGCACAAGGATGCAACACCTTGCTCTCACACTCACTTAGGAGCTAACCTAGCACTAACACTCACAAAGCTTGTGCTAAGGACTAAGGATTTGATCTCTAAACTCTTGGGTGGCTTGGAGGTGTTCTTGGGTGTGTGTGTGATGTCTTGAAACTCCAGCAAACATCAAATAGCCGGGGGAACATATATATATAGGCCTCTAACTTGAACTAGCCATTTAGAGCCGTTGGACACTTTTCTGTGTAGGCATCGGAACTTTCGGTGCAAGGGCACCGGTTTTTTCGGTCACACTGAGCTCTGAACTAGCCGTTGGCTGCTCAGACACAGCCGCAGCAAAAGCCTGGGACCATCGGTTAAACCGATGCTAGAGCGTCGGTTAAACCGGTGATACATGATCTTCACGTATCTGTTTGCACTTGATCAATTCTTGCTGACATCATTGCATCGACGCTTGCTCCGATGGGGCATCGGTTCTTCCGGTGCTGAAGGCTTGGCTCCTGGACACTTGACATCGTCTCTGGACAATAGTATATTAATTGCACCGATGTCTTTGAGTGACATGTCGGTTCAACCGGTGCCTAAGAGCTGTCTTGACTTGATCCCATCTAGCACCAAAACTTGCACCGATGCATGGACGTCTCTACGACTGATTGGACTTGGCATCTTGATGGTGGATTGGACATGACGTCTCGATGATGGATTGAACATTGCATCTTGACGGTAGTTTGGACATTTTGAATTATATCCATAGGACCTAAGAACTTCTACACGTGTGCTTGTTAGTCCCATTAATTATGTTGTCACTTAATCACCAAAATCACAAACAATAACCTAAATGGAGCCATGTTCCTTGCAGCGGTCCACCGATTCCATTCCTCAATCAACTCAGCTTGCTTCTTGTCGCTCCTATAAAGAATTTAAATGTTCAGAGCAAGAGAACAAGGAATGTCGCCTCAAAAAAAAAAGGAATGGGTGTAAATTCAGGGTCGGAAAGGCCATCACTAGAGACAAAAAGGTGAAATTCACATAGTTCCTCAAATACACACCAAAATAGCTCCTCTGCTCCTAACACCCTACCAAAAAGTAATGATATTCTGTACAAAACAAAAACTCCTGTTTCATCATGAACAACAGTATTTCAGCTAAATGAAATACTGTTGACTAACAAAGCTAACCTCTGATCTATTTTGATCTCAAGCATCCACCAGAAGTAAGAATTTGAACTTGTCTGCATTCTTGATCAAACAGGAAGGCAGATGCTGACTTTGGTGCCGGCTTCGTCTTCTTGATGAAGAGGTCATATGAATGTATACTCTTCAGGCAGCATGCCAAATAGGTCCTCCCCATTGCATACGATCTTTTCGATTCTGTTTGGATTTAGGAAAGTTTGCTGTTTCAATTTGTCTGCGTGGCTGTACACCTTCATCTCGAAAACAAACTCCTTGATGTCATGTCCCTGAAGCAGAAACTGCTGTGCCTGCCCGCATCTGCTCGTGACTACTGGTATTGCACACCACCACTTGAGCAAACTGCACGGTCTCGGGGCTAAGCCCTCTTTCAGATGGTAAAAATGGGTGACCATGAGCTCGAGCTCGTAATAATTTTTTGATGCTATTCGGGCCCACAGGCATCAACTTTAGTTAGTTAGAACTGAAATGACAATGTAGTAATGCGCATCCCAATTTTATAAGCCTAGGAAGCTAACAGTACAAGCAAGGAAAAGAAGAGCAACTCTTCAGACTATTCAGTTGTGTAGCTGTCTGGTTCTCATATTACAAGGCCCATGGTATCAGCTGAATATGCTGGGAGTTTGCGGTGGCCCGGCTTCACGCTTTGTGACCAAGAAAGGTCGGAGTTTGCGCATCATTTTCAGCAGGGAGTAGTGTTTTATAGAGTTAAGACGCTAGCGTAGGTCATGGAGTAGTTTGCAAAGAACAGTAATCTTCCCTCTCGATTCATGTGTTGCCAGAGTTGCACTTCTGTTCCATGACCATTAGCAACCCAAACCCGTGCGTAGCAAGTGTCACAGCCCAGGAAAAAAAAAGAAAATAAAATAAAAATCCCACGCGGGGCCCGCTTGTCAGTCTCTCCCTCTCCTCCTCTCTCTGTTTTCCTCCGCGCGCCGCGCACGCGTCGCCGCCGCCGGTCAACCCCTGCTTCCGTGTCACGTGCCGGCCATCCTCGCGAGCCGTGCCGCCCCTTCACTCTTCCCCTCGCCCTCTCCTTATCTGCGCTCGGCCGGCCTCGCTCCCCCTCAAACCCTAGCTCTTTCCTCCCTCCATTGACGCCGCCGGCCTGAGCTCTCGTCGCCGCCGCGATTCGCCGTCTCCGGTGAGCGCCGCCTCGATTCCTCGCGTAGGAAGCTTCCTCTCATCGTCCTCCTTAGATTCCACCCCTAACCCGGCCTCCTCCCTCACTGCACAGGGCCACCGCCGCTCTCCTCCATCCGCGGCCGTCCAACGCCGTCGCGCCGCCCCCTCGTCGCCGCTCCTCGCCTGCGCCACCGCCGGTGAGGCTCGCCGCCACCTCCTCGTCCCCATGCGCGCCTTCCCCGGCCCGCTCTGGCCCTGCCTCGCCGCGCCGCTTCACGCCGTCGCCGCGCGTGCGTGCGCGCGTCGTGCCGCACGCACGTCGTGGCCGCGCTCCTGGGCGGGTCAAGGCCTCTGGCCTTGCCTTGACCCGGCCTAGGTGGGGCGCCTGCCCGGGGGCCCCACCTGTCAGCCTCTGGCTGACGGGTGTGGCCGGATCTGGGTGTACCTAGCGTTTTTGCTAGGGTTTCTTTAGGATTTATTTATCTGCAATATTGTAAAATCCATAGAAATTCATGTATAGCTTCAAAAATTATGAAACTTGTTTTGTTGGATTCCTCTAGCTGAGATATACTTAGGAAAAATATTTTTTTGCTTGTTACCTTGCTATAGATTTATCTATAGATTTATCTTACAAAGGTAAGTTTATTGCTTAGTTATTTGTATACTGCTCGAAAAATGCCAAACCAAATTTTGTTAGGTTTCCCGTGAAATATTATTTCCAGTGGTGCAACTTACTCTTGTGTTTCCTTGCTGTTTATTAGGTTTTTATTTCGATTTCGTGCTTGCTCTCCAAAATGTGGTTTAATATAGAACTATTTGCTGGAAAGTGAGAAAATAGTAAAACCAGTTTTGTTAGCTTTGTTTTCATGCCTAGTATCTGAGGTAATTTTCTTGGATTTTTTTAGTTTAGTTTGCATTCCTTTTCTGATTTACCTTGTTTAGAGTGGCTGAAAAATATTATATTTATGTTTATTTTTTAGGAAAATGATTTTGCTGCAAAACCAATTTTCATGAGTTCTTTGCAATGTTCTTTGAATTCTCAAATTATTTCATGATTTATTATTGTTGTTTAGTTCATTTCTTAATTCTTGCATCGCATTCATGCATTTTAGTGACCGAGCCGTCGGAGGACGAACCCGTGGAGCCCACCGAGTCCGTGGACCCTGAACCCGGAATCCCGTTCATGGTCGAGCCCGAAGTTAACCAAGGCAATCAGCTAAGCATATTCCTTGCACCTGTCTAATCTGATTTAGTTTAGCTATTCCACCTGGGTATTGTTGGGCTATATATGTATAGTATGTATGTATTGCATTTTTATACCTATCTTTATGCATAATCCTTCCTTGATTTGTTATCCTTATTCCTAGCACTAGTTAGTTAGTTAATTACTTAACTTGACTAGATGCTTAGCCCTGCTTAGAATACTTCTATTGCTCGCTAGACAAGAATGGTTTGGAGGTTCACACTTACCGATAATCCTTGATTGCACTGGTTCGGTTTGGGTGGTGATGAAGTGGGAATACCGAGATTCGAGCGGAATGTTAGGGCCTAGAAATGAAGTCACATGGGCATAGTCCGCTTGGATCGATTAAGGACCGAGTGGACGACGTCGGTTTTGAGCACCTTTCCGTGCTACCACATATCCAATATAATGGTACGGATAAGCCAATTACCTTGTTTGACTTGATCATTGATGTGCAGTCCTAGATACGTGGCTACGGGCTATGTAGAGAGGCTTAGTGTGTCCCCAGGTGGACCTATGTGTAGGAAAGTTTAGAGATGTCCCTGGTGGAACTAAGTCTCTACTCGTAATCTAGGTGTGAGGTTCAATGATCGAGCCTTGTTGGGAACGGTTGACGTGAGTACCCCCTTGCCCAACGTGATCGGTTGGGTGAGTCGCATGGTCCTCGCGTCGTGTGGGTAAAGTAGTACACCCTTGCAAGGTTATAATCAATTCGAATTGCCGCGCTCTCGGTTATGAGCAAACTCTTTATCCCATGAACTCCTCATAGAATATCGTTTATGATGGGTTTGATTTTTGTTACAGCTATGATCAGTTATAAGGTTATATTACTCTCTTAATCAACTAAAAGTGTTTGGGGTTGGGCAAGATTAATTAATTCTGATAGGTGATAGTGTAGAAAGCTAATGCTTATGTAATAATTACTTAACCTTAAAGTTTTTACTTGAGCCATTGCATGATCGTTGTTTATGTAATCGCGTAAGTCTTGCGAGTACCTTTTGTACTCAGGTTGCTTTCTAAACCTAGTTGCAGGTGAGCCCGAAGTGGTGTTCGGCCACTTCTACCCCGCTGATCCAAACGCGGGGGAAGAGTAGGTCGTGGTGGCTGTAATGTTGTCCTTGAGCAAGCATCATTACCTTAGTAAGTCTTTATCGTAATCGAGCTTCGCGAGAGCATGTAAATGCAATAAACTTTATGTTTCTGTTTAATATGACTATCGTGAGCCCAAGGCTTGTAAGTGAAGCTAGAAACCCACCTATATTGAACTTGTAATATTAAGTTTCGAACTCTGTTTTTTGTAAAACTGTTCTTTGTGGATTATTTGGCGTTGTATTCGTTTGTAAACAGTATGTGCATATGCTGAATCCTAGGCGTATGTTGGAGCACGTACCGGGACTACCGGATTTGATATTATTTTGGATGAATGACGTGTCGGTTATTCGTATATCTAGATGTGGGATAACACGTGGCACGCGATCTGGCAAATACGTGTTAACTCTCATCTGGATGATAATGACCGGCAGTTTGTTTAAAATAGTATCAAATTGGGCGGTTGTCGCAGGAAGCTTTAACTTAACCTCGATCTCGCCATTAACTTTGGCGTGCTAGCGTGACCGAAGAGGTCAATTTTGGCAAGCTTCTAGCGTCAGTCGCCGACTCCTTTGCTTGTCAGAGACAGCTGCATGATTTCAGAGAGGGACATGACAGGGAACCGTTCCATGAAATACATGGAACTGTTTGCAAGAGGAAAAATGTGAGGTAGTCTCATCTCGCGTGTGCTCCACCAAACCAAACCTTAGTAGTGCTGTTAGCTCAGATCCAACAACCACCGAGCCAACGACAATGGTAAAGCTGAATCTGACCAGATATGAAAGGGAACAAGAAAGGACACCGTCTAGATGTTTAAAACTTATTTTTTGGTAGAAAAAACCCTCATCGATTGGGCAATAGCCTAGTACTAGTTTACTGTGCAGCTGATGCTACACTGAGAGCCATTTGTGATCTGTGAAAGCAAAGAGTCCCAGCCACATGACCTGCAGGGGGACAAAACTGGAGATTTTTACTACCGAAAGCAGCACGAAATGATTGGCGAATTCACCTAACCCCCCCCCCCCTAAACTTTTTCCAAGGATTTCGATTAAACAAGTACATGATTTGATCTTGTACGAAAAAGATCCCACAAAGAGCACCTAACCCTGGGTACTATATTCCTATTTCCTAGCCTGTGAAAGCAGTAGCACCTAGCTAGCTACGCGACGTTCTTTCTAAGCAGCAGCTTCACGGTGCCAAGGCCAGCACCTGTGCCTCATCAAAAAAAAAAAGGCCAGCACCTGTGCGGCTGTGATGTGCCATCGAGTAAAGGATAAAAATATATTTTTATCCCAAGGAGCAATCATAGAGTAGCAGCCTGCTAATTGTTTGTAATAGCAGTGTCAAGCTAGTCAAGATACGGTGCATGTGGCAGTTTCTGTAGCGCAGCAGAATCGAGGTATATGGTTAGAGTAAGATGGATGCAAATTCAGTTTACCCGACATGCTGCCACAAAAACCTCTCTTCCCGTGGCAGTAGAGCAAGATCAACTGCATAGCATCTCTGTTAGTCCACTCTATAGGGGCTCACCTTAGCAGGCTCCAGGCTGACTGCATACACTAGCACACTATAGATTGCCTGTATCTAAATTAGCTTGGCTGAGAAGAGAGATGACGTTAGGTTGCCTACCTAGAAATATGTTGCATAACACATTGACACCATGAAATTTATTTTGTTACCGCTATTATAGCCCTCATTTTATCTTATTGTATCTTAATATTCTTTGAAATACATTAAAATAGCATTAGCTAGGTAAATGCCTGCATCCAGCGAGGCTGGCTCCATAGAAACGTCCAAAATTTACATATTTGTGGAGGTTTGCCGAGAGTTTTTTTTCATCCTATGAACCAAGACTCCCAAAGGTACTACATGTAACCAATAAGCAAGAGCCTAGTTTTTTTAAAAAAAACAAACTAGGGCCTGCATCCGTGGAAGCCGGCTTCTACTGGAGAGCGTGAGTCACCTAGTACAGCAACCAATATAAACTAAATCCATCGAAAATGGCAAGGGAGTGCGGCATTCACTACAGAGGAGTATGGGCGTCTGAATCAGTTCCAGGACTCGAACCATGAATTTTTTTTATTTTAATCTTTTTTAATCTAATATTTTAATAATAACCTGTGTAGATCTAAATTTCCAAGAACTAGCCCTTTTGGTCGCGCCAATCCCCGTGGCGCGACTCCCTGAAGGGTCACGCCACATGCTTCGGCGCGACCGAGCTGCCACGCTGGCACACGCGTGCCAGCGGGCAAGGCTGAGTCGCGCCACATGCTTTGGCGCGACTGAGTCGCGCCATGCGCCGTGACGCGACTCAGCCTAATATAGACCCACCCGGCCAGCCTGCTCTTCATCCTCCTCCCATTTTTTCCCTCCGCTCCCCACTCGACCCGACCTCAATGGCGCCGCCCCTCTCTCCCCCCTCTAGATCCACTCCATCCTCCACCCGATTCGAAGAGAAAACGAAGGGAAACCAATCCTTAAAGGTAACTCCTCCATTCTAACCGATTAGTTTTTTCCATTTCGCCGATCTCCATCACTGCCTCCAGATCTAGAGGCGTCCCATCAATGGCCGTCGCTGCACGCCCGGCGCCACCCGTCCCCAGCCGCGGCCGCCTAGGACCTGTCGTCGTCCCTGAACGCGGCCGCGCCGGTGCTTCTCGTCCCCAACAATGGCCGCGCGGCACCTGATGCGCTTCCGCGCGACTGGCAGGCCAGGCCTGCGGCCGTGCTGGTGCCGCCCATCCCCACCACGCTGTAATCTGCGAGGGTGCCGGCCCCCGCCCATGTGCAAGGCAGGGCGGTGCCCATCCTCGGCCCACCCGCTGCTCCTGGTATGTCCCTCTTCGCCAACCATCCACTGTCCTGGAGCTCGGGACCACCCTTAGGTTGCCGCCCCTGCTTTCTATGGCTCTCCTCTCCCGCCGGTTTATGACATTTTCATGTGCCTGGAATCATGCTTGTGTGCGGCATCGTCGAAATCTACTACTTGTTCTACTTTGCCAACATAACTGTCAATTACGATGACTCTTACCTGATAACAAACACATAGCTAGTGCCTTATTAAGTGACTACTGTACTACTCTCATAGTCTCATTGTACCCAGCCAATTTGCATCTCACGAAGTGTAGTCAAATGCACTAAGTTGCAACAAAGTCTGTGAACTACTACCCCGTTCTAAATTGTAGTTCACTTTAATTTTGTCCTAAGTCAAATTTCACTTATTATGATCAAATTTATAGAAGAATGAACCAGTATTTACAACATCTAGTTAGTTAAATCTTCATGAAATATGTCTAGACAATGTAGTTATTTTGTACCATCTTGTGTTAATATATTTATATAAAAAACTTGATCCAACATCAAAGTTACAGTTGTTGACTTAGAATAAAACTAAAGTGAACTATAATTAGAACATTGGGGTACAATCCATTTCCCTTGTTTCTTTTTTGATCCAACACTACTCTACTTGCACCGATGACTTGGCTAATAATAAATTGATGATAATGAAGCCATGTAATCTGTCTATAATATGGTACTTGAATGATGTAAGGTTATTAGCAATATTTTTACATGTCTGATTTATTTAAACTTATGTGTTTCTTTTCTTAGATGATTGCAGGCATGGAAAGAGTATTATATTGTGTAAGAAACCTCTACATTCACCTCACCCCTCGTGTTTTTCCTTTGCTTATTTGTAGGCTGCTTCAAGAACATGCTTATATAATCAGTACCTCCCACGACGAACACATCCTCGGACAACACCAGCGGTGGACAGAGCAGCTCCAGGCCCAGCGGTGGAAGAGAGTGTCTTTTGTTGCACATGGAACTTGTAATGTGCACTTTGTGGTCATGTATTGGTACTATTATTATTAGATGTGTAATGGACAACACTTTGTGCAATCGAGTATATTGTAATGTCCTATCAAACTGGTAATGTGATATCTACAATCTTGTGATTGGCAATCAAATATCTTGTCTTGCAAGGAGTCGGGCCATTTCCCTTGGCGCCAAAGTATCTTGAGCCAAATCTGGTTGGCACCAATGCGAGAGAGTTGCGCCATTTCCCTTGGCGTGACTAATTGGCGCGTAACTACTCCAGTCCAGATCTGGTCAGTGCTACCGCGTGGCGTGACTCCTTTACGAGTCACGCCGAGTGTCTTGGTGCGACTCTTCAAAGAGTCACGCCATTTCTAGCGGCGCGGCTCAGTGAGAAGTCGCGCCAACTTTTGACCCCGACCAGATTTGGCCCAGACCAAATTTTTGCTAACTAGTCACGCCAAGATAAATGGCGCGACTCCTGATAACTGAAAAGAGTATGAAAATAAAACATAACAACAACTTGTAAAGCAAACATAGTAAAGAAGTGCTAAGCCGAGTTTAGCTTCTTATAAGGAAATCAAGGCCAAAACATCTATCATTTAAAATGTGGGCACTGATAATCTTGAATAGATACACCTAGGCATACAAGTGAATGTGGGCACTGAGTTACATAATCCTACAATTTAAATGTAGACAGAATAAAACAATTAGCCATTTGTGGGCACGTCCTGACAATGACTTCCCATGCACATGATGCATCGTCAGTAATAGCGCAAAGGGAGCTAGATAGTTAGGATATGCATCCTCTGAGCTTGATGTCTCCTCGGACTCCTTGTTGATGATGTCTTGAGGTGGTGCCTCCTTGCCCCTCCTACGAGGGGTTGCAATACCGAGAGCCCCTTGTTGGCCGCGACGTCCTCCTATGAAAGAGAATTTATTCAATATATGTATAGCTAATTGCAATCATTAAGTATCAGAAATAGAAATAATATTGTAAATACACCTGTACATTATGTACATAATATTGCAGGGGGGGCGCGGTCGGCACCTGTACATAATGTGTACGTAATATTGCAGGAGGCAAGTGCTTTAAAGGGGCTCATCATCATTGCCACTCGCCCACTCGTTAGCAGTCCATTTTCATATAAATATCCGGGTCAATTGACAAATGACATTCTCAAATTCTCAAATCCAGACATGAGTGCATATACAAACAGATAAACAAATGAGAGCGGGAAGGATCCATCAATCACAAGGCTAGCTCTCACACTGCCTGACAAAACCCCAACCGGAACCGCAGCAAACTTGCCCTACAGTTCCCAATCCTCTGCTGCTGCGAACATGCACACCTTCTCTCTCGCCAGGGGATGAGACCAGGCACATCAACGTTCAGATGTGCCTACTAATTTTCCACACACACACAGAGAGAGAGAGAGAGAGATAGAGAGAGATCACCTCTGCAGCAGCAGCAACCGGGTATTGATAGGAATAGTGAGAAGGTATCGCAAGCAAGGTATATATGCATGATCCATCCATGTATTCATCAGGAACAGCGAATCAGGACACCGCGGCCGGCCAAACCCGACTCGGAAGCCACGTCAGGTACCACCGCACAGTTCCCAGCCCCCGCCACCAATGCCACGGTAATGCAATAGGAGAGCAATTGTGAGGCGGCACCGTACAGATGGGGACCTTAATCGACATCCGCTCAAGAGAATGGCCCATGCACAGCCTCGATTCTGACCCGCCGTCTCAGAGCCTAACCAACTCAAATCCTAAAAAATCCGCGAAATGAAAAAAAACTAATTGGTTAGAATGAAGGAGTTATCTTCAAGGATCAGTTTTCCTTCGTTTCCCCTTCGAATCGGGTGGAGGATGGAGTGGATCTAGAGTAGGAGAGGGAGGGGCGGCGCCATGGAGGTCGGGTCGAGTGGGGAGTGGAGGAAAAAAGAATGGGAGAAAAAGGAAGAGAAGGCTGGCCGGGTGGATCTGTATTAGGCTGAGTCGCGCCACGCCGCATGGCGCGACTCAGTCGCGCCAACCCATGTGGCACGACTCAGCCTTGCCACGTCAGGCTCGCTGGCACGCGTCTGCCAGGGTGGCAGCTCGGTCGCGCCGAAACATGTGGCATGATCCTTCATGGAGTCGCGCCACTGGACTTGGCGCGACCAAAAGGGCTAGTTTTTAGAAATTTAGATCTGGATGGGTTATTATTAAAATATTAGATTAAAAAGGATTAAAATAAAAAAATCTCGAACCATCTGGTCCGGAGATTTCTCTGCAAACATACAAGCACTACTACAGAACAAACCTTTAATCCTGTACATTTGTCCTGGTTATAGTTCTACCCGGGACCAATAAAACCTTTAGTCCCGGGTCTAAAGTCTGTAACCAGTGGAGAGCAAAAAAAAGATCTTTTGTCCCGGTTGAACACTCAGATCTTTTGTCCCGGTTGAACACTCTAACCGGGACTAAATAATACCCTTTAGTCCCGGGTGGAGTGTTCAACCGGGATAAAAGCCCCTTCACGGGCTGACTTCGACTTGACTTCCTTTTATTTATTTTCACTGTTCCTCTCTCTCCATCTCTTATCTCTTTCTTCTTCCCTCGGCATCTCCTCCCAGTGAACTTTTCCTCCCCTCCCACTCTCACCCCTCCCACTCTTAGCTCCCTTCGATGCACCCCTCCCCGGTGCGGGCAGGGCCCGGCGAGCCGCCGCGCGGGCGCAGGCCGCCGCGCATGCGGGACGGCGAGTTGCCGCCGCTGCAGGCCGGCGGGGACGATGCGGACGGGTGCAGGCCGGCGGGCCGCCGTGTGTGGCCAGCCGTAGGCCGCCAAGAGCCGACCAGCAGCAGCCGCCCAAACCGGCGCGGGCAGGGGCCTGCCGAGCCGCCGCCGCAGCGCGTGGCCAAGCGCAGGGGGCGGGGACTCCTGCCGGCGTGGGCCGACGAGGGCAAGGACAAGGACGGCGACGAACGCGGGCTCTGTTGTTGATTTTCTTTGTTTGTGAATCTTTGTGATGTGAATCAATAATTTTAGATCTTGTGTTTTCTTGTGTGTGAGATAAGCATATTACTTGTGTGTTATGTGTTGTATGAAGTACTGATGCGTGATTTTGAGATGTGAATCAATAATTTTAGATCTTGATTTTGAGATTGCTTAGATCTTGATTTTGAAATTGCAGTTTTGGATAAATTTTTTGATTTGGAGAACCGGCTTGCAAACGCGTAAGCGGGAGCTAGCCATCCGATTTTTTTTTGTTTGTGAAAAAAAGGCATTTGTCCCGGTTGAATAGATGCCGGGATAAAAAAACACTCACATTTGTCCCGGATGGACAGTCCCGGTTGAAAAACCGGGACAAAAAATAGTTGGGAACCGGGATAAAATAGCGATTCTGTAGTAGTGAAGCTATCACTACGTTGCTTCCTCTTTGCTGTTAGTCCATACACAAATCATGCGAAGCACAAATAAACAATTTTATCAACGCCGCTGCCCTACTCATTTTTTTTGCTGAGAAAGAAACATGAAAAAGAAAACTCTAGACTACCACGCACTTTCCTTTCTTCCTAGAAACTCCTGCAGTCCTGTGCGCGCCGCACATCCAGCTTTGTTTTCTGTACGTGATTATAAATATTCCCGATGCGCATACGTTTCAGCGGCACAACCCCCGGCCGGTTTTTATTATACTACGCGGAGATCTTCCAAAATCCGGCGTCCAGGACACACGGCCGGGAGATCGAGAGCACTGAATGCTGCGAGCGCGCGGCCTTGACGATGACGATCAGGCGGGGAGGGGACGGCCGGCCCCTCGTTATCTTTGAATCTTTTTTTTTGCTGACGCCTTGTGCGTACGCGCTCGCATCCACCCGCCCAGGATGGCGATAGCCAACTCCGGCTTTGCCTTCTTATTCAATTGATTGATGGAGGGGCAAAGCCCTCTTGCAGTAAGATTCAGACGCATGGGGGACCGAGCGTTGCTCGGTTGGCGGGCACTCCAGGTGTGGAGGCCGCCGGTCCCGCGTTCGAGCTCTTGCTCGACGCGGGATTTTTCCACCGGATGCTGAGGCGTGTGTGGGTGTGTATGTGCATGTGTGTGGTGTGAGTGTTTCAGTATGACGTGTTTCGAGACTACTCGAGCAACTTCGTCTGCGTTGAGTTCGGTCAGTGTAGGTGTTCAAAATTCAATCATGCATCGGCTGCTGCTCTCAGGCCCTGTTTAGTTCCATAGCAAAAAAAATTTGCGTTGTAATCTTACTAATTTGAAGTACTAAATAAAGTCTATTTACAAAACTTTTTCACAGATGGGTTGTAAATCGCGAGACGAATCTAATGATGCTAATTAATCCATGATTAATCAATAATTAGCGGATGGTACTGTAGCATCACTGTTGCAAATCATGGGTTAAGTAGGCTCATTAGATTCGTTTCGCGATTTACAGCCCATCTATGCAAAAAAATTTATAAATAGACTTCATTTAGTACTCCATGCATGTGTCGAAATATTCGATGTGACGGTTTTTTTGTGTTTACGAAGTTTATGAGGTGTGAACTAAACAGGGCCTCATTAAGATTCAGAATGCAGTGTAGAGTATCTGTATACGGAAGCTCTGAATGGGTAGCTCGAGTTCAGAGTTTGGACAGATCACAGATGTGTCCAAATCCAAATCCACAACGGATAATGCATCGGAGACGGATGAGCACTGTCGCATCCGGATCGGAAGGCAATCCCGGGCGTACGAATCCAGATCGATTGGACCCGTGTGGGAACTCATGCCGATCGGCTGGCCTCTCAAAGAAAGAACCGATGAAAGCAGCAGGCAGGAGGGCAAAGAAAATTGATGGGCGCTTGCTATTTGGAGGAGGGAAAGTAAAGGCATGCTGGTTTTAGGCAGCTCGATTTCGTGGCGACTAGCGTTTTGCGCCCGGGGCCGGCTTGCTAGAACTGAGCGAAGCAATTAGGCGGGGCGGGGCCAGATCCATTCGTTTTCTGCTTCTGACCTGATGAGAGCTGCTTGCTGAGCCTGCCAGCTGCCGCAACCGGGGAACTAATCCTGAACAACCTGTTTTTTTGGGCAACACAGGAGGACATCCTACCACCTTGTCATCGTTTAGGACACTGGCGTGGTAGAATAAATACCGTTTTGAATCTATGTCTTCTTCATTAAATATTCTGAGATTAATTAATATTTTTAAATGTAAGTTATTTACTTCCTACTATAATGATGCAAAGGCAGAGCACCTGCTATATTATTCCTAAAAAAGAGTAAGTTAGATGAACCAAAATTACGACGATATTTAAAGGCACATCGAGCCATAACGTACTATTGAAATACGCAAAAAGGGGAGTCGATGTTTAAAGTTTGAATGTTAGCATGATTGGAGGGGCTAGCGAGGTTAAAAGTTGGCTCCGATGGCGTTATGGATCCAGATTGGGTCCAAATAGAGCTCCATAAACGGGAAGAAACAATTGCAGTCATAAGATGATGATCACTTATTTGCCTTCAAATAATATACATTCCTTTTTTTTAGATCCAGTACAACATGTGCACGTCACTATATCACGAGGAAAGACATGCTCCGACTAAAAAACAGTATATAAATAATCAAGTGTTAGATTAATATTTACTTAATTCATCATGCAAATGTTTTTTGTTTATTTTAAAATACCGCATTTTCATATAGAATTTTAGTAAAAACGATCCTAATATATACTCTCTCCGTCCATCCTGAAATGTAAAGTATCAGAGAGTCTAAAATTTGTACCTAAATTTAAGACATTGGAAGGTCCTTTCGGTCCAATCTCTCTCTTCCCTATTAATTCTGGTGGGCTAGGAAGTAATGAAAGGAATAAAGATCTCATAGACTTTGGTGCCGCAACCAATAGCTGGCCATAATCTTGCAATTGATTTAACTAAATAGAGAACTAATGAGGGGTATATGTGTATTTTTCCTATCTCTTATTTTAACGTCTACATTATAGGATGGAGTGATTATCTCACAAAAAAATATGAGTAAATTACACCCCAGGTCCCCAAACTTGTAGCGAAGTTCCGCTTAGATCACCAAACTCTCAAATCGTCCATCTAGTTTGTCGGTGTCCCGACCCGGAGGTCCGGACCCGACTAGTGATGATGCCGCGTGTTCCTCGTCCCAGATGGTTGATACAAGAGGCAACACAGTAACGCACGGGTTTATTCTGGTTCCGGCAGTGGGGCCGTACGTCCAGCAAAGGGGTGTGCGAGAGCACCGTACTGTCTTGCATAGGGGGTGCCTGTAGTAGGGGTACAAGCGAGGTGAGAGAGGGAGGGAAGCTCCCAGGTCTCTGCTAGAGGAGGAGTTGATTGAGGCGAGTGCCAATATCGGGGCTCAGAAGAGCGTATGTGCTCTGTGAGTAGTGCTGAGTGTTGTGTTCTACTGGACTGGATGGATCTGCCCCCTGAGATAGAGCCCGCCTCCCCCTTTTATAGACACAAGGAGGGGCGGTGTACATGCACGGGAGAAAGGAGAAGCCGTCGTCTTCTCCCCGAATCGCGGGGGTGCAGTGGTCGAACACTGTAGAAAGTGCACTGTGGGGTATAGCGTCTGACGTGGCAGTCGTCCTTGGTCTTGCGGAGATCGTGCCGGCGTCCTCGTAGCACCAGCGGGCGGCGTGGTGGTTGCTGTAGGGGGTACCGTCCTCCAGGCGTGGCGTGGCGACGTTCCGAGGGTCCTGCAGGCCAGGGTCCTATCCTAGTCAAGGTCGGGGCTGCTTCCGAGGGCCGTGCCCATGCCGTTCGAGGGTTCCGCGGAGGGGAAAGCACGAAAAAGGTATGAAGAGTTGGCAGCACAGTGGCTGGAGCAGTGCCGAGCACGTCTTGCACTGCGTCGCAGGTTCCCACAGTATCGCCACAGCGTCCGGAATGGCAGAGCAGTGACCGGAGTTGGCGGACGGGACTCCGGTCACAGTCACTGTCGGGAATGGCGGCCTGACGCCGTCTGACCCGGGCGCTGTGGAGGAGTGGTTGGCGTTTAATGCCTCCGTACGGCGGGCGGGCGAGCAGAAAGGCCGTTTGTCCTTCCTGCCGAGGGGTGGCCTCGAGCGAGGCTGTTGACGCTCCTTAGCGCCCCAATTTATGTACCGCAAGCGCACGGATCATGGTAGCTTTTTCCTTAGAGTACTCCCCTAAGGTTTATCAATCCGTGGATCGACAAAGAACTACCTAAGGTTTTCCATCTAATCTAACGGATCTATCCTAACATGAAGCATGAATTGCACATATAGAGTAAACCTTTAATAGATATGAGTGTTGTGTAAAGGTTGATCTCATCCATGAACATAGGCGTAACCATAGCAAAACCAAAGACATGACTAGGCCTATCGTCATCTAGTTGTAGTTCAAGTTAACGAGCAAATAAATCATGCATCTCAATCAATAGCATCTTTAAATCAAAACCTCCAATCCAACCCCTCGGGAACCCCCCTACTCAGGCCACGCTCTGTCATGACGCTCCCTTTGGACAAAAGCACCCCGAAGCACGCTAGACGTGTCGAACCCACTTGGGTAGATCCGGTATGAACTCCTAGCCACCATAGCTACAAGAACACCCCATGCAATCTATCTCGAGAATAGATTTAGGAATAAGCGCACCCAAGGCACGAACGAAATCAGAAAGGAGAGACATGATCACTAATAGATTCGGAAGACATGATTATCATTACTCACATAATAGATGTGTTTGGATCATCACCGTCGTGTGCACACCATCGATGAATCCAACTAGCTAATGAACTCCGCCATGGCACAACCACGCAGGGAGGCCATGGCGGCTAGGGGCGGCCTAAGCCATCTCCTAGACAACTTCGAAGACTTGCAGCGGCCGTCGTCTCCCTCCGGTCTTGGCCCTAGATTTTCGTCGAGTTCTGGGTGGATGGATGCCGCCAGTTGAATAAGGTGCGAGCTATTTATGAGCCAAGGAAGCCACCGGTCGAAGGGGAGGCCGAACCACCTCGGAAACGTTCTAGGCCAACCGGCTCATGGGCCTAGGCCGGCCGGCCTACCCTCTTTCGGGCCTGCCTTGGTCTCATCTTTCGCGTGTAGACTCCTCGCATCTTCTAGAGTTTATGTCCTTCACGATTACACCCCTTTGGACGTCGTTATCTTGTAGATATTTTCGAGGAAAGGATAGGATAGGGAATCCTTCCTTAAATCTTCATTTGCTTTGCTTAATCCCGAAGTATCTTGATCTCATCTTCGTGGGCTTGGTCCTTTGGGCTCTCTTGGAGTATAGATGTGCATGAATGGGCTTCGAATCAACATGAGCTTTGGCCTTCGTCTTTCTCCATGTTAGCGCTCGATCACGGGCCTCGTCATTTCATGCTCCAAAATAGGCTAAAAACCTACAAAAACGAAGTTCCTCCAAAATATATGTGCAAATGTGAAAATGACCAATAATTAGGCCAGGGTTAGGACGGTTAGTGATTTTGATATTAAATTTATGCCATTATCAAGGATAAACAAGGAATAAAATGGGTACTTAAGGAGCGCCAACATTCCCCCATGCTTAAACCTTGCTCGTCCTCGAGTAAGTCCAGGAGCTTTGCTTATAAAGAAATCAGCGCTGCCCCTCAATGTCCTCTCTGCACTTAGTCATACATAACAAGAAATATTGCTCTCTCAAGTATTTAGCATTTAAGTTCATGTTGTGACCGGCTACTTTTTCATTATGGAAGATAGACTAGCAATTAAAGAACAAGCCACAATAATAAATAAATGCAATGCTCTCAAACTTAAGCGAACTTCAAACCTTTACCTTGTTTCATCGTGAAGAGTTTTCAAAAGAATGCATATCAAACATAAGTGAGGTTCTCTTGCAAAAGATCATGGAAACACTCATCTCATCAAGTCGCTCAAGCCTACATTAGATTGTTTTCAACCTATTCTACTCATATATAAAAGTGGAAGGCTTATGTGGAGCTTGGTTGGTAAAAACAATCCTAGCAAAACATTATACTTGAAATATTATCAAACTAAGAGAGAGATCTAATGGAATTACTGAGACTAGTCAAAAAGGCCATTGGAAAATAATGTTGGAGAGGGAGAAAGATGAAACACACACATTTAGATAGGTGGACATGTGCAAGTGGCAAATGGATGATCCCGAGACACAAATGAAGTTCTCGTTATCGGATTGCACATGGTTGGAAGATTTGAGCATGGAATAGTTCTTCAAAGTAACTTGGAAAATTAATGAAGCAAAAAAGAGCTAAGGAGCATTTTATTCTTCTCTTTTTTCTTTTATTTTTCTCCTTTTTTTCATTTTTCTATTTTTCTCTTTCTTTCTTTTTTGTTTCTTTTTGCTCCTTAGAACTTTTGATAACATAGAATACTTACCCAGCCATCCCTCATGCTTGAACGAATGCTCGTCCTCGAGTATGAATAGTGGGAGAACCAACTAGCTAGGGTAAGTATCTCAAATTCACCTTCTTCTTCGTAGAACCGCTTGAATCTCCGGGGAGCCTTGTCTCCCAAAACTTTTCTTTATATGGTGTCCTTGATTCTTTTGATTCTGTCGAAATGATAATCCATACTCAAATTAGGTTGTGGTCAAGGTGGTAATCACAAAAAAATGTTTTTGGTTTAGGGTGGATATCCAGCGAGGTTTGCAAAATTCCCGAAGTAGAAACTCACAATGCATGGATAAATAGGCTAGCAAAAAGAAGGTTACACAAAAAAACGGAATGACCAGCTTCTTAGTCTCATACCAAAGAAATCAATCTTAATTTAACTCATCAAAATATAAGTTTGCAATCTAAAGGTTTCATCATGAAGGAATATGTATGTATATGCTTTGGTAGATAGAACTTTACAAGAGATTCACAAATGTAGATAGCATAGGAATTAAATTTTCAAATTAAACAACACAAGGTGTAAGGTCATCGGTAGACTTAAATCAAAGAGCAACATAGAATATGTGGGTCTAGAATTTAGGCATCTAACCTCCACAAATAAAAGAGCCGGTATTTAATCATTTTAATTCCATTTAATTGAGAGCAAATGGTCAAGTCATATACAACATAGCGTAGGTAAAACAAAGCAGCAACTTTCATCATTTTTCCATAAGCAAAAGGCATTGCCAAAATGTATCAATGTGGTGCACAAATTATGGTGATCCTACACTTATTGAAAACAAAAACAAAACTAGGTTGTCCTCCTCGAAGCCATGTGATAGGTTGAGAGATATATACAAAGGTTGCATCTATGGTTGAAGGCATATAGAAAAAGAGAGAGTTGAGGAAGAATTACCGTCCTTCTCGATGCTCGTAATGAAGTGTAGTGTGGCTTCCCCCATACTTAAGCATTGTGCTAAGCATGGAAGAAGAATCATGAGCATCTTATGGCAACCGTGATTATCTTACTCCATGAGATCTTTCTTCCTTATCCACGAAATCCTGCCCATGCTTAGCATGATGCTAGGCGTGGAAGGAGAAGATGGACCATCTTGCAATTCTTGAAGTCCTTCCAACATGTGTATGAATATCATCTTCAATGTGTCTTCACCTTTGTTGCCTCAATTTCCTTCAACTTCTTCTTGTACTAAGTCATGGTCCCAATCATTGCTTCACATCGTCGTCGCCTCCTTTAATTCTTCGTTGTCCCTTTACTGCATCAACTTCACGAATTTTTCTTTCAATTTCCAGAACAGAACATGTACTGAAACATTGCTCCATTGCGAAGTGGACGCATTTTCCTTTCCAACGAGTTCTCATTCGCCCAAAATTGATTCCGAACAAGAGAGTTATATCCATTTCATCCCAGCGCTGCAATCTGTCCCGACGAATTTCAGAACGCGCAACGTCCAATGTTCTTGCCATATCTCCTTGTACGGGTCTTCAAATTCATTGATCTTGGATGCGTTGGAACAGGAATTTCATGGAGCTTCTGAATATCAACTTTTTCTTCCTTGTACATCTCTGTCCATGTGCAAAATTTGATGAAAATAGCGGGGCTTGCTCTCGAAGTTTGGAGATGTTGATGAATTTGATGTCTTCTTTGATCACGAATTCTTGGGAACAATTTGTCATGCCTGCAAAACAATCAAGTGCACACACTACCCCCGGGGTGATGGTCGGGAGTAGAGACAAATGCCAACAAACCAAATATCCCTAGAATCTCAATTTGTGGGATAGCTAGCTTAGCGAAATCTGATGAGTGTACGTATGTGCAAGTGTAAATGCAGATGAAAGGAAGATATATAAACAAAGACAATATTTGCACCAAGTTCTAAATACCATGTTTACAACTAGGTTGCTTAATTTTCTATATAGCCATAAAGATATAACCGAGGTCAAAACACCATGTTCATTTCGAGGTTAAAAATTCTTCACACGCAAGAAAGGTAAAGCGCATTGCAAAGCTTATAAATCAACCTAAAGCAACATGAGAACAAAATGGATTGCTATATTGGTCAAAAGAGCTTAAAGATGGAGGTCCGCAAATAAGTTTAAACACCACATTTACACAAGATTGCAAAAGGTAAATGCTATCATGATAAGCATTACATGGATAGGAAAGCATACATCAATAAGATTGAGACCAAGCTAGCAAAATGAGGGCATGAACAATGGAATGGATGCAAAGTTAGCAAAAATAAGTGTTAGCAAGGTTGAGAGGACCTTTCGATGTTGTTCCGCAACTAGCTTATTCAAAAATAATTGCTAAGAGTGACAAAAAGCCTCCGCGACACTTCATAAGAAGTGAGGCTTTTGTCAATGAAAAGGTTATTTATCGAAAAGGACTAAGCAACCGAGCTAACAAGATTTTAGAAGTAGGTTTATGGGTTTCCTATATTTTTGGCTTAAAACAAAAATTTTGAAGAGAGAGTGTTGGGTATAGAAATTCTATCTAAGGTGGTTTAAAAAAAAACTAGAGAGAAACAAAAGTTAGCTTTTTTTTTCGGAATGAAAAACATAACCTATGGTTTTATGATTGCTCTATGAGTGGTTTTCCTAAGGGTTTTAGAATCTCAAAAGCGAGGCTAGTCAATGTTTTTTAGAAAAAGTTTTTTTTTTAAATGCAACATGCAATGCAATGCAAGGGTGAGATGAACAACATGGTATGCAATGCAACACGGGGTGGGTGAACAAAATGATATGGCATGATGAGGTGGTCTAAAACAAAACAAAAAGTTAGCCTAAGTTAACTAGCCACAAGTTTAGAATCAAAGGGTGGTGCAATGCTTCATAAATCTCTCTAAAAAGACACAAAGAAAAAAACTCAAAACACTAATAGGCACACAAAAAGGTCTACAAGTTTCCCAAGATCAAATAACAAAGTGCTCCCTCAATAACATTTAGAATGAACAACATGAAGTTGTGGTTTTTGTTAGAGTAATGGTACAATGTTACTTGATATTCTGATTAAAGAGTGCAATGTAGATGATTATATTAATATATATAAAATAAAAGATCGGGTTGCTTCCCGTAAAGCGCTTCATTTAAAGTCATAGAGCTCGACTTTCTTACCTTCAAATTAATGCGAAGCCATGGTCCTTCATGCAAGAGTCGAAGGTGTTCCATGCAGCTCTTATTCCACTTCCCATGTTGGACATGATCAATCACGCTTAATGGACAAGTTGCCCAATCGTCTCTCACATTATCATCACCTCCTTCTTTATTGTCCTACGTCGCTACCTTTCTTTTCATAGGTTTTCCTATCTGTCCAGATTGGGAGTTGCACCAACCAATTGATCCAATGCAAGGTGTATGAAATCTTCTTTCCAATATGTCTTCATTTGCCCAAAACGCATTCCAATTGAGGGAGTTATGCCCCTTTTTCCCGTCACTGCAATCTGCCCCATGCTGATTTCAGTACGTGCATCTCCGATGTTTGAGACAGCTCCTCCCGTAGGTCTTCAATTGTATCGGTCATGGATGCGTTGAACCAATGACTTGATGGAGATCCTGAATATTCAACTTTCTTGCATTGTAAATCTCTGCACTTGTGCACAAAATTGATGAGGCTTAGCGATGTCCATTCTTGAAACTTGAAGATGTTGATGATGGTGATCAAAATTTTGGGCACGGTTTCCCTCCTCATCATTTGAGTTTCATGTCCTGCATGGTTAGTGAAATTCGGGGCTTCTCCCGACATGTGCTCTTTTAGGGTCATGAGCTTGACCAAGCGCAAAGCAAGATCGAGATTTGCAATTATTTGTAAACATATGCAACATAATCACATGTTCAATTAAATTTCATCAACAAGGCATGGTGTAATTAAATGCATCATGTGTTTCTTGCATAGCGCGGAGCTCACTATTAGGCAGAGGTTCTTTAAGCGTGAAATCAACATTCTCAAGAAACTCTAGCCTATCATCATGAAAAGAACAAGGCATAGAATTTAAACTTTCATTCCGACTATCGGTTCGAGTATGAGATTTTTAAAAATTATCAACAAAACCTATAGAAGCTTGAGAATTCAATGTATACCTCGGCCTCGGAGCTTTTTCATACTCATTGGAGTCGTGGTGCTTTGTGCGAGATGTCATCTTGATGCACTCTTCATGGTCCGTCGTGGTTTGCTTCTCACGTCTCCATGTGTTGAATGTTGCGCTCTTGTAATCCGTTGTGGTTTGTTTGCAACATCTTCGTTTGTTGAAGGCCGACCGCTTGTGCCTTCATTTGCCAATGTCATTGGGGGTTCTTAATATGCTCCAAGCCTCTGAATTTTATCATGTACGCTTGATGAAAGCATCGCCCAAGCTCCCCTTCATTGTTGTCATCGTCATCTTCTCTATCTTGTTCTCATCACGTTGCTCCTGCCTTTTCTTCATGGACTCTCTCCTGTATACTCAACAGAACATATACGAAAATATAGATTTATTGAAATGTTTATGAAATTACCTTTCCAATGAGTGGTCATTCATCTTAAACTGAGTCCAAACGAGGGAGTTATGCCCATTTCACTTTTGGCGTTGCGTGCTGTCCAGAAATTTTCAGAGGGCACACCCTTCAATGTTTTGGCCATACCCGCTTTTAGGAATCTCCGATTGACTTGGTTCTTGATTCGTTGGAATGGAAACTTCGTGGAGCTTTTGAACATCAAAAAATATGCTGCTATTTGCTTCTGAGGTCAAGCTGGACATTGATGAGAACAATATCTTCTTGTGAATTCATCCAAAGATGTCAATGATCTCGATCATGTGGTCTTTGGAGAGTAGTGTCGTGCGTCCCTAGGCTTCAAGGTCATCACCATTGATTACCAGCAAATATCACGGCTTCAATGATGTGTCTTCTCCATTGTTCTTGCTTTACCCAAGGTGTCGGGATTGGAAGATGCTCCTGTGCTTCGTGTTGATGATCCGAACGGTTTCCTTCTTTGATAGCATCACTCGATTAAAAGTACATCGGGCATCCCACTGGAGAAGATAGGTGGTGTTATGGTTCTTCTAATCTTATTGCCTCCAGCTTTGGTCAACTTCAAATCATCATCTTTTGCGTACACAGCCTTCCAATCATCCTTTGACATCGTCATCACCTTCTTCGTCGGTTGCTACTGCCTCTGTCCTCATTGAATTCCCCTTCTTCCAGTGCAGAACATGTACCAAACTTATACTCCATTGCAAGGTGCATAAAATTATCTTTCCAACAAGTGGTCATTCGCCCTAATTGGACTCCGGATAAAGAAGTTATGCTTGTTTTATTACAGCGTTGCAATCTGTCCAGAGGGATTTTAGAACACGCAGCGTTGAAAGATTTTACCATAACTCTTCACACTGATCTCCAAAGTTGATGGTTCTTGATCCGTTGGAAAGAAGACTTGATGGAGCTTCAAAATAATCTATTATTTTCTCATGGTACTTCTCTGATCTTGGACGAAAAACTCATCACAACACTAACACTTCATAGATGATGATGATCGCACGATTTTCTTCGCGGGCATGCTTCATACCTATTGCTTGAACAAACAATTCTTCCCAAAATCATTATTCTTTAAAATTAATTGACACAGCGGCGTACCTTATTTATCATATTTTGCTTTGGGGAGTGGGGACTCGATAGCGGATGCTGGGCCACTAACAAAAGTTAGTACTTACCACTAAAGAGCGAATCTTGATGTTGTTGCCGTCATGTCGATGTGGACGTTGTCGATGTTCCATGTCGAGGCTCCTCGATCATCTTGTTGCCGATTGTTGAAATTTGTTGAAGTGGATTATGGACTTCTCGAAGTCCAAGTTTGGTGTATAGCTTTTTCCACCTGCTTTCAAGGACACAAACAAGAAAATAAGGGTATATGCAATAATAAAAATTAGGGTTAGTCCAAAAAAACTAGATAGATCGCCCTAGGGTTCGAGTTGCCGATCCCCGGTAATGGCGCCAGAAAAGCTTGTTGAAGCTTCTTAGCGCTCCAATTTATGTACCGCAAGCGCACGGATCGTGGTAGCTTTTCCCTTAGAGTACTCCCCCAAAGTTTATCAATCCGTGGATCGACAAAGAACTACCTAAGGTTTTCCATCTAATCTAACAGATCTATCCTAACCTGAAGCATGAATTGCACATATAGAGTAAACCTTTAATAGATATGAGTGTTGTGTAAAGGTTGATCTCATCCATGAACATAGTCGTAACCATAACAAAACCAAATACATGACTAGGCCTATCGTCATCTAGCTGTAGTTCAAGCTAACGAGCAAATAAATCATGCATCTCAATCAATAGCATCCTTAAATCAAAACCTCCAATCCAACCCCCCGGGAACCCCTCTACTCAGGCCATGCCCTGTCACGACGCTCCCTTTGGACAAAAGCACCCCAAAGCACGCTAGACGTGTCAAACCCCCTCGGGTAGATCCAGTATGAACTCCTAGCCACCATAGCTACAAGAACACCCCATGCAATCTATCTCGAGAATAGATCTAGGAATAAGCGCATCCAAGGCAAGAACGAAATCAGAAAGGAGAGACATGATCCTAATAGATTCGGAAGACATGATTATCATTACTCACATAATAGATGTGTTTGGATCATCACCGCCATGTGCACACCATCGATGAATCCAACTAGCTCATGAACTCCGCAATGGCACAACCACGCAGGGAGGCCATGGTGGATAGGGGCGGTCTAAGCCATCTCCTAGACAACTTCGAAGACTTACGGCGGCCGTCGTCTCCCTCCGGTCTTGGCTCTAGGTTTTCGTCGAGTTCTGGGTGGATGGATGCCGCCAGTTGAATAAGGTGCGAGCTATTTATGAGCCGAGGAAGCCACCGGTCCAAGGGGAGGCCGAACCGCCTCGGAAACGGGCTAGGCCGGCCGGCTCATGGGCCTAGGCCGGCCGGCCTACCCTCTTTCGGGCCCGCCTCGGTCTCATCTTTCTCGTGTAGACTCCTCGCATCTTCTAGAGTTTATGTTCTTCACGATTGCACCCCTTTGGACGTCGTTATCTTGGAGATATCTTCGAGGAAAGGATAGGATAGGGAATTCTTCCTTAAATCTTCATTTGCTTTGCTTAATCCCGAAGTATTTTGATCTCATCTTCGTGGACTTGGTCCTTTGGGCTCTCTTGGAGGATGGATGTGCATGAATGGGCTTCGAATCAACATGAGCTTTGGTCCTTCCTTTGGGCTTTGGCCTTCATCTTTCTTCGTGTTAGCGCTCGATCACGAGCCTCGTCATTTCATGCTCCAAAATAGGCCAAAAACCTGTAAAAACAAAGTTCCTCCAAAATATATGTGCAAATGTGAAAATGACCAATAATTAGGCCGGGGTTAGGACGGTTAGTGATTTTGATATTAAATTCATGCCAATATCAAGGATAAACGAGGGATAAAATGGGTACTTTATGAGCGCCAACAGAGGCGGAGTCGATCCGCTCTCTCGAGGGTAGGCTCGCTACCCTCGAGCGAGGCGGAGACGCGGGGCGTGGTCGAGGGCCTCGGCAGGGAGTCCTCAAGCGAGGCGGAGATCGCTCCACGGGTTTGAGGGTGCTTGGATGGGCCGCACTGTGTACGTGGGTTGCGTATTGGGCTTCTTTGAGTCCTTGCCTTTCTTCCGGATTGAAAGGAGACTGTAGGCCTTCGTGGGCCCGTTTGCCTAACATGTATTTGCTTTTTTAGGGCGATTTTAGTCCCCTGGTTAGGGTGCCCCTAATCATGGTACCCGACAGTAGCCCCCGAGCCTTTGGTCGAGTCAGAGGATTCGGCCAAAGGGTATTTGGCAATTTTACCCCTTGATGTGATCGATCGGCGTTGCGTTCCCGCTGGGCGCGTCCGGGCGCTTGCCCGGTGGACGTGATGACTTGTCGGTCGGGGTAGTGCACCTGCAGAAAAAGTACTCCGAGGCGCACGCCCCTTCTTGTTTTGTTTTGGTGACGAGACGCGTCAGCGTGCTGAGCAGGCCAGGGTCATGATGGCGCCTGCTGCTCTGCAGCCGGTGCTAATGCCGTGCTATCCCGCGTTCAGGGTCTCAGCCCTGCTTTCCCTGGTTGCCTTGCGACGCGCTGTTCGAGGGCAGTCGGCCAGCGCCGATGCTGCGCTGCTCAGCGTCTAGGGGCTCGGCTTTGCCCTGTCTGGTCACGTCTCGGCATGGTAACCGAGGGCATCTTTCGCTCGTGGGGTGCCGCACCGTCATGGGCGGTCCAAGCCTCCCCCCTGTGACAGGCTTAAAGCTTGGCGCCCGACACAACTATAAATAGGGGTCATGGGACTCCTTTTCCACTCCAACTTCCTTGCTCTTACTTCTAGCTTCGCCTAAGTTTCGTAATGTGTTCCTTTGCCTTTCACGGCCGACCACCGGATGGGGTGGCCTGTCTTCTTTAGGCTTTGATGCTAGAAGAATGCTTGCGAGCGGTGGGGGAAAGCTAGAGAGGGCGTGCTCACCATCCCTCAGCTTCAGTGGAATTAGCAGAAGGACATTGGGCCTGTGGGGTCCTGCTTCTGTGATGTCCCTCAGCCTGAAGGGGCGTTGAGATGCCCGACCATGGCGTCGGTGCCAGGTTTGGCGGCCGTTCTTCGCACCGTCCCTCTTGGCGACAATGTTGCTCTCGAGGGGGGGGGTGGCGTAGAGGGTGCTGTCCGCCAGCTAAGCCCCCCGCAAGGTCTTCGATGGAGGAGAAGCTAGAAGAAAGCTTGTGAGAAGGGCATCCCTTCGGACCTGTGCGTTCTAGGGCCTGCTCCTCGCAATCCCGAGCAGCCTGGATGTAATGTCGGCCAAGGACTCGGTGCTCTTCATCGGCGCTCGCTCTTCCCCAAGACAGGGAAAATTGCCACGCAGGTGGCAATGCGTTTGTACTTTTCGACAGCTTCGAGCCGGTAACTCTTTGTAATCTTTGTTTGCAAGGAGTAATGAAGTCTCCTACTTCTTCACGGAGAGGATGACCGAGGTTGTAAAGGTGAGCATCAGCCCTGCAGAGGCTTAACCCTTCGAGGGCGTGACTCGGGTACTGACCGCGGTGGTCTTGGTTTGCCCGGCGGGGGCGCAACGGTGCTCCAGGGAGCATTGTTAGAGGACTCTGATCCGGGATCGAGGTTTGTCGCTGGAGAAGCAGTGAGGTGGCCACTCCGAGTTGCCTATGCAGATCATAGTCGCCTCGAGCACCATGGTGCCGCCGCTAGGCATGTCACCGTCGTGCTGCTGAAGGCGATCGGGCAGGCCTACAGAGGATTTTGGTCCTCGAATGTGTGAAGTTTCCTCCATGGGGGCATGTCAGCGCACCCACGGGTGTAGTCCCGAGGCATTGGAGGAGTATTTGCACTCGTCCAAGGGCTATAAACGTCGCCCTGTTTGGTTCTTTACTGGGGAGACTGCTCAGCTTCCTTTTCAGCCGGCATCGGCGTTGCTTTCAGCCGGCCTCGGCATTTTTTGTGCTGGTGCAGCGACTCGGGGTCCTGTTGAACTGTCTGGCGGGCGCGCGTTAAGAGTGGGGGTTTTGGCTAAACACGTGGAGCTTCACAATCGATGGTTGTCGATCCATTCGAGGGTGCGGCCTGAGCCGAGGTGTGCAAGGAGCACCCGAGCCCTGGCCTGCGTGAAGGCGTTCGGGGGACCCTTGTAACACCCTAATTTAAATTGCAGCTTTTATAATAAATTCAATTGGCTTTAATAAAGTTTCTAAGGTTTTTCTTTGTTTAGCCTTGCATTTAATTGTAATTTTTTTCACAAGGAATTAAACTTTATTTTAGGGAAACATGTTTGTGCATTCATGCTGGTGCATAAGTTTTTTTTGGTTGAGTGTTTAGGGTTTGAATTCAAATTTCATTTGAATTCAAATAGATTTGTGTTGGTTTGAAAAAGAAAGGAAAAAGAGAAAACCCAAACTAACCCAACCAGCCCAGTCGGCCCAACCCAGCTCCCCTTTTCTTTTTCCCGCGAAGACCACCCAGCCGGCCCATCCCGCGCAGGCCCCAGCCCTGCAAGCCACTCCCGCAGCCCTTGTTCGCTCCGCCATTGACAGGGCTGTCCCACTTGTCGGCGCCTGTTCGCTCGACGCCGCGCGCTCGCCTGACATCCGCGTCCCGCTGACACGCCAGGCCCACCTGTCATCCCGTCCTTCCCGCGCCGCGCAACGGCCAAGCCGCGATCTCCGCCCATGAACCTCGTTGGTTTTCTTTCCGAGCGCGCACTCCGAGATCCTCGGCCACCTCCTTTAAACGCACCCCGACCCCTCCCTCCGTCTCACCTCTCCATCCCGCAGCCACCACCGAGCCCTAGAGCGCCGCCTCCACCTTGCTCCGCCACGCCGAAGCTCTGCGCCACCCTGCTGCACCTGAGCCCTTGCAGACCCCCGCTACAGCTTCGCCGTGAGTCCAGGGAACTCATCGAGGCCTCCACTCACGACTTCGTGGCCTGCAGCACGGGAATTTCACCCGAGAATCGCCGCCGGTGAGTAACTCCGCCACCGCGATTCCACGCCGCAGGCGTGTCTCGGTCAACCCTGAGCCCCTATGCACCTTTGCAGCACTAACTCGAGGCCTTCCGTGGAGTCCAGATGCCGGGAGGAGACCTGCAGCGCCCTCCTCCGCGAGCACTGCCCCATCGCCGTCGCCGGACCTCGATGTCGACCATGCTCCGTTGCATCTCCGGCCGGTCTGAATCCTCGGTGAGCACCGCCTCGTCCTACCCTGCCTTTTAGGCCAATTGGTGCAGTAGTAGTGCGTGCCAAGGCCCCTGAACGCCATTCGGCATAGCACCGCCGTGCTCAGGGCCTCCGCCACCGTGGCGCGCCTGTTCCTCGGCGCCATGTCCCCGGTACAGAGCCCCAGTAGCTATGCCTCGCTTTGCACTACTTCCCTGTCTAGTTTGCACTCTGAGTAATGCTCGGAAACACGCAAACGTGTGCATGCTGGTGACCTCCCCACGCAGGACCGCCGCCATCGCCGCACGCGCCGCCACAGACCTCCCCGAGCCCAACCTAGACCCCAGGTGTATCACGCGTAACGCGCTGACCACACCTGACCCAAGCACGGGTCGAAACGACCCCCTGAGCACCGATTTTGGTGAACTCCGGCGAGTCTCGAGCCGCACCGCCACAGGATTTGACGCCGGCGGTAGCGCGCCGCCGCTCCCCGCGTCCTTTTTCACCTGAGCCGTTCGATCTATTTCTAATGCGCACGATTAGAACGGCATACCTGTTTGATCTGGACCGCAAGATCATGATCCAACGGATCAGATCTGCCCGTACCGGTTCGGCTGGCCTTTTTGCTAAAGAGCCCCTGCAGTTTTCCGAAATGAACTCGCAGTCCATGTCAGTTGAAAAGTAATTCCAAATCCGCCCTTGCTTTTACGTTTTAGACCCTGAGTTTCTCTCAAATAGAACCCGCAGTCCAGCCCCGCTGTTTTTGCGCGTTAGCCCTATATCTATCCTTTAATTATGTTTAGGTCCCTAGTTTTGTGCAGAAGCCCCTGGAAACTTAGTTTTTCTTGCAGAAAAGCCCCTAGACCTTGTTTTAAGCCTAGTTTTCGCGTTCTAGCTCCGTTTTAGGTGTTCTTTATGTCCACATGATCGTTGTAATGCATAGAATAGTCTTAGCTTAGTTTTGTTGGCTGCTTTATGTATTGTTGTACTGTTTCTTAGTGTTTGCTCTTGTTTGCATGTATGTGTATGTGCTAGACTTGTTTTGGCGTTGCGATCGTGAGTAGACGTTGAGCCTTTGGAGGAGTACCAGTACCTGGAGCAGCCACCATCTTCACATCAATTTGAGCAGCAGTAGGAGAACTTTGAGGAAGGCAAGTATAACATGAACACCACCTATCACTTTTAAATACAATTTCATACTGCATTTTAATACTATATGCCTATAAGGACTTTCCTAGCCACTTTATATCCTTTATATATATCCTTTGGGTTGCATTTTGGTAGTTGTGCTAGGTGCTGTGCTATAACACACTTGGTCCTTTTTAATTAATTTGATTAATGGTATATGCAACTTAATTCTGAGAGTGGCCCTCTGTGTTCTGCGCTTGAGTGGCTCACGTCTCGTTAAAATTGTTTTTTCTAGAAACATGGTTTAGGGGGCCAGCACGGTGCTTAGTGCTTGGTTGGCCACTCTCTCTAAGGGCCGGTTCATAGAATGACAACCTGGACAACAGCGCTAACACAAGACTGGAATGGGACGGTCTTGGCTCACTAATTAGGTCATTTTGGTTCGGGAGTAACTTACCAACGGGGCAAGAGGGGGGGTGAGCTTCAATGGTCCCTGCGCTGCGAGGCTTGGTCTGTGTTATCTTGTACCCCCTCGAGGTGGGCCCCATCTTTGCGGAGCCTGAATCCTTAGCGGTTACACCTTACCAACGTGGTCCTTTGTAACGGCCTCATAGTGAGTTTGCTAGTCATCTCACTTATGGAAGTGTGATGAACAACTAGCATAGCTCATGACTTGTGGGTAAAGATGTGCAATCTCTGCAGAGTGTAAAACTGGTATACTAGCCGTGCTCACGGTTATGAGCGGCCCAGATCCTCCTTTTGATTAGTGGGGTTATCTTCCTTTGATTAGGGGGGTTCCCCGGGTGGGAGGTTTGGTTTGGTTCTCAGTAGTTCATAATTAATTTTGATTAATTTCTATGTAACTGGGTTTATGGTAATTCATCCACTTGTAGTAATTAGCTTTAATAAAATTTTGCCAAGATTAAATGCTAATGCAGTTGAGTCAGCCAACCTTAGAGCCTCATAGTTTGTGTTATACTTGTTGAGTACAAGTTGTGTACTCACTCTTGCCTACTCTACTCTTTTCCTCTTATTCTCCTTGGGGATACCCTACTGCTGCTCAGTTCTCGGCGACGAGGAGGAGTTCACACAGAGCTACCAGGAGTACGAGGACTTCTAGGCGGACGTCTCCCAGTCGACGTCCCTGTGGTGCCCAACTTCTGAGTTTCGTACTTGTTTTACGCTTCCGCAAACTCTGTATCAGACATTTGTCATTTATGTAATAAATAACATTCGTACTCGCTTTATTATATCTTTTTACGTGGTATGTGCTATGATATACTGTTCATTCTGTTGAATATACGTGTGACTTGATCCTGGCACGTATATGATTGCTCGGTTTATGTCCTTTTATAAACCGGGTGTTACAGAGTGGTATCAGAGCTATATCGACTGTAGGACGAAAGCCTAGATAGAGCTGGTCGAGGTTTAGGTCTTCTTCTCTCTAAGCCTTGTCTGCTGAAATTATTTTGCTATTATATTCCTTGAATTCTAAGATTTTTACTCGTCCTGTCTTGATATTTCTCTATAGAATAGTTTCTGAAGATTCTGGCCTGAAGTAAGTCGACTGACCATCATAGGTGTAAGCTAAATGACCCCTTTATAATAGCACGATAGAACATTCTGCGACACGTTGTGTTAGTCGAGTTGTGTGTTAAACTCGGCTAAAGTGTAAATTTGTATGCTTGTGATTATGCAAATGTTTGATTTGGATTTTGGTTGATTGCATAGCTTAGTAGCTAAATTTGTTTTTTTAAAAAATCAGTTCCTAAGTTAAAGTTTAATCAATTAATAAAACTGAGTTAGATCGTTGGGATTAAACCATCCACTCTATTTCCCTCTACCTTATCATGCTTTGGGTTTCTCCTATATTGCTTGTTGAGAAGAAGGATAGTGCGAAGAGGATGTGATATCCAGGGATTCACCGACGATGACGTCGGTCCTGTAAGGGAGTAGGGATGTGACACCCCGGCCTACAGATAGTACGGGAGAATTTGAGGATTGCTCAGACGAGGCAGAAGAGATATGCAGATGTCCGCAGGAGGGTCCACGTGTATCTGAATGTCTCACCGATGAGAGGAATCCGCAGGTTTAATGTGAAGGGAAAGCTAGCTCCCAGATATATTGGTCCGTTCAAGGTGTTAGAACGGAAGGGTGAGGTAGCGTATCGCTTGGGGTTACCTCCCAACCTCTCAGGAGTGCATGATGTCTTCCATATTTCTCAGTTGAAGAAGTGTCTACGAGTACCTGAGGAGCAGGCACCACTGGATGGGTTAGATGTGCAGGAAGATCTAACCTATACTGAGCATCTGGTGAAGATTCTGGAGACATCGGAGAGGGTTACACGGAACAAGCGCATCAAGATGTGCAGAGTTCAGTGGAGTCATCACAGTGAAGCTGAGGCTACATGGGAGCGAGAAGATGAGCTGAGGAAGACATATCCAGATCTCTTTGCTAGCAAGTCCAGCTGAATCTCGGGGACGAGATTCTTATAAGGGGGTAGGGTTTGTAACACCCTAATTTAAATTCTAGCTTTTATAATAAATTCAATTGGTTTTAATAAAGTTTCTAAGGTTTTCTTTATTTAGCCTTGCATTTAATTGTAATTTCTTTCACAATGAATTAAACTTTATTTTAGGGAAACATGTTTGTGCATTCATGCTGGTGCATAAGTTTTTTTGGTTGAGTGCTTAGGGTTCATTTGAATTCAAATAGATTTGTGTTGGTTTGAAAAAGAAAGGAAAAAGATAAAACCCAAACCAACCCAACCAACCCAGTCGGCCCAGCCCAGCTCCCCTTTTCTTTTTCCCGCGAAGACCACACAGCCGGCCCATCCCGCGCAAGCCCCAGCCCAGCAAGCCGCTCCCGCAGCCCGTGTTCGCTCTGCCATTGACAGGGCTGACCCACTTGTCGGCGCCTGTTCGCCCGACGCCGCGCGCTCGCCCGACCTCCGCGTCCCGCTGACACGCCAGGGCCACCTGTCATCCCGTCCTCCCCGCGCTCGCGCAACGGCCAAGCCGCGATCTCCGCCCGTGAACCTCGCTGGTTTCCTTTCCGAGCACGCATGCCGAGATCCTCAGCCACCTCCTTTAAATGCACCACGACCCCTCCCTGCGTCTCACCTCTCCATCCCGCAGCCACCACCGAGCCCTAGAGCGCCGCCTCCACCTTGCTCCGCCGTGCCGAAGCTCTGCGCTGCCGCAGACACGCCGCCCCGCTGCACCTGAGCCCTTGCAGACCCCCGCTACAGCTTTGCCGTGAGTCCAGGGAACTCATCGAGGCCTCCACCCACGACTTCGAGGCCTGCAACGCGGGAATTTCACCCGAGAATCGCCGCCGGTGAGTAACTCCGCCACCGCGATTCCCCGGCGAAGTGATGTCGGATGTCTAGGAGCCATTGGCATGAGGGAAGTCCACCGCCACCGCGGCGGTTTTGGAGCAGCTAGTCGCAGAGAGGCTGCTTCCAATGAACAACAACTCAGAGCGGCCGGCGTAGATTCCCCCACGGCCGGAGGAGACCGAGCCGAATCCCCCCGACGGCTACGTCGTGAGCCTCGTGCGGCTCCACGAGCGGGGATTCGGCATTCCCGTCGGCAGATTCATGCGGGCGCTGCGCGAGTACTACGGAGTGGAGCTGCACAACTTCAGCCCCAACTCCATCTCGCAGGCGGCGGTCTTCATCGCCGTCTGCGAGGGGTATCTATGAATTGAAGCGCACTGGGATCTGTGGATCCACCTGTTCCACGGCGAGCTCTTCGTCGAGAACATGCGGGGCCAGCCAAAGAGGTACACTCGCATCGGCGGCCTCATGCTTCATGTGCGCAGGTACAGGTCGCACCTGTACATCCCTAGCAAGATGACGACAAACAACGCCGGGTGGTCCCGGGGGAGGTTCTACCTGCGCAACTTCGGTAACCGGCTCCCGGTGTTCACCAACAAGGTGCTCCGGGAGAGGCCGGAGAAGTGGAACTAGGGGTTATCGCCCCCATCGCATCAGGCCAGGCTCGAGGTGCTCACCAACGCATTGCAGCGTCTGGCGAGGAAGGGGCTGACGATGGCGGCCATCATCGCAAACTTTCACCGGCAGAGGGAGATTCCTCTCACGGAGAGGAACCTGCCAATTTTCGACCTCACCCCCGAGGCCCCGTACGCGGGCTCGAGGACATCGAACGTGCCGCTCCACCGTGACGTCACTGCTCGGAGGGCGAAGAATGCGGTGGCGGAGTTCCCCGACAACCCAGACGATCTCTGGGAGATCAAGATGCGCCCCGAGACGGGGTACCTTTCTGTGGTGAGTTCAAGTTTCAATTCATTGTCGATTTGTGCTACTCCTCTCCCCACTCCTTGATCCTGACTTGGTTGTGTTTGCAGGGGGTGAGCCACAAGGGCTACACCTCAAAGCCCCCGGTTCCGGAGGAACGCGAAGTCAACCGCCTGCACGGAGAGGCGATGAAGAAGAAGAAGCATGCGGCGGTGGAGGCCGCCGCTAGGAAGAGGAAGAGGAAGGAAGAGCACGACAAGGCGTGCAAGACTGCACACGCGGAGGGAAAGCCGTGGCCCGTGCCCGAGTCCACTGAGGAGGAGAACTCCTCGGACGCCGAGCTCAACTGCTCGGACGACGACGAGGCGGCGACAGGCGCGGGTTCCCCACCGGTCTATCGAGGGGCTAGCGGCGAGGATGTGACAGTGACGCTGGGTGAGGCGAGGCTCACATCGGGGTCGTTGGTGGATCCGCCCCCCCCCCCCGCAGGGGCGGGGCAGAGGCCGCCCGTGTCAGCAGTGGGCGGGAGGTTGTCCGCGCCCACGACAGGGCAGAGGTCGTTTGCGCCGGCGACGGGGCAGAGGATGTCCATGCCGGGGGCGAGGCAACGATTGCTCACGCCAGCGATGAGCCAGAGTACACCCGTGCTCGGGATAGGCAGCAGGGAGTCCGCAGCGAGAGCGGGAACGCCCGCGCAGACAGCCTCGAGGCGCCAGGTCGACCCGAGGGCGGCACCCTTGGGTCAGTCGTCTAGAGGTATCATCGTGCCACGGGCCCGGAGGAGCGGCACGGGCAAGCGCAGCATGAGGGCCCGGTCAGCGTAAGCGATCTTGATTTTATCCTTTGCATTCATTTACTCGACCCTCCAATCCTACTGAATTTAGGGTTTCTTCCCTGATTACCCAGCTCCGGGGTCATCGCCAGGGATGCGGGCCAGCTTGCATCGACCAAGGCCCTCAAGACCGGGGCGCGTGCAATGCCGCACATGGCGCCGCAACCCCCGATAGGAGTGGACTCGGCCTTAGAGGCAGGGGCCGAAAAGCTCCGAGAGGCGATGGCTCGGGGGGCCCTGGAGGCCCAACTGGCCCGAGCACAGGAAAGTGGGGGCGACACCGGCCAGAGCGGCGTTGTAATGGCCGCTCGAGCCGAAGCCGAGGAGGAGGTCGGCCGGGGCGGCGCAGATGACACCGCCCGGCCGGACGTCGAGATTCAGGCCGATCGGGGCGACGCAGACAGTGCCGGTCCGCCAGCCAGAGAAAGGTGGAGACCCTCATGCTCGATCCCCCGAGGGCTGGGGTCGAGAGTGTCACGGAGGAGGAGTCGGCGCCAAGGGCTCCGGCAGTGGAGGAAACCTACGTCCGGGAGCCTGCAAGGGCCGGGGACGAGGGTGTTGTTGCAGCGGCGGCGACGCAAATGGCGCCGGAGAATGTGGAGCCGGTGGTGGAGCTACCGCTGAGCAGCGATGATTTTGGGGACTCGAGGGACATCGACCTTGCTGCTACGGCCAGCACCGCCGACCGGACTGCCGAGTTCGCGTCGGTCTCCGAGGAGGTACTTAGCGCGGGGACGTCCGGGGCCCCCATCATGGGGCGATTATCTAGTCCGGGGTCCCCTTGGAATTTCTCCAAAGCGAGCAGGAGGAGGAAGCGGTCTGGAAGGCGCAGTTTGAGGTCGGCTCTCAGATTCAGGATCACCTTGACCGCGCCTTGGAGCTCCATAGAACGACAGATTCTAGATCAGCAAAGTAAGCGCCTTTCCCTGGGAATTGCTCGTGTTCGGTTTTGTTTTCGTGTGCTTTACTCACGCTCTTCCACTTGCAGTGGTTGAGGGACATTTCGCGCAAAAAGAGCGTCGAGCTAACCCGGCTGTACTCCCAAATGCGCTGGCTTGGGCAGTACAATGCCAATTTGGTGCTCCGAAATATCGACGCCAACACCCAGTTGACCAGTCTGGGAGCGCGCCAGCGCGTGCTAGAGGAGGAGCTGGCGCAGACCGCCGGCGAGCGCGACGTCCGGAGGGCCGCGGTGGAGCAAAAGGCTCAGGAGGCCGAGGTGCAGACTGCCGAGCTGCAGCGTGTTAGGACGGCGCTCGAGCAGAAGGAGGGCGAGCTCCAGCGCAAGGAAGCCGAGCTCCAGCGCGAGAAGGCGACCGTCGCTACGCTGACCGGGACCCTCTACTAGAAGGGCAAAGCCCTCGAGGAAAAGGAGGTGGCCGTCCAGAAAACGGAGGCCACCCTCAAGGAGAAGGAGGACTCCTTGTCCTCGCTCGAGGGGGTCGCCCGGGTCCAGCAGGAAGAGGCGCAGAAAAATATCGCGAGTGAGTGTTCGAAATTTCATTGTCGTTTGATCTGAGTTTATCGCAACTTATCTTGGTTCCTCTGATCAGAGCTAAGGCAAAAAGTGGCGGATGAGACTGCGGCGAAGGAGGCTATCAACACCGCGCTCATGGCGGTGCAGGTTGAATACGCTGAACTGGAGTGGACCGATGTGAGCGTGTGCCAGGAGCTTGAGGGGAATGGCGCCATGTCTGGTAGCTCGGTGGTCAGCCGTCTGCGAGCGCTAGGTGGCCGGATCACTGAGCACGCCAAGAGCACTTTCCGCCTCGGTGTCCTGCGAGCCCTCGCCGTGGCCTCGACGCACTACATTATGGATCTCCAGAGGGTGTTGTCGGGGTACGTCGTCCCTACCGATGCCAGCCCGGACACTGCGTCGTACATCATGAACGACAACGACGCCGACACCACCATCCTGGCCGGGAAGCTTGAAGCTGACATCCCCCCATAGCTGAATTCGATGCCGTTGAAGACCCGCAAGGGGGGATGATAACCTGTAGGAAGTCTGGGCCTCGGAGCCCATGTAATAAGTTAGTACTTGTCGTAATAGTACCTTTGGATTTGAGAAATTTGTTATTGTAAATCGACAGTGTGGCCCATCGAGGCCTTGTGCGTTCGAGCCTTCGCTTTTTCCTACTTAACTTTCGTGTTCTCGTATGCGTCTTAGATAGCTTTCAGTGAGGAAGTTCGCGTTCACAAATGACTTAGGCGTAGGGAGGTGAGTGGGGATGCCGTATCCCGGAGCCGTAGGCGGTCCCGCGGCTCAGCCGATCCCGTTCCTTAGTCGTTTGTGCCTTATGTCTAGCTTTCTAAGTCTACGAGAAACTTAGATACAGAAATTTTTCAAAAAAAATGTTGGCAATTTTTTGGGACGTTCGGGGGTTCCCCCCGTAGTAGCCCCCGAGGGAGGCTTGGCTTTGCCAGGGGTAAAGCTAGGCATACCTCAGTGTTCGTGCATATCCGAGCCCCCGAGGGTCCGGAAAGTTCCCAAAAAATAAATAAGTAAAGCATACTCCTTTATTATTTCGGGAAATCTTAAATACGAGTACAATCAATGTACAAATAGCTTGGAATTCTACGGATAGAAGCGACGTAGCTGCTGTATGTTTCAAGCATTGGTGAAGACTTCGCCATTTTCGTTTGCCAGATTATATGTGCCGGGCCTGAGCACCTCGACTATGATATATGGGCCTTCCCCTGTTGTCCTACCAAAGCCTCAGCACCAGGTCGCCATTGTTGAGGTCTCGGCGTCGAACTCTCTGTGCTTGGTATCTTCGCAGGGACTACTGATAATGCGCAGAGTGTACGAGCACCACATCTCGAGCCTCGTCCACTTGATCCAGTGAGTCCTCGTGGGCTTGCTGGTTCTGCTGCTCTTGATATGCCTTGAGCCTCGATGACCCGTACTCCAAGTCCGTGGGGAGCATGGCCTTGGCGCCATAGACGAGGAAGAATGGGGTAAAGCCCGTGGCTCTGCTTGGGGTCGTCCTCAGGCTCCAGATAACTGAGGGTAGCTCTATGAGCCACCTCCGACCAAACTTGTTCAGCTTGTTGAAGATCCTCGGCTTGAGGCCTTGGAGGATCCTGCCATTGGCACGCTCCACTTGCCCATTCGTCTGTGGGTGCGCCACAGACGACCATTCCACGCATATGTGGTAGCTGTCACAGAACACCAAGAACTTCTTTCCCATGAACTGGATGCCATTGTTGGTGATGATTGAATTCGGGACCCCGAACCTAAAGACAATGTCTTTAAGGAATAGAACAGCTTGCTCGGATCTAATCTTGCTGATGGGTCAAGCCTCGATCCACTTGGAGAATTTGTCGATTGCCACCAACAAGTGGGTGAAGCCCCCGGGCGCCTTCTGCAGCGGGCCGACGAAGTCCAGCCCCCACACGGCAAATGGCCCTGTGATGGGTATGGTCTGCAGAGCGTGGGCCGGGAGGTGTGTCTTCCGGGCATAGAACTGGCAACCCTCGCAGGTCCACACAATGTCGGTGGCGTCGACGACCGTGGTGGGCCAGTAAAAGTCTTGACGAAATGCATTACCCACGAGGGTGCGCGGTGCGGCGTGGTGACCGCAGATGCCGGCGTGGATGTCACGGATCAGTTCCTTGCCCTCGGGGATCGAGATGCAGCTTTGCAAGACGCCCGAGGGACTGTGTTTGTACAGCTCGTTGTCGATTAGGACGAATGACTTGGCCCGCCTAGCGAGGCACCGCGCCTGATCGCGGTCCGAGGGTAGCACCCCTCGGTTAATCTCGTCGAGGTTCTGGTCGTGCCCATCTCGCGGAAGTGGAGCCTCGTCGATCTCCATTGCTTCGGCCTCGTCCATGGAGGAGGTCTCGAAGTCAGTGTCCATGGGCTAGGACTCATCCGCCGAGGGGTTCCCGCCGGGGGGCTCGGCGTTCGAGGGGCCCGGTTCCGCCGGATCCTTGAAATCGACGGAGGGCTTGGCGATGTCACGAGCAAAGTTGTTCGGGGGGATGGTGGTCCGCCCTGACGCGATCTTGGATAATTTGTCGGCATCCTCGCTGTACTTGCGCGGGATGTGGTTGAGTTCTAAGCCGTCGAACTTGTCTTCGAGGCGGCATACTGCATTGCAGTATGCCTCTATTTTTGAGTCATGACACTCCTTCATCACTTGGTCGATGACGAGCTGAGAGTCGCCGCGTACGTCGAGGCGCTTGACGCCGAGCTCGATGGCGATGCGGAGGCCACTGAGGAGGGCCTCGTACTCCGCCATGTTGTTGGACGCAGGGAAGTGTAGGCGAATTACGTAGCGCATGTGCTCTCCGAGGGGTGAGATGAAGATGAGGTAGGCGCCGGCGCCAATTTTCATCACTGACCCGTCGAAGTACATGGTCCAGCATTCAGCTTGGATTTGATGCGAGGGCAGCTGAGTGTCCGTCCACTCAGCGACGAAGTCGGCCAAGATTTGGGACTTGATCGCCTTGCGAGGGGCGTAGGTGAGAGTTTCTCCCATTAGCTCCATGGACCACTTGGCAATTCTACCCTCGGCTTCCTTGCGGACTATCTCTCCCAGAAGGAAAGACGAGACCACGGTGACGGGATGGGCCTCGAAGTAGTGGCGCAGCTTGCGCTGAGCCAAGACCACCACGTATAGCAGCTTCTGGATCTGCGGATAGCGTGTCTAGGTTTTGGACAACACCTCGCTGATGTAGTACACCGGCCGTTGGATAGGCAGAGCATGGCCCTCCTCTTGTCTTTCAACAACGATCACCGCACTGACCACTTGGGTCGTCGCAGCTACGTACAGGGAGAGGGGCCCGCCGTCTGTGGGTGGTGTGAGAATGGGGGCATGAGTGAGCGATGCCTTCAGCCTGTCGATGGCTTCTTGAGCCTCAGGGGTCCACGAGAAGCATTCGGTCTTCCTTAGGAGCCGATACAGAGGCAAGCCTTTCTCGCCGAGGCGTGAGATGAATCGGCTAAGGACGCAAGGCATCCCATGACCGTCTGTACCCCCTTTAGGTCCCGGATCGGTCCCATCCGAGTGATGGCCGAGACTTTCTCAGGGTTGGGTTCAATGCCCCGCTGGGAGACAATGAAGCCCAAGAGCATGCCTCGAGGGACTCCAAACACGCACTTCTCGGGGTTGAGTTTTACCCCCTTTGCCCTAAGGCAATCAATCACGATCCTGAGATCGACGACCAGGTCATCTGCCTTCCTGGATTTTACAACGATGTCATCGACATATGCCTCTACGTTCCGCCCGATATGGTCCCCAAATATGTGAAGCATACACCGCTGGTATGTAGCTCCGGCGTTTCTGAGGCCAAAAGGCATCGTGACATAGCAGTACATGCCGAAAGGTGTGATAAAAGAGGTCGTGAGCTGGTCAGACTCTTTCATCTTGATTTGGTGGTAACCAGAATAAGCATCAAGAAAGGATAAAAGTTCGCACCCCGCAGTTGAATCAACGATTTGATCAATATGCGTTAAAGGAAAGGGAACCTTCGGACATGCTTTATTTAAACTAGTGTACTCTACGCACATCCTCCAACTTCCATTCTTTTTCTTTACTAATATAGGATTAGCTAGCCACTTGGGATGGAATACCTCCTTGATGAATCCGGCCGCCAGAAGTTTCAGCAGCTCCTCGCCGATCGCCCGGCGCTTGAGCTCGTCGAAGCATCCCAGGAGCTGCTTCACCGGCTTGGAGTTGAGGCGGATGTCAAATGAGTGCTCGGCGACCTCCCTCAGTATGCCAGGCATGTCCGAGGGGCTCCACGCAAAGATGTCTGCGTTGGTGCGGAGAAAGTCGACGAGCACTACTTCCTATTTGCTGTCGAGAGTGGCGCTGACCTGCAACGCCTTGTCGTCGAAGTGATTCGGGTTGAAGGGCACCTTCTTGATACCTTCGGCAGGTTCGAAGCTGCCCGCGTGCCGGTACGTGGAGTCCAAGGCCTCGCCTGCCATCTTGTCGAGGGTGGTTGCGAGGGCCTCATCCTCCGCTTGAGCCTCCGCATGCTCGACGCACTCTACGTCGCACTCGTAGGCATGCTTGAACGAGGAGCCGACGGTGATGACACCCTTTGGACCCGGCATCTTCAGCTTGAGGTAAGTGTAGTTGGGGATGGCCATGAACTTGGTGTAGCAGGGACGGCCAAGGATGGCTTGGTAGGCTCCCCAAAACCCCACCACCTCGAAGGTGAGCATTTCCTTGCGGAAGTTGGCTGCCATGCCGAAGCAGACGGGTAGGTCGATCTGGCCGAGGGGTTGGACTCGCTTTCCCGGCGCAACACCATGGAATGGCGACTTGCTGGGGCGTAGCTTGTTCAATCCAATCCCCATGAGCTCCAAGGTGTGGGCGTACATGATGTTGAGGCTGCTACCTCCATCCATGAGCACCTTGGAGAAGCGGGTGTTGCCGATGATGGGGTCGACAACAAGCGGGTACCGTCCCGGGTGTGGGATGTAGTCGGGATGGTCCTCGCGGCCGAAGAAATTGGTGACCTCCGACCAGTTGAGGTAGGATGGCATGACGTTGGTGACGGAGAAGACTTCCCGGCGCTCACGCTTGCGCTGCCGAGAGGTCATGTTCTTCGTCGGCCCTCCAAAGATGAAGAAGATGTTCTCCACCGGGGGGAACTCATCGTCTCCACCTTTGTCGCCAGCATCCTTCTTCTTGTCCTCATCACGATGCGCGATGCAGTTGTAGTACTTCCGGAGCATCTCGCACTGCTCGAGGGTGTGGTTGACCGAGCCCTTGTGGTAAGGCCACGGCTTCTTGAGCATATCGTCGAACAGGCCGCCACCGCTTCGAGGGGGGCCTCGAGGTCCTTTGCGGTCCGGGGCTGCGAGGAAGGCCTCGTTGGAGTGCTCCGCCTGTCCCGGTCTGTGCTGGTTTGGTGGGGCCGACTTCTTTCCTTTCTTTCCCCGCTTTTGCTTCTTGGCGGGGGCGTTGGTCTTGGCGCTACTGCCCTCTGCGGGCGCATCTTCCTTGCACTTGTTCGCCTTCTCGTCAAAAATGGCACCAACTGCCTCCTCGCCGGCGGCGTAGTTGGTGGCGGCATCGAACAGCTCGTTGGTACTGGCGGGATGGCTTTGCGCAAGCTCGTGCACCAGGTTCCTGCATGTCGTGCCTTCAAGGAAGGCGTTGATGACCTCGATGTGGGTGACGCTGGGGAGCTCGGTGCATTGTTTGGAGAAGCGCCGCACGTAGTCGCGAAGGGACTCATTGAGCTTCTGCCGACACCCTTTGAGGTCCCAGGAGTTCCCAGGGTGCATGTAAGTGCCCTGGACACGAAGATCTTGACTAGGTCGGCCCAGTCGTGGTTCTGGTCCGCGGGCAAGTGCTCGAGCCACGTTCGCATGGCATCAGCGAGGTGAAGGGGGAGGTTGCGGATGATGACCACGTCGTCCGTCGCACTGCCCAGCTGGCATGCTAAGCTGTAGTCGTTGAGCCAGACCGCGGGATCGGTCTCGCCCGAGTATTTGATGAGGGTGGTGGGCTGTTGAAAGCGCGGGGGGGAAGGGAGCGGTGCGAATCTCCCGGCTGAACACACGGGTGCCCGGAGGCTCCGGTGACTCGCCCCTATCCTGCTCGGGGTCGAAGCGACCACCCCGTCGAGGGGTGTACTTCCTGCCATTGATGATGTTGCGGGCGTCGCCGTCGCCGGCGTGTCCGCACGTGTCATGGAGTCGCTCCCTTGCAGGAGTCTTTCCGATGCGGTCGTGCACCGAGGGTGCCTTCGCCCCGTCTGCTGCGGCTGCCTTGCCCCATCCTTCCGGGGGAGAGTGCACCGAGGCCTCGTGGCCCTGGTGCGCTGCACCTCCGGTCCTCGGGACTGTCGAGCGTATGCGAGACGCAGAGCTCTCGGCCTACTGCACAGCAGCCTGTTCGATGTGCACCTGTGCCTCGTGGCGCAGGTTGCGACACGAAGTTGTAGATGGCTCGGGCATTGCTTGGAGTCAATGCTTGAAGTTTGAATGTTAGCAAGATTGGAGGGGCTAGCGAGGTTAAAAGTTGGCTCCGATGGCGTCATGGATCCAGATTGGGTCCCAATAGAGCTCCATAAACGGGAAGAAACAATTGCAGTCATAAGATGATGATCACTTATTTGTCTTCAAATAATATACATTACTTATTTTTAGATCCAATACAACATGTGCACATCATTATATCACGAGGAAAGACATGCTCCGACTAAAAAATAGTATATAAATAATCAAGAGTTAGATTAATATTTACTTAATTCCTCATGCAAATGTTTTTCGTTTATTTTAAAATACCGCATTTTCATATAGAATTTTAGTAAAAATGATCCCAATATATACTCTCTCCGTCCATCCTGAAATGTAAGGTATCAGAGAGTCTAAAATTTGTACCTAAATTTAAGACATTAGAAGGTCCTTTCGGTCCAATCTCTCTCTTCCCAATTAATTCTGGTGGGCTAGGAAGTAATGAAAGGAATAAAGATCTCGTAGACTTTGGTGCCGCAACCAATAGCTGGCCATAATCTTGCAATTGATTTAACTAAATAGAGAACTAATGAGGGGTATATGTGTATTTTTCCTATCTCTTATTTTAACGTCTACATTATAGGATGGAGTGAGTATCTCACAAAAAAATATGAGTAAATTGCACCCCAGGTCCCCAAACTTGTAACGAAGTTCCGCTTAGGTCCCCAAACTCTCAAATCGTCCATCTGAGTCTGTCGTTGTCCAGACCCGGCAGTCCGGACCCGACTAATGATGATGATGCGTGTTCCTTGTCCCAGATGGTTGATGCAAGAGGCAACACAGTAACACACGGATTTATCCTGGTTCCGGCCGTGGGGGCGTACGTCCAGCAAAGGGGTGTGCGAGAGCACTGTATTCTCTTGCACCGGGGGTGCCTGTAGTAGGGGGTTACAAGCGAGGCAAGAGAGGGAGGGAAGCTCCCAGGTCTCTGCTAGAGGAAAAGTTGATTGAGGCGAGTGCCAATATCGGGGCTCAGAAGAGCGTATGTGCTCTGTGAGTAGTGCTGAGTGTTGTGTTCTACCGGATGGATCTGCCCCCCCTGAGATAGAGCCCGCCGCCTCCTTTTATAGACACAAGGAGGGGCGGTGTACATGCACGGGAGAAAGGAGAAGCCGTCGTCTTCTCCCCGAATCGCGGGGGGTGCAGTGGTCGAACACTGTAGAAAGTGCACTGTGGGGTATGGCGTCTGGCGTGGCAGTCGTCCTTGGTCTTGCGGAGATCGTACCGGGGTCCTCGTAGCTCCAGCGGGCGGCGTGGTGGTTGCTGCAGGGGGTACCATCCTCCAGGCGTGGCGTGGCGATGTTCCGAGGGTCCTGCAGGCCAGGGTCCTGTCCAGGTCAAGGTCGGGGCCGCTTCCGAGGGTTCTGCGGAGGGGAAAGCACGAAGGAGGTACGGAGAGTTGGCAGCACAGTGGCTGGAGCAGTGCCGAGCACGTCTTGCACTGCGTCGCAGGTTCCCACAGTATCGCCACAGCATCGGGAATGGTGTTGACGGTCCTTAAGTGTCGTTTTCGACCGTCAACTCTTGCAGCTTATTAAAGGAAATAATCACCAAATGTAGATATAGGGCTTACAATTAACCATTTCCACAAGTTTTGATGAGTTGTCATCTGCAGGCACCAACATCTGTAAAAGAAGGAAAACACAAATGAACAGGAGAAAAAATGCACAAAAGATCCACACTAAAACGTGTCACTTACAAGGAGGGCCCACATGTCAGAGAAAACGGGGGAACCAAGGCAAATGCACCACGGGATCTTGACATGGGCCCACAGATCAGACTCCCCGAGGAAGATAAGGACGAGAGGCGACCAGGTGGGGCCGGCCGAACCTGGCCGGCCTCCCGTCTAGGTGCACTTCGACGTGGCGTGCCCCCTACTCCTCCTGATCACCTTCCATATATGCTTTTGGCGGGAACCGACCTTGAAGACTATAAAAGGGGGCTCCCTCCACCTCTCACATGACACACCATTTTCATATGTGAAGGAGAAGAGTAGAGAGGCTCCACCTCTTTGTATCATTAGCCTAGGGAGTGTGTGAGGAAGGAGTGCGGAGAAGAGCCAAACTTGTCGGCATCTCTTCAGCTTTGTACCTCTACGGATACGGTACATTTGGAGTACATATCCGGGTTCTTCTATTTGGTGAGTTCTAGTAAAGTTATTCTTCTGTTCTCATTCGTTCGCGGGTTCATCGTCCGTCCTCGTAGCGCATACTCTAGAAGAGGGCCCCTGATAAAGACGGGATAACCCTGCGCAACTCTAGAGTAGTAGTCGAAGGCATAGGCGTGGTGTCTGGGCCTTAGATTACCTTTGTTTGTCTTGTGCTCAGATGGTATTGTGGGGTAGACGGCAGGTGGTGACAGCCCTGTCCGTCCGCTACGAAAACAGTCTGCGTGGTTAGTGCACTCCCCCCCCCCCCCCCCCCGCCTGGGTACGACATAGAGCGATACTGGTTGGCAGACCAGGGTCAAACCGGTGCCTGAAGTGAGCGAGTGGAAACATTAGTGTATCTTCGCTTGAACCTATCTATAGATCAGAATCGCACTACCCTAAGGTCTCTTTATTTCTTATCTTCTTTGGGGTAATCTAGATAGAAGACAGTTACACACCCGTTCCTCGTGGAAAATACGATACCCTGAATACTCCAGGGTGAAGTGCTACAACGGTATTTCCGTGCACTTGCGGACTTCTCTGTAAGAGTTAAGAAATACCAACAAGCATTTTTGGCGCCGTTGCTGGGGAACGGTTGCCGTAGTTGTCTTTGAACCTAGTTGCTCGTGTATTTTTTCTTTTATTCTTTCTTTTCTTTTTATCCTTATTCCATGGACACTCTTTCTATCCACCAACTCTCTGCTCCCTCGGGCGAGTTCTTAGAGCCACCATAGTCATCCAAACCAATCACAGCTTCAGGCTTTGAACTCTGCCCTGGCTTTATAGCCATGGTCCGCGAACAACCCTTCTCAGGATATGAGCCAGAAAATCCCTACCAACACCTACGAGAGTTCGAGCAAATGTGCTCTTGCTTGTCCATTGCAGGCATGGCACAAGAAACACTTCGGTGGAAGTTATTTCCTTTCTCCCTTGCTGAGAAAGCGAAACAATGGTACACCCATAACGTAGAAAAGGTAAACGGAGAATGGGAGGAATTGCGGAACAGGTTCTGTCTCGCATTCTTCCCTATTTCTCGAATCGCTTCCCTGCGTAAAGAAATCCTTGACTTCCGACAGGATGAGAAGGAGACCCTTGGGACAGCCTGGGCTAGATTCTCACAACTCACACATGCCGGCCCAGACTTGTACATTCCCGACCATGTGCTGCTTCAGCACTTCTGATTGGGGCTGAACAATGACACAGGCCAACAGCTTGATATCACCGCTGGGGGATCTTTCACCTATAAAACCACTTCCGAAGGGGTGGCACTCCTGGATCGTATCCTGGAGAACACCTCTTTCACAGAACCCCTCCCAGTAGTACAACCTTCAAGCCAGGAGGAAGTTTCGATAGCTGAGCCCATTCACTCTTTAGTAACCCATGATGAATTATCGGCCAGACCTTCCCCTGAACCAGAAGACCCGGAGGAGGAAGAAATTCTGCCTCCGGAATTCCCGTTTAACATTGAGGAGGATATATTCTATGACTTTGGCAATACCACATTATATCCCCTCCCGAAAAGGTCTCCAGTCCCTTTAGACCCACCGGGCGGTCCCGATAAGGCTTCCCTTAGAGAGACCGTAAAAAGGGTGACCACTATCATGAGCAACGAATGGGTACAGGAAGGGGAAACATCTTCCGAAATAATCCAATTTCATGCCCCCTCCTTAACCATTCCATGTTCCATAGAAGGGACTGCAGTCACGGCTCTTTACAATCCCACGGTTGGAGTAAACATTATTTCTTCTTTGTTCGCTTCTGATCGCTTAGGCGAAAGACATGTTACTCCAACTACAAAATCCCTTAGAACTGGGCCACGTTCCACATTAAGAGGGATTGGGATTATGCACGAAGTGCCAGTTTGGCATAGGGAAACGGAGATTGCTCTAGACTTCCATGTCTTCGAAGTCCAGGACTTCGACATCTTAATAGGGCGTCCCGTAGAAAAGCTCTTCCTAGATGTTCTTAATCTAGGAGAACTTCAGGTGTCTCTTGGGGGAAAACCATTCACTTTGCCTATCGGCCAAGCCAAAAACTCCATGGCTGAATCTGTTCCCCAAGAAGGACCCGCTGAGGAGGTGTTGGCTGTCATGCCAAACGATGACTCTAAACCCTCTTTAGAAAAAGATGTTGAACTCTTCATCCAAGAAGAGGACGAATTAGAGGAACAACTCGAACTGCCTTTTCATGAGAAGCCAACACGACCTCCAATAGAACTAAAGTCCTTCCTGATGGCCTTCGCTATGCTTTCCTCAATGGTGACACACAAACTCCCGTCATCATTAGTAGTCACCTTTCCAATGAGGAGACGGCTAAACTCTTAGCCGTATTAGAAAAGCATAGATCCGTCTTTGGCTATTCACTCGAGGACCTAAAAGGAATAAGTCCTACCCTTTGCACTCATCGTATCCCTATCGACTCTACCTGCACACCGTCTAGGGAGCCTCAGCGTAGGCTAAACAATACGATGAGAGATGTCGTTAAAAAAGAGGTCCTTAAGCTCTTACATACCGGGATCATTTATCTCGTGCCACATAGTGAGTGGGTGAGCCCGGTACAAGTTGTACCAAAGAAGGGAGGTATGACGATCGTTCAAAACAGCAAAAATGAACTCATACCTCAAAGACCTATCACGGGGTAGAGGATGTGCATAGATTATCGGAAACTTAACTCGGCCACCAAGAAAGACCACTTTCCGCTGCCCTTCATTGATGAAATGTTAGAGCGGTTGGCCAAGCATTCTTTCTTCTGTTTCCTTGATGGGTATTCCAGTTATCACCAAATTCCCATCCACCCTGATGATCAAAGCAAGACCACGTTTACTTGCCCATACGGAACCTATGCTTATCGGAGGATGTCTTTTGGGCTATGTAATGCTCCCGCGTCGTTTCAACGATGCATAATGTCTATCTTTTTAGACATGATCGAGGAAATCATGGAAGTTTTCATGGACGATTTCTCCATCTATGGAAAAACTTTTGATCATTGTCTCGAAAATTTAGACAAGGTCTTGCAGCAATGCCAAGAAAAGGACCTGGTGCTGAATTGGGAAAAATGTCATTTCATGGTCCGCGAAGACATCGTCCTTGGACACCTTGTGTCCGAGAGAGGGATTGAGATGGACAAAGCAAAAATTGACATTATAGAATGTCTCCCACCTCCAGTAAACATCAAGGGGATCCGTAGCTTCTTGGGTCATGCGGGGTTCTATCGCCGTTTCATTAAAGATTTCTCTTAGATCACTAGACCCCTTACAAACCTTTTAGCTAAGGATGCGCCCTTCGAATTCATGAATGAGTGCCTTCACGCCTTTGAAATCCTAAAAATGGCACTCATTTCGGCTCCAATCATTCAACCCCCAGATTGGAGCCTCCCGTTCGAAATAATGTGTGATGCTAGCGACTATGCTGTTGGTGCGGTCTTAGGCCAAACCAAAGATAAGAAGCATCATGCAATTGCCTATGCTAGCAAAACTCTGACAGGAGCACAATTAAATTATGCCACTACTGAAAAAGAGCTCCTTGCAGTTATTTTTGCTATTGATAAGTTTAGATCTTACTTGGTTGGAGCAAAAGTTATTGTTTATACTGACCATGCAGCTTTGAAATATTTGCTCACCAAGAAAGATGCTAAGCCCCGTTTGATTCGGTGGATTCTCTTACTCCAAGAATTTGACCTTGAAATAAAAGATAAAAAGGGAGTAGAGAATACTGTGGCCGATCATTTGTCGCGTATGCAAGTTACTAACCTGCAGGAACCACCAATCAATGACTTCCTACGCGACGACATGCTGCTCAAGGTGACGGACTCCAACCCATGGTACGCAAACATTGTGAATTTCGTGGTTGCAGGTTATGTACCACCTGGGGAAAACAAGAAAAAGCTGATCTTTGAGAGTAGACGTCACCTTTGGGATCCACCGTACCTGTACAGGGTGTGTACGGATGGATTATTGAGGAGATGTGTCCCTATAGAAGAAGGGGTACAGATTATAGAAAACTGCCATACTGCAGCATATGGAGGCCACTTTGGAGCTTTCAGAATGCAAGCAAAAATCTGGCAAAGTGGTTTCTTCTGGCCCACAATGTATGAAGACACTAGCGAATTTATTCGAAGGTGCCGAAGATGCCAGCTGCAGGGAGGCATAACTGCTCGCAATGCAATGCCCCTCACATACAATCTCCATGTTGAACTGTTCGATGTCTGGGGTATTGACTTCATGGGACCATTCCTAAAGTCCCATGATTGTGAGTACATCCTGGTTGCTGTGGACTACGTCTCTAAATGGGTAGAAGCCCGTTACCCTGCCGAGCTGCAGATGCTAAGCATGCGAGGAAGATGTTTCATGAAATCATCTTCCCTCGTTTCGGAACACCAAGGATGGTTATAAGTGACGGGGGGTCCCATTTCATCGACAAGACCTTCCGTCGCTTCCTAAAAGAACTTGGCGCAAGACACAACATTGCTACACCCTACCACCCTCAGACCAGTGGACAGGCAAAAACTTCTAACAGGCAAATCAAGAGTATTCTGCAAAAAACGGTGAACGAAATGGGTAAAGGATGGAAGAATATGCTACCTGATGCACTTTGGGCATACAGAACAGCATATAAGACCCCCATCGGCATGTCACCATATCAACTAGTCTACGGGAAGATGTGTCATCTCCCAGTTGAGCTTGAGCACAGGGCCCACTGGGCCATTAAGAAATGGAACATGGACTACAAGCTCGCTGGGAGAAATGGACAAATGCAGCTGGCAGAGTTAGAGGAATGGAGAGAAAAAGCGTATCACAGTGCCAAGATTTACAAGGATCGTACCAAAAGATGGTACGACAAGAGGATCAAGCCTAAGGAGTTCAAGTCAGGTGATAAGGTACTAATGTTTAATTCCAGGGTAAAACTCTTCGGAGAAGGGAAACTTCGCAGCAAATGGAAAGGCCCATACACCGTCATCAACACATCTTCTCACGGGGCAATCACGCTTCAGGATGATGACGGTGAGTACTTCAAGGTAAATGGCCATCGGCTTAAACTTTTTCATGAACCTTTTCGACCTGGTGAAGTTTTCAATGAAATTAAGTTAGTAGACTTCGATTCTATGCATCTTCTTCTTAGAGATGAAGCCCATGCACCCCCTGATCACCTAGCCCACAACCTTAGAAGCCCACACGAGAAAACGGAGGCCCAGTAGAGCCCAGAGGGGGGCGAACCTAGGGGTCGGCCGGCCCCACCTCGTGGCCGTTGGTGCTAAACCTTTGAAATTTAAACCCTCCAACGTCCCTTTTCATGTTTCCTTGTGTGGAGGCACTGAACTTCAGAAGGTTTGGCACCATTTTGATCCTCTCTTCCCTTTAAATTCATCTCCTCTCCTCTCCTTCTTCTTATTCATCCAAAGTCCAAGCACTCCACTCTTCCTCAGCCTCTTCTCACCTACAAAGCACCATTACCATGGCCGGAAAGTCCATCATTCCGTTCGTTGGGTCCGAGTCCACGTACGGACTCAACGGCGAGCCGTCTCCCGCCAACCAAGCTTTAGCGATCCCTGCAGTGGAAGAAGAGGCAATGCACATTGCCACGACACCGCTGGCGATCATGCCAGCATCTGGGAGGAAGATGACGCGAGGGGCGCCAAGGAGGGGGCGGCCGACCCCCTGGTTCGGCCGAACCAGGGAGGAGGCCCCTCGGCCTCCCCTTCGGCACGGCGCGTCGTCAAGAAGGCCTCTGCCTAGAGGGGCAGGGGAAGGAGCCCAGGGACTATGCCGAGGGCGATGACGCGCGGACTTCGCCCAAAGGATGTCGCCGTTCGCCTCTTCGCCGATCCGATGCCTCCGATGCCCATGGAAGAGGGAATACAGCATGCTTACACCGTGAGGAACAAAAGCGGCGACGTAGTTAGCCACCATTACACCACCTCTTTCACCCCCGTTAGCGACAATTCTCCAAAGCGTTTTAGGGTCATAGGAGTCTGGACTCCCGGAGTGGGGTACGGTAAGGGCCTCTTTCCCGCACTCTCCCCCAAGGAGAAGGGAGAGGCCGAATCCGTTGCGTCCACCCCTAAAAGGGTGAAGAGGCACCTAACTCATCCTCCCATCACACGTCCTGGGGGGCAGTACGAGAATGAGGACGAGAAGGTCCTAAAGGGGCCCAAGGTCGTCCAACTTCTGAAGACTATAGTCGCATTAAAGAAAGAAAATAAGAAACAGGGCGATCAACTGGCGGAGTTGTCCTTAGAGCTGAAATCGGTCAAATATGACCTCGATACCCTCCGCCGTGGCCTCAGCTCCAGGATCTCACGCCTGGAGAAGGGTAAGGACATCGCTTAGGTGTACGCCTCCACCAAGTGACAGGGCGCATTTACTTTTCATGTTTAAGTTCTTGAGTTTACCTTTGCATCATGTAATAAGTGCCCTTTTCATTTCAATATAATAAAGTTTGAACTCCCCGGATTCCAATCCGGCAGAGTTCCCTTTTTATTTGTGCCATATTTTGTCTTGAGATTTTGTACAGGTACAGAAACAAGTGTGGGGGGACGCACCTCGTAAAAATGCGACACAAAACTGACACGACCAGCACGCAAAAGAGGAGAGCGAGAGGGCCCACCTCAGGGGCGGCCGAACCCATGGGTCGGCCGGCCCCTGGTGAAGCCCACTCGACTCCACCGAGCTCCAGATCGTTGGTTTGCGTCTCCAAATCCTTAAACCTCCCTGCATTCATTTAAATTCAATGAATTTCTTCGCAGAAAAATCACAAACTCCTTATGCTTTAAAAAAATAAAACCTTGAATGCATTTTATTCTTAGCTTTCTTTTTAACCTTGTGAATAAACTCCTATTGGGACCCCATGCTTTCTAAGTAATTGATCAATGAGATATGACTTGGTTTGATGGCATCATGCTCTTCCTTGCAAAAGCACTTGTTTTCTTTTTCAAAAGTTAAAATAAATATAGCTTGACTCCTCAAATTATCACAAATTCCTACCAAAGCCAAAGACAAGTTTTCATGCCCAACTTTCAAATGATGTTTACCTCTGCTTTGAGCTTTGTCAAATTCTTCGACCCTTGTTAGAAACTTGTCATGCTCTCTTGATCAAGATCATATACACATACTATACTTGCTCTCCAAAACAACTTGTGCTATGCAAAAAAACAAAGATGTCTACCCAAAGAATGTAAACCACATGCTCATGGAGTATGTCAAAAAAAAGAGAAAGAGAAAAGATGCATACCCAAAAAAAAAAAGGTATGCCACATGCTTGCAAAGGCATGTCAAAAAAAGTTGATAGCCCGTGTTGGAAATAACAAAAGAAAGAGAGTCATGCAAAAGAGTTCATCCATGAATCACCAAAAATAGTCCACACACTTGCACATCTTGATCAGGTTGTATGACTCGTTTTTGCTCGGATCTTGTTTTTGACTCAGCAATACAAGCAAGGCAAACATGCCTCTCCACTCCTACCCTGAGCCCCACATAAGCCTGAGTAGATGGTAGGAGAAGGACGGCAGCATCTTTGCCATGGTGAGGATATAAAACAAAAAGAGTGATTCAGAGAGTAATTTGAGGAGCAAGGTTATTTTTCTGTTTTCAAAATAAAAATCTCCAAGTGCTAAGCAGGAAGAGCTAAGAACCTGAATTCTGAGTTGTTCCATTGCTCAATTACCCAAGACTGCTTGGTAGCCAGACAATTCTTCCCAAAAATATTAGTCTTTAAAATTAATTGACACGGCGGCGTACCTTATTTATCATCTTTTGCTTTGGGGAATGGGGACTCGATAGCGGATGCTGGGCCACTAACAAAAGTTAGCACCTTTCCAACGAGTGGTCATTCATCTAAAACCGAGTCCAAACGAGGGAGTTATGTCCGTTTCACTTTTGGCACTGCGCGCTGTCCAGAAATTTTCAGAGCGCACAACCTTCAATGTTTTGCCCATACCCGCTTGTAGGAATCTCCGATTGACTTGGTTCTTGATTCGTTGGAACGGGAACTTCGTGGAGCTTTTGAATATCCAAAAATATGCTGCTATTTGATTCTGAGGTCGAGCTGGACATTGATGAGAACAATATCTTCTTGTGAATTCATCCGAAGATGTCAATGATCACGATCATGTGGTCTTTGGAGCGTACTGTCGTGCGTCCCTAGGCTTTATGGTCATCACCATTGATTACCAGCATATCACGGCTTCAATGATGTGTCTTCTCCATTGTTCTTGCTCTACCCAAGGTGTCGGGATTGGAAGATGCTCCTGTGCTTCATGTTGATGATCCGAACGGTTTGCTTCCTTGATAGCATCACTCGATTAGAAGTATATCGAGCATCCCACTGGAGAAGATAGGTGGTGTCGTGGTTCTTTTAATCTTGTTGCCTCCAGCTTTGGTCAACTTCAAATTATCATCTTTTGCGTACACAGCCTTCCAATCATCCTTTGACATCGTCATCACCTTCTTCGTCGGTTGCTACTACCTCTGTCCTCATTGAATTCCCCTTCTTCCAGTGCAGAACATGTACCAAACTTCTGCTCCATTGCAAGGTGCATCGAATTGTCTTTCCAACAAGTGGTCATTCGCTCCAACTGGACTCCGGATAAAGAAGTTATGCTTGTTTTATTACGGCCCTACAATCTGTCCAGAGGGATTTCAGAACGCGCGGCATTGAAAGATTTTACCATAACTCTTCACACCGATCTCCAAAGGTGACGGTTCTTGATCCATTGGAAAGAAGACTTGATGGAGCTTCAAAATAATCTATTATTTTCTCATGGTACTTCTCTGATCTTGGACGAAAAACTCATCACAACAGTAACACTTCATAGATGATGATGATGGCACAATTTTCTTCGCGGGCATGCTTCATACCTATTGCTTGAACAAACAATTCTTCCCAGATATTAGTATTTAAAATTAATTGACACGGCGGCGTACCTTATTTATCATCTTTTGCTTTGAGGAGTGGGGACTCGATAGCGGATGCTGGTCCACTAACAAAAGTTAACACCAACCACTAAAGAGCGAATCTTGATGTTGTTGCCGTCATGTCGATGTGGTCGTTGTCAATGTTCCATGTCGAGGCTCCTCGATCATCTTGTTGCCGATTGTCGAAATTTGTTGAAGTGAATTATGGACTTCTCGAAGTCCAAGTTTGGTGTCTAGCTTTTTCCACCTGCTTTCAAGGACACAAACAAGAAAACAAGGGTATATGCAATAATAAAAATTAGGGTTAGTCCAAAAAACTAGATAGATCGCCCTAGGGTTCGAGTTGCTGACCCCCAGCAATGGCGCCAGAAAAGCTTATTGACGCTCCTCAGCACCCCAATTTATGTACCGCAAGCGCACAGATCGTGGTAGCTTTTCCCTTAGAGTATTCCCCCAAGGTTTATCAATCCGTGGATCGACAAAGAACTACCTAAGGTTTTCCATCTAATCTAACAGATCTATTCTAACATGAAGCATGAATTGCACATATAGAGTAAACCTTTGATAGATATGAATGTTGTGTAAAGGTTGATCTCATCCATGAACATAGGCGTAACCATAACAAAACCAAAGACATGACTAGGCCTATCGTCATCTAGCTGTAGTTCAAGCTAACGAGCAAATAAATCATGCATCTCAATCAATAGCATCCTTAAATCAAAACCTCCAATCCAACCCCTCGGGAACCCCTCTACTCAGGCCATGCCCTGTCACGATGCTCCCTTTGGACAAAAGCGCCCCAAAGCACGCTAGACGTGTCAAACCCCCTCGGGTAGATCCAGTATGAACTCCTAGCCACCATAGCTACAAGAACATCCCATGCAATCTATCTCGAGAATAGATCTAGGAATAAGCGCACCCAAGGCAAGAACGAAATAAAAAAAAGGAGAGACATGATCACTAATAGATTCGGAAGACATGATTATCATTACTCACATAATCGCGGAGGGGAAAGCACAAAGGCGGTACGGAGAGTTGGCAGCACAGTGGCTGGAGCAGTGCCGAGCACGTCTTGCACTGCGTCGCAGGTTCCCACAGTATCGCCACAGCGTCCGGAATGGTGTTGACGGTCCTTAAGTGTCATTTTCGACCGTCAACTCTTGCAGCTTTTTACCGGAAATAATCACCAAACGTAGATATAGGGCTTACAATTAACCATTTCCACAAGTTTTGGTGAGTTGTCATCTGCAGGCACCCACATCTGTAAAAGAAGGAAAACACAAATGAACATGAGAAAAAATGCACAAAAGATCCACACTGAAACGTGTCACTTACAAGGAGGGCCCACATGTCAGAGAAAACGGGGGAACCAAGGCAAATGCACCACGGGATCTTGACATGGGCCCACAGATCAGACTCCCCGAGGAAGATAAGGACGAGAGGCGACCAGGTGGGGCCGGCCGAACCTGGCCGGCCTCCCGTCTAGGTGCACTTCGACGTGGCGTGCCCCCTACTCCTCCTGATCACCTTCCATATATGCTTTTGGCGGGAACCGACCTTGAAGACTATAAAAGGGGGCTCCCTCCACCTCTCACATGACACACCATTTTCATATGTGAAGGAGAAGAGTAGAGAGGCTCCACCTCTTTGTATCATTAGCCTAGGGAGTGTGTGAGGAAGGAGTGCGGAGAAGAGCCAAACTTGTCGGCATCTCTTCAGCTTTGTACCTCTACGGATATGGTACATTTGGAGTACATATCCGGGTTCTTCTATTTGGTGAGTTCTAGTAAAGTTATTCTTCTGTTCTCATTCGTTCGCGGGTTCATCGTCCGTCCTCGTAGCGCATACTCTAGAAGAGGGCCCCTGATAAAGACGGGATAACCCTGCGCAACTCTAGAGTAGTAGTCGAAGGCACAGGCGTGGTGTCTGGGCCTTAGATTACCTTTGTTTGTCTCGTGCTCAGATGGTATTGTGGGGTAGACGGCAGGTGGTGACAGCCCTGTCCGTCCGCTACGAAAACAATCTGCGTGGTTAGTGCACTCCCCCCCCCCCGCCTGGGTACGACATAGAGCGATACTGGATATTCCTTGGCAGACCAGGGTCAAACCGGTGCCTGAAGTGAGCGAGTGGAAACATTAGTGTATCTTCGCTTGAACCTATCTATAGATTAGAATCGCACTACCCTAAGGTCTCTTTATTTCTTATCTTCTTTGGGGTAATCTAGATAGAAGACAGTTACACACCCGTTCCTCGTGGAAAATACGATACCCTGAATACTCCAGGGTGAAGTGCTACAACGGTATTTCCGTGCACTTGCGGACTTCTCTGTAAGAGTTAAGAAATACCAACAAGCATTTTTGGCGCCGTTGCTGGGGAACGGTTGCCGTAGTTGTCTTTGAACCTAGTTGCTCGTGTATTTTTTCTTTTATTCTTTCTTTTCTTTTTATCCTTATTCCATGGACACTCTTTCTATCCACCAACTCTCTGCTCCCTCGGGCGAGTTCTTAGAGCCACCATAGTCATCCAAACCAATCACAGCTTCAGGCTTTGAACTCTGCCCTGGCTTTATAGCCATGGTCCGCGAACAACCCTTCTCAGGATATGAGCCAGAAAATCCCTACCATCACCTACGAGAGTTCGAGCAAATGTGCTCTTGCTTGTCCATTGCAGGCATGGCACAAGAAACACTTCGGTGGAAGTTATTTCCTTTCTCCCTTGCTGAGAAAGCGAAACAATGGTACACCCATAACGTAGAAAAGGTAAACGGAGAATGGGAGGAATTGCGGAACAGGTTCTGTCTCGCATTCTTCCCTATTTCTCGAATCGCTTCCCTGCGTAAAGAAATCCTTGACTTCCGACAGGATGAGAAGGAGACCCTTGGGACAGCCTGGGCTAGATTCTCACAACTCACACATGCCGGCCCAGACTTGTACATTCCCGACCATGTGCTGCTTCAGCACTTCTGATTGGGGCTGAACAATGACACAGGCCAACAGCTTGATATCACCGCTGGGGGATCTTTCACCTATAAAACCACTTCCGAAGGGGTGGCACTCCTGGATCGTATCCTGGAGAACACCTCTTTCACAGAACCCCTCCCAGTAGTACAACCTTCAAGCCAGGAGGAAGTTTCGATAGCTGAGCCCATTCACTCTTTAGTAACCCATGATGAATTATCGGCCAGACCTTCCCCTGAACCAGAAGACCCGGAGGAGGAAGAAATTCTGCCTCCGGAATTCCCGTTTAACATTGAGGAGGATATATTCTATGACTTTGGCAATACCACATTATATCCCCTCCCGAAAAGGTCTCCAGTCCCTTTAGACCCACCGGGCGGTCCCGATAAGGCTTCCCTTAGAGAGACCGTAAAAAGGGTGACCACTATCATGAGCAACGAATGGGTACAGGAAGGGGAAACATCTTCCGAAATAATCCAATTTCATGCCCCCTCCTTAACCATTCCATGTTCCATAGAAGGGACTGCAGTCACGGCTCTTTACAATCCCACGGTTGGAGTAAACATTATTTCTTCTTTGTTCGCTTCTGATCGCTTAGGCGAAAGACGTGTTACTCCAATTACAAAATCCCTTAGAACTGGGCCACGTTCCACATTAAGAGGGATTGGGATTATGCACGAAGTGCCAGTTTGGCATAGGGAAACGGAGATTGCTCTAGACTTCCATGTCTTCGAAGTCCAGGACTTCGACATCTTGATAGGGCATCCCGTAGAAAAGCTCTTCCTAGATGTTCTTAATCTAGGAGAACTTCAGGTGTCTCTTGGGGGAAAACCATTCACTTTGCCTATCGGCCAAGCCAAAAACTCCATGGCTGAATCTGTTCCCCAAGAAGGACCCGCTGAGGAGGTGTTGGCTGTCATGCCAAACGATGACTCTAAACCCTCTTTAGAAAAAGATGTTGAACTCTTCATGCATAATCATGCATCATATGCTTGAATTGCTTGAAAAAGGATCTTTTTGTAATTATGAAAGGTTATATGTGTAATTATGATTTTATGCAAGGTCCTTTCTGCAGTTGTGTTGAATAGGTTGTGTTTATAGCTTTTATGGAGGGTGTTTGTGCAAAATTTCAGTGCATTTATTGCATGGCATCCAATTTTGTTTTTAAGTCTAATTTTGAAGTGAATTTGCATTGAAAAAGACAAATTTCCTAGAATTTAAAATCCCTCTTGTGTTTTCAAATTTAGCTCTCTATTCTTTGGTCAAATAAATTTTTGCACAACATCAAAGTTGTAGATCTTAAAAAAATGAACAACTTTCATGTTGGGCACTTTTTCATTTTAGCTTTAGTTAAAAAGTTATCTTTGTTTTACATTCTGGTCCTTGGAATTTTCAGATATTGCAATCAGGCCCCCTTTCTCCTATCTCCCTGCTCCCCTGCTTCCCGCGCCGCTGACAGCGCCACGCCGCCCGCCGCCGCGCTGGGTCGCCCCCGGCCAAGTTCAACTTTGCCTCCGCTTCACGTGGCGCCTTCACAAGCTCCTGGAACCACTGCCCCCGCGCGCTGGTGCCTCCTCCCTTCGCCACGCCCCCGCCGAAGCTTCGCGCGGCCGCCACCGCGACGCCGCCGTGGCAAGCCCGCTGCAGCACCAAGGACCCCCAATTCGCGCGCGCTTCGGAACCCTGAGCACCGTAGCCTTCTTTTCCCCTCACTTGTTTGGCCTCTCGCCGCTCCGGAAGCCCAGAACAGCGCCGCCGTCCGCTCAAACCCCGGCAGTTCGACCTCGCCGTCGAACCCACCTCTCAGCAGCTCCTCTGCCCACACTGACACCGCATTCAGCGCCTCTTGAGCGTCGCACATCTCCCTGGCCTCTTCTCGTCGCCGATTGTCCACCAAAACCCCTCGCCGTAGAGCTCCGCCGCCGTGCCGAGCTCCGCCGCCGCCTGCTCATCGTGGAGCTCATAGCCCCGGTCTTCCACCATTCAACCCGACCCCTCCATTAGCTTCGCATCGATCTCAGGCAGCTCACTCACCCCTCCCCTTCGCCCATAATCCGTCGGAGCAACCTCACCGACGATTTCCCTTCGCCGCCGCCGCACCTCGCCGCGGGGAACCTCCAATCCGCCCACCCCGAGCCCCAAGAAGACGACCAAAAGGTTCGCAAGGGCCTCCTCTTTCTTTTACCTAACCTCCCCCTCGCTCCCAGGGCCGGACCTCGCCGGTTTTGGCCGGTCAACCGTCGCCCTTCTCTCTGACCCCGCCAAGGGCCTTCTGTTTTGAATTCGAAGAAGCCCAGGGGGCTGTCTGCAAACCCAAGACACATATGAATAGTGCCTTCAGGGACTTGTTTGTTAGGATTTGCTGTAAACTTTGAAATTCAGTATAAATTCATAGGAAATTCGTAAAATAACAAATCTTGGTGTTTTGGAATCCTCTTGAAGATCTCTATGCAGTAGAACCATAATATGTTAGGCTTTAGTTGCAAGTTTTTGCTGTAGATTTTGTTTTGTGTTACTAGGTGTATAAATACTAGTTCTTTAATCTTTTTATTATGTGATACTTGAAAACTGATATTGCTCTGAAATTTTGGTAGTAGTTTACTCTTGTTACACTAGCTTTGCTATAAAAATTTCATGATCAGTTCTTTGTTGTAGCTTTTTATTTGATTTAATCCTTGTTTAGTATACTTTATTTATGATAAATAGTTTCTGTTCTTGTTAAATCCTGAAAATATTCCTGAGTGTTTTTCTGGAGTAGATTAGCTTGTCCAGGAAGTTTGAGCCTTAGTTCATGGCTAGATCAGGGGCTAAAATATAAATCTTGCTAATCTGTTGTCTGTATTATTTATTTTCTCAGAATTATTTCGGTGTAGATAAAATCATGAAAAATTCACAGTAGATAGATCATACCTGTGTAGATCTCCTGTTAAATTTTGAGCTTCTGTTTTGATCTATTTTGATCCGTATAATTCAAGCTTGTACTAGGTGTTGCCTGCATAAATGATTTGTTGTGATTAAATGGTTACATGTCTTGGCATGATTTTTGTAGGGTAGATTACTTTGTTCATGTTCTGTTTAGTATAATTTTGGTAGATTTTATTACTATTTGTACTTTGAGTTGTTGATTTATTTACAAACCATGACTTAATTGTATAGGAAATCACCACCACTCATTTTATGAAGTTAGTTAACTTCTTTTGTGCTGTTGATCATGATGCCTTGTGTAGTTAAGTGTGTTATTTAACTACTCTATAAACGTTTGCCCATGTGTGTTTTTAATATTGTCCTTGCATTACATATAGATACGACTACTTTGTCGGACGGGACGTACGAGTTGATTCCGGAGTCTGACGGAGGTGATCTCGACGCTCAAGTAAACACTGCGGAACTAACTGAAGCCCCGAACCAAAGTTCGGAAGAGCCTAGCGCTGAAATAGTTAGCAATTACCGAGAAGGCAAGCCCCGGACATAACCTATATTTCAAATTATTATCATTTACTGTTATTACTTACTTGTGCATTTACAGTTCTTAGGATTTGAATTGAAACCCTAGATGCATGATCCTAGGAACCTATGTACTGAACACTAGACCTGAGTTCGACTATCTGCTAAGCTTATAGGAACGGTAAAAGTCGAGTGATTGCCTGTCACTCGCGAGCTTTATAGGAATTGCTTGTTTACTTTCTGTTATCAATATAAGGACGACGGACGGGGTTGTATTCGATATCATGTCCTATGTGAGACCCCGTCTGTGTTGATGAACTTGCTAAGGTCGCGGTGTGTGGTAGTGCTGGTTAAGTTTTTGAAAGTACTAGTCACATGCCGTAAATATGGTACGCGGCAAGCCTAGTAGCCGATTGGACCGGGGAGTGGATATACCTCCCACTCTCTCAGTAGGGATAGGTTTTATTATATGTTGCGCAACACTACGACTTCTAGGGACAAGGTTCGGCCTTGGAGCCCTGTAGTCGGGGAGAGTGGCACTATCCACAAGCCGGAAAGAAAGGTTAACGGTTGTTTGGGAATGACCCGACGGTATTCCAGACGTGTGTGCTAGGTTACCCTTGCAAGGTTGAATTTCGATTCAGAATCGTCCGCCTCTCACGATGAAATGAGACTGCTTGATCTCTTTGCCACACAGAGTAATAAGAGCAACAATATTCTTATTAATCTTGATGTTTGCCTAGAAGTTCCACCATGTTTGGTTAGTAGATGCTTACATAGAATGGTTAATCAACTAGAATCTCGAAGCTAAAACTTGAAAGTAAGGACCTACTCTTTATTGCTTTTCAGCAAAGGAAAACCAGAGCCTTACAAAGCCTTGCATAGTCTAGCTAAGGTGGGCTACTTATACCCGTTGTCGGTTAAGTCTTGCTGAGTATTAGAATACTCAGCCTTGCTGTTGAAACCCTTTTTCAGGTATGAGTTTTGAGGATCAGATCGCTAGCTTGACCTATCCTTGCTCGTTGCCTCCTGGCTGGTCCGTAGAGTGGGATACGTCTTCGGCCGGCAATAACTGTGACGAGTGATACCTTGCTTGGGCTGGCTTGGTACCATTTTGCGACGAGTTGTAGCCGTCGTGTTTTACCTTCCGCTGTTTAAACTCTGAACTTACTCTTATGTTTTGTATAACTGTTTTACTTAAGTTGGTTTTGTAATAATCTTTTGAACTGGTTTGTAATCTTTAATATGCATGTGTTGTAAAATTGTGGTTGTAATATCTCTGAACTCGCCTTCGTGCGGGGTATGCTTGTTCGATCCGAGAATCGGTGGTTGTATCGGGACGTTACCCGACAGACCAAAAATTGTTCCGTTTGAAGTGCGTTTAAGCTAATGTTGCCTTTATGGTGATGGTTTACGCACTTGAGCCGGGATAATTTAGGCGGTTCTGCCACAGCTGGTATCAGAGCTGCAAGCATACATCAGAGGTGTTGGAACCTTAAAAACCATTTTCCATATAAAATTGGAACCATAAAGAATTTCGGAAAACTACGTTGGATTCGTTAAGAGTTGTGTTTAGAACGTAAAGTCCTAGGGAAGTTATGGGAATTACTAGGTGGTTATTTTTGTATGGTTTATATTATCTGACTTCCAGCACTTTACTTTTTGTCAAACCATACTCACAAGCAACTCTTAATTCCTGTAACGACGCACCTACGTTGAGGTAAAATGGTAAGGATACTCAGTCAGCTGAGGGAGTCTGACCTTCCCGTCGGTGATGCGAGCCGAACGCTGCCCTCAAGCAGTGGCTTACTTGAGGTGCTTCCAATATACCGACTATTAGTTGACTATATTGGAAGTAAAGTGTGCTCAGTCAGCTGAGGGAGTCTGACCTTCCCGTCGGCGATGCGAACCGAACGCTGTGCTCAAGCAGTGACCTACTTGAGCTGCTGCCAATATACCGACCTTGGTCGACTATATTGGGAGTAAAGAAATTTGTGAATACGCCTCTGAGTAGCGTATGCTAATGTTGGCCATACGGCGGAAATTGTATGGCTGCCGCTTCTATAGTGAGCGGTAATGTTTGGGAACGCTTTCATGAGTGCTGGCATGAAAGGTTCATTGGGGTTATATATTTATGTTCTGTCAATCTTATGCAGGTACGCTAACCACGATTCGATAAGATAAGAACGGTTAGAATGTATCGACTAGCTATATAGGGAGAGCCGTATTTATGTATGCCACCGTGCTAATCACGTAAGCCCAACATTAGTTGGCAATTGTTTATCTTGTGAGGACGGTCAGGACGTGCGTACATATCTAGATGATGTTTGATTGGTTCATAATATTCGAAGTTGCTACATGAGCTTTTTAAGGAATTTCTAGTATGAATCCTTATAAGATAAGTGTTAGTGTGCTTAAGACATGAGTGAGTGAAATTTTGATTTTTGTAGCATACTTGTTAAATGCTTAGGTTTCCTTGGATGAAAAATATGGTTTTGAGTCATGCCTTCATCCTAAGCCCCATCTTGATGTCTAGTGATCTTTTCATTCCTTAGAATCTCAAATGATGAAACAGTACCACTTGGACTACCAGTTTGGAAGATCTTAATCCTTTTCTACTTGCCAAATCTCTTTATTTGTGCATTTCTATGCTGTTTGATGAATACTAAAAATGTTGCAAATTTTGTGACATGGGTGCTCATCAAATTTTAGCCTATTGAATCTGTGAGACTATATTTTTTAGTCCAATCACTTCTTTGATCTCTGCTGATTAGCAGCGTAGCACCAGAACCCTGTCTATTCAATCACCGAAGATCCATCTAGAAATCTGCCTCTCTTTTGTATTTGGGAAAAACAAAATTAATTGGCCTAGTATGGGATCTGATCTATAGTTGATCATGTGGAAAGTTTTGTTCGAAAACGTGTTCTCTAGCTTTTATTAAAGTTTTCCCTAGTTAATGAAAGAATTACGCATTGCAGATGGTGCAAGGGTCACCCAATGCTCCTGCAGGGTTAAGAAGTGCTTGTGATAGCGGACAGCCACTACTGTCCAACCTGGTTGAACTCGTGGCTACTCAGACCAAACTACTCCAGCAACTTGCTCAGAGACAGCAAGAGATTTATCAACTCCTACAGCAACAACACCAGCTAGGGGAAGGGTATGATGTCCCCCAACCTCTGGTTGCAGAATCTCAAGAGCTCAATGAAGGAATAAAGGAGATGAGGGATGTTTACTTAGACTCCCTAACGCCACCATCGCGACCTCCAATGGAACTTAAGGCTCGACAAGCAAAGCGTCGAACTCTCAAGCATGACCAAAGCGACATAGACTTGACTGGGTGGGAAATTACCTACACGGATTTCATCCCACGTGGTGGTTCAGGCAAAATAAAACGTTGCTTCAATTGTGGGAATCCTAACCACTTCGCTCGACACTGCTCCCAGCCTAGACGACCAAAACGGGGTCAAGATTCTATGCAGAACAACAAAAATAAGGGAAAGAGACAGGATAGTTTACAAGGAAAGGTTGGAGGTACCTCACTATCCGATCTTCTTGAAGGTGCACCGGTTATGACGGGTATATTCTCTATTCTCAAACCGTCTAGCCCTTACTTTGCATATCAAAGGGAAATCTCATTACCCTCCTTGCTCGTATAACTCTCCTTGAAGACTAAAAAGAGTGGCAATCAAGAATACTAGAATAACACGCAGGATCATTACTAGCATGGTTGTAGCATAGCCATTACTTAAACATGTGCATCGTGGGGCTCAATTACAATTAACATCATATGCATCTGGGAAGTGTTTTGCGTTTATCACCTAACCCTCCGTCTTTCGTTCTAGCCATGCACATTATTTAGGTTGCTATATTTTTACCTTGTCGTGGTGTCTGTCACTGACCAATGGTGCCGCGACGGGACCTAGGGCCTCATGTGTGCTGCAGCCATATGTTTGTGCCACTAGAAGCGCGCTGGTATCTTGGTACGTGTAAGCAATACCCCGACAATCCATTTTTCGCGACCTGAATATTGTGTTAACTTGGGGTTTTGATTCGGCCAACAAAAACTGTGAGTTTTGGTATATCCTTCTGGGTCACTAACCAGCATTGCAATCATACATCTTGAGGATGCATCATTCTCATGGTCATCGAGCATATGCATCTCGCATCATAATGTTTAATTTAATCAACAGTTTGAGAAAGAATGTCCTTGAGCAAAAACTCACCTTGATATCTTTTCTATCTGGTTTCACCACCAAATTGAGACCTTGATTCTACCAGAACTTAGGTCCTCTTTTCTTTACAAAAATCCTACTATATGTTAGTACTAGAATAGTCCACCAGTCTTTTCCAGCCAACTTGCTGGTGATTGTGATCTCATATTTTATCCACCGACTCTTGCTGCAAAGAATGAAATCCTAGAGCCTTTAGTGTGGAAAAACAATTGATTAGTTCACACAATCGCACAGTAATTCCTCTCGCTCATAAATTCATACCTTGTTTCTTGAACTTTCTCTAAGTTCTCAATCCTTATCTACAAAAGATCATATCGTCAACATCAACCTTCTTTATTGTGACTTTGTCCTGTTGGCTTTGATGGTTAGTCTACTCCTCTTCCCTTGAGAGTTTTTCGTTCGGAATCTCGGGACGAGATTCTTTTTAAGGGGGGGTAGGCTGTAACGGCCCAGGTTTTTAAATAGCCAATTTAGGGTAATTAGAACCAAATCATGCATCATATGCTTGAATTGCTTGAAAAAGGATCTTTTTGTAATTATGAAAGGTTATATGTGTAATTATGATTTTATGCAAGGTCCTTTCTGCAGTTGTGTTGAATAGGTTGTGTTTATAGCTTTTATGGAGGGTGTTTGTGCAAAATTTCAGTGCATTTATTGCATGGCATCCAATTTTGTTTTTAAGTCTAATTTTGAAGTGAATTTGCATTGAAAAAGACAAATTTCCTAGAATTTAAAATCCCTCTTGTGTTTTCAAATTTAGCTCTCTATTCTTTGGTCAAATAAATTTTTGAACAACATCAAAGTTGTAGATCTTAAAAAATTGAACAACTTTCATGTTGGGCACTTTTTCATTTGAGCTTTAGTTAAAAAGTTATCTTTGTTTTACATTCTGGTCCTTGGAATTTTCAGATATTGCAATCAGGCCCCCTTTCTCCTATCTCCCTGCTCCCCTGCTTCCCGCGCCGCCGACAGCGCCACGCCGCCCGCCGCCGCGCTGGGTCGCCCCCGGCCAAGTTCAACTTTGCCTCCGCTTCACGTGGCGCCTTCACAAGCTCCTGGAACCACTGCCCCCGCGCGCTGGTGCCTCCTCCCTTCGCCACGCCCCCGCCGAAGCTTCGCGCGGCCGCCACCGCGATGCCGCCGTGGCAAGCCCACTGCAGCACCAAGGACCCCCAATTCGCGCGCGCTTCGGAACCCTGAGCACCGTAGCCTTCTTTTCCCCTCACTTGTTTGGCCTCTCGCCGCTCCGGAAGCCCAGAACAGCGCCGCCGTCCGCTCAAACCCCGGCAGTTCGACCTCGCCGTCGAACCCACCTCTCAGTAGCTCCTCTATCCACGCTGACACCGCATTCAGCGCCTCTTGAGCCTCGCACATCTCCCTGGCCTCTTCTCGTCGCCGATTGTCCACCAAAACCCCTCGCCGTAGAACTCCGCCGCCGTGCCGAGCTCCGCCGTCGCCTGCTCATCGTGGAGCTCATAGCCCCGGTCTTCCACCATTCAACCCGACCCCTCCATTAGCTTCGCATCGATCTCAGGCAGCTCACTCACCCCTCCCCTTCGCCCATAATCCGTCGGAGCAACCTCACCGACGATTTCCCTTCGCCGGCGCCGCACCTCGCCGCGGGGAACCTCCAATCCGCCCACCCCGAGCCCCAAGAAGACGACCAAAAGGTTCGCAAGGGCCTCCTCTTTCTTTTACCTAACCTCCCCCTCGCTCCCAGGGCCGGACCTCGCCGGTTTTGGCCGGTCAACCGTCGCCCTTCTCTCTGACCCAGCCAAGGGCCTTCGGTTTTGAATTCGAAGAAGCCCAGGGGGCTGTCTGCAAACCCAAGACACATATGAATAGTGCCTTCAGGGACTTGTTTGTTAGGATTTGCTGTAAACTTTGAAATTCAGTATAAATTCATAGGAAATTCGTAAAATAACAAATCTTGGTGTTTTGGAATCCACTTGAAGAGCTCTATGCAGTAGAACCATAATATGTTAGGCTTTAGTTGCAAGTTTTTGCTGTAGATTTTGTTTTGTGTTACTAGGTGTATAAATACTAGTTCTTTAATCTTTTTATTATGTGATACTTAAAAACTGATATTGCTCTGAAATTTTGGTAGTAGTTTACTCTTGTTACACTAGCTTTGCTATAAAAATTTCATGATCAGTTCTTTGTTGTAGCTTTTTATTTGATTTAATCCTTGTTTAGTATACTTTATTTATGATAAATAGTTTCTGTTCTTTTTAAATCCTGAAAATATTCCTGAGTGTTCTTCTGGAGTAGATTAGCTTGTCCAGGAAGTTTGAGCCTTAGTTCATGGCTAGATCAGGGGCTAAAATATAAATCTTGCTAATCTGTTGTCTGTTTTATTTATTTTCTCAGAATTATTTCGGTGTAGATAAAATCATGAAAAATTCACAGTAGATAGACCATACCTGTGTAGATCTCCTGTTAAATTTTGAGTTTCTGTTTTGATCTATTTTGATCCGTATAATTCAAGCTTGTACTAGGTGTTGCCTGCATAAATGATTTGTTGTGATTAAATGGTTACATGTCTTGGCATGATTTTTGTAGGGTAGATTACTTTGTTCATGTTCTGTTTAGTATAATTTTGGTAGATTTTATTACTATTTGTACTTTGAGTTGTTGATTTATTTACAAACCATGACTTAATTGTATAGGAAATCACCACCACTCATTTTATGAAGTTAGTTAACTTCTTTTGTGCTGTTGATCATGATGCCTTGTGTAGTTAAGTGTGTTATTTAACTACTCTATAAACGTTTGCCCATGTGTGTTTTTAATATTGTCCTTGCATTACATATAGATACGACTACTTTGTCGGACGGGACGTACGAGTTGATTCCGGAGTCTGACGGAGGTGATCTCGACGCTCAAGTAAACACTGCGGAACTAACTGAAGCCCCGAACCAAAGTTCGGAAGAGCCTAGCGCTGAAATAGTTAGCAATTACCGAGAAGGCAAGCCCCGGACATAACCTATATTTCAAATTATTATCATTTACTGTTATTACTTACTTGTGCATTTACAGTTCTTAGGATTTGAATTGAAACCCTAGATGCATGATCCTAGGAACCTATGTACTGAACACTAGACCTGAGTTCGACTATCTGCTAAGCTTATAGGAACGGTAAAAGTCGAGTGATTGCCTGTCACTCGCGAGCTTTATAGGAATTGCTTGTTTACTTTCTGTTATCAATATAAGGACGACGGACGGGGTTGTATTCGATATCATGTCCTATGTGAGACCCCGTCTGTGTTGATGAACTTGCTAAGGTCGCGGTGTGTGGTAGTGCTGGTTAAGTTTTTGAAAGTACTAGTCACATGCCGTAAATATGGTACGCGGCAAGCCTAGTAGCCGATTGGACCGGGGAGTGGATATACCTCCCACTCTCTCAGTAGGGATAGGTTTTATTATATGTTGCGCAACACTACGACTTCTAGGGACAAGGTTCGGCCTTGGAGCCCTGTAGTCGGGGAGAGTGGCACTATCCACAAGCCGGAAAGAAAGGTTAACGGTTGTTTGGGAATGACCCGACGGTATTCCAGACGTGTGTGCTAGGTTACCCTTGCAAGGTTGAATTTCGATTCAGAATCGTCCGCCTCTCACGATGAAATGAGACTGCTTGATCTCTTTGCCACACAGAGTAATAAGAGCAACAATATTCTTATTAATCTTGATGTTTGCCTAGAAGTTCCACCATGTTTGGTTAGTAGATGCTTACATAGAATGGTTAATCAACTAGAATCTCGAAGCTAAAACTTGAAAGTAAGGACCTACTCTTTATTGCTTTTCAGCAAAGGAAAACCAGAGCCTTACAAAGCCTTGCATAGTCTAGCTAAGGTGGGCTACTTATACCCGTTGTCGGTTAAGTCTTGCTGAGTATTAGAATACTCAGCCTTGCTGTTGAAACCCTTTTTCAGGTATGAGTTTTGAGGATCAGATCGCTAGCTTGACCTATCCTTGCTCGTTGCCTCCTGGCTGGTCCGTAGAGTGGGATACGTCTTCGGCCGGCAATAACTGTGACGAGTGATACCTTGCTTGGGCTGGCTTGGTACCATTTTGCGACGAGTTGTAGCCGTCGTGTTTTACCTTCCGCTGTTTAAACTCTGAACTTACTCTTATGTTTTGTATAACTGTTTTACTTAAGTTGGTTTTGTAATAATCTTTTGAACTGGTTTGTAATCTTTAATATGCATGTGTTGTAAAATTGTGGTTGTAATATCTCTGAACTCGCCTTCGTGCGGGGTATGCTTGTTCGATCCGAGAATCGGTGGTTGTATCGGGACGTTACCCGACAGACCAAAAATTGTTCCGTTTGAAGTGCGTTTAAGCTAATGTTGCCTTTATGGTGATGGTTTACGCACTTGAGCCGGGATAATTTAGGCGGTTCTGCCACAGCTGGCCATCGCCGCTGCACCCCGGCAATAGCACGCGCCGCAGAGCTTGCCGGCCTGCGCGTGCCCGCGCGAGCCTCACCGAATCGCCCTGCTCCTGCTCCGCCTCCACCCACTGGCCTGCACGCCCGTGCGCCCTGCGCTGCGTCGTGCTGCATGCTGGCTGCCACCGCCGCGCCTCGGCCACAGCGCGCACCGCGGCGTTTGAAGACCGGCGCGCGCGCGCACGAGCCTCGCCGCGCCGCCTTGCTCCTGCTCCACCCCCACGCACCGCCTTGCACACCCGCTCGCCCTGCTCCGCGAGCTGACCTGCATCCCGCGCGCCGATTCCCGGCGAGGAGAGTCACCGACGATGGGGGCCCCGCAGGGGAGAAGATAGAGGGGCTCAAGGGCTACCTCTGGGTAGGCTCGGTTCATAGGGAGATGGCCGGAGTGGGGCTCGTCTGGCGAGGATGGCGCACGGCGTGGTAGTCTCCGACGAAGGGGAGCAGCAGTCGTCAGGCTTAGGAGCTTCACGAGGACAAGGGCGATCCGTTCCCGGGATCAAATTGGGTTGACGGAGGGCGGAAGGGGGTTGTCCACGGTGCTTAGGCAAGGCCGGAGACAATGGCGGGCGGCGGCCTCCCTGGAGGAGTTCTGGCAGGGCTAGGCGTGGGGGAAAGAGTCGAGGAGCTCCCTGGGAGTGAGGTGAAGCCGCCTGGGGGCTCGAATTGGGTCGAGGTGGGGTGGAGAGGGGGCTCTGCAGTGCAAGGTTGGTGGCCAGCAATGGTGGTCGTGGGGGTGTTCTGTGAGGGGAAGGGGCGCAGGGGAGGCTTAGCCTCGAAGGAATGCGCCCAAAGACTCGGCGATCTGGGGAGGACTCGGCCGGGGCAGCTCGGGTAGGGGTGGTTTGGCCGGAGGCGCGGCCAAGTGGCCAGCCAGGTGACGAACACCGGCGTACGACCGCTGGAGTTGGGAGGGACAGGGACGGGCGGCGTGTATGGGAAAGAGAGCGGCGCGGCAGCGGCCACCTCCGGCGGGTGAGCTACGCGGCTCATGGCTGATGGCCGGGAGTGGTGGTGCCGGTGTAGAGGAGGGCGGAGAGGAGCTCGTTTGCTGCCGATGTGGGGGAGGGGCAGGGGCGGGCGGCGCGTGGGGGAGAGAGAGCGGTGCGATGGTGGCCAGCTCCGGTGGATGAGCTAGTGAGAGATGGGAGAGAGAGGGGAAGAGAGGGAGAAAGGACCAAATATGAGAAGATAAATAAATTTAAGATCTTTTTTGCAAATGTTTGCCACCGTGGCACCACAAGGCATGCCACATCGGCTTCAGATGCACACGTGGAGGTTTTGGGACCCCTCGTGAAACACTTAATGTACTTTAGGGACCCAGATGGACGATTTGAGAGTTTGGGGACCTAAGCGGAACTTCTCTACAAGTTCGGGGACCTAGGGTGTAATTTACTCAAAAAATATTAGGGGGCATTTCGATGTTGGAATTATGGTCCAGAATTGGGAATTGGTATTGGACTACTTCCAATGCCGCTGTTTGGGTGTCGATGGAATTCAGTCACGGAATCGAGGTCAAATGCCGAAGTGTTTTCCCCTCTGCCCACTTACCACTCTGCTCGATTCCGAGCCCCTGCGCTCCGTATTCAGGCGGAATTGGCCCGCGCTCTTCTCTGTGCCCATTTTTCCTCACCCCGCGCTGCTGAAAAGAGTCTCCCCGTTTATCCTAGTCAGGCGCGCGCACCTACAGAGAAGAGACAGGGCGGAGTAGCACGCGCGAGGAGGGAGGCAGCCACCGAGCCTCCGCCTCGTCGAACCTCCGCCGCGCGCCGCCCGCCTGCTCGCGGGGCCGCGCGCCCCTGCGCGTGGGCCTCCTGTACGCCTCGTCGAGCCTCCGCCGCGAGCTCCAGGGAGCCTCCACCCGGCCGCGTGTCGCGGCCTCCGCCCTGGCCCTGCGCCGGGAGAGCAGGGGCGGGGGGCGCCACCGTGAGGCCCGCCGCCAGCTCCCCCCTCCCGCACCACGGAGGAGGATGGGGAGCAGGATTGGAGAGGGAGGGAGGGGGCGGAGGGCCGCTGGCGCCATCGGAGTTGAGGGAGGGAGGGGGCGGAGGGCCGCTGTCGCCATCGGAGTTGAGGGAGGAGGGGCGCCCCTCCCCTGCCCCCCTCCGCGGCGAGTCCCGCGCCGCTCCTCCCCTGCCTCCCTCAGCGTGGACAAAATCAGATGTCACGGTGTGGACATCCAAACATGAATCGGTATTGCCCAGTTGCTTTAATTTCATCTTCTAATTTTATCTACATCCAAACAATGACTTTGGTATTGTAACCTAATACTAATACTAGGTTGATTTGGCATTAAACTCAATTCAATGTCAAAGGCTCTAATATCACATCAAACGGAGTCTTATAGATATCTTATACTTTTAGATAAATGGAGTGGTGTTAAGCTTTGACCACCGTGAGGTCACAAACAACTACGGTACCATAGAAAATGGCGATTCTTTAGATTTCTTTCACTGTCCGGGTGTATAGGCTGTCAACCCGCTGGAGGGCACAGGGGCAGAAACGTAATCTCCCGAGCCAGAAATCCCGGAGCACTGCTCCCCAATGGTGACCAAGCAGAAACCGTTATTTCCTCGGCCTGCCTCTGCGTGCGTGGAGCGGCGCCCCCCCCCCCCCCCCCCCCCCCCCCCCCCCCCCCGCGTCCCGTTCCGTTTTGACCGCCCTCGCCAGTCTCCCTCCCCAAGTCCCCTTTCCCTTCCTCCTCTTCCGCAGCCGCAGTAGAACCCGGCGGCGGTAACCCACCGCCGCAAGCATCCCATCCCACCACCGCGCCGGGCGACGCGGCGTCTCAGCCCGACCCAACCGCAGCGGCAGCAGCCAGCCAGCAGGCAGCAACCACCGCTCTATAAATTCATCCCCACACCTACCGGCTCCAGGGCCTCAGCCTCGCTTTCCCCCAAATCCGCCGCGGACTCCAGAGCTCGGAGGAGAGACGAGACGACCCAAGCAAGACTTCGCCGCGCCTTTGCTTCCTGCGCAATCCTTGCGGCGTGCCGCGCCTTTGCTTCCTTTTTCTTCCCATGGACAGCGACTACGTTGCCAGCCTGCTCATGGGCCACTCCGCCGCCCCGGGGCTCGACTTCGCCGCGCTGGACGGCGGCCTCCTCGACGCGCTCTGCGGCGCCGGCCTGTTCGGGGCGCCCGGGGTCGCGGCGGGGGCCGGCGGCGGCGGGTCCCCGGAGGGGTCCTCGGTGTCGGACCCGGCGTGGGCGCGCGCCACGGACAGCGGCAATGCCAGGAAGCGGAAGGCCCCTCCAGCTGGTTCCGCCAACGGGAAAGAAGCCTGCTTGGGCAAGGTGTGGGGAAACGACCAGCGCGGAGTGGATTCTCTTCCTCCACTCCACGGACTGGCTTGATTTTAGCTTGCTAGTTCGTGATGCTTTTGGTCTCATTCTGAATTCGGGTCTGCAGGCTGGGGGGCCCAAGGCTCCGGACGGGAAGAAGGGCAGAGTGGGCGCCGGCGGGAGCCCCGTGAAGCCCAAGGTAGAGGAGGCGACGGCGAGCGACGGCTCTGTTGAAGACAAAGGGCAGAAAAAGGGCAAGGGAAAGAGCACCAAGCCCCCGGTCGAGCCGCCCAAGGACTACGTCCATGTCCGGGCGCGGCGAGGGCAGGCGACTGACAGCCACAGCCTTGCCGAGAGGGTAAGACACTGCACTTCCACTAGGTTCCTACCATTTGAGCCTTGCAGACAGATTTCTTGTGTTTGGGCCGGAATTCACAATCGCACACTGCTCTTGGTTGGTGTCTTAATAGGTTCGAAGAGAGAAGATTAGCCAGAGGATGAAGTTTCTTCAAGACCTCGTGCCAGGGTGCAACAAGGTATCATCATGGGATTCTAGGAATGTAAACTGTCACATCAGAGTGTCAATTGGTACCCATCATTTCGCTAATCTGAGGGAATTCCCTATTTTAGGTGGTTGGCAAGGCACTCATGCTTGACGAGATCATAAACTATGTGCAATCACTTCAGCAGCAAGTTGAGGTGAGTATGCCACTCAAATACATAGTTACATTTGATTGCTGTCAGTCTGGAGCTTAAAATTCTAATCCTTTTTCTCCGCTTACAATTTCAGTTCCTGTCCATGAAGCTTGCAACTGTGAATCCACAACTTGACTTCAGTAACCTTTCTACACTCCTACACAAAGATGTGAGCCTCTGAACTATCTTGTTTCTGATGATCTGGATCAATGAACAATCTTTCCTTAACATGTTATTTTCTCGGTTGATTCAGATGTACCAAGCATGTGGCCCTTCAGTGAATTCGGTCTTTCCATTGGAAAGTGCCGGTGCAGCTTTTCCATTTTGCAACCAGGCAGATCTTTTCCAGTCCTTTGGTTCGGGTGCTATGGAGGATCAGTGCTCCCTAAGTCTATTAGACACGGCTCTACCCCACACAACCAACCCACAGTTTGCTTTTCAAAAGCAGGTGATTGTTGCCCGAGGAACCAGCAATTTATATGACCAATGGCAATTAATATGAATCGTATCATAACACTGTTGTCCCTGATTTTATTTCCCAGCAAAGGGACTTCTGGGAGGATGGCCTACAGAACGCTTTGCCTATCGTGAGTGAGCAAAGCCAGGAGAACGGGGTTTCAGCACCGAGTTTTGATGGTATGAAATCGTGCATAAATGATTGACGATCCATTGAATTGCACACTTTGGCGATTACCATTTGAATAATAACCGGTATGTTGTAACTGATGCAGGTCAGTTACAAGCTGATCAGACAAAGATCGAGTTCTAGTCCCTTGTGATCTTCGTGGTTGGTATTTTTGTATATAGGGAGTATGAAGACCTGTGGCAACTGGCAAGTGAAGCTCTCCTAAGCCTGACCATCATTAGAGTTTAGGCCTGTGAACTGATTCATTCCATGATATGCTGGATGTACGGCAACTCAGATTCTTCTCATAGGGATCCTATGATCTCGCATGATTAAAGTAGATCGTGTAATAGATATGGTGCAACTATTACATGCACCATCTTCTAAAATTTCTACTAATATGTAAGCCGCTGGCTGGTATTGGAATGATACCGTGTACTGTTGCATTTTATCTTAAGATGAAAAATCAACGAACTGAATGTCTCTCCTCAGTTTTTTTCTCTCGAAAGCGCAGTGGAACTGCGCATCATTTTATTTAAGAATAAATCTCTCCTCAGCTTTTTACAACAGATATTATGCTCCATGCCTCCCATCTTTTTGTTGCAGCTGCGTTTGCCATGTGTATCCAGAGTTCATCGTAGTGAAACTGTAGTTCAACCCAAAGACTGATCAAGTCCATTCACATTATGAGGGGCCTGTATAAGCCTAGCCTCCAGCTGTTGAAAGGAAAGAAATCGGAAATGAGCAGGCAGGGAGGGGCCTTCCCAGGTTGACATTTTTACCTCGCCAACGCATCTCCCTTTCAAACGACTCGCGATAGCCGCTCGTCTACTTGGGTGAATCGTGAATGGCTCTCGCCTGTTGCCCGGCCGTCGTTTACGTAGAAACAATCGGGCGTCGCTGTCCCCCAATTTCGGTAGGTTAGCCGTCGCTTTTTTTTTCTCGGTTCCTGCTGGATCTCATTTCGTGCCGTTTTTTTATTTTTTTATTTTCGTTTTTTACAAAAATATATTTTCGATTTGGAAATTTACAGAAATATATCCCGGCCGTCCGGCAGCGGGGCGGCAAGGGCATTTCTGAAAAAAAATTCGTGAAAAAAATTGTGCGCAGGTCCCTGGAGACCGGTCGCCCGGTAGCGGGGCGACCGGCTCCCTAGGCCGCCCGGCAGCGGGGCGACCGGCTCCCTAGGCCGCCTGGCTGCAGGACGACCGGCTCTCCCACCCTTATATAAGGGTTGGCTGGTCCCCCACCCCTCATTTGCATCACTAAAATTCCAGAAACCAAGAAAAAAGAGGCGAGATGCGAAGCCCTACCGGATTTTCGAGCCGGCGACTGCAGGTAACCAAAATTCTTCTACGCTTTACAAATAGATTATGTTGTAATTATTTTTGTTGAAACAGTAGATTAGCAATCAATTTAATTATTATTATGAGTGATTAGTGGTACATTTAGGTGCAGTTACTTGTAATGATTAGCGTTGATATAGTACATTTAGTGTTAGATTAAGTATTAGAAAGTACTAGAAAATTGTTAGAGAAGTATTAGAAAGTCTTAAAAATTAAAAGATAATATTAAAAAAATTTAGAAAATTGTAGAAAGTATTTTGTTCAAACAGTAGTTTAGCAATCAGTTTAATTATTATTATGAGTGATTAGTGGTACATTTAGGTGTAGTTACTGATAATGATTAGCGTTGATATAGTATATTAGCAATCTGATTGCTCACTTGTGATTGCCAGGGCTCAACACCATGGCATCCTCAGGATCAACCTACATTCCATGGAGTAAGGTGACGGAAACAGTCCCCCAAGGAGTCCAGGTGCCTATGTGTTTTTGCGGATCCTTGTGCAAACTAATGAAATCAAGGGTTTTGGGGGACGACTTTGGCAAGAGGTTTTTCATGTGCGAGAATTACGAGTACGACCCGCCCAAGCATTATGGTAAGGACCGAGCAAAGGTACTACAAAACACTATCAGAGTTTGTCACTTCCAGATCTAGTAATGACTTCTAACATGATTTGGGGAAAGACTCCACCGCCTCTATGTGATTTCGTGCAGTGCTTAGAAACCGAGCAATCTCAGCAGGATAAGAACCAAGTGGAGCGTCAAGCAAGGTGGGCTGCACAAAGGTGGCAACGAATGCTGCATGAAGAACAGATAGAGGGGAAGCGCAAGAAAAACCAGGAAGAGATTCGGAAGAGGATTGCAGAAGTGGAACGTCAGAAGGCAGAGGAACGTGAAGCTGATAGGGAGAGGAAGCGAGAGAGGGCCCGCCGTGCTAAGGAAGCAGGGTCTGAATCTATTAGGAAGGGAAAATATCCCCGGTGCACTCAGTAAAGCACCACCATGTAATCTCGGCATTTTATATTTCCTAAGGCATGTTAGGTTTACTCACAACACGAGGTTATCGTGTTGCACATGCCATGCTTTTCATTGTTCAAGTACCTAGTAGTACGAACGCCTTAGGCCTCTGCTTTGTAATCGTAGCATTGTTTACAAAACTGTATTGCAAACCGAAAATTTATGATTCGTAACTACCCTTTTATTTTCAGTACATTACATTCAGTGAGCAATCTAATTGAATCAACCTACACATTTAGAACTGCAACCAAGAAATCTTACTACACAAATACCTTGCGGCTCGACGCTTCTAATACTTAATCTAACAATACTTAATCTAACAACCAAGAACTACACTACTTCTCTAACAATTTTCTAGTACTTTCTAATACTTAATCTAACACTAGATGTACTGTATCAACGCTAATCATTACAAGTAACTGCACATAAATGTACCACTAATCACTCCTAACAATAATTAAATTGATTGCTAATCTACTGTTTCAACAAAAATAATTACAACATAATCTATTTGTAAAGCGTAGAAGAATTTTGGTTACCTACAGTCGCCGGCTCGAAAATCCGGCAGAGCTTCGCCTCTCTCCCTCCCTCCCTTTTTTTGGTTTCTGGAATTTTAGTGATGCAAATGAGGGGTGGGGGACCAGCCAACCATTATATAAGGGTGGGAGAACCGGTCGCCCTGCAACCGGGCGGCCAGGGACGGCCACCCCGCTGCCGGGCGGCCTGGGGGCCAGCCGCCCCGCTGCCGGGCGACCGGCCCCCAGGGACCTGCGCGCAATTTTCTCGGCGAAATTTTTTTCAGAAATGCCCCTGCCGCCCCGTTGTCGGGCGGCCAGGTCCCGGCCGCCCGGCAGCGGGGCGGCCGGGGTATATTCTTGTAAATTTCCAAATCGAAAATATATTTTTGTAAAAAACGAAAATAAAAAAATAAAAAAACCTCCTCATTTCGTGGTACTCGACTGTGCTCCCATCCATCCACGCCGCAACCGAATCCTGCCCGCTTTTGACAAAGTGCCGCTCTGCCCGTCGTCCATCTTGGTTCAGGCGTACAGCAGGAATTTTAGCACTAGTCACTGCTCTGCGCAGCTCATCCAGAAGAGGCAATTCAGGAAGCTTCACACAAATGCCTGGGAAACAACCACCGTGTGCTTCACTGCAACAACCACCGTGTGCTTCACTGCTTCTTTAGACGTAGAGGCTGAGATATTTCTACTTCATTACCCAGGGGGAACAAAATCCTTCAAAATAAGGAACAAAGAGGTGCTTGCAAATTTTTTTTAAGACATAGGTGGGACAACAGGATAAGCACCCATTGACCCCTCAAAAAAAAAAAGGATAAGCACCTGCTCCCTCCATTCTGAAATGTAATGTATTTTAGTTTGTTCCAAGTCAAACTATTCTATGTTTGACCAAATTGGTAGAAATACATAATAATATTTTGAATGTCAAATGAGAATAATTAGATTCATTATAAAATATATTTTTATAATTTACTTATTTGATATGTGAGATGTTAATATCCTTATCTGTAAATTTGATTAAAAGAGAAGTTTAGAGGCTTAAAAATAGAGGGGGGAAAACTCAAATCTCACTAAAACTGTATAGCCACTCAGTCATACAGATGACGAACAACCGTTGCAAACTTGTGCTTGAAGGTCCCTTTACAAACTTGCAAAGTTAGTGACCTTGACTGTCACAGCCCAGGAGAAAAAAAATAAAAAAAATCCCCCGTCGGGCCCCACCTGTCAGCCTCTCCCTCTCCTCTCTCTGTTCTGCTCGCGGCGCGCCGCACGCACGCGTCGCCGCCGCCGGCAAACCTCGTGCCATGTGCCGGCCATCCTCGTGTCCCGTGCAGCCCCTTCGCTCTTCTCCTCACCCCTCTCCTTATCCGCGCACGACCGGCCTCGCTTCCCCTCAAACCCTAGCCCGTTCTCATCTCCATTGCCGCCGCCCCGAGCTTCCTCCCCGCCGCCGATTCGCCGCCCTCGGTGAACCTCTCGCCGATTCCTTGCACGGGGAGCTCCCTCTCGCCCTCCTCCTCAGATTCCGGCGCTAACCCGGCCTCATCCGCCTCCCTGCAGGGCCGCCGCCGCTCTCCTCCGCCCGCCGCCGCCCCTGTCCGTCGCACCGCCCCCTTGTCACCGCTCCTCCCCTGCGCCACCGCCGGTGAGGCTGGCCGCCTCCTCCTCATCCCCGTGCGCGCCGCCCCTGGCCCGCTCCGGCCTCGCTCCGCCGCGCCGCCGTCCGCCGGCGCCGCCGCGTCGCGCACGCCGCGTCGCGTGGGCGCGCCCAGGCGCGGGGTCAAGGCAAGCATTGGCCTTGACCCGGCCTGGTGTTGCCGCCCGGCCCCCTGGGCCCACCTGTCGGTGGCCGGGGTGGCTACCCTCGGGTAGACCTAGCGATTTAGCAAGGGTTTTATTAGATTTAGTATTTCTGCAATCTTACAAAATGTGTAGAAATTCGTGTATAGCTCCAAAAATTATGAAACTTATTTTGTTGAATTCCTCTAGCTTATATCTACTCAATAAAAATATTGTTTTGCATGTTACTTTGCTGTAGATTTATCTATAGGTTTATCTTGTAAAATTAAGTTTAATGCTTATTTATTTGTGTATTGCTCTAAAATTTCCAAACCAAATTTTTTTAGACTCCTTGTGAGGTTTAGTTTTCAGTGGTGCAACTTGTTTACATGCTTCCTTGCTGTTTATCAAAGTTTTAGCTTGTTTTCTTATACTTTGTCTGAAAATGGTTTATTGTAGAACTTTTTGTTGGAAAGTGAGAAAATAGTAAAACCAGTTTTGTTAGCCTTGCTTTCCTGCCTAGTTTCTATGATAATTTTCTTGGATTTGTTTAGTTCAGTTTGCATTCCTTTTCTGATTTACCTTGTTTAGTGTGGCTGAAAACTCATATATTTATGGTTAATTATCGGAAAATGTTTTTGCTGCAAATTCAAGTTTCATGAGTTCCTTGCTTGGTTCTCTGCATGCTCGAACTGTTTCATGATTTATGCTTGTCGTTAAGTTCATTTCTTAATCCTTGCATCGCATTCATGCATTTTAGTGATCGAACCGTCGGAGAACGAACCCGTGGAGCCCGCCGAGTCCGTTGAGCCTGAACCCAGAGTTCCGTTCGTGGTCGAGTCGGAAGTTAACCCAGGCAAGCAGCTAAGCATTTTCCTTGCACCTATTTAATCTGATTTAGTTTAGCTATCTCACCGGGTAATGTTGGGTTATATGTTATGTATGTATTGCATTTTTGTACCTACTTTGATGCACTATCCTTCCTTGAATTGTTTAACCATGTCCTTGTCACATGTTAGTCAGTTCATAACTTAACTTGACTAGAGGCTTAGCCCTGCTTAGAATACTTACATTGCTTGCTAGAAAGGAATGGTTTGGAGTATCACACTTACCTGATTACCTTGTTTGCACTTGAGCAGCTGAGGCAAGTAGAGTTTGGTAGTATCGAGATTCGAGCGGAATGGTAGGGCCTAGAGAATGAAATCACATGGGCATAGTCCGCTTGGATCGATTAAGGACCGAGTGGATGACGTTGGTTCTGAGCACTTTTCCGTGCTACCACATATCTAATATAATGGTACGGATGAGCCAATTACCTTCTTTGACTTTATCATTGGGGCCCGGTCCCAGATGCGTGGCCAAGGGCTATGTAGGGAGGCTTAGTGTGTCCCCGGGTGGAGCTATGTATAGGAAAGTTTAGAGATGTCCCCGGTGGAACTAAGTCTCCACGCGCAAGCTGGGCGTACCCTCAACGGTCGAGCCTTGTTGAGAACGGTTGACGCGAATATCCCCTTATCCAACTCTGGCCGGTTGGGTGAGTCGCATGGTCCTCGCGTCGTGTGGGTAAAGTAGTACACCCTTGCAAGGTTTTAATCAATTCGAATTGCCGCGCTCTCGGTTGTGAGCAAGCTCTTTAACCCATGAACTCCTCATAGAATATCGTTTATGCTGAGAATGGTTCATGGCACCTCTGTGCCTCATTATATTGTACACTCTTAATGTACTAAAATTGTTTAGGGGTTTGGGCAACATTAATCAATTTTGATAGGTGATAGTGTAGAGAGCGAATGCTTATGCAATAATTACTTAACCTTAAACCTTTTACTTGAGCCATTGCATGATCCTTGTATATGTAATCGCGTAAGCCTTGCGAGTACCTTTTGTACTCAGGTTGCTTTCTAAACCTAGTTGCAGGTGAGCCGGAAGTGGTGTTCGGCCATTTCTACCCCGCTGATCCTAATGCGGGGGAAGAGTAGGTCGTAGTGGCTGTAACAATGTCCTTGAGCAAGGCATCATTACTTTCGTAAGTCTTTATCGTAATCAAGCTTCGTGAGAGCATGTAAATGTAATAAACTTAATGTTTCTATTTAATATGACTTTCGTGAGCCCAAGGCTTGTAATGGAACTTGTTTGAACCCTCCTAAGTTGAATTTGTAATGTTAAGCTGTGAACTCTGGTAATGTAAAACTACTCTTTGTGGATTATTGGCGATGTATTCGATTGTAAACGGTATGTGCATATGCTGATCCTGGGCGTATGTTGGAGCACATACCGGGACTACCGGATTTGATATTATTTTGGATGAATGACGTGTCGGTTATTCATGTCTCTAGATGTGGGATAACACGTGGCACGCTCTCCGGCAAGCACGTGTTAACTCTCATCTGGGTGATAATGGCCGGCGGTTTGTTTAAAATAGTATCAAATTGGGCGGTTCTCACAACGAGTATCAGAGCTGAGGTTCCATGAAGTGAATCTAAAAATTTGCTTAGTGGGTTGAGAGTAAAATAAAATTTGATCACTTGCACTAAGATTTACTTTTGTTAAAAATTTGAACTTAAGGTAAAATGCTAACTTTCTTCCTTAGTCTTAGAGCTAATTCTCCCTTGTTGCTTCACTTATTTAATTAAGATATTTGGAGCGTAGGAAAACCCTTCCACCTGCTGGAAACCTTTTGAGCCTTTTACCGGAGTTGAGAAGGTGGGAATCACCCATTGTCCTAAGTGCTATTAGGAGGATTGTAGCGCTGCTAGACAATGCGGTTGTTTTGGGTCGTAAGCGAGTGCTAGAACGTTAAGGCATGCTCACGATGTGAGGAGACGTCATGTTGCATTCATACCTCGCATGCATGCATATTTTCTTTTGGTTTTCAAATCTGCCTCTAACAAATCTAATGTGCCGTGGTCTAGATTTCGTTGAACTCGTTCTTGTCAATTTTAGTGTGCCAAATCGATCCTTTCTCTTAGATATGTTATTCTAGTGTTGTTATGTGTTAGATTTTTATCTACACATTGTCTTTCCACCCTGTCTTTGAGTATCATTCTCTATCTTTCATTCCTGACCGCTAACCATTTTGTTTATTAACAGGATGGTGTTGCGTTCGGGAACCGAAAGGGATGGTGCCAATGGTTCGGGTGGCAATAACAACAATCGCAACAACGAGGTTCCCCTTCCTAATCCTCCCATTCACCCAACCCTCGCGGACGTCCTGGCCTGGCAAACTGAACTCATGGCACACCTAGTCAATCAGATGGGTAATGCCGGCAATAATGGCCCAAGAGCTGAGCCGCAAGTGAACAGGTTCGGGGATTTCTTCCGCACCAACCCACCCATCTTTCGTGGCTCTAAGGATCCTCTTGATGCGGATTTCTGGCTCAATGCGATTGAAGAAAAGCTTGGTCTTTTTGAGTGTGAGCCATATGAGAAGGTTTTATTTGCTGCTCACCAACTTCATGATGCCCCTGGGGTTTGGTGGCGGAACTTTAAGGCATCTTACCCTGCCAACCACCGCTTCACCTGGGAGGAGTTCCGCACAGCTTTTCGCTCCTTCCATATTCCCAAGGGAATCATGGACATCAAGAAGAAAGAATTTCTGAATCTCACTCAAGGAAGTCGTGATGTGATGGCCTATGTCAATGCCTTCAACACCCTCTCCCAATATGCACTGAAGAAGTGGCCACCGATGCAAGGAAGCAAGAACGCCTGTACGATGGCTCTCTGCGGAGTTACAAGACAAGCTCTCCACTACCAAGTTTGAAGACTTCAATGACTTGGTGAATATCGCTATCAGAGCTGAGCACAAGATGAAGAATCTTGAGGCAAAGAACAAGCGCCCCGCTCCTACTTCAGCAGGCGGTAGCTCCTCACGTCCACGTCTGGGGCCTTCTCTTTTTCCACCTCGGGCGCCGGGAGCTCAACCTCCCCGTCCTATGTGGATTGTGCGCCACCCTCAACCTCCTCAAGGACAAGCTCCTAGGCCGGTCAATGCCTATTGGAGCAATCTAAATGTTACCGCAAAGGGTCCGTGCTTCAATTGTGGTGGCCTAGGCCACATCTCCAGGGATTGCCCCTCTCCGAGGCGTGGCGGTGCCTTCAATGCACCTAGGCCCAATACTCCTCTGCCTCAAGCATCGCGTCAGGAAGTCAAGCCACAACAAACTCCTAAGCGTGGCCGCCTCAACTACACCACCGCCGAAGAAATTCCGGAGAATGCTGAAGTTCTTATGGGTACGCTTCTAATCAATTCTCACCCTGCTATGGTTCTTTTTTTATTCTGGAGTAACTTTTTCTTTCATCAGCAAGAAATTTATACTGCATAATAAGCTGGAGATGCAAAACCTACCAGTGCCATACCATATAGAATCACCGGGTGGAGAGATCATTTCTAGAAATTTTGTGGATAGGGTTCCAATTCTCATCGAGGGAGCTATTTTCCAAGCTAATCTTCTTGTCCTAGATCAGATGGGTTTAGATGTGATTCTTGGGATGAATTGGTTGGGTAAACATGATGGAATTATTAAGTGTGGGCCCCGTACCATCAATCTTTTGCATCCCTCCGGGAATAGAGTTCTACTCTCTTTTACCAAGATGGAATCTGGTTTATATGCCTTGGCGAATACCAAAGCCACGGCATTGGAAGATATTCCCGTGGTTTGTGAGTATCCGGATGTCTTTCCAGAAGAATTACCGGGTATGCCTCCTGATCGTGAGGTTGAATTTGTCATAGAACTCATGCCCGGGACTGCTCCTGTCTCTAAACAGCCTTACCGAATGCCTCCCAATGAGTTGAAGGAATTGAAGAAACAACTCAAGATTCTATTGGATAAGGGTTTCATTCGTCCGAGCTCCTCTCCATGGAGATGCCCGGCTCTCTTTGTGAAAAAGAAAGATGATAGTTTACGGATGTGTGTTGATTATCGTCCGTTGAATGAAGTCACTATCAAGAACAAATATCCTCTTCCACGAATTGATATTTTGTTTGATCAACTCTCCGGAGCTCGTTATTTCTCTAAGATTGATTTAAAGTTGGGTTATCATCAAATCAAGATTCGAATTGAAGACATTTTGAAAACGGCTTTCTCTACTAGATATGGTCTCTATGAATTCACTGTTATGTCTTTCGGTCTCACCAATGCAACGGCTTATTTCATGTATTTGATGAATAGCATCTTCATGGAGGAACTTGATGTCTTTGTGATCATCTTCATTGATGATATTCTCATTTATTCCAAGACTCAGGAAGATCATGCTCGCCATATTCAGATTGTCCTCCAAAAACTTAGGGAGCACCGTCTTTATGTCAAATTCAGCAAATGTGAGTTTTGGCTTGAAAAGGTCTCTTTTCTTGGTCATGCCCTCTCCAAGGAGGGTATTGCTGTAGATCCTAGCAAAGTGCAAGATGTTCTGGATTGGAAGCAACCACAGAATGTCCATGAGATCCGGAGTTTTCTTGGACTTGCGGGATACTACCGCCGGTTCATAGAGAACTTCTCTAAAATTTCGAAGTCTATGACCGAGTTACTGAAAAATGGGGTCAAGTTTGAGTGGTCCCCAGCCTGTGAAGAAGCCTTTCAAACCCTTAAGGATCGCCTCACTACTGCTCCAGTTCTTGCTCAGCCAGATATTTCCAAGAGTTTCGATGTTTATTGCGATGCTTCTCGCATCGGTCTTGGCTGTGTTCTTATGCAAGAAGGCCGAGTGGTGGCCTATGCTTCTCGTCAACTCAAGAGACATGAAGAAAATTATCCTACCCATGATTTAGAGCTTGCAGCCGTTGTCCATGCTCTAAAGATATGGCGGCATTATCTGCTTGGTAATCATTGCAACATCTATACCGATCATAAAAGTCTCAAATATATTTTCACTCAATCTGATCTCAACATGAGGCAACGTCGATGGCTTGAACTGATCAAGGATTATGATCTTGAAGTGCATTATCATCATGGTAAGGCAAAGGTCGTCGCTGATGCACTAAGCCGGAAGGCTCAATGCAACTGCTTGACCATAGCTCCTCCTGTGCATACTCTCTGTGATGATCTTCGGAAACTCGGAATTTCTATGGTCAAAGAAGGATAACATGCTACTCTTACAGTCAGGTCTGATCTTTATGATCAAATTAAGGAAGCCCAAAGGAAGAATAAGGGTATGGCTCGAATTCGGGAATTAATAAAGGAGGGCAAAGCTCGGTGTTTCTCTACGGATAATGAAGGAGTTCTATTCTTTGGGAAGCGAATTGTGGTGCCTAAAGATCATAACCTCAGACGGCTTATTCTGGAGGAAGCTCATAGTTCTCAATTCTCTATTCATCCGGGCAGTACCAAAATGTATCAAGACCTCAAGCAAAGGTTTTGGTGGACTCGCATGAAGCGAGAAATTGCTCGGTACGTTTTTGAGTGTGATGTTTGCCAAAGGGTTAAGGCCGAACATCTCAAACCTGCCGGTACCCTTCAGCCCTTGCCTATCCCATCATGGAAGTGGGAAGAAATTGGAATGGATTTTATCACCGGGTTACCCAGGTCTTCTCAAGGGTATGATTCTATATGGGTAATCGTGGATCGTTTGACAAAGTCGGCTCATTTTCTTCCGGTAAAGACTACTTATCTCGTCAAGCAATATGCGGAGTTGTACCTTACCCGCATCGTTTGTCTTCATGGTGTTCCTAAGAAAATTGTCTCTGATCGTGGTCCTCAATTTGTCGCTCACTTTTGGAGAAGTCTTCATGAAGTCATGGGAACTGATCTCACCTATAGCACTGCTTATCACCCTCAAACCGATGGTCAAGCCGAGAGAGTCAATCAAGTCTTAGAAGACATGCTGCGAGCCTGTGCTCTTATATATGAGAAGAAATGGGTTACTTGCTTACCATTTGCAGAGTTTTCTTACAACAATAGTTATCAAGCAAGTATCAAAATGTCACTTTTTGAAGCTCTCTATGGAAGACGGTGCAGAACTCCTATCAATTGGTCCGAATCTGGAGAAAGGCCTTTCTTTGGTCCAGATTTGGTAAAAGATGCTGAGGATCAAGTCAGAATTATCCGTGAGAATCTTCGCATTGCTCAATCTCATCAAAAGAGTTATGCTGATCGTCGTCGCCGAGAACTCCATCTCAAAATTGGTGATTATGTTTATCTCAAGGTTTCTCCATTTAAGGGCACTCGTCGTTTTCAAGTCAGAGGAAAGTTAGCGCCATGCTATGTCGGACCTTTATGGATTATCAAGAAAGTTGGAGCAGTGGCTTATCAATTGGAACTTCCTCAATCACTCTCCGCAGTTCATAATGTCTTTCATATCTTTCAATTGAAGTAGTGTCATCGTGTTCCAACGGACGCCATTAACCTTGAGTCACTTGACCTTCAACCGGGTCTTACCTACGAAGAACACCCAATAGCCATTCTTGATCGAGATGAAAGAAAGGTGAAACATAACATGGTGAAGTTTATAAAGGTCCAATGGAGCAATCATTTCGAAGATGAAGCCACGTGGGAGCGTGAGGATCGGTTACGTCAAGAATACAAGGAATTCTTTTCCGATGAGTAAGTTTTCTCCCTACCCCACCCCACTTTCTTGATGAAGTTCATAGCTCTAGATGTTATATATGTGTACACAGTCACCATCAAGAAAACCCTAGAAATGTCTCACCCCACATCATACCTGTCTTTGTGCACCATCTCTTAGATGTTTATCTTGTCTAGGTGAATATGGCCTCAACCTAGTCCGAGTTTTACCCTTCCCCTCTTGTCTACCTAAATCTCGGGATGAGATTTTCTTAAGGGGGGAGAGTTGTCACAGCCCAGGAGAAAAAAAAAATCAAAATAAAAATCCCCCGACGGGCCCCACCTGTCAGCCTCTCCCTCTCCTCTCTCTGTTCTGCTCGCGGCACGCCGCACGCACGCGTTGCCGCCGCCGGCAAACCTCGTGCCACGTGTCGGCCATCCTCGTGTCCCGTGCCGCCCCTTCGCTCTTCTCCTCACCCCTCTCCTTATCCGCGCACGACCGGCCTCGCTTCCCCTGAAACCCTAGCTCGTTCCCCTCTCCATTGCCGCCGCCCCAAGCTTCCTCCCTGCCGCCAATTCGCCGCCCTCGGTGAGCCTCTCGCCGATTCCTTGCACGGGGAGCTCCCTCTCGCCCTCCTCCTCCGATTCCGGCGCTAACCCGCCCTCATCCGCCTCCCTGCAGGGCCGCCGCTGCTCTCCTCCGCCCGCCGCCGCCCCTGTCCGTCGCACCACCCCCTCGTCGCCGCTCCTCGCCTGCGCCACCGCCGGTGAGGCTAGCCGCCTCCTCCTCATACCCGTGCGCGCCGCCCCTGGCCCGCTCCGGCCTCGCTCCGCCGCGCCGCCGTCCGCCGCCGCCGCGTCGCGCACGCCGCGCCGCGTGTGCGCGCCACGCGCGTGTGCGCGCCCAGGCGCGGAGTCAAAGCAGGCCTTGGCCTTGACCCGGCCTGGTGGTGTCGCCCGGCCCCCTGGGCTCACCTGTCGGTGGCCGAGGTGGCTACCCTCGGGTAGACCTAGCGATTTAGCTAGGGTTTTATTAGATTTAGTATTTCTGCAATCTTGCAAAATGTGTAGAAATTCGTGTATAGCTCCAAAAATTATGAAACTTGTTTTGTTGGAAAGTGAGAAAATAGTAAAACCAGTTTTGTTAGCCTTGTTTTCCTGCCTAGTTTCTATGTTAATTTTCTTGGATTTGTTTAGTTCAGTTTGCATTCCTTTTCTGATTTACCTTGTTTAGTGTGGCTGAAAACTCATATATTTATGGTTAATTATCGGAAAATGTTTTTGCTGCAAATTCAAGTTTCATGAGTTCCTTGCTTGGTTCTTTGCATGCTCGAATTGTTTCATGATTTATGCTTGTTGTTAAGTTCATTTCTTAATCCTTGCATCGCATTCATGCATTTTAGTGACCGAACCGTCGGAGAACGAACCCATGGAGCCCGCCGAGTCCGTTGAGCCTGAACCCGGAGTTCCGTTCGTGGTCGAGTCGGAAGTTAACCCAGGCAAGCAGCTAAGCATTTTCCTTGCACCTATTTAATCTGATTTAGTTTAGCTATCTCACCGGGTAATGTTGGGTTATATGTTATGTATGTATTGCATTTTTGTACCTACTTTGATGCACTATCCTTCCTTGAATTGTTTAACCATGTCCTTGTCACATGTTAGTCAGTTCATAACTTAACTTGACTAGAGGCTTAGCCCTGCTTAGAATACTTACATTGCTTGCTAGAAAGGAATGGTTTGGAGTATCACACTTACCTGATTACCTTGTTTGCACTTGAGCAGCTGAGGCAAGTAGAGTTTGGTAGTATCGAGATTCGAGCGGAATGGTAGGGCCTAGAGAATGAAATCACATGGGCATAGTCCGCTTGGATCGATTAAGGACCGAGTGGATGACGTTGGTTCTGAGCACTTTTCCGTGCTACCACATATCCAATATAATGGTACGGATGAGCCAATTACCTTCTTTGACTTTATCATTGGGGCCCGGTCCCAGATGCGTGGCCAAGGGCTATGTAGGGAGGCTTAGTGTGTCCCCGGGTGGAGCTATGTATAGGAAAGTTTAGAGATGTCCCCGGTGGAACTAAGTCTCCACGCGCAAGCTGGGCGTACCCTCAACGGTCGAGTCTTGTTGGGAACGGTTGACGCGAGTATCCCCTTATCCAACTCTGGCCGGTTGGGTGAGTCGCATGGTCCTCGCGTCGTGTGGGTAAAGTAGTACACCCTTGCAAGGTTTTAATCAATTCGAATTGCCGCGCTCTCGGTTGTGAGCAAGCTCTTTAACCCATGAACTCCTCATAGAATATCGTTTATGCTGAGAATGGTTCATGGCACCTCTGTGCCTCATTATATTGTACACTCTTAATGTACTAAAATTGTTTAGGGGTTTGGGCAACATTAATCAATTTTGATAGGTGATAGTGTAGAGAGCGAATGCTTATGCAATAATTACTTAATCTTAAAGCTTTTACTTGAGCCATTGCATGATCCTTGTATATGTAATCGCGTAAGTCTTGCGAGTACCTTTTGTACTCAGGTTGCTTTCTAAACCTAGTTGCAGGTGAGCCGGAAGTGGTGTTCGGCCATTTCTACCCCGCTGATCCTAATGCGGGGGAAGAGTAGGTCGTAGTGGCTGTAACGATGTCCTTGAGAAAGGCATCATTACTTTCGTAAGTCTTTATCGTAATCAAGCTTCGTGAGAACATGTAAATGCAATAAACTTTACGTTTCTGTTTAATATGACTTTCGTGAGCCCAAGGCTTGTAATGGAACTTGTTTGAACCCTCCAAAGTTGAATTTGTAATGTTAAGTTGTGAACTCTGATAATGTAAAACTCCTCTTTGTGGATTATTGGCGGTGTATTCTATTGTAAACGGTATGTGCATATGCTGATCCTGGGCGTATGTTGGAGCACATACCGGGACTGCCGGATTTGATATTATTTTGGATGAATGATGTGTCGGTTATTCGTGTCTCTAGATGTGGGATAACACGTGGCACGCTCTCCGATAAGCACGTGTTAACTCTCATCTGGGTGATAATGGCCGGCGGTTCGTTTATAATAGTATTAAATTGGGCGGTTCTCACATTGACTTGGAAAATACAGTTCTTTCGAGCAGTCCAAATGCTTCAGCTCATCAAGATGATGATCTTACGGGAGGGAACCTGCAGATTTAATTTCTTATTGATGAAGAGTACGGGGCAGTCAGTAGCCATTGCCCCAAATACAAGTCCATTTGTCCAATAACCATTCCCTTCCACCCACCACTTGGATATTGTTGATACCGGCTTCTAAGCTCTGAAACTGAATGTAAGCCTAGCCTGAGTTGATACTTGATAGTGGCAGATGGAAGAGCACGAAGCATTCTCGCGTACAGTAATGCAAAGGCCGCAGCAAAGTCTCTGTACTGTCGGCATCAGGATCGGGGCCGTGCTGCCTCCCTATTCTCGTGCCTGATTTCTTATTATCTACGGGGTATCTTAAACAACACGACGTATGCTCCGCGCTGGCTCCCGCAAGTAGGTTCCGTGTCTCGCTCGGTCCCGGTTCTTGCTCCCTGGCGATAACCATGGATCCCTGATCGTACAGAGATCGCGCAGGCCTTGTCCTCTTCCCCAGGGAGCGGACGACTCGACCACTACTGCCTGTGGAAAAAAAGAAAAGAAAAAAAGAAACTGACGGCTGAAAGGCGTACAGCTCACGAGAAGATCCTATACGTGAAACGCATTAGTACCGGCGAACAGTGTTTCGAAGACTTGGAAAAGCAGGCGATGCCCCTTTCTTGCAAGAATGATCTGCCTTGATGCTTCAGTGTGCCACTCTACCTGTGTATTAAACGATAAATTGCAGCGATGGAGTTAGCTGAAACTTGCATAACTGCATAAGCGTTTCCTCAATCAATTAGTCCAATGTGGTACACATACACACACTACTGAAGTGGAGTTCTTCTCGTTTCTGTAATTGGTACTGTTATATCTGTTTCTAAAAAAGGATAATTATATATACAGTTGAAGTTATCAGATAAGTCAGCCCAAATTGTAGTTAAACTGGTAATTGCATAAGCATTTCCCCAGGGTAAAATTCTTGCCTAAACATTGTCAGTTTTCTTCCTCAAGTAAAGCTCATCGAATTAGTACAGTATATACACACTATTGAAGTAGAGTTCTTGTCGTTTCTGGAATGATAATTATATATATACAAAGTTAAATGGCCTGCGCCATGATGCTTCAACGTGCCACACGCTTGGGCACTACCTGTAAATCAAATGAAAAGAAAAATCTCGTGCCAAAAATAAACTGACCCCACTTGCATAAGCATTTTCTTGGGTGGGAAAAACTCGCATAAGCTGATAAGCATAGTTTACTGAGATCTTGTCTATGATTCACTCAGTTTTGTTCCTCAATAAAGCTCACTAAATTAGTCCAATATGTGCACTATGTATTGAAGTGAAGCTCGTTCTTGTCGTTTCTGTGCACTTGACACTATCAACTCTAATTTCAAAATCCATAATTAAACACTATTCAAGTCATCGTTTTCTCGTGATTAGTCCGAAACAGGCACTGTTCAACTTCTTGTCTGCTTCCCCAATTGATACGAGTATTACCATCCCTGCTCCCCGTGCTTGGATACAGTAAAGCTGCTCGCTCGAGCCAGCTCGTTTCCCGTTTGACATCCACACCTGTCAGCGTCGGCCCTGTTTGGCGACCTCGACGCGCCCCAGCTGTGGCAGGGCTTGCAGCGTGCGAAACTGTTCGCGCTCTGTCCAGCCTGCCCGCCGGGAATGCTGCCCCTGATCATGCTCCGTCGCATTCCCGGGCGGATGGCGATGACAGCGCCGTCCGCAGTAATCGGCGGGGGGAAGGCAGGCAGGCAGGCTGCCGTGGGCGTCGCCGTCGGCTGCCAATCCAGCCGCGATCCGGTCATGATGCCCCGCCAGCGTAGTCCTCCGCGGCGTGGCGCCATGTTTCCGCGAGGGCCTGCCCACCCAGCACCACCAGTCACGGCGATCGAACGGGCAGCTGGTGCGATCGGTGGCCGCCGCGGATGGTGGCTGCGGCCTGCGGGTGAGTTGGAGCGACAACGATGACGGCCGGCGGCCGGGCCCCGGATGGCGTGCGGCGCCACAGGACGCGATACGATGCGATCCGTGCGAGGCGGCGAGAACTGTAGCGGGCTGCTGGTTGGTGATGGGCGGTCACTGCACTGCACACTTGCGCCGGACCAAACGGGTGGCCCTCGTCCTGATCGATCTGATCGAGCACCGGCCCGGGCCGGCCTGTTGGATCCCCGGCTCGCCATGATGGCGGCGCCCGCGAGGCCGCGACACGAGTGAATGCGCGATGGGGATCAGGACTCCCTCGCTGCTTCGTCCGCCGGTCGTATGGTCCTGGCTGATCGACGGACGGAGAAGGGAGTGGACGAGAGGGGAGGGGAGGGAAGAAGAGTTCTCCGCCGCCCGAGCTGAGAGGGAGAGGGGATAACAGCCGCGCCCCCCGCAATGATGGCGGATCGAATGATTGTTGGAGGCCGGCTCGCCGGATTGGCTGGCCGTCCCGATCGGCCCGATCGCGGGGTCTCCGTGACAGTAACTCGCCCGCGGCTCGCCGCCCGCCGTGTCGCGTGGAATGCTGAGGACTCCTCCTCGGCCGCGGCCGCGGCGGAGGCGAGTGGTGACGGGCGACGGACCGCGACGATCGGCCCGGCGGCCGCCGCCTGCAGGACCGGGAAGGCTTATCTTATCCGGGGGAAACTAACGTCTGGCTCCGTCGCTTCCATGGCGTGGTCCCGGGCCCTGTGGTGGCTGTCGGCCGTCCGCGGCTAGGCCGGTAACTCGCGGCAGCTACTGCGACGCCACCGCCGGGCCGCGTGTGCGTACTGTACGCGGCGGCGGCCGGCGAGGTGACCGCGTAGTACGACACGATTCGACGGTCGTGGTACGGCAGTCCGGCGGCCGGCACACGGCGCCGCACCACGGCGAGACGCGAACGGCGCGAAGTTTAAAAAAAAAAGGACGCAAACGGCGCGACCCCTGTGCGTCGCCCGGGGCGTTTGTGTGCTTGGGAACAGGCCTTGCTCACGCTTCGATCTTAATGGGCACTTCGGCTTTCGCACTTGCGCATTTGCATAGTGCAAACTGCAAACTCATCCAATGCAAGTAGCTTCATGTTCGTTACTCCATGAGTTCCAAAATATAGGTCATTTTGACTTTTTAATTTATAATATTTGCTATACACTTGGATATAACATATATCTAGTTACATAGCAAAATATATGAACCTAGAAAAGTCAAAACGACCTACATTTTGGAACGGAGAGATTACCAATATTTGCAACACGTCTCTGATAAAAAAATATTTGCGACACATCATGGACGCACAGTAACAAAATTTGTACTCAAAATCTGAAGCGATAGGAAATCACTGTCACACTTTATGGATGTCAGGTCAAAACTAGATGGGGTTCGCCATTCACTCATAGCAAAATTTCGTCTACAGAACAAGTCTAACACAAGCATACAAATGGTGGAAACTGGAAAGGTATCTTCAATCTCAGTACTGCTCTAACGCAACTGCAACTGCAACTACTGAACATTTCACTCGTCCTCCTGGCTGCGGAGCCTGGCAAGCTTGTTGGTGACCACGATGTCCAGCTGCGCAGCGCGCTCGACAATCTCCTTGCGCTTGCGGGTGGAGACGTTGTGGGCAATCTCAGCACAGTACGTCCTGTTTCGCAGAAAATTGGATGTAAGCAAAGAGGGCATTTGAAAAAGCAACTGCAAGTAATAAGCATATTAATAGCAGTACAGTACATATAAAGTGAGTCATCAGCAACATAAATTCGGAGACATATTGAGGGTAACTGAAATGGCATTCTCACTGGCTCATTGCTATGGCCTATGAGACAGGCACCGTGCAATTTTCTGCTGGACTACCCGTCCTACTTGGAGTGCATGCTGCCATCCAGTTCAGAGACAAGCTACGTTGTAGATAAGCTTTATTGTATGATTATGATGTAAAATCACAAGATTGTGCATCATAAGCCACTATGTTCAGAGGTAAGCTTTCAAAAGGCAGAAGAGAAAAAAAAATCACCTGTTGTGCATCATAAGCAGCTCAAGCTCAGAGACATTGTGTACAACGAACTTCTTGAACTTGTTTGGAAGGTAGTGTCTGGTCTTCTTGTCAGAGCCGTATCCAATGTTGGGCATCAAGGTGCATCCCTTAAACTTCCGCCTGACGCGGGAGTCAATACCCTTAGGCCTGCGCCAGCTTGGCTACAGAAAACAGAATAAGCAAAATTAGGTCTTTTAACTAAACCAGCAGCAATGGCTATGCTATATAGAGAGAGACCCAATGAAAAAGCATGTGCACATACTTTTTACAGGATATCTACTTATGCTAGCGCTAGAGGTCATATACTCATATCCATGACTCCATTGATGGCCCAGAAAAGAGGAAAAAAAATGGCAAGTTTTATGCACAGTATAGCAAATTTTGAATTCACCAAGTGGTAAACGTGGTCTAAAGTACTGGGCATTTGCTACACTGGTCTGGTACAATTTTAAATAATCCAAAGCTACATAAAAGTGGCATTACATCAGTGTAAACTAATAAACTTCCACAAACAAGAGGGACTTGGTTTCTTCACAATTTCTAGATTACATAGTTGCACTAACCAAAGGAGGATTCCTAAAATGAGGGAAGCTTCTATGGCAATACCTGCTTCAAAAACTAAGCTTACATTTCAGATTGCTAGTGAAAGATTGTAAATCTAACACAAGCTAACGAGCTGCTACTAGCAATTTCTATACCAAAATCTGGCAAAACAATTCAAATCAGTAGTATACACGTCGAAACAACGTGAACTACATAACCACGTTGTTCCGGTGGTGAGACTAGAGCAGGCTAGCTAGCAGGCTGCCAATGGATCAACGAAGCAGCAAATGCTCGGTGAACAACAGAACAAGGCTTTGCGCAACAAGAGAATGGGCACATCGTGTACCTTGAGGCACTTGTAGCGGTCGAGGTGGGGCCTCTTGAACTGCTTCACCCGCTTCTTCACGATCTTCTGCGTCAGCAGCGGCACCGCCATCTACATGAGCAGGAGGTCCCACGAGCAATTAAGCACCAGGCAGCCACGAATGCGGAACGAGAGGCAGAGGATTCGAGAGCGCCATGGACGGAGCCACGACGGGACGAGGTTGGAGAAGGTACCTTTGCGAATCCTGCGGCGATGCGACGGTGCGAGCGAGAGCGGCGACGGCGGGCGGCGGCGGCGGAGAAATTTGGGATTTAGCCATTGTCAAAACTGGGCTTCGCCACTTTGCCATTGTTCTCGTGGGCTTCGTTCTTTTGCCATTATGAAACGAGTGCATCCCGCTACAATGCCTTTTCTTCTCTTTTCAATTCATTTTGTATTTTTCCACACTTTCTTTGACGTGAACTTCCATTACTACCCCTGCCCCATCGATCCCATCTCCAGAACGAGCAGAGCTCCTCTCGCCCCTGTTCCGCCTCTTTCTTTCTCGCCCCTGTTCTTGTCTTCTTGGCTGACGGCGGGCGGCGCACTCCCTGTGCACGGTGTCGGCGGCGGGCGGGCGGTGCTCTCCCTGCGCACTGTGCCGGCTGCGAGCGGGCGGCGCTCCATCCCCAAACTCGACGCGGCTCCTCTTGTCCTCCCAGGCAAGTTCACAACCCATTCGCGCAGCCGCTGTGGTCCTCAAACCCTAACCTAGTGCTTGTTCTGCAGCCGTCTTGGGGATGTCGCAGGGCAGCAGTAGCTTCCCTCCCCGCTGTTTCGTCGCCCTCGCGCAATATCCTATAGGGTTTAGTGGACTCCCTCTCATTGCATGCCTAGAGTGTGGGGATCAAGTTGTGGAGGGCAAATCATGGAAGAATAATGGCCGGGTGTTCTTCAAATGCATAAGATACGATGAGCATGTTAGTTGCAGGTACTTGGTTCAATTAAATTAGCATTTGATGAAACGCTCACTGGTAGTATTTTATTAGTTGCAGGGTCCTGGAAGATGCAGGTTCTTCAGGTGGTTTGAACAATACAGGTTGATTGTTGTTGCAAAGGAGAATAATCTGATGCAAGCACTTGCTGCAAAGGAGCAAGACCTGAATCAAGTTTGCCCTTCTACAAGTGGATTTCAGAACACAAGCAGCCTGTGTGATGAGAGGAAGATTGACAAGTTGGTCAACTTGGTTCAGTTTTTGGTGCTGATTTGCATTGTCATAGCTGTTGTAATGTTCTTTGGTGTAGTAGTGTTACTTGTCAAGTGATGAAGCCATCCATGTATCAATGATTCATTAGTTTATCTGTAACTATGACTCTGTATCAATGATATGACTCTCTATCAATGATAATTATGTTTCAGTGATGCAATATTCTATCTTGCAATATTCTGACATTCAGCAAGCCCACAGGAGCCATGTATCACAATGTGCAGCAATATCTTGCTTGCATTTAGATCACAGATAGCTCACAGATACTGAGTACTGAGTTCACAAATAGCTCACAAATACTGAGTTCACAAGTAGCTAGCTCACAAATACTGAGTTCACAAGTAGCTCACAGATACTTAGTTGACAGGTACATTTAGATCACAAACACTAAGTTCACAGGTACATGAATTGCTAAGACTTGGAGTTGACAGCTCAATTAATCTTCAGTCTCTTAGGTGCCAGCTTCCTTGCAGGACTTTTGTTGGCTGCAGTCTTTTGCTTGGTGGGTGAGGCTGCCACTGTGGGCTGGGTACTAGTGCCTTCTCCTCTTTGCAGCATAGCAAGTCGGCTGTAGAAAAAAAAAGATGAGAAAAAAACTATGATGAGAAAAAAACTGTGATGAGAATAATCCCAGCAGCATACCTTCTAGTAACTCTACCAGGGCTGTTTTGTATTATTGTTTCCAGGGTTGGTATAGAACTGGTGGAAGCTTCTTCATTTGTCTTGGTTGCTTTCTTGGCTTTGTTCTTAGTAGAACTTTTGGAAGAACTTTTTGTAGCATTTTTTCTTGGTTTTCTCTTCCTTTTCTTTGTTCCATTAAGAGAGCATTTGTAGCTGGTTTCACCATGCCCCAACTCTCCACATCTTTTGCATTGTCTTTTCCCTCTAATCATTTGTTTCTTTCCTGGATCAGTCTCATTACTACTGTTTTTCTCACCAGATTTACTAGTTTTGCTGCCACCACCTTCAAGGAAGCTTTTGATCCTGAGTTTCCTTTGCCTCCCTACACCCCTTGGAGCAAGTGGTGCTGCAACAACAAAAGGCAGTTCTACATGTGGCCAGTGTGACTTGTCAGGCAGTGGCTCAATTAATCTCTTGTATGCATTTTGAAACCTCTCCACAGAGTAGTAGACATGTACGTAGTCCTCTAGGTTGACATCCCTTTCCTGGGCTGTTAGTAATGCCAAAGCATGCTGGCATGGCTTCCCTGTGTGCTGCCACTCCAAGCATGTACATTCTTTTAAAGGCGCCTTAACAACATTCCTGGACCCACTACTATTATTCCATATCTCCCCTTGAACATTGTCTGCTTTCACCACTGTCAAGTGTCCCAATCCTCTAGTCTTTGCTTTTAGTTGTTGAATAACAGCTGGTAGAATGTTACCAGTCAATTTTTCTCCAATACTTCTCCTCTTGTTCCAGAGCACCATAATCATTTCTCTCAGCTTGTCTGCTAGCTCACAAACAGGTAGGTCCTTTATGTCTTTGATCCAATTGTTAAAACATTCTGCAAGGTTATTTGTGACATAATCACACTTGATTTCTTTGTTGAAGGCACATCTCATCCACTTGAATGAATGATGAGTTTGTAGCCATACCAACACATCACTAGATGCTTCTAAAACTGACTGCATGTGCTGTTGAAACACCTCAGTTCTATATGCCCTTGCTGCAGGGTACATCTTAGAGTGAGTGTCACCACCATATCTCCTGATGAAATTTTGCATAAGATGTCTAAAGCATTCCCTTTGGTCAGCTTGAGGGAACACTTCCTGTACTGCATTCTCTAACCCTTTGCATGCATCGGAACAAATAGCAAGTGTAGGCATATCTCCTATAGCTCTGTGAAGCATTGTCATAAACCAAGTCCAATTATCTGATGTCTCAGAGTCTATAAATCCAAAAGCGACAGGATACATCCAATTGTGACCATCTAGTGCTGCGGCTGCAGCTAAATGCCCATTCCACCTACCATTAAGTGCTGTAGAGTCTACACTAAGGTATGGCCTACATCCTTCTTTAAAGCCTTCAATGCAAGGACCCAATGCACAAAAAAATCTATGAAAGTACACCTGACCAGCAACAACCTTGACATCAATCTCAATAATACTACCTGGTGACCGCTTCATGACCTCTTCCTTCCAATTGAATAGCTGCTGAAAACTATCTTCCCAGCTACCATACACTTCTACAAGAGCCTTTTGTCTTCCCTTCCACACTGTATCATAATGAATTGTGCACTTGTGGTCATCTTGCAACCTCAGCTGCAACTCTTTAGTGCCCATTGCCTTCTTTCTAAGGATATGAACAGCCTTTGAAGCAACCCATGCACTTGTTGCTGTAGTAGTCTTCCTCCTACTACTGGACATACACTTGTGCAGGGCAATCAATACTGTGACCTGTCATTAACAAATTGTTAGGAGCTAATAAAGAGCAAAAATCTCAACAAATACAAAAGAAATTGTTAGCAAGTCAATACCATAACAGTTCTTCCATCAGGCTGCGTTCTACCAACAATGTGCCAAGGGCAATCATCTGCATTACAATTAGCAATGTATCTAGTTCGGTCAGTTTTCTTAATGGCAAGCTCAAACTCCTCATTGATGGCAAATTGTCTCATAGCCAATCTGAACTCTTTCATGCTGGGGTATACAGACCCAATATTCATGCATGGCTTGTTTGCATCATACACTATCTCCTTCTCCCATGGTATGAAATCATCAACGGGTAGGGATGCCCCAGCAGTATCAACTCCAAGATGGCAATATGCTTTATCAGCAGGCGTCTCAGCAGGCATACCACCTATTCCTGCATCTTTTCTAGCCTTCTCGGCATTTTCTTCCTCATCTCTCAAACCCAAAAGTCGAAACACATGGTCATCCTCGATGATTTCCAACCTTCCTTCATACTCATCATATATTTCAGTTATTTCAAGTGCATTCCAATCAATAATTTGTGCTGGCAACTCTACTGCAGGAGGTAAAGCTTCATCTACTATACCAGGTGCTTCTACTGGCACTAAACTATGCTCAGGCTCTCCATCGAGCCTAGTAAAAATTGGTTATAGAAAAAAAGGATTAGATAGGCAGCGAACTAAGCTTCTGTGCACTTAAGTTAGATGGACTAACTAATGGATCTCGGAAGCACGACGAGTAAGAAATTGAAGAAAGGACTTACCCAGCAACAAGATCAGCCCAATCGCAGTTCATGACCTTTCCTTCTCCTCTATTGCAGATGCAGATCCACAATGCAGACCCTCTCTATCGCGGCCAAATCTAGCTGCTGCGGACCAGCAGAGGGAAGGAAGCACGAGCACCAGAATAGGAGGGGGCGCCAGCCCTATGGTCGTGCTGTGCAGGGGGTGGCGGCGGCCATGGGACCAGGCGAGATCTCGGAAGAGGGGAATAGGCACAAGCAGCAAAGGAAAATAAGAAAGAGAGGAGGGGTTCACGTGCTCCTGATGACTCACGAGAGGATAAGGGTATGCTAAAGGGCAAAACGGTCAGGTCAGATTGCTGGAATAAGGAGAAACTGAGAAATGAATAGGAAAATGATGAAAAAGCATTATAGCGGGATGCACTCGTTTCATAATGGCAAAAGAGCGAAGCCCACGAAAACTATGGCAAACTAGCGAAGCCCACTTTTGACCATGGCCAAATCCCAAATTTCTCGCGGCGGCGGGTGCGAGACCAGAGGAGAGAGAGAGAGAGGGTCTTATGGCTCCGAGAGAACCCTAGGGGTGGTGGGCTCGTACCTTCTGGGCCGCTGCCACTTCACAGCTAGCATTTTTTTGGGTCAAGTAATTCCTGGACTGATTCTAAGGTGGGCTGCGATCCAATAGACAATTCAGTTGAGTTATGGACCGTCATCAGCTCGCAGATAATACTGATATTCATGGGCTGGATGGAAGTCTGGAACAACATTTTGAACTTACTGTCTCAATATTTCTAAGTATATTATTTCGATATTTACAAAAAAATGTTGAAATAGTTTTGAAAAAAATTATTAACTAAATTTTAAGAAATTTTGAATATAATATTTTGAAATTTCAACTAGTCATATATTCACCAATTATTTGACATTATTCAGTGGCGGAGCTAGACCTGAGAATTAGGGGGCCAGCCTTGGTAATTGAGGTGCTAATCTAATAAAAAATATTAAAATTACTATTCATCTAATGGAGTTTTTGCATGACAAGGGGGTCATGGCCCACTTTTGTCTACACTTAGCTCCGCCAGTGATTATTTGATCTATGAACACTTCATGAGCTGCATGTTTGTAGCCGAAGAATTGATCTTGCCAAGTTGATGCCCAAAAAATAGTTGTTGACGTGGTATTGACAGTTCCATCAGTGGTAGCTCTATTTCGAGTTTTCGACCCTCATAAAGAATGGAGCCATATTCAGTAACATCATTGACCAAGGATACATAAGGCAAATAGTATTCGAAGTGACGAAGTGCAACAGTTTTGTAGCGGGGATATGAATGACGCGCCAAATGAACTACTGTTTGATAGTTGAGTGTTTTGAGATGGAATAAAATAGGAAAGAGGAAGGGAAAACCAAAATAAAGGGAAACAAAACTGGAAGTTGCGCCTGTCACCGGCCTTCGTTAATCTGCCCGTTGTCACTGTCACTGGGCACAGCAAAGTATTGAGTCAGTAAAAATACGGCATCTTCCCTTTATTTTCTGTTCATTATCACTCAGAATTCAACTGAACTTGACGTATCGAGATGAATAGACGCTATAATTCAAGCCATTAGACATTGCAATTTATCGATCCACTCATCCACTGCCTCTAATAATCATTGACATGGCACTCGGTACTCGTATGAAGCCTGAATGCTGTGTTCGCAACCGTCTCGATGAACAATGATCAGCCAGGCTGCTCATCGCCGGAAACACAGGCGGCAGCGCGACGCCAACAACACACAACCCAACCAGAGTGTAAAAGCCTGAACTGAGAGGCCAAGACCCGAGAAGACCGGGTTGGGCGCGCACGATCAGGTCCAGGCTGAGGCAGGCAGCCCAGAGATTCATGAGTTCCTATCACAAAAGCTCGTGAAAGTAGCTTCACAGATTCATTACCAATATTTGTAACACATCTCTGATCAAAATCAATATTTGACACACATCATGGACGCACAGGAACAAAATTTATACTCACAAACCTTAAGCATGGGGAGGTCATTGGCACGCTTTCATGATGTCAGATCAAAACTACATGGCATTTGCCATCACTAGTACACTCGTAGCAAATTTACGACCACAGAACATGTCTAACGTAAGCATAAAAATGGTTGAAGAGTATCTCCAACTCGGTACTGTTCTAAGAACAACACAATTGCAACTACTGAACATTTCACTCATCCTCCTGGCTGCGGAGCCTGGCAAGCTTGTTGGTGACCACGATGTCCAGCTGTGCAGCACGCTCAACAATCTCCTTGCGCTTGCGGGTGGAGACGTTGTGGGCAATTTCCGCACAGTACGTCCTGTTGTTTTGCAGAAAATAGGATGTAAGCAAAGAGGGCGTTTAAAAGATCACATGCAAGTAAGCATATCAACAGCACATTTACACAATGAGTCATTGGTCACAAAAGGTCAGAGACATTTTAGGGTAACTGAAATTGCATTCTCACTGGCTCTTGTCATGACTACAGGCACTATGCCATTTCTGCTAGACTACCATCCTCCTAGGACTCAGGAGCACATATTGCCATTCAGAATAGAGGTAAGCTATGTTGTAGCTAAGCTTTCTGGTATGATTTTGAAGTAAAATAACAGGAAATGTGACACTATCAAAAGCTTTCAAAAGATAAACAGAAAAATCACCTGTTGTGCATCATAAGCAGCTCCAGCTCAGAGACATTGTGAACAACAAACTTCTTGAATTTGTTGGGGAGGTAGTGCCTTGTCTTCTTGTCAGAGCCATATCCAATGTTGGGCATCAAGGTGCATCCCTTGAACTTCCGCCTGACGCGGGAGTCAATACCCTTGGGCCTGCGCCAGCTTGGCTACAGAAACAGTATCAGCAAAATTAGTTCTTTCAACGAAACCAACAGCAACGGCTATGCTAGGTGATGCAAATATAGAGACCCAATGAACCAGAAATCTGTGCACATCTTTTATACACATCTACTTATGGTTGGGTGTGCTAGAACTCACATCCAAGACTCCATTCACGGCCCATAAAAGGAAAAACAACCGGCAGGTTTTAGGCTCAGTATAACACATTTTGACTTCACAAATGGCAATCATGGTCTGCGGTAACAGACCTTTGCAACGTTGGTATATTATTATTTTTAAGTTATCCTCGGCTACAGAATCAGTGGCATTAGCACATTACAACAGCATAAACTAACCAACTTTCGCAAACAAGGACTACTAACAATTGCGGTTACATGATTGCAATAGCCAAAGGAGGCATCCTAAATTGAGGAAAAGCTTCTATTTGCAATACAGTGCCTCACAACTTAAGCTGACATTTCTTGTCGGTAGCGAAAGATTTTAAATCCAACACAAGCTAACGAACTCTGAACAGCATCTTCCAAACTAAACCCCGTTAAGCAATGCAAATTAGTAGTACAAACGTCGAAACAACTTGAACTACATGACCACACTCTTTTTTGAAAAACAACTACATGACCACACTTAAGGTGGTGAACCTAAAGTAGGCTAGCTAGCAAGAGAGTGGGCGCCTTTTCCAAACCTTGAGGCACTTGTAGCGGTCGAGGTGGGGCCTCTTGAACTGCTTGACCCGCTTCTTCACGATCTTCTGCGTCAGCAGAGGCACCGCCATCTGCAGGAGTGCGAGGTCACACGAGGAACTAAGCACCAGGCGGCCACGAATGCGGAACGAGAGGCGGAGGATTTGAGAGCGACATGGACGGAGCCACGACGAGCCGGGGTTGGTGACCGTACCTTTGCGAACCCTGCGGAGATGCGACAGTGCGAGCGGCGGCGACGGCGGCGGGGCGTGAGGGGAGAGAGAGGAGATTGCTCTTATGGCGCCGAGACAACCCTAGCTGTGGTGGGCTCGGACCTTCCGTGGGCCGCTGCCACCCGAGCTATCCAATTTCGGTTGAGTGAACTGCGGGCTGTCGCTGTGCTCGCAGACAGTATCATGGGCCTGGCCCGCAAAGCCCACAGCCCAACTGGTTCGTTCCAACCCCTCAAAAAAAAAACTGGTTCGTTCCGTTAATCCGTTCCATCCTGCTTGGTGCTTGCCGTAGGAGGGGACAAATCAGAGGACTGAGCCGTAGCTCACAGCCCGTTCGGGTGGCCTTATTTTGGCTGGCTGGATGAACAGGATGGCTGAATGAACAGTCACGGCTGGTTTTGGCTGGTTCGTCTGGAAATGGCTGGAAACGGCTGGAAACGGCTGGTTCGGCTGGTTTTTGGCGCCAAAGCCCACTACACATTCAAATTCAAATTTTTGTGCCAATGCAACACATTACATGAACAAAATGGTACCATTCGTGCATATCCAATTACATTTTTGGCGCCAAAGACCTGACAGTGACATTCAAATAATAGTTAATTACACATAACATTCGGACCAACAAACTACTAGTTCGACCATTCAACATTAACAATTAACTGATCAACATTAAGAATTAAAAAAAATCCTCAATCAACATCAGTTTCATACATGGCGCCAAACCACAAGTCCGTTCTGGTTGTTCACATAATAATACCACATTCAGAGTCCATTCACCAGCAACAAATTATAAATCATGCCGGCCACACAGCAGCAGAAACTAACTCCCTCAATTCTGAGGTATTAGTTGCAGTATTCATCGCCACCCACTCCGACGGATCATAAGTTGAACCATCTCCATATTGACGCAGCCACAAATAATTCTCCATTGCAAAGCATGATATGATAATCCATGCTTGCTTTTCCCTCCTGAAGAATGGAACCCCTTCCAGGATATGCCACCGCTCTTTCAAATGCCCAAACCTCCTTTCAATGATATTGCGCAGCTTGGAGTGAATGTAGTTAAATTTCTCGTGACGATCTAATGTGCGAACATCAACGCCCCTAAAATGTGACCTATGGTACCTAGTATCCCGGAAAGGAGTCATGTACCCTTGCTGCTCCATATAACCCGAGTCCGCCAGGTAGTACTGGCCTACAAAAATTGTACAATTTTAAGTCTTCTCACTATGGTCACTTGTTGCAACAAACTGGGTACACTACTATTGCAACATAAGCTTGAAAAATAAGCACAAACCTGGTGGTGGATGCGGGAATCTTTGATCCACCTGACAATCTTGGAGAACCGCCATATCATGACATGCACCCGCCTTCCCGGCTCCCACATAGGTGAATCGGCCATGCATGTCCACTATGGCGCAAACATTAATCGAAACTTCTCCGTCCCTATTAATGAAGTCAACTCTGGCTTCTTGATTCACTTCCACCGGTATGTGAGTGCCATCTATAGCACCTATGCATCCATCAAACCATGGTGCATATTCCGCAAGTTCGTTGTTCACTTGTGTATAGTGCCTATCGGCTGGAACTAGTACAGTCTGTGCCCACCTAAACATAATTTCTGCCAACTTAGAAGTCTTCCTACTTATTGTATCTAAAGACCTTTCGAATATATCCCTGCATTCTCTAACACCAGCCCCGTGTGCACAAGTCCAGATATATAAACCTAAAGCTTCCATGGAACCACAATCTTTTGTACTTTTCAGCCCATATGGAAGTAAGCGGTCATACAAGTTCAGAAAAGCATCACGAGACATACGTAAATTATCTATGCATTTAGTAGGGTCATCAAGACTCAATTTCATCCATTGAGCTCCAGTCAGCTTGGTTATGGGACAAGGAGGATTTACCAAAGGTGGCTGCATCCTGAGGATTGCTTTAATCCTTCTCAACACCTCAGCTGCTGAAGCCCAGTTCTTAACCTCGTGGCTGTCGGTAGAAGACCCACTAGGCGACGATTCCTCGCTGCTGTCCATCTGCAACTCAAAATGGCAAGAAAACAGTTTTATGTTAACAACATTGTGAAGGAATAATTTATAACACATAGTCTGTTAACAACATAGTTAAGGAATAATTTATAACAACATTGTGAAGGAATAATTTATAACACATAGTCTGTTAACAACATAGTGAAGGAATAATTTATAACAACATTGTGAAGGAATAATTTATAACACATAGCCAGGTAGTGCAGCTCACATAGTCTGTTCAGCACACAAACATTGATTATGAACCAAAGTTTATAACACAACACAAACATTGAGCAGCAACCAAAGTTCATAAAACGGTCTGTAGTACAACAACCATGACTTGAAGTACGCAACACTAGAATTACGAAAACAGATACACACGACGGCCACGCAACAGCATTGTTTGTTTGGATCACTTGGACTTCATGGTCATCATGTCCAAAGTAACCTTGACATAGTTGTACCGCCCTTCTTTGGTCACCAAACCCAGGAAAGCCCTACGATGCAGCCTGTGGGTGCAAAGACTCAAGGCCTGGGCAAAAAATATATCGCTCTCGTTGTACCCATCCTCTTTCAAAATCTGATTGACTTGGGCTATCTCCTCGGCTTCAGTGATATGACGGGACTTACGCTCCTTCGCGTCCTTGATGATCTTGTCGAGGTCTTCAAGGCAGTCATCAAGGGAGGGCGTCTGGCTACTCTTCTTTTTAATTGGGCTGCAAACTGAATGCTCCCTGTTGGATCGTTTGGAGCACTGACCATCACTTCGGGATCTTACAGGCTCATTGGACAAATCCTGAGGAGTCCGAGGGCTGTCACCACTAGAGGTTTGGTCCGTACCATGTCCACCAGCTGAATACAACTCGCCCCTATCACGGGGGGTGTGTCCGAAAAGCGAGAACAATTGTTCACAGAATGGCGGACGTTTGTACTTATCACCAGCTGGTTCATAACTTTCCTGCACGTGCGGCATGGTTCGACATGTTAGTAAGCAGTTAATGGAAACAGGCTCATATTATCGTGGATTGAAGGATAAGGTCCAAGCTAGTACCCCATGGACAGCCGCATACCAAACGGGGTCAACTGCCACCTCACCGGTCTCCGGGTCACGGTCTAGCCCAGTGTGTTTGCACCCGTCGCGCCAGTTGAAGTACAATCTTTTGAGTTCGTTGAACTTGTTTTGGATCTGTTTCTTGCTGTATCCCAATTTAGTGGAATCGTTGAAGGAACGATAAATATTAGTCCAGCCGATGGAGGTAGGGCCTTTCTCTCCCCAATGGCATAGTTGTTTCTGCTTAGCCACTAGGTCAAGCATCAGGGACAACTTACGGTCATCCCAGTTAGCACGATCACGAGACATCTGTACCAAGGTTTGCCATTTGTTTGTATTATCTACATGGATTTTATGCAAATGAATGTAAGCAGACGGCATAAGTACGTAATGGACGTGACACTTGCCTGCTCAGTCGGCTTCGCGCGTCTTGAATGGAGGTTGTACTGCCTGGCTGGAGTGGGGGAGCACGAGGAAGTAGATGAGGCTGCCAGTATGGTCAACATTGGCCAGGGGCTGCCTAAACTCGAAGTAGATCAAATCTGAAAGGAACAAAGGGCATCTGCGATGAACAGTCAGCAAAAAAAAAGGGTAGCATAACTTCAAAATACTTTCAGTTTCAGTAGCTACAAAATACAAACCAGCCTGAGACAGAAAGAACCGCTAAACTTTTTTAAGCATATGAACATGTCGTATTCATAGTATTGTGTGATATTTTTTTAAACAGAACAATATCTCCCAGGGAAATTAAGAAACAGAAAGAACAGGTATACAGACTAGACAATGGAAAAACATGTCAGCCAAAGCATTCCATGGTGTTCATGCATCTAATTCATTGAACTATTGCTTGCTTGCTTGCTTGCAACAGCAACTAAATCTTGATAGGATAAACGACATTGCTAACCTGCTGTTTCACTTTCTTGAAATCCAGCAAACGCAAATGCTCAAGTTTCAACAGTAGGTCACACAACTCGCTGGATACCCTAACTCCCACGGTCCCACCACCCTCTCTCAAGTCATAGCATCTGGCAAATGCATTCTAGTCTTGAGTCTCCGCCAAAGGAGATGCAGCTTGGCATCTAATCCGACTAAGAAAGAGCAAGACGACGGAAATAGGTCTAGCAGCAGGATTCCAATTCTAGAGACGCAAGCGAAATTGACCGAGGCTGGGGCATACCAAAAGAAGCGCGGATATCCAGCGGGGCGACGCAGGAGTTCCGGATGCAGCGCAGCGATGTCGCCGTGCAGCCCCGAGGGAGCTCCGGTGCAGGTCGCCAGAGGAGCACGGCGGCGGCGTCGGAGGCGTGTCCGGATTGGGGGATTGGTCCGAGCGGAGCGTGCGACCAGGTCGAGAAGAAGGCGCAGATCCAGAGCGTGCAACCAATGGCCCCTCCACTTGGGGCGGGGCCGGCCGCCGAGACGGATCTTCAGCACCTGGGGCGGGCGGATCCCTTCAAGCGGGCGGCTGGCGCGCCTACGGGAGCCGCGGAGGCATGGCGCGGTCGGAACGGCACGGGCGGCAGTGGATGGGGGCGGATGCGGCGCGGTCGCCGGCGGATGGGGATGCGGCGCGGTAGGCGTCTGATGGGGCCGGATGGGCGCGTATGCGGCGCAGTCGGATGGCGCTCCTACGCGAGCGGCGGAGGCATGGGGCGGCCCGGACGAGGCGGTCGGCGGCGGATGGGGGCGGATGCGGCGCGGTCGGAGGCGGACGGGGGAGGAAGCGGCGCAGCGAGGCTAACCCTAGAAGGAGCCAGCGCCCAGCGGGGAAGAGCGGAGGGCCGGATGGGAGCCTGCGGCTTAGCGCGTCTTAAGCGCAAGCCGTTCGGCTGGAGTTGGACAGCCGAACGGCTGGGCTTAAGCCCAGCCATTTTCACCCCAGCCAGCCACATTAAGGCCATCCGAACAGGGCGTCAGTTGGCAAGGGACGCCGGTGTGCTCCCTGCCCGTCCATGTTTGAAGCCTAGCATCGACGTGGCTACGTGGGTTGCTCACCTGGGGATTTATTCCCCATTTTAGTTGTAGTTTCCTCGGATGCCTGTGCAACACAATAGAAGGTGACGCTCTCGTCGCTAAGCGAAGCTCTGGTTTTCGTGAATGTATTGCGAGTGTATTGTGTGTATAAGTTTAGATCTTAGCGTGCGCCTTAGGGTGTGTGGTGTGCGTGGGTAGGGTGTGGTGTGCGTTTAGGTGTGCGTTGAGATGCTACAACTTGTACTTCAAATCTGAGAAATCAAAAAAAAAGAGGGGACAAATCAGACTATGGCCTTGTTTGGTTTTGCTTGTGCACATAAGCCGAGAAAAGAATCTCGTATACATGGAGTGCTAAATGAAGTTTATTTACAAAATCATTTTAGGAATGTGTATAACTTTTTGCGATGAATTTAATGATGGTAATTAATCGATGATTGGCTACAGTGATGCTATAGTACCATCTTCTAATCATGCGTTAAAGATCTCATTAGATTCTTCAGGGTTTCTAGCACAGGGGTTCTGAAATTAGTTTTATAAACTGGATTTATTTAACACCGTAATTAGCGGTCAAAATTTCCATATACTTCCTAGCGCGGGTAACCAAACAGGGCGCATAGGCAGGTGGTTTTGCCTCCAGCAGCGTGCCAGGCACAGATATTGGAGTGGCCACTTGGAGTAAAGCCATTGCAGCGGCCACAAGCTCAGGAAAAGCGCCATGATCATACTGTATATACTATACAGCGTGGGGAGGGCGCCCTGAGAGCACTCCGCTGCTCCATGGGCGACACGTGTCTTAGAGGACGCCCGACGCGAGCCATGGGCTGCCGCTTCAGCCGTTTCCCCGCGCGCGCTGTCGCTGCAAGTGGGGCCGCGTGCCGCACCGCCTCCCCTGCAGCGCCGCGCACCAGAGCGCGGTGAGCTGACTCCTCCTCCGTGAGGAACGCCGCCCCCTTCTCCTCCTCGTGGACCGCCGCCGCCGGACTCCGATTGCCCTCCCCACCCCACCCGCGCCCTCCACCGCCGCCCCCTACCCCTCGCCTACGCCTGGGTCCCGCCCGAGATTTCGCACCGCCGCCGTCCGCTCCGCCCGGCTGCCCAGGGGATCCGACCGGCGGCATCCCGGTGGGGGATGTGGCCCGCTCCACTCTCAGGCGCGAGCAGGGAGGAGGAGGCCCGCCCGATCGCCGGATTTGGGGAAGGAGGTGGCGGCGGAGGGGCCGAGGTGGTGGCCGCCGCCCCGAATCGAGGGAAGAGGGGCCCTTGCTCCGCCGCGCACTGCACCCAACCTGCAGGGGGCGGCGTCCAGCGGCCTTTAGGGGCCGGCGATTCCCTGCAGGCTGCTCGCAGGGGGGGCGGCCTGAAGGTGTCCTGTTCCTCCTGTTGCGGCGGCCTAGGGTTTGGGAGGGTTTGGGGGCGACGGGATCTCGCCGCCGTCGCAGGAGAGGGCCGGTGCAGGAGCCTTCGAGCCGGCCGACGGTGGGCGGCACGGACGACGACGGCGTCCTCCCGCCGCGCTCTTGCTGAGGCGCACCTCTTTCCCCGCATTGCCCCCTGTTCTCTTCGCCCCTTTGGTAAGCTCCTGATCCGATTTGCTGTTCGGGTTCTCTCGCGCCTCCTGCTGATTCTCGCCTTTGTGATTCGTGTCTCCCTTGAGGTTCTTGCCCTGTTCGCCGGTGCCCGCTGCCTTCTTCTGCTCTCGTGGGCTGCAGTGCTGCTGCTGCCGCTGGTGGGTTTCAGATCTATTTTATTGTTACCATTTTCTCCAATTTCCTGCTGATTCTTGCCTGTTCGTCTAATGTTTGTGCTCGTGATGCGCAGGTTTTCTCTACCTACTCTGCTTTTGGGTCACATTGCCGGTGATTGCCTCCTGCTGCAGTTGGTCAGGTATGAGGTTTACGGATTCTTTACCTTTGTGACCTGCACCTTTCCTTTTGTGTGTGTGCTGCCATGCGTATGTGTGGCCAGTGTTGCTGCCGCTGTGATGTTGTTCATACTTCAATTTGGCCTGCGTTCAGCCCTTCCATCCGTTATGGTTTGTGCTATGTGTATACTACAGTATGTTCAGGCGGCCTTTGCCAGTCATTTGCGAGGAGTTTATTAGCCCTGATAGGCAGATGCTTGGGTGGTCCTGCTCACCCCTTTGCCGCCTTCTTAGAAGTTTAGTCGATTCTGTACATTGGTGCTCGCGTGTCCCTGACGGGAGATGTTTTTTTTTTCGTGTAGTTCCTTAGATGGATGTTCCTGGTCCTTCTCGCCGTCGGTCCAGGGAGACTGCCTCATTTGTGAGACCAAGCACAGCACCACTGCATTTTGTGAGTCATTTACCTTATCCAAAACCAATTCTCTGCAGCCTTATGCTCTACCTCCACACTCACCTAATCAGCACTCAAATAACTTCTGATTGCAGGAGGAGGTGCGCCGTTCCAGCCATTGTATATACCCACGTACTACTACTACTTCTGCCTTGCCAGCACAAAGACAGGAGCTGCCTAAAGACCTGCTGATGGGTTCTTTTGCGTGCTCTGTCACTTAGCATGGCTAACTATGGTGTAGCTCTTCCTTTTGCGAGTTGCCTTTACAGACAGCACCAGCACAACAATTGTGCCGACATTCTTTTGCGTCGTCCACCGTCTGACACCAATTACAGCACTCATCCAAAATATGCTTTGGAGGACAGCTTTGTGCCAACTTCAAGCACAAAGGGCTAGAAACCCGCATCTGAATCATGAGTACGATAGTTCAGTCAAAGATCTCACTCAATTTCTTAATACAAGATAGGCCTGAGCAAGGAACTGGTGATCTCTCAAAGCTGGTTTCGACTTTGTGCGTGTTTAGTTTACCGAAATTAGTATGGCACCTGCCCTTCATAGTGTGTCTCTTTTGTAGTAACACATACCTCATCAACGCAGCTGCGCCTGTTGGATGTGCCTAAAACTTCTAGCACCTGTTATTGCCATTGTCCAAACTGGTCTTGATTCATATATGCAGGACTATTTAGTTTCAATTATAGTGCCTGTCTGCTGTGTTGCTTATCCCAAGTACTGTGATTACAGCATGTGTGCGTATACTAGGTTTCATGTGTTTTTGCTAGAGTTGCCCTGTTCAGCGAGTTCCCTACCCTGCGTCTAAATGTTTTTATCACTTAAATAGATGGAGTCATAAACCAAAGCATACTATGGATACCAACAAGTGATATACAAACTCAGATAAACATACATTCCAGCCACATTAAACCTGATGCCCATTGTCACTCATACAAAACATTGCTACACTTCAGATGAAGACACATTCCAAACACATGGGGTCGCCTAACATTTTGGTCCATACAAAACATTGCTACGCATACTGTTAGACCAAACAAGCAACTACACGACCTCAGTGCCCCGGCAAGCACAGGAAATGACTCAAGTTTCATCCATGAGCTCGGAGGACAATTCTTCCACTGCAGCTGTGGCCATCCAAACACTCTCCTCTGCCCAGACAGCAGCTCCATGAGCGAGTATCCCGATGGACTTCCTGGACGAACCACCAACGGCATCCAGAGTAATATGTTCCAGCGTCTTCTGGAGTATCTCTACATGATTGATTGTTTGAGCCCAACCAGACTTGAGCAGCATGTTGTGCCTGAGCAGTTTTTCGTTCTTCTTTTGCAGGTCCTCTACATCACTGAAATTTGAGTTAGTTACCACAACACCAAAATCACGGCTTGCTGCCTGGATCAGTGCACTCGCCGCGGCCTCTTCTGCTCCATCCTTCGTCGTTGAAGCACAGCCCGTTGCCTCCAGAAGAGTAAACTCATCAAACTCAACGGGTAGAGGAACAATCACAAAACCCGTTGCCACGTAGAGACCATCAGCGCTTTCAAATGAGTAGAAAGGAATGGAACCCTCTAAAGCCTTGACCACATCAGCCAAAACAGTACGGCAAGAAACATGTGCCGCAACAATTCCTCCTACAGGGATACAAAATCGCGTCACTTGCCAAGCAAACACACACGCAGATGCTACCACTTCACCTTCAGATTACACAAACAAAGACTCACTGTGCTCACCAGTGCCTGAAGCTATCGCCTCTTTGGTGAAGCCGGCGGTGCCTCTTCACAGCCACTTCCGCTGCCTCCACACGCACAAACAATGTCGCCTGAGCCCGACCTCCATTAAAATACAGAACTTTCCTTGCCTCCAACGAAACTTGCCATGGAAACCGACATCCTGGAACCGCCTCTGTCTCATCATGCCAGCAAACCGACCTGCTCGAGCATTAGGCAGCAGCAGCAGCAAACACAGCGTGTGCCAAGAGGTGGTCCACAAACATAGAAGCGGCCCAGCCCAAATGGCAACGTTAGAGCTCATGACAATGTTGCAATCCGAAAAAACAAAGTCTCAGCCCACTAACACGCCATACAAACGGGCGCAGCGCACTACTGACCTAGTTCATATGATCTGACCTGACACCGGGCGAACCGCCGGGCGGTCACGTGCGTCGCATACTTGTTTACAAGCTGCTTGCAGCATCTTGGATCAACCGAGGCAGCTCAGATTCATCTCGATCGCGTGTAGCATCTCAATGGAAAATCAACCGTTGACCAGTACATCCACTTGTATGATATGTTTTTTATTTTTTTATTAGGCCGGCAGTAGTATAATTTTTCTACTCTCAAGAAATTTCGAACTTTTTAGAATAAAATTAACTCCAACACAATGTGGTTCCAAATCCACTAGAATCCTTGTAGAATAGTCAAGTATTTTATTTGCATTGTTCTTCAAGCTAAATACACAATCTTTTTCTTCAAGTTAAATACCTCAATCCTGAACACAACAATCTTTTTCTTCAAGTTAAAATCAGAGCAAGAGTTTTTTAGTCATTCAACAATGAGATAATCAAATACAGTAAATCATCAGATGCCCAAACATACAGCCAAAATTGCAAACGAGAAACAAATATCACCTAGCAACAAATATGAACTCTCGCGTGGCTAAGGATGATCGAAACCACATCGCGCACACCAAAGCACCCTCACTGCCCGAACACACCACACATCTGCTCGCTCTAACCCTTGCGCACCACACACATCGTGTGTTAGCGTGTAGTGTGTACCAGTGAACTGTAACCAACCAAAGGCAAGAACCACTGCCTGCCCCGTATGCCAATCACACGGTTGCCATGAAACCCACCGCTAAGGCGAGAAGCATGAGCACCGGGGCAGCCGCGGCAGCCGCGGCAGCCTTGGCCGACGATGGCTTCGCGCCTCCTCCCGCGCTCCCGCCCTGCTCAGCCGCCGCCGAGCCACCTGCACCGGCGACGGCCGGCGCGGACGCGGGCGCCAGCGCGGCGCCGGAGAGCGCGAGCTTGCCCTTGGCCTCGAGGTTGTCCTTGTCGAAGGCGTGCTTGGCGGGCGCGCCGGCGGTGACCGCGGAGCCCACCTGCCAGAGGTGGTTGACCACCTGGGTCCCGGGGGACAGCTGTAGCTTCCCGTAGAGCCGCACCTCCCCGGCGGCGGGCGCGGCGTCGGCGGCAAGTTCGGTGGGCCGGAACGCGATGGGCGTGGAGCGGGCCCCGAACGGCTTGTACCCCGTGATGTTGTAGGTGTTGACGGCGTAGGGCGCGGCGGGGGAGGGCTGGAACGCCACCAGCGCCTGCGCGCCCTTCATGCCGTCCCCCGTCGGGTTGACCGCCCACGACACCCACCCGGCGCCGCCCGCGCCCGCGGGCCGCGCCACGAACGCCACGGACAGGGACCCCGTCGTCGCGTCGTGGGTCCAGTGCAGCCTGGCGCCGAGCTTGGGGAGCGCCGCGCAGTGCGCGTAGCTCCGGCCCGCGGGGAATTTGTCGCCCTCGCACCCGGCGGCGGCGGCGCGCATTGCCATGGCCGTGAGGAGGACGGCCATGAAGGGAACGGCGCGCCGCCGGTGCTTCGGCGCCGTCGCGGAGGCCATAATAATCTTCTCGGACGACGGCGTGAAAACGCGGGCCGTGTGGGTCTAGGAGAAGGTCAATCGGGAGCTGGCCGGCGCGGTGAGTGCTGGAGTGCGCGAGGGTTTATATATAGCTGCGACTGCGAGGGGAGGGATCGGAACGACGACGACGCGCTCGAGATGGCCATGTGAGGCTGCAAGCGCGCGCGTGGTGCAGTGTATATGGCTGCTTAATTTTGGGAGATTTTCGTTTCACTATACGACCATTTCAGTTTCAGACAAGTTGCATTGTATGCTCTCGGCTCGCATGTGATCTGCAACGTCCACAACGAACTGGCGACAGATTTTCACTCTCAAACCTCTCGCAGCAAATGTCGCATTGCTTTGTTTGCGAGGCTCCACACATGGTCGAACGTGAGGCCGCCGCCCAATCATGCCGCCCGCCCGGGGGAGTGGAGAAAAAAATGGCATGTTATTACACGGCACACCTGACGTACGTGCACCCACGCGCAGGATTCAGCTCCAGGAACGTTTTCCATGCAATTTTTTTCTTCAAATATTTTCACTTTCAAAATTTTTACACTTGATTTTTCTTTCAGTTATTTCATAATTTTTTCTTTCAAAATTTTTCTCGTCAAAAAATTATCCATTTCCTTAAGTGTTTTCTCTGAAAAAAATTTTAACTGAGTTTTTTTTTGTTTGGATGTAAAAGTATTTTCTTCAAAAATTTTCATTTTTTCTTAATTTTTTTCTTTCAAATTTTTTCTCATCAAAATTTTCCGTTTCCTCAAAATTTTTGATAGAATTTTTTTCTGAATTTTTTTTTACCCCGCATGTTGAAAGGTTGACCCCCTGAAAAGAGAAAGACAATAACATCAGGTCCACACACATACTAAATAGGGAAAGTTGGAGGCCTGTGGGGAATCGACCGTACGGAAGCAATTTGGCGGGCGCCTGAAAATTAGAAAGCCCCCGACCACTAAAGTGGATATATCATATAGATAGACCCCACATAAATACAATTAGATAGATAGACATAGAGATATAAGACATAGATAGAGGAAGATTAAAGAGTAAAATATATGGGTGGTCCTCGAACTTGTCTCGATGTGTTATTTATGATCTCTAAACTCTCAAAATGAATTTTTAGATTTGATCTAAAAATGTATTTTGAAGATTTAAAAATGTATTTTAAGAGTTTAGAAACTTAGATGACACATCAGAATAAGTTTAAAGACTGTTGGTGTACTTTGCTTTAAATTTAAATATAGGTAAAAAGTAGAGTTACCAGGATGAATCCCTCCATGCCCATGCACACGGCGGCAAGGACTCCTACCGGACCTCCTCAAGGACAACGACACGACAGAAATAAACAACACTGACATTGGGTTCGAACAACGCAATGACCGCTGAAGACATCAGAAACAATGCACACATACAATCAGAGAGCAGCATCATACAAAATAAATTCTGACGTGGCATACAAGCCGGTTTCGGGCGATGGTGTGGCTGGGGTACGGTTCTGTGATTAGAGATGAAAGTGGTAAAGTAGTCGGAGCAGGGCCGGGGTTAGCTGGTCGTTGCCAGTACCTGCTTGATGCGTTTCACGCAGAGGTCCTTGCATGTCCGATGGGAGTCCGGGCAGCCGATCGATCGAAGAACTCGGAATGGCGCATGTGCTGGTCGAAACAGACTCTATGCTGCTGAAGACGGCACTGTAGAGCAAGTCTTTCGCCCTTGCATCGATCAGGGGCTTTGTTCTGGAGATTAAGAGTACTAGAACATTCGGCGCGCGATGCGCGCCCTACCATTTGAACAATCAAATTTCATTAGCTATAAGACAATAAAAAATAATAATTAAACTATGTGCATGTAATACAAAACCACCACATCGGGTAGCAAGCTTATCATCAACAATCCAACATGTTAATATAGGTGTTTATTCAGCATTTGAATCATAAATATTATAGCACATTCGAACACGAAGCTATCCTAGCCATCAAGTGTCTATCGAATAATGAATATTACAACACATCCGAATCCGAGCACCACCGGGCTCTCTTATGCATCAGGTGTCTATCCAGCATCTCAATAATGAACATCACAATGCATCCATCAGCATAGTTACATCCTAGCACTAGTTTATCCTATCATCAGGTGTTTGTCCAATATTTGGAGCATCAATACTACACCACATCCGTGCATCATAAATCTACATGCAGCAAGTATGCATAGCTACCAAATAATCTCGCTTTGCACGTCCAATCATGACAGTAGCAATAGAAATTGTGAACTGGAATGCGAGATAGAACTATATTTAATTCAACACTGTTCAGGTTGGGTATATACACTGATAATTAGCATATCAACTCCTGTGAGCAGGGTAAATCCAGCATACTTAGGTCGAGATCGACTCAACTTGTGCGGCCACACAATTCTTATGAGTTTGCTGGCTTCAGAACATGCATGATTGCCAATGGGCATAATGCATCAATATTTACTACAAAGAATAAAGTAACAGAAGAGTAATTCAAGTGCCACTTAATTATACATGTTCAGAAGGTTAGTTTGCTTCTATGTATGTAATAATAAAATATTATCATAAACCAACAAGCATACTGAAAATAATTACTGTTTGTTGTAGCTAGTTACAAGCTAAGTAGATCTCAGCGCAGGTGAATCTGAGATCACGCAAAGCTAAATTTGACGTGCTACCTATTTCACTGAAGCGGTTGTAGCCTTGCAGGCAAGGACTTTGTTAACATCCTAAAACATGAGTGATCTGAATCACATACAGATTAACAATTATCAATGATAGAAATAATATTCATCTAAGCAGTGTATATATGAGTGCAGAAGCTTACATGTATTTTATCGGAGTAATGCTCTATGATCAGAAAAGGTTCAGACTGCTTCTTCTCTGTAACATAAGAGCATGTTAGAAATCAGAGTCTTTAAATGCTATCTGCTTCTTAAGGAGAAAAATCCTATAGTTAATCATTGACCACTGAATCATGGAATAGCCGAATTCTATTTCTACCCATGGAATAAGAAAGCTTTTGAAACAAACAACAGCAAACAAATTCAATCAGAATTCATGAAGTTGATGTAACTAATAATTTTTGAAATAGTTATGTCAAAATGTAAGGACTCAATCACTTGAGAACTATGTTATAGGAGTCAGAGGTGACAGTACAAGATAATGTGAATCATTTTAAATAAGTTTCACAAGATAATATGAATCTTTTTAAATAGAGTTTTACAAATGGCATTACTGATTCAATAAAGATATCACCTCCTTTCCTATGCTCCATCTATCTCGTCTGCAGCATAATATATTCTTAGGACATACAATTCCCTTCCAAAACTGCAGATGATTTCAGAAATAAAAAAAGACGTTTGAACATCCATTCATCATAATATCACGAGTACGCATGACTACCAGGTATTCTTAATGCTTGTGCCTCACTTCTCATTTATGTGGATAATCGGTGTACATGAGATCCTGCTATAACTTCAATTCATTGTCAAAAGAAATTTTGACCTCCATATGTCATACAATGTGTGAACTGGGAAAGCAAAAATTAAGTTCAATTACAAACTGGATTGTAGATAGTCAGCCAGTTGTCAGAATATTATTAGTTTATTACTCTCAGTCTCACACAAAGATCTTTTGCCCCAAATGACTCGTCTCATTATCTAAAATATTGTTTCTCATGCATAAGTTCAAATGGGTCAGTACTCAGTACAGTATGCAGACAATGGATGCTAACACTGCAGAGTGCAGATGCCAACCTTAGTTTATAAATAAATAGGAGAATAGAAGATCAAAGTCAGAATGATCATATTCACTGCATATGCCAAATGACTCAGATCAGTAACAGAAGATAGAGAGATCAAAAAAGGAATGATAACCATAGCTGCATATGCCAAGCAAATACATCAGATCATTAAGAAGATAGTAGAGAGATCATAAAAGGAATGGCAATTATCATTGCTCATACCAAATGCCTCAGATCAGTAATGAAAGAACAGACATATGGATTGTAGCCGCATATGCCTAAATGCATCATTGCAAAAACATTAGTACTGTCATTTCATTAGCCCAAACCCTTCACATCATATTGTCATTTCATTAGTCCAAATGTGTGTATCACCTGATTGTTTTTGAGGCTTCAACCAGCGGATAATGAAAGGCAAGCAAGTCACAAATAAAAAAAGATAACTAATAACATCAGGGCACCAGAGAACATAATATATGGATCAGAAAAAGGAGATTAAGGGGGTTATTTCTCATTACTGTAGCAGCAACGCAACAAATTCAGGGATAGGCCCGGAATGGAGCAGTGCACGGATCTAGGCCTACAATGCACATTTCAGATGAAAAGTGATATGGGCAGATCTCATGGCAAAATAAAATGGAGAGGAAGGGGATGTGGATTACGACCTATGAGGAAGCCGTTGTGGTGTGATTGCAGGCTGGGAATTTGGGGGAAATCACTCGCTATCTGCAAAAGCGCGCCTGCAATCAATCACCCACGACAAAGCCCCAATAAATCTCATGAGATTTGCATCCAATGTCTACCAAATTAATTGAGAGGTGGGGATTGGGGGGAATCACTCACCTGTTTCTTGCGCATGGCACTGATCAATCAACACCTACACAGAAGTGAGGAGAGATTAGAGGAGGCCATGAGAGGGGAAGAATAGGAGAGAGGATACGGATGAGCTTGGCCTCACCTGCGAGAACAACAAAACGGAGCCAAAGGAGTTGCAGCGGCGGTGACCTACTGTTGCCAGCTGCGAGCGCCTTCTTCAATGGGAATGACCTCAGCGAGCTCGACGCGCAATGGCGGCGGGGAGGGGCGATCGAGGCAGGCGGGAGGAAGAAGGGGAGGGAGGTGGCGAAGAGAGAGAGAGGGCGGCGGCGGGAAACAGGAGGCACCAGCTGGGACCGACCCACTCGCCGCCCTATCGCCAGCAGCCAACCTCGACCCACCGCGACGCGCCCCCGTGGCCTTGTCTGCCTGCCACTCCAGCCCGCAGCAGTCCGTGCTGCGTCCGAGCTGGGCTGCCGTGCCCGCCCAAGCACCGGCATCGGCCAGACCGTGCTGCAGCGCGTCCAAGCTCGAGGTGGTGCAGGAGTTCTAGGCGGCGACGCCTAGGACCTAGCTGAGGAGCCAGGGTGAGGGCGGATGGAGGGGCAGCTTGGTGGAGGTCTGGAACAGATCTAGGCGAAGGAATTGGGAGCCGCTGCCCCCCCCCCCCCCCCCCCCCCCCCCGCGCCGGATCTGGATCCCACGGGAGCGGTCGGGGCGGCGGAGGCAAGCGGAGAGGGAGAACAGGAGGGGAGGCGGCGGCGGAGAGCCAGAGAGCTAGGAGAGAGAGAGGGCGAGGGAGTGGGGACGGTGAGGAGAAATTTGGGATTTGGCCATGGTCAAAAGTGGGCTTCGCTAGTTTGCCATAGTTTTCGTGGGCTTCGCTCTTTTGCCATTATGAAACGAGTGCATCCCGCTATAATGCTTTTTCATCATTTTCCTATTCATTTCTCAGTTTCTCCTTATTCCAGCAATCTGACCTGACCGTTTTGCCCTTTAGCATACCCTTATCCTCTCGTGAGTCATCAGGAGCACGTGAACCCCTCCTCTCTTTCTTATTTTCCTTTGCTGCTTGTGCCTATTCCCCTCTTCCGAGATCTCGCCTGGTCCCATGGCCGCCGCCACCCCCTGCACAGCACGACCATAGGGCTGGCGCCCCCTCCTATTCTGGTGCTCGTGCTTCCTTCCCTCTGCTGGTCCGCAGCAGCTAGATTTGGCCGCGATAGAGAGGGTCTGCATTGTGGATCTGCATCTGCAATAGAGGAGAAGGAAAGGTCATGAACTGCGATTGGGCTGATCTTGTTGCTGGGTAAGTCCTTTCTTCAATTTCTTACTCGTCGTGCTTCCGAGATCCATTAGTTAGTCCATCTAACTTAAGTGCACAGAAGCTTAGTTCGCTGCCTATCTAATCCTTTTTTTCTATAACCAATTTTTACTAGGCTCGATGGAGAGCCTGAGCATAGTTTAGTGCCAGTAGAAGCACCTGGTATAGTAGATGAAGCTTTACCTCCTGCAGTAGAGTTGCCAGCACAAATTATTGATTGGAATGCACTTGAAATAACTGAAATATATGATGAGTATGAAGGAAGGTTGGAAATCATCGAGGATGACCATGTGTTTCGACTTTTGGGTTTGAGAGATGAGGAAGAAAATGCCGAGAAGGCTAGAAAAGATGCAGGAATAGGTGGTATGCCTGCTGAGACGCCTGCTGATAAAGCATATTGCCATCTTGGAGTTGATACTTGTAACAGATCAGCCCATTGGGCCAGTGGGCCAAAAATGAATAGTGCTGGGCCGATGTTACTGTAGCAGACGGGGGTACTGTAGCTCGAGCACTGTAGCTGGATTGGGCCGGACCCAGTCTCGGGTACTGTAGCTCGGGTACTGTAGCACGTCTGGTACTGTAGCGCCGGGGTACTGTTCATCGCGGAACACTGTAGCTCGGAACGATGATCCCATACTGAAAGTTGAGAACGGAACAGACCAGCTTAAATAGCCGGTCGCGGGAAGCTAGTTAATTCCGGATCGATCCTTTTTGCGCGAAGCGAGGACGAAAGCGCAAGAGGATTAATTAGTAGGTGTGGTTTACTCAACTTGAAGAGTAGATCTTAGCCGTTATCCCGGGCCGGGTCGTTACAGTGGTATCAGAGCCGACTCTCGCGGTTTCACGGGTAGGTGTGGGTCACGGGCCCAGCATGTACACGGGCGTGTGCGGGTCAGTGCGCGGGCATCTGGGATGCGCCGTTAGCACTGGACGCACAGACGTGTACATGTGTTGATTGGCACTAGGACATACAGTCGTGAGCCAAGAGAGGAGATCCTGTTCCTGTCCCGTATGGGTAAGCTGGTTCGATGATTCGACGAGGACGTCGAATCCTAAAGGGTGGGTGATTGTAACAGATCAGCCCATTGGGCCAGTGGGCCAAAAATGAATAGTGCTGGGCCGATGTTACTGTAGCAGACGGGGGGTACTGTAGCTCGAGCACTGTAGCTGGATTGGGCCGGACCCAGTCTCGGGTACTGTAGCTCGGGTACTGTAGCACGTCTGGTACTGTAGCGCCGGGGTACTGTTCATCGCGGAACACTGTAGCTCGGAACATGATCCCATACTGAAAGTTGAGAACGGAACAGACCAGCTTAAATAGCCGGTCGCGGGAAGCTAGTTAATTCCGGATCGATCCTTTTTGCGCGAAGCGAGGACGAAAGCGCAAGAGGATTAATTAGTAGGTGTGGTTTACTCAACTTGAAGAGTAGATCTTAGCCGTTATCCCGGGCCGGGTCGTTACAATACTGCTGGGGCATCCCTACCCGTTGATGATTTCATACCATGGGAGAAGGAGATAGTGTATGATGCAAACAAGCCATGCATGAATATTGGGTCTGTATACCCCAGCATGAAAGAGTTCAGATTGGCTATGAGACAATTTGCCATCAATGAGGAGTTTGAGTTTGCCATTAAGAAAACTGACCGAACTAGATACATTGCTAATTGTAATGCAGATGATTGCCCTTGGCACATTGTTGGTAGAACGCAGCCTGATGGAAGAACTGTTATGGTATTGACTTGCTAACAATTTCTTTTGTATTTGTTGAGATTTTTGCTCTTTATTAGCTCCTAACAATTTGTTAATGACAGGTCACAGTATTGATTGCCCTGCACAAGTGTATGTCCAGTAGTAGGAGGAAGACTACTACAGCAACAAGTGCATGGGTTGCTTCAAAGGCTGTTCATATCCTTAGAAAGAAGGCAATGGGCACTAAAGAGTTGCAGCTGAGGTTGCAAGATGACCACAAGTGCACAATTCATTATGATACAGTGTGGAAGGGAAGACAAAAGGCTCTTGTAGAAGTGTATGGTAGCTGGGAAGATAGTTTTCAGCAGCTATTCAATTGGAAGGAAGAGGTCATGAAGCGGTCACCAGGTAGTATTATTGAGATTGATGTCAAGGTTGTTGCTGGTCAGGTGTACTTTCATAGATTTTTTTGTGCATTGGGTCCTTGCATTGAAGGCTTTAAAGAAGGATGTAGGCCATACCTTAGTGTAGACTCTACAGCACTTAATGGTAGGTGGAATGGGCATTTAGCTGCAGCCGCAGCACTAGATGGTCACAATTGGATGTATCCTGTCGCTTTTGGATTTATAGACTCTGAGACATCAGATAATTGGACTTGGTTTATGACAATGCTTCACAGAGCTATAGGAGATATGCCTACACTTGCTATTTGTTCCGATGCATGCAAAGGGTTAGAGAATGCAGTACAGGAAGTGTTCCCTCAAGCTGACCAAAGGGAATGCTTTAGACATCTTATGCAAAATTTCATCAGGAGATATGGTGGTGACACTCACTCTAAGATGTACCCTGCAGCAAGGGCATATAGAACTGAGGTGTTTCAACAGCACATGCAGTCAGTTTTAGAAGCATCTAGTGATGTGTTGGTATGGCTACAAACTCATCATTCATTCAAGTGGATGAGATGTGCCTTCAACAAAGAAATCAAGTGTGATTATGTCACAAATAACCTTGCAGAATGTTTTAACAATTGGATCAAAGACATAAAGGACCTACCTGTTTGTGAGCTAGCAGACAAGCTGAGAGAAATGATTATGGTGCTCTGGAACAAGAGGAGAAGTATTGGAGAAAAATTGACTGGTAACATTCTACCAGCTGTTATTCAACAACTAAAAGCAAAGACTAGAGGATTGGGACACTTGACAGTGGTGAAAGCAGACAATGTTCAAGGGGAGATATGGAATAATAGTAGTGGGTCCAGGAATGTTGTTAAGGCGCCTTTAAAAGAATGTACATGCTTGGAGTGGCAGCACACAGGGAAGCCATGCCAGCATGCTTTGGCATTACTAACAGCCCAGGAAAGGGATGTCAACCTAGAGGACTACGTACATGTCTACTACTCTGTGGAGAGGTTTCAAAATGCATACAAGAGATTAATTGAGCCACTGCCTGACAAGTCACACTGGCCACATGTAGAACTGCCTTTTGTTGTTGCAGCACCACTTGCTCCAAGGGGTGTAGGGAGGCAAAGGAAACTCAGGATCAAAAGCTTCCTTGAAGGTGGTGGCAGCAAAACTAGTAAATCTGGTGAGAAAAACAGTAGTAATGAGACTGATCCAGGAAAGAAACAAATGATTAGAGGGAAAATACAATGCAAAAGATGTGGAGAGTTGGGGCATGGTGAAACCAGCTACAAATGCTCTCTTAATGGAACAAAGAAAAGGAAGAGAAAACCAAGAAAAAATGCTACAAAAAGTTCTTCCAAAAGTTCTACTAAGAACAAAGCCAAGAAAGCAACCAAGACAAATGAAGAAGCTTCCACCAGTTCTATACCAACCCTGGAAACAATAATACAAAACAGCCCTGGTAGAGTTACTAGAAGGTATGCTGCTGGGATTATTCTCATCACAGTTTTTTTCTCATCATAGTTTTTTTCTCATCTTTTTTTTTCTACAGCCGACTTGCTATGCTGCAAAGAGGAGAAGGCACTAGTACCCAGCCCACAGTGGCAGCCTCACCCACCAAGCAAAAGACTGCAGCCAACAAAAGTCCTGCAAGGAAGCTGGCACCTAAGAGACTGAAGATTAATTGAGCTGTCAACTCCAAGTCTTAGCAATTCATGTACCTGTGAACTTAGTGTTTGTGATCTAAATGTACCTGTCAACTAAGTATCTGTGAGCTACTTGTGAACTCAGTATTTGTGAGCTAGCTACTTGTGAACTCAGTATTTGTGAGCTATTTGTGAACTCAGTACTCAGTATCTGTGAGCTATCTGTGATCTAAATGCAAGCAAGATATTGCTGCACATTGTGATACATGGCTCCTGTGGGCTTGCTGAATGTCAGAATATTGCAAGATAGAATATTGCATCACTGAAACATAATTATCATTGATAGAGAGTCATATCATTGATACAGAGTCATAGTTACAGATAAACTAATGAATCATTGATACATGGATGGCTTCATCACTTGACAAGTAACACTACTACACCAAAGAACATTACAACAGCTATGACAATGCAAATCAGCACCAAAAACTGAACCAAGTTGACCAACTTGTCAATCTTCCTCTCATCACACAGGCTGCTTGTGTTCTGAAATCCACTTGTAGAAGGGCAAACTTGATTCAGGTCTTGCTCCTTTGCAGCAAGTGCTTGCATCAGATTATTCTCCTTTGCAACAACAATCAACCTGTATTGTTCAAACCACCTGAAGAACCTGCATCTTCCAGGACCCTGCAACTAATAAAATACTACCAGTGAGCGTTTCATCAAATGCTAATTTAATTGAACCAAGTACCTGCAACTAACATGCTCATCGTATCTTATGCATTTGAAGAACACCCGGCCATTATTCTTCCATGATTTGCCCTCCACAACTTGATCCCCACACTCTGGGCATGCAATGAGAGGGAGTCCACTAAACCCTATAGGATATTGCGCGAGGGCGACGAAACAGCGGGGAGGGAAGCTACTGCTGCCCTGCGACATCCCCAAGACGGCTGCAGAACAAGCACTAGGTTAGGGTTTGAGGACCACAGCGGCTGCGCGAATGGGTTGTGAACTTGCCTGGGAGGACAAGAGGAGCCGCGTCGAGTTTGGGGATGGAGCGCCGCCCGCTCGCAGCCGGCACAGTGCGCAGGGAGAGCACCGCCCGCCCGCCGCCGACACCGTGCACAGGGAGTGCGCCGCCCGCCGTCAGCCAAGAAGACAAGAACAGGGGCGAGAAAGAAAGAGGCGGAACAGGGGCGAGAGGAGCTCTGCTCGTTCTGGAGATGGGATCGATGGGGCAGGGGTAGTAATGGAAGTTCACGTCAAAGAAAGTGTGGAAAAATACAAAATGAATTGAAAAGAGAAGAAAAGGCATTGTAGCGGGATGCACTCGTTTCATAATGGCAAAAGAACGAAGCCCACGAGAACAATGGCAAAGTGGCGAAGCCCAGTTTTGACAATGGCTAAATCCCAAATTTCTCGACGGTGAGGGAGAGAGTAGGGTTGGGGAGCGGGAGGGGTTTTTCGCAAATATGCCTTGCGGTGTGAATTTTTTCTTCTTCGTGTTGAATTAAATTGTAGTACAAGGATTTATATCAAAAATATATGAACACAATTTTTGATCATTTTGGACTTACTGCACTGAGTTGCAATTTTTAAAAATATGGAGGATGTTTTTGCAAAAAAGCCCGACGTCGCGGTGATCGACACGCGTCCGATTTTTTCCGTGCGATGCGGGGAGGAGGGCAAATAGGAGTGGATTTTAAACATTCCGATTTTGTTCTGTGCTTTCAGTTCCTTTTCCATCCTCTACTGTCCTAGAGAATCTAATAGGTTGCGCACGAGCTAGGTTGCGGCGACTGGATGTAACTGTCCTTCTGAAGTCCTGACGATCCCGTCTGCTGGGATGGCGCGCTCACAGGCGTACGTTCGGTCTGCTTTGGTGGCTAGTGATGTCACTGAGCCGATAATCCTTCCAAAAAAAAAACAACTCACTGACCCGATAAGTTAATGGAACGGAATTTCCTTAAAAAACAATGCACACACATTTGCACGAAGACGTCACTACCATTTCCACTCTATTGTCCACAAGAACTGCTTACGCGACGGTGGACGTCCTTTCCCGATGACAATGCAACGCCATTCGAAGGCTCAGGCAATTGCCAAGAAGCCCGCGAATGCCAGAAGCATGAGCACCGGAGCAGAAATGTAAGTGGCCGCCGCCTCCCCCGTCGGCTTAGAAACAGACGGGGCAACGCCTCCGCTGCTGTTCTTAGCTGACGAGCCGCCGGGCGCCGGTGCTGCCGTTGGCGGCTCCGGCGCCGGCCCGAGCACGCTGCCGCCCGAGAGCAAGAGCCTGCCCCTGGCGTCCAGATTCTCCTCGGCCAGCGCGTGCTTAACCGGCGCACCGCCGGCCACGGTGGACCCCATGTTCCAGATGTGGTTCACAATTTCCATCCCCTGGTGCAGCTGCAGCTTGCCGTAGAGGAGCACCTTCCCGGCGCTCTCGTCGGCAGCGAGGTCCATGGCCTTATACGCGATGGGCGTCGGGTCCGCGCCGAGCGCGCGGTGGCCGGTGAGGTTGTAGGTGTTGACGACGTACGCCGGCGGGTTGCCGCGCTTGAAGGCGACGAGCGCCTGCGCGCCCTTCATGCCGTCGCCCGTGGGGTTGAGCGCCCACGACACCCACCCGCCGCCGCCGTCGGCGCCCGCCGGCGCCTTGGCCACGAACGCCAGGGACAGCAGCGCGGTCTTGGCGTCGTAGGTCCAGTGCAGCGTGGCGCCGAGCTGCGCGAGCGCGGCGCAGTGCGCGTAGCTCCTGTTCGCGGGGAGCTTGTCATCGTCCGCGCAGCTGCCGGCGGCCGCCGCGGCGCGCGTTGTCGTCGCCAACGACGAGGCCAAGAGGAGGACGGCGGGCAGCAGGAGGAGGGTGCCGCCACGGTGCTGCGTCGCAGAGGTCATCTCGCACGGCGTGGAGGAGTGCGACAAAAGGAGTACGCGAGTGGTGGTTTATACTATCTCCATCCAAAATTACAATTCGTTTTGACTTCTCTAGCTACATATATTTTGCTATGCGCCTAGATGCACACTATGTCTAGATACGTAGCGAAAACTATGTTTTTAAAAAAATCAAAACGAATTGTAATTTGGAACCGAGCAAGTATAGGGAGCTGGAATTTTAGATTTTTTTTGACGATTGGCTGCATAATGGAGATCGTTATGATCGTTTTGGAAGTTGATTTTGTAATCTAAATGATAATAATTGACGAGTTGGTTCATTATATATATACAAAGCATACGTCCACACTCTGATCCACAGGATTGTGTGGCGGCAAGAATTTTGGTTCTCTTTGTAGGTTGCATCATCGTTTGGCACATTTCATTTTTATTAATGCTCTCTTAGATCATGCCCTAAAAAATGCTCTCTTAGATCACAACTGCAAGTGGTTTAAGGATATTGAAATGATCTATAAATTAAATGGCAATTCTACTCTAAATGAATCTAAATAAAAATGTTAGCTGTATGTCATGAATGTTAAATCTAATAATAGTGGTTTTATATTGCTCATCTATCTAATTCTTCAATGCCTGATGGTTAAAATGGAAAATATTGTTTCTTTTATTTATCTAGAATAGAAAGAACGAAAAATGTTGACATACAGGAATCATAAATTGAAACGAAATGACTTATATTTACAACCCATGAAAGTAGGCCCAAAATGTTAAATTTAAGTAAGAAGCATGCAGAAAAAGTAACTTGAGATTTAAGAATGGGCATACATGATGGGTCTTTAGTTTCTTTGTTAATTATGAGGAGTCAATTAGTGCTAGTGGAAGCACAAATTTATCCGATACCGTAGCATGCATTTTTTTTAAACGAAACGGATAGGAGAGCTTCTGATTGTATTTAAAAAGTAGATAAAAACTAGTTAGACCGGGTAATATAATAGAGCAACAAGTTCACACTAACACAAAAAAAACAAAGCTAACAACAGTACCTCGACGTGCACGGTAGTTGGGCGGCTTGATTTTGAGATGGTCTTGACTAAAAAAAATTCCATCTTTTTTGCAAGATTTTCATCTGGGGTGCATGAATTAGCTTTTACATGTGTCATCATCGTCAAGTAAAACAACAATTATATTTATCTTTAGTCGTGAAAGTAACTATTAAGATATCGTATACCAATAGCGAATTATCCAAATTAAAACAGCACCGTTAAGGACTTAAACCCGATAGCTTTGACTCTATAGTTAGAAATGCCACCAAGCAATATACTCCTTGGTCATAATATACTATGCAACCAAAGTATATAAAATTTTCCATGTATCCTCAAGTAAACTTTAAGAAACACCAGCCATATCATTTTAAAAAAAATTGAATCAAAATATTAAAAATTATTGAAGCTTAACAAGCTAATTGTACTTAAAATAACTAATCTATACTCCAATAGAAATTGAACTGAAAATATGATGAGCTAGCTGAAAGAGTGTATGGGCAGCTCACTTCACTTATACTCTGAGAGCTTGAGATGAAAAACTTGAAAAGTTTGTTATCTAGCTGCGAAATTGGCTCTATTGAGCGTGAAGTCCAATCATGCATGGCGGGGCTAAGATTGCAGACAAAAGTGGAATTACTCAGGAATGCTAAACTAGCTCACTCAAGCCCTAATTGGATGTGATGCATTCGTGGATGGCAATGCAAGGTGAATGTATATCTAAGGACCGAATGTTTATTTCATTATTTGGGACCCTTGCTAGTTGAACAGTGAAGATCGAGCGTGCGATCCACGAGAAAGTGTGTTGTGAGCCTGTGCACTAGGTGAGGGGGACTTGAGAGTTGAAACTCGAAGACCCTTGATCTTTATTGATTTGTTAACGATGGAGATGCCATTTCACTCGCTTAATAGGGATGGCATGGGTTGCCCTATCATCTTTCCGCAATTACCTTTTACCATTTCTTGTACCGTGCACATGACCATGGATTGAGGATTTTTTTCATTTTTTATATTTAAAAAAATTAAAATTTCAAAAATATATGGCGGTTTCGAAAAATTTCAAAACTATACCCCTGTCGCCCCCTGCCTGGGCGACAGGGGGCCTGTCGCCCCCTGGCTGGGCGACATGACCTAAATGTAAAAAAAAATTACATTTAGGTCCTGACACCCGGGATGCATTAAACAGCGAACTTGTAAAATCGATATAAAATCGTAGAAAAATCAGAAAAATACAAACTCAACTGTCCTGGATTCTATGAAACAAGATCTACAACTTTTGTTATATAAAGTTTTTCATTTGATCAATGTATCTTGCTCTATTTTAAATACTAGTTTAATGCACTTTTATTTAAATCTCAAGATCCATCCTTTGGATGCAGGTCACCTTTGGCCAGAGTGTTGCATATAGTGAGCATAGGCTTGTACAAAATTGGTAGATCCAGAAAACATTTCTAGAATAAGTTTTTAAATTAAATCTTGCAATATGTCTAGTTTAAATGGGTTATTTATCCATGCTGCTATACTGAGTTTTAGAAGCCATAACTTTTACAGTACCATTATTTTATTTCCTAAGAGCTATAAAAAAAGTTTGGTAAATTTTAGATAAGCACAACTAGACCAAATGAATTATGACTAAGGTAAATGCACTAAATCAAGAAAAATAGTTCTTGTACCTAGAAAAATTTGAAATAATTCATTTGGTCTAGTTGTGCTTATCTAAACTTTACCAAACTTTTTTTGTAGCTCTTAGGAAATAAAATAATGGTACTGTAAAAGTTATGGCTTCTAAAACTCAGTATAGCAGCATGGATAAATAACTCATTTAAACTAGACATATTGCAAGATTTAATTTAAAAACTTATTCTAGAAATGTTTTCTGGGCCTACCAATTTTTTACAAGCCTATGCTTACCATATGCAACACTCTGGCCAAAGATGACATGCATCCAAAGGATGGATCTTGAGATTTAAATAAAAGTGCATTAAACTAGTATTTAAAATAGAGCAAGATACATTGATCAAATGAAAAACTTTATATAACAAAAGTTGTAGATCTTGTTTCATAGAATCTAGAACAGTTGATTTTGTATTTTTCCGATTTTTCTAAGATTTTATATCTATTTTACAAGTTTGTTGTTTAATGCGTCCCGGGTGCCAGGACCTAAATGTAATTTTTTTTACATTTAGGTCCTGTCGCCCAGCCAGAGGGCGATAGGCTCCCTGTCGCCCAGGCAAGGGGCGACAGGGGTATAGTTTTGAAATTTTTCGAAACCGCCATATATTTTTGAAATTTTAATTTTTTTAAATACAAAAATGAAAAAAATTGACTAGCAAGACCGGGCCCTCTATCACTATGGGCCTCGTAGTATTCAATCAATATTTTTTTGGGCTCCAATGCAAGAGGTTTCATGGTCCATTAGTATGCATGGCTATAGATTGACTAGCAAGACAGGGCCGCTATCGCTACGGGCCTTGTAGTTTCCAATCAATATTTTCTTGGGCTCCAATTAATGCAAGAGGTTTCATAGCCCATTAGTATGTGCATATCACCAGACAACTCTCAGCCTAGAGCTTTTTACCATTTTGCCATGTTGTGTACGTCTCAACCAATTCTGAGCTTTAAATAGGTCCTAATCTTTAATCCACATCATGGTTGCTAAGAATTAACAATAATTTCATGCTTTTAGCACTGTCATTGAGTGGAAGTGGCCATACACTGATAGCAAGCCAATTGATTTGTTAAGCCTGCGATGAAGGTTCAGTGGGAAATTTATTTACATGGATGCATATACATGGAACTCTTCAAAGGGATTTCACTTCCACGAGGTTAGTCATTTTAATTTGTTTTAAAGTGCACACACTAAACCGTCCATAAGTACCATTCATGCACATAGATACAATGTTTGTTAATTTGTTTCAACAGAATGCATGCAAGTGCAATGCAACTAAAGTAACTTTTACAGTGACATTCAACCAAATTTGTACATTTTCTTCAAAAACCAGGGATAGATGACCGTGATATGTTACTTTGTGAAGGCACCAGGTCATTCTGCTCTTGTTTTATTAGGCGCCATAATTAGTAGCACAGTGAGTTAAGGTATGACACAAAAGTGATAGGGTAATGCCAAAATGCATGCAATTTGCATTATCTTTTCTAAACAGAAAGCTGGTAATAAAATCCACAACCAACAACCTCACTGGAATTTAATTAAATTTAATTTAGCTAGCAGCAGAGAGCGCCCAATAAGTTAAAATGCCAGCTCATGCTTTTTGTATGCATGTTCGAGCATACATTCTTCTGAGATACCTTCTTATTATAGTGGTACCAATATGATTTTCTTGTCTCGGTTTGCCTAATATATTTTACCCCGTACATCTCGTGCTTCTTTTTTTGGTTTGATAGATACTTGGTTACAACATGCTTTCCTAGATGCAATTGCTGAATTGTTTAGGAGGTTACAACCTAATGACCATTCATCACTATATCTTTCATCACTATTTTTCCTATCAAGCTCAAACTATTTCATTCAGTACAGTTTCTTAGAGGAATGCGAACTTCAACATCTATTTTTGATAGATGAAATGATATTAATAGTTCACATCTATTTTAATGTAAACTATTGTCACTATTACAATGGCTAATAATAAAAAGTGGACAATTATTGGGATATTTAGGCATTGCCACGCTATCTAGGCATATCTTTATCTCGCATCATCTCGTGTTATTCTATCACGATATATATATATATATATATATATATATATATATATATATATATATATATGTGTGTGTGTGTGTGTGTAACTATTCCGCTTTTATCCTCTAACGGTGTTTGGTCGCATGTGTTCCGTTGATGGATCAAGGATCCAGAATGTTCCATAGACCCCATAAATACCGCCTTGGCGCTCCCTGGATACATCCATTCCCAATTCTCAAACTATGCTTGTCTATGCCTCGCACCACCCCTACCTAGATATTACGAGAGCCTTTACTCAGGAAGAACATCTCCTGTGCAGATCTTGTGTAGGATTCTCTAGTCTCCTACCTTTGCCCTACTTGGCTATAGTTATCGACACACTCATGATCCATGGGGAGCCACCACTGATGAGATCTACATCACAATCCAAGGTACATAACAAAACTAATTCCACTCTTCCAACTTATTATTACCATGTACCATATGAGATCTGATTTCAGACGGTGGAACAACTTGCCCATCCTATCCACCGGCCTACCATTTGTTGTGCTGAAATCGATCGATCGATGTACCATAAGGTTGCATAGCCCGGTTTCCTTCTTCATCTTAAGTGTTCGCTCGTCGGTTCTGATGCGTTCGCTAGTGGGCTTCTAGGTTTGGGGTCTCCTCTCCCTAGAGGACCTAGATGAAGGGAGAAAGAGGCTCATCCAAGCGACGACATCAACAGGTTGCAGAGAGAGAGGAGAGATGGTGGGGTATTGTTTAATTGGGTAGCAGGTGACAGTTGGTGGGGAGGGTTAGGGTAGAGGAACCGCCCACTATGTGATTCAAGAAGGATAAGGAGGACGGTGGAGACAATAGAGGGAGGCAGGCGATGGAAGAGGAGGTACTAGTGAGCTGGTGGCCACAACGCCAGTGGAGGCACCATAGGACATAGATAGAGGAGGTCAAAAGGTAGGGATGGGTGAGCACTGCTATAAGAGCGTGAGCTTCTAGTGGTGGTGTAGGGCAAGAAGGCAGGGTATAAATTGGGTCATGCACCGACTGACCTTTGGCTTCTAGGTTGATCAATTGATGCATAGGACTAAACCCTCAAAAATCGAAATAGCTAGGGTTGCAACCTAGCATGTGGTTAGTACTAACACTCTGACAGTGAGACGCCCCCATAGGCCCAGGTTTGCACGCCGACTATTGCCCATGGAGGATGTTCAAGGGGCCTAAGAGCTCACATGTTGCCTAATTTCCCGAATGAATCACTTATCTCACTTACTCCCTCTATCTCTCTTTAGATCTGTTGGGTGCATGCATGGACAAATCCAGCAGCTTTATAAACAAAAATTATTCTTTCATATGGACATGAAGAATTATGCCCAAAGGTAACGAATCCTCCATAAAAAATGCTCTTCGTAAATTAATTTAGCCTTTTTGTTGGACTTGATCACCAAGAAAATGTATCTAGATTTGGTAACAATAATTTTGCAGTGGCGGTGTGCTTGGGGTTTCGATCTCCATTATTGGATCAACAATACCCGGACAAACAGTCATCCTCCATTGCCAAATTAAATTAGCCTCAAGATTTGAGGACACTAAACGGTAAGTAGTTTTCATGCTTAAATCCTTTACAAATAGCATACAAACATTTATATGTAGTACATCTATTGGTGTCCCGACCCGGGGGGCCGGATCCCAATTAGTAAATGCTGCGTGTTTCCTCGTCCCAGATGATGATGCAAGAGACAACACAGTAACACACGGTTTATCCTGGTTCCGGCCGCGGGGCCGTACGTCCAGCAAAGAGGGTGTGCGAGGGCACTGTATTATCTTGCACCCGATGTGCTTGTAGTAGGGGGTACAAGCGAAGCGAGAGAGGGAGGAAGGCTCCCAAGTCTCTGCTAGAAGAGGGGTTGAACGGGGCGAATAGGGATGCCGGAGCGTGGGTGATGATGGATCTCGTCTAGGAGCGTCTGAGCGTCCCGTCTAAAGGTAGCCCGCCTCCTCCCTTTATAGTCACAAGGAGGGGCGGCGCACATGAGTGGGGGCGTGGAAGTCGTCGTATTCCCCCGAATCACGGGGTACAGTGGCCGGATACTGTAGAAAGTACACTGTGGGGCATGGTGTTGGGCGTGCGTATCGTCCTTGGTCTTGCGGAGATCGTGCCGGCGTCCTTCCAGTCCTTGCGGGCGGCGTGGTCGTCGCTGCTGGAGGTACGGTCTTCCGTATGTGGCGTTCCGTGGGCCCGGCAGGTCAGGGTCCTGCGTGCCCCAGCGGTGGCGAGGCACACGGCGGTCCTGGACCCCCTGGACGGAGTGCTGGCGTGCACCCTAGGAGGTCCGGGAGACACGTGGAGGTCCCGGACCCCTTGAGGGGGGAGGTCCGGGACTTCAGCTGAGTGTGCTGAGCATCCCTCGAGGGGGGTACGTGGCGTCGCCCGGTCCTTTCCCAAGCAGGAGGTGGGTCCGGGGCCATGCGTGTGATGAGGTGGAGTCCGGTCAACCGGAGTTGGCGGAATAGTAACGGGAGCAGTGCCAAGCGCGTCTTGTCCTGTACCGCAGGTTTCACAGTGCCACCACAGTGTACGGGATGGTGGAGCAGTGACTGAAGGTGATGGATGGGACTCCTGTCACAGCTACTGTGGGAATGGCGGCCCGACGCCGCCCGTCCTGAGCACTGTGGAAGAGTGATGGGCATTAAATGCCTCCGTTCGTCCCTTGTGCTGAAGGGTGGCCTCGAGCGAGGCGGAGATGTGTTGCGCGGTCGAGGGTCTCGAGGGGAGCCCTCGAGCGAGGCAGAGATGAGCTTCCCGCTCGAGGATAGTTTGCTACCCTCGAGCGAGGCGGGGATGCATTGCGCGATCGAGAGTCCCGAGGGGAGCCCTCGAGCAAGGCGGAGATGCGTTACTTGCTCGAGGGTAGATTCGCTACCCTCGAGCGAGGCGGAGATTGCCCGTCGGGCCTGAGAGGGGTTCGAATGATCCACATGCTAGGCTTCTTTGAGTCCTTTCCTTTCTTCCACAGTGGGCTGCGGGCCTTCGTGGGCTCAGTCGCTTAACATGTGTTTGCGTTTTTCAGGGTGATCTTAGTACCCCGATTAGGGTGTCCCTAATCGTGGTACCCGACAGTAGCCCCCGAGGCTTTGGTCGAGTCAACGGATTCGGCCAAAGGGTGATTCGGCAATTTCTCTCTTGACGTGATCGGACAAAGTCGTGCACCTGCTAGGCGCGCCTGAGCGCGGGCCCGGCGGATGTGACAACTCGTCGGTCGGAGTAGTGCGCCTGCGGGGAGGATACTCCGAGGCGCGCGCCTCTTTGTTTGTTTGTTCCAAGGACAAGACGTGTCCGCACGCTGAGGGGGGCCAGGGTGACGACGGCGCCTGCTGCTCGACAACTGGCGCTTTCGTCGCACTGTCCCGCACTTGGGGCCTTGGCCCTGCCTTCCCTGGTTGCCTTGCGGCGCGCCGTTTGAGGGCGGTCGGCCTGAGCCGATGCTGCACCGCTTCAGCGTTCAGGGGCTCAGCTCTGCTTTATTTCGTTCGGGTGCGTCTCGGCGCGGTAACCGAGGGCATCCTTTGCTCGTGGATTGCTGCGCCGTCACGGGCAATCCAAACCTTCGCTCTTCGACAAGCTTGAAGCTTGGTGCCTGGCGCAGCTATAAATAGGGGTCGTGGGGTTCCCTTTCCTCTCCAACCTCCCAGCCCTTTCTTCCAGCATCGCCTAAATCTTGTAATGTTTTCCTTTGCCTTTCGTGACCGGCCCCCAGATGGGGTGGCCTGGCTGGCCTGGCTTTTTAGGCTTTGGTGCTAGAAGAATGCTTGCGAGCGGTGGGGGAAGACCGGAGTGGGCGTGCGCACCATCCCTCAGCTTAAGTGGGATCAGCGGAAGAGCATTGGGCCCGTGGGGTTCTGCTCCTGCGATGTCCCCTAGCCTGAAGGGGGATGGAGATGCCTAACCGTGGCGCTGGCGCCAGGTCTGGTGGCTGTTCTTCGCATCGCCCCCCCGGCAACAAGGTTGCTCTCGGGGAGACGGTGCGGAGAGCGCTGTCCGCCAGCTCGACCCCCCGCGTGGTCTTCGGTGGAGGAGACGCTAGAAGAAGGCTTGCGAGGAGAGCATCCCGCTGGACCCGTGCGGCCTGGGGGCTACTTCTCGCATCCCTAGCAGCCTGGCCGTTGCGTCAGCCAGGGGCTCGGTGCCTTTCTTCGTCGCTCGCTCCTCCCCAAGACAGGGAAAATTGCCACGTAGGTGGCAACGTGTTTGTATCTTTCGACGGCCTCGCGCCGGTAACCCTTTGTAATCTTTATTTGCATTGAGCAATAAAGTCCCTCTTTCCTTTGTACGGGAAGTATGATCGAGGGTATAGGGGCGTACAGAGAGTTATGACCCTCGAATATGCGTGAAGTCTCCTTCCGGGGGCGCGTCAGCGCACCCGCGGGTGTAGCCCCCGAGGCCTTGGAGGAGAGTTTGTGCTCGTCCGAGGGCTATAAACGTTGTCCCACTTGGTTGCCTCACCGGGATGGCCGTCCAGCGTCTTTTTTCAGCCGGCAACGGCACTCTTTCAGCCGCCCTCGGCATTCTCCGTGCTGGTACAGCGACCCGGCGTTCAGCTTAATCATCAGAGGAGCGTACGTTAATAGCGGGGGGTCTGGTTATACACGTGGAGCTTCATAATTGACTTTCGTCGACTTATTCGAGGGTGCGGTTTAAACCGTAGTGTGCGAGGAGCCCCCGAGCCTAGGCTCGTGTGAAGGCATTCAGGGGAACCCTCGACTTTGATTACGACCCTCGTCGCCCTTCCGCAGGGAGGAGGGGTGAAGCCCACCATGCTACCCATGCCCGGGCAGCGAGCAATGGCTGCTTCGGTGAGCTATTAGCGGGTAGTTCAAGCGGACGTCCGTGCCCCGTTCGATAGGGGTCGGCTCGTGGTCCATGGACACGTCTCATAGAGCGCTCGCGAGGGTTCGCTAGGCGGGGCTCGGATCCATTCGATAGGATCCGAGGGCTCGATGCTCTCCCTCGATGGGATCCCCCTTCTAGGCACCCTCGACTAGCCTTGAACACTGCGTAGGATGTCTCGAACTCCGCATTCGAGGGTGGCTTGTACGGCGCATCCCTGCAGTCCCTGACTCTAGTGATCTGGGGCGCCTGTCAAACCTTCGAAGGGCCAGGCTTCGAACCCCTGATTAGTAAGGCCTCGAAATGCGATTCCTTCGAGGGTAAAGGGACCTCTGAAGGAATATTCCATCATGATTCGAAAACGACGAAGAGTCGCGAGTCACGCGCGCGGGTCTTCCGCTGGTGGTAGGCGACGTGGCCCGATTCGTGCGGTGCGGTGCGGGCGCGCCTTTTCAGGCGGCAGCCTCGGGTAGATGAAGCGGCGTGGGCGGCGGCTGACAGATGGGATAGTGCAACAGTCGCGCCGTGCCCGCCGGTTACCGTGCCGCAGTTATTGCTGTGTGTGCACGTGGGAGACTCCGTGGTCGTGGGGGCCAGCCGTCAGCGACAGCAAATTTTACCGCATTCAATGCGGCAGATTCGGGCTGAGGTGGCGGACCCGCTCATCGTGGTGAATAAAAACGAAAAGAAGGGGGATGTTTGGGCTCACCCGGCTGTTTGCCTTCATCTCACTTTGCCTTCTCCGCCTCCCCTGCATCCTGAGCTCGTAGCCAAGAGCGAAAGGGAGGAAGAAGAAGGCGAGGAAGAGAGAGAGAGAGAGAGAACCTTAGCCATCCCGGAGCATTCATTCCCCCGTCCACCCTTGACTCGGAGAGATGTCGGACATCCAGGAGCCATTGCCGTGGGGGAAATCCTCCGCCACCGTGGCGGTTCTGGAGCAGTTGGTCGCCGACCGGCTGCTCCCGCGGATCACCGACTCGGGGGCGCCGGCGTGGATTTCCCCGCATCCGGACAAGACCGAGCTGAAGCCCCCGCAAGGCTACGTCGTGAGCTTCGTACGCTTTCATGAGCGAGGCTTCGGCGTCCCCGTCAGCAGGTTCATGCGGGCGCTGTGCGACTATTATGGAGCGGAGCTTCACAACTTCAGCCCCAACTCCATCTCGCAGGCGGCGGTCTTCGTCCCCGTCTGCGAGGGGTACCTCGGGATAGAAGTGCACTGGGATCTCTGGATCCACCTGTTCTGCGGCGAACTCTTCATCGAGAGTGGGTGGGGCCAACCGAGGTGGTTCGCGCGCGCCGGCGGCCTGACGTTCCACATGCGTCACTCCCGGAGGAACCTCTACATCCACAACAAGATGATGACAAACAACGTCGGGTGGAGCCGAGAGTGGTTCTATCTTCGAAACTGCGGCGGCGCGCTCCCGGCATTCACCAACAGGGTGCTCCGGGAGCGGCCACCGAAGTGGGATTGGGGGGTGTCGCCCCCAGCACAACAAGACAAGCTCGAAGTCCTCACCGACGCGCTGGCGCATCTGGCATGGAAGGGGTTGACGGCGGCGGCCGTCATCGCAAACTTCCACCGGCAGAGGGTGATCCCTCTCGTGGAAAGGGCCCTGCCGATCTTCCAGCTCACCCCCGGGAGCCAGGTTGAGGGCTCGAGGACGTCGTACAAGCTGCTCTCCCGCACCACGACCGCCCGGAGAGCAAAGTACGCAGTGGCGGAGTTCCCCCAAAATCCTGAGGATCTTTGGAGGATCAAGATGCGCCCCGAGACGGGGTACATTTCTCTGGTAAGTTTTGACTTCGAATCCGGTGTGTGTTGTGTAGCCCCCTTTTCCGGACTCCATCTCCGTCGTGCTTTGCAGGGGTTGAGGTACGGTACCACAAAGCCCCCGGTCCGGAACAACGCCTGATCAACCGCCTCCACGCGGAGAATATGAAAAGGCAGAAGGACGCGGCAGAGGCGAAGGTTAAGAGGAAGAGGAAAAGGAAAGCGAAGCACGACAAGGCGTGCAAGCTTGCTCGTGCGGAGGGGAAGCCGCGGCCCGCCACGCCCGAGTCCTCGGAGGAGGACGAGGAGGAGGCCTCGGATGCCGAGGACCACGCTCTAGGGAGCGACGAGGCTGCAGCGGGTGTGAGCCCCCCGCCAACCTACCAGTGGGACGATGACGAGGGGGCGCCGGCAGCGGCAGAAGAAACAAGGGTCGTGGCGGAGCCATCAGCGGGCCCATCCCTCGAGGGTGCGGAGCGGGAGCCGTCGCCTCCGGCAGCCGGTGAGGAGAGGCCCGCGCCCCAGGTGCTGATCCGCGGCGACGAGGTTGCGGTGGGCGCGGAGTCGTCCGCGCTGGCAGCCTCGAGTCACCAGGCCGACACGAGGGGGGCACCCTCGGTGCAGTCTTCGAGGGGCGGCACGGTGCCTCGGGCCCGAAGAAGCGCCACGAGGAAGCGAAGCATGAGCGCTCGATCCAGGTAAGTAAACTTGGGTTTCGTTTTAGTTGTGTGTTTTGTCGATTTCTCGATCCTGTTGTCCTTAACTTCCGTTCCTCGATTTCCAGCCCTGGGGCCGTCGCCAAGGATGCGGTGCAGCTTGCCCCGGCTAAGGCCCTCAAGACCGGGGCACGCAGCACGCCACACACGGCGCCACAGCCCCTGCCTGCCGTGGACCTCGTGGCGGAGGCGGCGAAGCTGCGGGCGGCTGTGGCCCGAGGGGCCCAGGCGGCCCAGCAAGCCCGAGTACAGAAGGAGGGCGACGCCGGTCAGAGCGGTGCCGAAGCAGCCGCTCAGGCTGACGACGTTGAGGAGACCGGCCGGGGCGGTGCCGGTGGCGCCGCCCGGGCCGTCATTGAAGTTGAGGCCGGTCAGGGTGACGCGGCCAGCGCCGCCCGACCGGATATGGGAGGAGAAATTGGCGGGGGCGCGCAGGAGTGCCCTGCCGACCATGCGGAAGAGGAGGCCCTCATCCTCGAGCCCCTGAGGGCTGAGGCCGAGGGCGTCAAAGAGGAAGAGACGGCGCAAGGGGCGCCAGTGGTGGAAGGAGCCCCCGTCTCGGAGCCCACCGAGGCCCGGGACGAGGGTATCGTCGCGGTAGTGCCCGTGCCAACGGCGCATGGGAGCGTGGCGGCAGTGGTGGAGCTGCCGGACAGCAGCGAGGAGTACGGGGACTCGATGGATATTGACCCCGCTGCTGCGGCAAGTGCCGCCGCGCATATCACCGAGTTCGCGTCGGCCAGCGCGGGCGTGCTCGAGGCGGGGACGTCCGAGGGGCGTCATCTCGGGGCGATCGTCCCGTCCGGGATCCCCTCAGAGTTCCTCCGCAAGGAGCAAGAGGAGGAGGAGACCTGGAACACGCAGTTTGGCGTCGGCCGCGATATCCTACAAGCTCTCGACCGCGCGTTCCAGCTCCATCAGGGGGCGGATTACCAGGTTAGCCAGGTAAATGCTTTCCCTTGAAAATTTCTCGGATTCGATTCGTCCTTAACATGTTTTTTACCCACGCTTTCCCACCTGCAGCGGCTGAGGGACATCTCGCGCGAAAAGAGTGTCGAGATGACTCGGATGTACTCCCAGATGAGCCAGCTCGGGCAGCTCAACGCCGAGCTGGTGCTCAAGAACATTGACGCCAACACGAAAATGGCAGATCTGGGAGCGCGTCAGCAGGCGCTGGAGGAGGAACTGGCGCGGGTTACCGGTGAGCGGGATGTCCAGAAGGCGGCAGCAGAGCAGACGGCTCGGGAAGCCGAGGCGCAAGCTGCCGAGCTGCAACGCCTCCGGTCGGCGCTCGAGGAGAAGACTCGAGAAGCCGAGGCGCAAAGCGCCAAGCTACAGCGCCTCGGGACATCGCTCGAGCAGCAAAAGACCGAGCTCCTCCACAAGGAGGTGGCCATGGTCGCACTCACCAGGACCCTCCGGGAAATGGGCGAGGCTCTCGAGGAGAAGGAGGTGGCCCTCCAGAACGTGGGGTCCCCCTCAAAGAGAAGGAAGCCTCCTTGTCCTCGCTCGCAGAGGCCGCTCGAGCCCAGAGGGAGGAGGCGCAGAGGAATATCAAAGGTCAGTACCTTCGAGTTTTCGTCGATTTGTTTCCTTTCATAGCTTACGTTGATTTCCTTTGCCCAGAGCTGAGACAGAAGGTGGCGGACGAGTCCGCGGCGAAGGAAGCAGTTCACACGGCGCTCACGGCGGCGCAAATGGAGTTTGCTGAGCTGGAGCAAACCACCGTGAGCATGTGTCAAGAGCTCGAGGGGGAGGGTGCTGTCTCGGGCAGTTCGGTGATCAGCCGCCTGCGCGCGCTGGGCGGTCGGATTGCCGAACACGCCAAGAGCACCTTCCATCTCGGTGTCCTGCGGGCCCTCGCCGTGGCCTCGACACACTACCTCATGGATCTCCAGAGGGTGTCATCGGGGTACGTCGTTCCCGATGATGCTGATGCGGACGCCGTGTCGGCCATCATGGATGAAGCCGACGCAGCCGCGGAGGAGTTCGCCACCGTACTTGCTGAGAAGCTCGAAGCCGACATCCCTCCCATTGCTGAATTCGACGCCACTGAAGACCCGCAAGGGGGGATGGTAGCCTGTAGGAAATCTAGGCCTCGAAGCCCGTGTAATAGGTTAGTGAACATGTCATAGTCGCACTTTGTAATCGCATCTTATGAATATAAGAGATTTATTTTCGTTAAATCGACTGTGTGGCCCATCGAGACCTTGTGCGTTCGAGCCTATGTTTCTTTACTTTATTTCCGTGTTCTAGTATGCGACTTAGATAAACGTCTGCGAGGAATTTCGCGTTCATAAGCAACGTAGGCGTAGGGTGGTGAGGGGGGTGCCGTATCCCGGAGGCGTAGGCGGCCCCACGACTCGGCCGGCCCCGTACCGTAGTTGCTTACGCCTCGCGTCCGTTTTTTCCGAGGATACGAGAAGCTTAGAGGCGAGACGGAAATATTTCGAAAAACATTGGCGACTTTTTGGGGACGTTCGGGGTTCCCCCCCCCCCCCCCCCGTAGTAGCCCCCGTGGGAGGCTTGGCTTTGCCGAGGGTAAAGCCGAGCGTACCTCAGTGTTAGCGCGCATCCGAGCCTTCGAGGGACCGGAAGGTTCCCAAAAATAAACAAGTAATGTGTACTTCTTTATTATTTCGGGAAATTGAAAATGCGAGCGCAAACAAAGTACAAAGAGCTCGAAATTCTAATGATAGAAGCGACGTAGATGTTGTATGTTCCAAGCGTTGGTGAGGACTTCGCCTTTGTCGTTCGCTAGCTTGTACGTGCCGGGTTTGAGCACCTCGGCGATTATGTACGGTCCTTCCCATGGAGGTGAGAGCTTGTGGCAGCCCCTGTTGTCCTGTCGAAGCCTCAGCACCAGGTCCCCTTCGTTGAGGTTGTAAGGATCACCGGGGTGTCCGACCCTAGAGGGGGAGGGGGTGAATAGGGTCGCTAATCGCTTTTCTATCCTAGGGCTCAATCTAATTGCATAAGATAAACCTAACACGTCCTACACATGCTAGTTATGACTAAGGTTTATCTATGCTACCCTCTACTTACCCAAAAAGACTTGCAATCTATAACCAATCCTAATCAAACTAACTAGGAAAGTAAAGGTAAGCAAGAAAGAGTAAATGCGGAAACGTAATGCGGTAAGTAAAGTGGTAAGGGAGAGGATATGCAAACTCCCGTGAAGACACCAAGACACACGATTTAACGTGGTTCGGTTAGGACACCAAAGTCCCTCCCTACGTCCACGGCCACTTGCTCACAAAGAACAAGTGGGATGCCGAGTCTCTTCGCTTGATCACCGTCTTGCCACGCCTCCAAGGCTCCCGACAAGCAAAGGCTAAGTGACGCCAAGTCACAAAGACGAGGTCACCGCCACCGTCTATCTCGAAGCGTCACCACGGCACCGTCTTCACTATCTTGGAGCTTTAACACCAAGTAGGGGCCTCCTTCCCCGCACAAAGTGCCGTTGCCACTCCACACCAAGTCGGAGGGTCACACGACGAGTACACAAGTTGCTTGCCACAGCAAGACTTTCTCTCAAGCTAGTTCTCTCAAGAACTAAGCCTAAACAAGCACTAAGCACTCTCACAAGTGTGCTTAAGCCTATATGATGTACAATGAAGCTCTATGGTGGTTGGAGATGATCTTTAGCTCTTGTATACTTCCTTGAACTCCAGCACCTTCAAATGACCCGGCCTTGGGGGTATATATAGGCAGCCCAAGCAAATGTAGCCGTTGGAGAAAAGCTGCCAGAAAACTGCGTAACGCCGGTTAATCCGACGTAACCCAAAAGCCATCATCGGTTTAACCGGTGTATGTAAACTGCTACGTGAAAAACTAGCCGTTAGCAATTAACTGGTGTATCGCCGGTTTAACCGATGCAATCAACCGGTGTGTGTAAAATTAGCATCGGTTTAACCGGTGATTGTAACTTCTTCACGTTCCTCCAAAAACCACCTCTCTGGACAACTGAACCGATGCAATTGACCGATGCATCGTCGGTTCAACCGGTGTATGTATTTTCATCGGTCTTCGTTTGGCAATGCACCGACGTATGCATTTTCTTCAACGTCGGTTAATCCGGTGAGTGTATCTTCAGTTTCCAGCTTCTGGACAATTACACCGGCGTGTGTCTTTTCCTTAACGTCGGTTCAACCGGTGTATTGAATTTCTTCACAGTCTCTTCGATTCTTGTCCTTTGGACCGAAGAGGTTTCAGGGCCTTGCTACGCCTCTCTTCTCTTTGTCATCACTTGAACCTAAAAGCCTGAGAATAGTCATCTTAACAATCACATTAGTCCAAGTGTTGTGTGTGTCATCAATCGCCAAAATATTATATTGAAATATGGCATGAGAGGCCATTTTCGCTACAGAGGTCTCGGCGCCGGATCCTCTATGCTTGATACCTTCGTAAGGACTGCTGGTAGCGCGCAGAGTGTAGGAACGCCACGTCTCGAGCCTCGTCCACTTGGTCCAGCGAGTCTTCGCGAGCTCGCTAGTTTTGTTGCTCTTGGTATGCCTTGAGCCTTGGCGATCCGTACTCCAAGTCAGTGGGGAGTATGGCCTCGGCGCCATAGACGAGAAAGAATGGGGAAAAGCCCGTGGCTCTGCTTGGGGTCGTCCTCAGGCTCCAGATGACCGAGGGTAGCTCCGTGAGCCACCTCCGGCCAAATTTGTTCAGCTTGTTGAAGATTCTCGGCTTCAGTCCTTGGAGGATCATGCCGTTGGCACGCTCCACTTGCCCGTTCATCTGTGGGTGTGCCACAGCCGACCAGTCCACACGTATGTGGAAGCTGTCGCAGAACGCCAAGAACTTCTTACCTGTGAACTGGGTGCCGTTGTCGGTGATGATCAAGTTCGGAACCCCGAACCTGAAGACGATGTCGGTGAAGAATAGGACTGCTTGCTCGGATTTGATCTTGCCGATGGGTCGAGCCTCGATCCACTTGGAGAATTTGTCGACTGCCACCAGCAAGTAGGTGAAGCCCCCAGGCGCCTTCTGCAGCGGACCGACGAGGTCCAGTCCCCACACGGCGAACGACCACGTGATAGGGATGTCTACAGAGCATGGGCCGGGAGGTGTATCTTTCGAGCGTAGAACTGGCAACCCTCGCAGGTCCGCACGACGTCAGTGGCGTCGGCGACCGCGGTGGGCCAATAGAAACCTTGCCGAAACGTGTTACCCACGAGGGTGCGCAGCGCAGCGTGATGGCCGCAGATGCCGGCGTGGATGTCGCGGATCAGCTCCTTGCCTTCGGGGACGGGGATGCATCGCTGCATGACGCCCGAGGGACTGCGCTTGTATAGCACGTCGTCGATTAGAACGAAGGACTTGGCCCTCCTGGCAAGGCGCCGCGCCTGAGCATGGTTCGAGGATAGGGTCCCTCGAATCATCCAGTCGAGATACTGGACGCGCCAATCATGCGAAGTGGGGGCCTCGTCAACTTCCATTGCTTTTGCCTCGTCCGCGGAGGTGGTCCCGAAGTCAATGTCCATGGTCTCGGCCTCGTCCGCTGGGGGGTTCTCGTTGGAGGGCCCGGCGGACGAGGGGCCCATCTCCGTCGGATCCGTGAATTCAACGGAGGGCTTGGTGATGTCGCGGGCGAAGATATTCGGAGGGACGGTGGTTCGCCCCAAGGCAATCTTGGCCAGTTCGTCGGTGTCCTCGTTGTACTTGCGCGGGACATGATTGAGCTCTAGGCCGTCGAATTTGTCTTCGAGGCGGCGCACTGTATTGCAGTACGCCTCTATCTTCGGGTCGTGACAGCTAGACTCCTTCATGACTTGGTCAACGACGAGTTGAGAGTCACCGCGCGCGTCGAGGCGTTTGACGCCGAGCTCGATGGCGATGCGGAGGCCACTGAGGAGGGCCTCGTACTCCGCCATGTTGTTCGAAGTAGGGAAATGCAAGCGTATCACGTACCGCATGTGATCTCCGAGGGGTGAGATGAAGAGGAGGCCGACTTCTTGGGCTTCGGGGGTCCACGTGAAGCGTTCGGTTTTCCTCAAGAGTCGATACAGGGGTAAGCCTTTCTCGCCGAGACGCGAGATGAACCGGCTAAGGGACGCTAGGCATCCCATGACCCTTTGTACCCCCTTTAGGTCTCGGATCGGTCCCATCCGAGTGATGGCCGAGACTTTTTCAGGGTTGGGCTCGATGCCCCGCTGGGAGACTATGAAACCCAAAAGCATACCTCGAGGCACCCCGAACATGCACTTCTCGGGGTTGAGTCTTACCCCCTTGGCCCGTAGGCAATTGAATGCGACCCTGAGATCGGCAACCAGGTCGTCCGCCTTCCTGGTTTTTACAACGATATCGTCGACATATGCCTCTACGCTGCGCCCGAGATGGTCTCCGAAAACATGGAGCATACACCGGTGGTATGTGGCTCCGGCGTTTCTGAGGCCAAAGGGCATCATAACGTAGCAGTACATGCCGAAAGGTGTGATAAAAGAAGTCGCGAGCTGGTCGGACTCTTTCATCTTGATTTGGTGGTAACCGAAGTAAGCATCAAGAAAGGATAGAAGTTCGCATCCCGCAGTAGAATCTACAATCTGATCAATTCGTGGCAAAGGAAAGGGAACCTTCAGACATGTCTTATTTAAACTAGTGTAATCTACACACATCCTCCAGTTTCCACTCTTTTTCTTCACTAATACTAGATTAGCTAGCCACTCGGGATGGAATACCTCCTTGATGAATCCGGCCGCCAGAAGTTTCTGCAACTCCTCGCCGATCGCCCGGCGCTTGAGCTCGTCGAAGCGTCGCAGGCGCTGCTTCACCGGCTTGGAGTTGGGTCAGACATCAAGGGAGTGCTCGGCGACCTCCCTCGGTATGCCAGGCATATCCGAGGGGCTCCACGTGAAGATGTCAGCATTGGCGCGAAGAAAATTGATGAGCACCACTTCCTATTTGACGTCGAGGGTGGCGCTGATCTGCAATGCCTTGTCGTTGGGTGGCTCGGGTCGAGGTGCACCTTCTTGATACCCTCGGCGGGTTCGAAGCTCCCGGTGTGTCGGTGCGTGGAGTCCAAGGCCTCGTTCGCCATTTTGTCGAGGGTGGCTGCGAGGGCCTCATCCTCTGCTTGAGCCTCCGCGCGCTCAACGCACTCGACGTCGCACTCGTAGGCGTGCTCGAACGAAGAGCCGATGGTGATGACGCCCTTTGGACCCGACATCTTGAGCTTGAGGTAGGTGTAGTTGGGGACGGCCATGAACTTGGCGTAGCAAGGACGGCCAAGGATGGCATGATAGGATCCTCGAAACCCCACCACCTCAAAAGTGAGTAACTCCTTGCGGAAGTTGGCTGCCGTACCGAAGCATACAGGCAGATCGATCTGGCCAAGGGGTTGGACGCGCTTCCCCGGCGCAACGCCATGGAATGGCGACTTGCTGGGGCGAAGCTTGTCCAGTCCGATCCCCATGAGCTCCAAGGTGTGGGCGTACATGATGTTGATGCTGCTACCTCCGTCCATGAGCACCTTGGAGAAGCGGGTGTTGCCGATGATGGGATCGACAACGAGCGGATACCGTCCCGGATGCGGGACGTAGTCGGGGTGGTCCTCGCGGCCAAAGGAAATGGTGTCCTTCGACCAGTCGAGGTAGGATGGCATGGCCTTGGTGACGGAGAAAACTTCCCGGCGCTCACGCTTGCGTTGCCGGGATGTCATGTTTGTCGTTGCTCCTCCAAAGATGAAGAAGGCGTTCTCCACTGGGGGGAACTCGTCATCTCCACCTTTGTCGCCCGCATCCTTCTTCTTATCTTCGTCGCGATGCGCGACGCGGTTGTAGTATTTCTTGAGCATCTCGCACTGCTCAAGAGTGTGGTTGACCGGGCCCTTGTGGTAAGGGCACGGCTTCTTAAGCATGTCGTCGAACTGGCCACCACCGCCTCGAGGGGGGCCTCGAGGTACTTTGCGGTCCGCGGCGGCAGCGAAGGCCTCCTCGGAGTCCTCTGCCTGCCCCGACCCGCGCTGGTTCGGTGGGACCAGCTTCTTTCCCTTCCTCCCCCGCTTCTGTTTCTTGGCGGGGGCGCTGGGTTTGACGTTGCTGCCCTCCGCGGGCGCATCGTCCTTGCGCTTGCTCGACTTGTTGTCGAAGATGGCACCAACAGCCTCCTCGCCGGCGGCATAGTTGGTGGCAGCGTCGAACAGCTCGTTGGTGTTGGTCGGACGGCTTCTCGCGAGCTCATGCACCAGGTTCCTGCACATCGTACCCTCGAGGAAGGCGTTGATGACCTCGACGTGGGTGACGCTGGGAAGCTCGGTGCATCGCTTGGAGAAGCGCCACACGTAGTTGCGCATGGACTCATTGGGCTTTTGGCGACACCCTTTGAGGTCCCAAGAATTCCCAGGGCGCAAGTATTTGCCCTGGAAATTGCTCACAAAGATCTGGACCAAATCGGCACAGTTGTGGATCTGATCCGCAGGCAGATGCTCGAGCCACGTTCACGTGGCGTCAGCAAGGTGAAGAGGAAGGTTGCGGATGATGACCGCGTCCTCCGTCGCGCCGCCTAGCTGGCACGCTAGGCGGTAGTCGTTGAGCCAGACTGCAGGCTCAGTATCGCCCGAGTACTTGACGAGGGTGTTGGGTTGTCGAAAGCGCGGGGGAAAAGATGCTGTTCGGATTTCCCGGCTAAACACCCGGGTGCCCGGAGGCTCCGGTGACTCACCCCTGTCGTGCTCGGGGTCAAAGCGTCCACCCCGTCGAGGGGTGTACCTCCTGCCATTGATGATGTTGCGGGCGTCGCCGTCACCGACATGCCCGCGCGTGTCACGGATTCGCTCCCTTACGGGAACTCTGCCGACGTACTCGTGCACCGAGGGTGCCTTCGCACCGGGCGCTACGGCTGCCTTGCCCTTCCCTGCTGGTGGTGTGTGCACAGAAACCTCGCGGTCCTGGTGCGCAGTCCCACCAGGCTGCTCCGGGGCTTTCGAGCGCATACGAGACGCAGAACTCTCGGCCTGCTGCACGGCAGCTTGCTCGATGAGCTCCTGTGCCTCGTGGCGCAGGTTGCGGCCCGAAGGCGTCGATGGCTCGGGTATAGCTTGGAGTAGATAGGCCGCAGCGACTAGTTTTTCACCGGACGTCTTCAGTTCCGGGGGTTTGTCGACGTTGTCGTCGGCCAGGATGCGCTCCCGGGCAACACGTCCCGCCGCCTGGGCATGTGCGCCACGCGCGGTCCGCTGCTGCTCGAGTGCGGTGCGCAGCTCCTGAGTTTGCTGACGCTGCTCGTCAAGCTTGGCCTGAAGCTCCTTGAGCTGTGCCAGCTGTGCTTGCCGCGCCGCCGAGCTTGACGAAGAAGAAGGGACTGCAGGTGGCACCACCGGTGGGTTCGCCTGCGCGTCCGCCCCGCCATTCCCGTCGTCACCCGGGGTGTTGTCGTCTTGCCCGTCCGCGAGTTGGACCATGAAGCACTCCCGGGAAGGATCGAAATCCCCCTCACTGGAGTCTTCGGAGCAGGTGAGGCAGTAAGCCGTCGCCAGCTGGAACGAGCGGAGAGCGTCGGGGTCGCAGACCCCGGAGTAATCCTCGGCCTCCTCGGCCGTGAAGTTGTTCATGAAGAAGTTGATGTCGTCGGCGATTGAGCTCGCCGTCTCGGGGTAGGATTCGTCGGGAGACGATGCGATGAGGCTGCGGATCGACAGAAGATGATGACCCAACAGATCCTCATGCTTGGTGAAGATAGTGCTGATCGAAGAGGCGTAGGTGCGAGCGGCAGTGCTGCGCATCCCAAAGGGGAAGGACGAAGGCGAGGTCGAGCCCCGCTGGGAGGCACTGGTGCTGCAACAGATAACAGTGCCGGCGCAGAAGACGCCGAGGCACGTGATGATGAGGCGATGGCCCCGTTGAGCGTGATGCTGGGTTGCGACATGCCAGCCTCAACCCACGTGGGGGAGCTGTGGCGGGCTGCATGGCGCCGCTCCGCGCGTGCTTGTCGCAAACGGTGGCCCGAATGCCTGTTGCGCTGGCTGGTGGTGTCGGAGCGACGAGGTTGCGTCTGGGCGAGAGGAGCAGCATGAGGTAACCGTTGCCGGTCGCTCTGAACTCGAGACTCCCGAACCAGATCACGAATCCCGCTGGGAGCGGATCCGAAACACCCATAGGGTATGGGTTGGATCTGCCTGCCATCCCTGGAGATCAAATAGGAACAAGAGAGAAAATGTCACGCAGACCCCCTACCTGGCGCGCCAACTGTCGGTGTCCCGACCCGGGGGGCCGGATCCCAACTAGTAAATGCTGCGTGTTTCCTCGTCCCAGATGATGATGCAAGAGACAACACAGTAACGCAAGGTTTATCCTGGTTCCGGCCGTGGGGCCGTATGTCCAGCAAAGAGGGTGTGCGAGAGCACTGTATTATCTTGCACCCGATGTGCTTGTAGTAGGGGGTACAAGCGAAGCGAGAGAGGGAGGAAGGCTCCCAAGTCTCTGCTAGAAGAGGGGTTGAACGGGGCGAATAGGGATGCCGGAGCGTGGGTGATGATGGATCTCGTCTAGGAGCGTCTGAGCGTCCCGTCTAAAGGTAGCCCGCCTCCTCCCTTTATAGTCACAAGGAGGGGCGGTGCACATGAGTGGGGGTGTGGAAGTCGTCGTATTCCCCCGAATCGCGGGGTACAGTGGTCGGATACTGTAGAAAGTACACTGTGGGGCATGGCGTTGGGCGTGCGTATCGTCCTTGGTCTTGCGGAGATCGTGCCGGCGTCCTGCCAGTCCTTGCAGGCGGCGTGGTCGTCGCTGCTGGAGGTACGGTCTTCTGTATGTGGCGTTCCGTGGGCCCTGCAGGTCAGGGTCCTGCGTGCCCCAGCGGTGGCGAGGCACGCGGCGGTCCCGGACCCCCTGGACGGAGTGCTGGCCACAGTGTACGGGATGGCGGAGCAGTGACTGAAGGTGATGGATGGGACTCCTGTCACAGCTACTGTGGGAATGGCGGCCCGACGCCGCCCGTCCTGAGCACTGTGGAAGAGTGATGGGCATTAAATGCCTCCGTACGGCGAGCGGTGGGGCGGCGGGGCCGTTCGTCCCTTGTGCTGAAGGGTGGCCTCGAGCTAGGCGGAGATGTGTTGCGTGGTCGAGGGTCCCGAGGGGAGCCCTCGAGCGAGGCGGGGATGCATTGCGCGATCGAGGGTCCCGAGGGGAGCCCTCGAGCGAGGCGGAGATGCGTTACCTGCTCGAGGGTAGATTCGCTACCCTCGAGCGAGGCGGAGATTGCCCGTCGGGCCTGAGAGGGGTTCGAATGATCCACATGCTGGGCTTCTTTGAGTCCTTTCCTTTCTTCCAGATGGGAAGGGGGCCGCGGGCCTTTGTGGGCTCAGTCGCTTAACATGTGTTTGCGTTTTTCAGGGTGATCTTAGTACCCCGATTAGGGTGTCCCTAATCGTGGTACCCGACAACATCATATACAAATTGCACTAGAGATTAGTAAAACTACGATGGAATCAGTTATCCTTTGCATACATGTGTATGTATTAACCTTTGCATCTGTTGATGCAGGAAACAAAGTGATGCCGCTTGTTCAAGTGGTATTACTAATTTTTTGCCTCCTCATCTTGGGGTAATAGAGCCGATGCTTCTCTGGGCAAACTGCACGGATTGTCTGGACCAAACAAGGAGTGCCCTTTTGAAGAATGGTTTTGCACGGTTGTCCCTTCAGCTGCAAGTGTTCTCGCTCGACATAGAAGCTCAAGGTCTGTTAATCTCTCGATTGAATCATACGACCATGATTGATGGCGGGCCATTAGAACCATAGTGATCGTGCATGTTCTGATCTAACCGCGCAAGTTTTTTTTTATCCAGGGGCAAATCCGGAACCCTAATTGAGATGCATCGAGGAAGGGGGCCGTTCGACACCATGAACCAGTAGAAGGGGGCAGGTCATGTGGTCACGTGGTTAGGTCTCACGTTGGTGGACAGGTCAACACCAACTACCCTAATTGAGCAGCACAAGCTTGAGTGCAATGGCTTGCTAAGCATGCATCAGAGCATGTTAAGCATGTCCATGGAGAACTCTCTCATTTTTTATGCTTCTCTACCGGGTAAAGCTTCACCATCTGAACATACACGGACTCACACCAAATCCACTAGAGGCAAATCTAGAGGAAGGGGAAGGAGAAGAGGAAGCTGCCCCTCCTTGCGGTGCGCACACAATGGACAGCCCTCCTTGCCCATAGGTGAAGGACACATAAAAATGGAGCTGGAGAAGAAGAAGAAGCTAATATAAGTGGCAAATGAAGAAGTGGTAGTCGATCTCATCCTTGAGGAAATCAATGGAACCATCCAAGGCTTTGTATCTTCACTTATGAGAATCAACGGATTTTTTTTATTCAAGGGGCTAGCCCCAAAGAGACATGAGGTCAGGATCCGACTTGCATGGGCTGCCTGCTGTGACCATCTTGTCGTAGTTTCGCTTAGTTGATTTATACTCCTATATATGTAACTTTTTTTAGCCATAAAAGGAACGAAGAAAAGGGGAAGGGAGAAATGAAATTTGTTGTAAACAATGCGATCACTGATTTATACTCCTATATGTTACTTTTGTAGTCATAAAAGGAAAGAAGAAAAGGGAATGGAGAAATGAAATCTGTTGTAAAAGTACCATCCCGTCGGTACATAAGATTTCTACTGGAGCTACAAAGAACTTTTTGGAACACCAGTGAGTAATAAATCGTCACCTCCTAATGTATGTGCAGCAAGAAACTCTGATTCGCTTGCGCTTGTATAGTTGCCGTGCGTAACACCCGGAAACAGATTCAGAGTTGGTCCGGGACGCCCCGGCCCGTGCTCTTGCCGATGATGGGCGACAACTATCTTGCACTCAGACTGTTAGGCATGAACGACGTCCTTTGCTCCTACTAATCCTTTGCGGTCGTGACGCGCGTCAGGTGCTCAGGTCTCACGTTGGTGCTCACCCGTCCTTTCCGGCGGGCAGGTTCAGATTATAGTGCCCTACTACGCACGGCGCTGTCCTCAGCATGCCCCGACATGATTTCCACCTTTTGCCTCGTCATCATCAACACCATCTTCGTCTTGCTGGGATCAGACAGGCTCCCAAGCAGCGATGGAACTCTGCCAAGTGCCAATGATGGTGCGTTCGATGAGCCCGGCAGCTCACTGATCGACTGGTGATCACAGTGCACCTGCAAACTGACGACGACGAGCTCGAATGCAGTGCGGTGCACCAACCACGGTCCTGGACTCACCAACCGCCGTGACACCGGACCAACTCCAGTAAGGACCTGTTTGGCATGGCTCCAGCTCTGCATGGAGCAGCTCCACTCCAAAACTCCAGCCAGAGCTAGCTCTGGGTGGAGTTGGAGCTGGCTGGATGGTGTGTTTGGCATGAAAGTTATCCCCAGCTCCAGGAAAGGAGATTTTGAGGGTGAATTGTCCTTTTTGCCCTTAGTTCATGGGACCCACATGTCATACTCTTTAGCTCTAAGTTTATTTGCAGAACGCCCCCTAGAGCTTCTATCTTCTTGTGAACTATACCCCTCCCCTCTCTCTTCTTTCTCATATAGGTGGGCCATCCCAAATCCACAAGCAAGCCGAGGGACACCGTCGTCGCCCGCCGCTCGATGCCGGCGAGGAAGGAGACGGCTGCTGCTGCTCCGGCGGCGGCATCGATCCCATCAAGGATGCAAATCGCCGCATGCCCTTGCCTCCCGATGGTGCCACCTGAGGCGGCCTCCGCGCGCGTCGTCCCGCGCGGTGAGCACCACGGTGAGCACCGGTGGTGAGGGAGGGACCGGCGGGGAGGGAGGGGAGGGCGAAGGCCGACAGGGAGGGCGCCAACGGCGGGGACGGAGGGGAGGCCGCCGTCAGTGGTGAGCGCCACGGTGAGCACCAGTGGTGAGGATGGCGGGGTGGCACGGCCGGTGAGGAAGGGGCCGTCGACGGCCGCGGTGGGGAGATGTGGGGAGGGGAGGATGGGGTGGCGCGGGCAGGGAGGGAGGGGCCGCCAGCGGCGGCGGCGGCGAGATGCGGGGAGGGGAGGGCAGGGTGGCATGGGCGGGGAGGAAGGCCCCCCTGGCGGCGGTGGCGGTGAGATGCGGGGAGGGGAGGGCGGGGTGGCGTGGCCGGGGAGGATGGGGCCGCCGCCGGCGGTGGCGGCGAGATGCAGGGAGCGGAGGAGGAGGTCGCGCGGTCGGGGATGGTGAGCCGCTGGCGGCGGCGGTGGGAAGGGCGGGCGGCGAGGAAGAAGGGTCGGGTAGGAGGCGTGGGTCGAGGAAGAAGGAAAAAAAAGAACGAACCGTTTTTCTGTGTAAAGGGTGGCAGTGGTGGGTAATTTCACCCCAACTCCATGTCTAGGTTCATAACAGATGTTTCTAGAGCTGCAAAAGAGGTGCTCCAAAACTCCAAGAAAAAATGAACTACAGCTCTAGAGTTTTGGAGCTCCATGGAGTTCTGGAGTTGGTCTGTTTGGCAAGAAAATTGTTTGGAGTTGCTGGAGTTCAGCTCTGTAGCCATGCCAAACAGGCCCTAAGTAGCTTATGGAGCTCAGTTCCAATCAGCAGCCGTCAGCCTAGGATGGGCAGCTTGAGCGAGCCCTTCCTCTTCACGGCCGGCCGCGTCACGCCGGGTGGCCTGCGCGCCCAGCCGCCCAGCCACCCCTACCGGCCGAGACCAGAGTCTCGAGGCAGAGACCTCGTCTCGTCTCCAACAACCGAGTTCGATCCTGTCTGCCACTGCCAAGCCCAACCGGCCGCTCGCCCGTCCCCCTCGCGCCCAACCGCCACTCCCCAGCCCTGCTCCGCCTCCTCAAACCTCAGCCCCGTCCGCGCCGGCCGGGTGGCCGCCTCGCGCTCCGCACCCATCGGCTCCACTTCTCTCCCACCGCGGGCACCACCACCACGCCCACCAACTCGCACTCCACCCACCGACCCAGGTGGCACGCAGCGCAGCCACTTCCCTGCGCGCTCTCGCGGCTCAGACGATCGAGCCGCGACCAACCAGCCCACTAGCCATGGCCGGCGCCGTCGCCTTCGCGCTCGTTCTCGCGCTTCTGGCGGCTCCGCCGCCGGCGCGCGCGGCGGGGGGCGGGCGGTGCGTGGGCGAGTCCTTCTCGGCGAACCGCGCGTACGCGGCGTGCAGCGACCTGCCCCGCCTCGGCGCGTCCGTGCACTGGACCTACGACCGCGCGTCGGGGGACCTGTCGGTGGCCTTCGTCGCCGCGCCCGCCGCGCCGGGCGGCTGGGTGGCGTGGGCGCTCAACCCGTCGGGCGACGGCATGCCGGGCGCGCAGGCGCTTGTCGCGGGGCCGTTCCCCGGCGCCGGCGCCGGTGGCGGGGGCGCCGCGTCCGCGCCCGCGTGGTCCGTCCGCACGTACAACGTCTCCGGGTACGCGCTCGGGGACCCCGGGCCCATCGCGTTCCCGGCGTCCGACCTCGCCGCCGAGCTCGGCGCGGACGGCCGCGCCAGGGTCTACGGGAGGCTGAGCCTGGGGCCCTACGGCGCGGGCGTGCTGAACCAGGTGTGGCAGGTCGGCGCCGCCGTCACCGGCGGGGCCCCCGCGCCGCACGCCATGGGGGCGGACAACCTCGCCGCCAAGGCCAAGCTTGACCTGCTCAGGTCCACCGCCGCCGCCGCCGGAGCTGACAGCGCCACCCGGAAGCGCAATGTGAGTCGCCAGCCCCCCCAAGAACATCATGTCGCGGTGAGAATTTGTAACCATGCACCTCACCGGCTAACTCGTTCTCCGCCGTTTCCGGACGCCCGACGCAGATCCATGGAGTCCTGAACGCCGTGAGCTGGGGCGTGCTGCTGCCGGCGGGCGCCATCTTCGCGAGGTACCTCAAGACGTTCAAGTCGGCGGACCCCGCGTGGTTCTACCTGCACGTCACCTGCCAGCTGGTCGGCTACGGCGTCGGCGTCTCCGGCTGGGCCACCGGCATCAACCTCGGCAAGGAGTCCAAGGGCGTCACCTACACCGGCCACCGCAACATCGGCATCGCCGTCTTTGCCCTCGGCACCCTTCAAGTAATTAATCAAGAACACTCCATTTCCTCTTTTCCATCAATACAACATCTTTCAAATTGCTATCAACCATGCCAAAACTGCCGATCTCTCTGATGACTACTCTTCGACTGATCTGCTGTTCAAACAATGCTGCGTGCAGGTCCTGGCGCTGTTCCTGCGGCCGAAGAAGGAGCACAAGTACCGCGCGTACTGGAACATGTACCACCACTCGGTGGGGTACACGGTGATCGTGCTGGGCGTCGTCAACATCTTCAAGGGCATGGCCATCCTGGGCGTGGAGCAGCGGTGGAGGACCGCCTACATCGCCGCCGTCTGCGTGCTGGCCGTCGCCGCCGCGGCGCTGGAGGCCGTCACCTGGGGCGTCGTCGTCCGCCGGCGCAAGGCAGAGGGCAAGACCTTCAGCAGCGCCCCCGCCAACGGCCACCTGCCGCGCTGATCGGTCGGTGTGACGATGCTCAGGCACCTGTGCTTCCATCTTCAGTGGCGTGCAACTACGGGCAGATGGTATAGATCGGTAGGTGTAGAGAGATCCCGTGATTTTTGGCCTGCATGTGTCTTTTTTTTCTGTACGGTTTGTGTATGTATACGTGCTGAAGTTTGTACTTTCTGCTGTAGTGAGCATGTGTATTGTACAAATTTGTGTTGTTTTCGTGCTGTGTATTCTTGTCTTTTCAGCACCTTGCTTGTTTGGAGAGCTTCTTTCGTTCTAGAATGGGCGTGCAGTGTGCCAACTGCGAACGCATGGTTCGGGGTCCTTGTCCGGGAGGATTCGCGCCGATCATGCACTCGGCGTTCAGGACCCATGCCGGGCGCCACTTTTTTGCTGGACTTGCGCAACCGGCTCCCCTGTGGACCATGATGGTTGGTGAAGCTGAAAGGGAAAGGTTTCTGGGGTGAGAACGCATCGCTATTGTCTGAGGGTGTCCTGCTCCTGCCTGAGCCTGGACCGCCCGATCAGTGTTCTGAACCCAAAACCTCCGAGATGATGGCACATACGGCTGGCTAGTGGTTACCATGTACTACTGCGGCGATATTCCTCTTTGCCATCGATTCTGTAGTGCAGTCCTGTACTGCAATATCTTGAGCTCCTGCTAGCACTATCCTGCCACACCACTGCAATTATATGCAACTTCAGAAATTCCTTTCTATGGGGAATAAGAAATGCAGCTAGCTTTAAACATCAGCCCCTGATATTTGGTAGAAGAGAATGGCATAACTCATGCTGTCCAATCCATCATTGCTCGTCCTTTTATCAATTATTATAGCATCACTTTAAGAAGAAATTTGGAGGAAAAAAACATAAAGTATGGAAGCATATTTGCTACTATCAATTGGAAAGCAAAGAATATTTGGTCCTTTATTTCCCTCAGCCGGCCTAGCCCTTTTGCAACCTAACGTTATGATTTTCGCAGCTACTGGATTCCCCCTCCAACAGAGAAATGAACGAACCTAAATTAAAAGCCGTAGCTTCTAGCTTTAGTAAGCCACTTTCAGGTGCACAGCACACCTTTTCTGATGGTGGCAAGTGACCATCTTGCTTCCACTTCCGAATCAAATGACAGGTCAACCAGTTCCCTAGCAATTTCCCCCAAATCGGTTGCTCAATAGTTTCCAGTAATTGACCTGCTCGATCTACGTCATAAAAAGTTCATACTCGCAACAACTCTCAGTAACTATGATCGAACTAAGTTCATATTAATCCCATTTTTGTCAGTGTGATTTACAGCACATTAATTAATACAATACGAGCAAAGACTTGCACCACTGAGTTCACTCAATAAAGGTATCAGATCCCACCTGTTCCTGTCAGCAGTCATCCACAAGACACCCCTTCCCTGTTTCCTGCCTGGTTTTTGGGTTCCAATCAAATGCTTTGCTCCCTCTACAAAGCAAACGAGCTACCAGAGGAATTGGTTCTGTTAATACGACCCTTCATTCGTTAGGGTTCACAAGGTTAGTTTGGGTTGTTCTCTGCTCATTTTCCTTGAACTCGAAGCGAATTTTTAAGCGGCCACCTTCAGTTGGTGGGTGAAGGGGCTCGAGACAACCTGAAGCAATAAAGTCAAACGGAGAGTTAGGCTGTAGAACTTTGTCAGCAGTACTCAGTTGAAGTACAGCATCAACCCATGAGTGCCAATGCCACCTCCGAAACTATACTTGTGCAGTAAAAGGAAAGCAAAAGTAGTCCATCTAGAAGAATCGTAACAGCTCGGGATGAGCTATCAGGTACCAACAATGTTGGGTGCACGAGTTTGTTGAGCTGCATTACAGTTTGTGGGCTGGTAAATACATTATTCCTATTTGAGCTAGAAGTTCTCAATTCTCACCAATCTTGAACTGTTGGCACTACTGTTAATGATTGGTACTAGGTTGCAGCCTTCAGTATTGCAAAAACACTACTCCTGAGTTCTAGTAACAGTAGCTACACATCAACACGACAGAGCTCTTTTATTTTGTTCAACAAGGTAAAAGTAGCTATACATCAATACTCTAGGTTACTAGTTCTATCCAAAACTTGAACCATAGTTTTACACTGTTGCCGTCTGGAATGTGTTAATACTGTTGGTGTATATTGAGCCCATATGTGTATAGAGGCCCATGTATAGGAATTATATATACCCACCCTTCTAGGGTTGAAGGAATACATCAATTATTTCCTCCTACATGGTATCATTAGCCTAGGGTTAGCCTCTCTCCTCTCCTCTCTCCCAGCCGCCGCCGCCGCCGGCAGCCATGGCCGTCCGCCGGCCGCCGGGGCCCCCTCCTCTCTCCTCCTTCCCTCCCCTCACCTCCTCCTCTGCTGCCGCCGCCGGGCCGCCGACTCCCCTGCAGCCGCCGCCGCCTGGTTGGCCCCTGGCGCCGCCGCCTGGCGCCCTGCCGCCGCCCTGGTCGTGCAGCCCGCTGCCGCAGCCGATGCGGGCGCGGACGCGGGGGCCGCGGTCGCAGCCGCCGCCCTGCAGGGGCCGCTGCAGCCGCCCGCGCCTGGGCCGCGCGCGCCGCCGCCCGTCGCGGATCCGCCGGTGCAGGGCCCCTGGCCGCCGCCGATCTGGTTGCCCTGCAGGCCGTGCTGCAGGCCGCGGGCGTCAATCCGACTGCCCTGCAGGCCGCGATGCAGGCCGCAGGCACCGATCTAGCATGGTCTGGCCGCGATGCAGGCCGCGATGTAGGCTGCCGCCGCCGATCCCGCATGGCCTGGCCTCGGGATGTCGCCCGCGGATGCGCCGCTCTCCGCCGCCGCCCTCCGCGGGCAGCAGGCCGACGCCACTCTCGCCGCCAAGTCGGAGGCTTCGGCGGCCCAGGAGCGGGTCCGCGTGGCTACCCTCGCCTGGGAGAGCGAGCGCGCCGCAGCCGACGCCTCCGCTCTACGGGTCGCTGAGGCGGAGCGCTTCCTCCGCGTCTCCTCCGGCCAGCTGCCCGTCGACCCCCGAGCCCGACGCCTCTTCCTCCCGCCAGGCCCCGCCCGCTGGATCTGGAGCCCGGTACGACCCGACCAACCTCATGGTCGCCCAGCTCCACCTCCAGGCCGCCGGCGTCCAAAACATCAGGGCCATGGTCACCGTCCTCCTCGACCCGGCGTCCTCCTCCTACAGACGCTGGCGAGACCAGGTCCTGCTCGCCCTCCGCCGCTACGCCCTCGACGACCACATCCTCCTCGACACGCCGATCGAGGCGCAGGACATGGCGTGGCTGCGCCTCGACAGCGTCGCCATGTCCTAGATCTTCGGGACCATCTCCCTAGATCTTTAGGACCTCGTCAGGACCCACGGCGGCACCGCGCGACAGGCCTGGGTGGCGTTCGAGGGGCAGTTCCTCGGCAACGCCGAGTACCACGCCCTCCAGCTCGACGCCACCTTCCGCACCTTCATGCAGGGGGACCTCTCCGTTGGTGAGTACTGCCGGCGGATGAAGAGCATGGCTGATGCTCTTCACGACCTCGGGGATCCGGTGTCCGATCGGGTCTTGGTGCTCAATGTCCTGCAGGGCCTGAGTAGCACCTATGACCACCTGAAGAGCTGGATCGCCCGCCAGAGGCCCTTCCCCTCCTTCCTGCAGGTCCGGGACGACCTCGCCCTCGAGATCACCAGGGGTCTCGCGCTCGGATCGCCCTCGTCCACCTCCACCGCGCTCGTCGCTGCTCCACCGGCTTCCTCCGCCGCTCCTGCCACCTCTCTTCTTGGTGCTGCTCCCGCCAGACAGACCGGAGGTGGGGGCCGTCGACGTCGTCGACGAGGGGGATGTGGTGGTGGTGGCACTGGTGGCCCTGCTCCTGGGGGTACCGGTACCGGTGGGGGCCGTCGGGGCGCGCCGACTCCTCCGACTCCGGCTCCCGCTCCCGCTCCTGCCCTGCCCCTGGAGGGATGCCCTGGCCATCCTTCAGCAACCCATGGTCGGGACGCATCTCGATGTGGCTGTTCCAGGGTCCGGGAGGGGGGCCTCGTCCTCAACTCCCACCGGCGGCCATGTTCACCGGTGTTGCTCCCCTCTCCGCGCCGTCCTGGACCCCGCCCACTCAGCCCAGCCAGCAGCCGACTTGGCCTGGGGGTGGGACCAGGCCGCTCTGGCGTAGTCCTTCAGCACCATGGGATTGACGCCGCCGGTCAGCACCGAGTGGATCGCCGACTCGGGTGCCTCGTTCCACACCACTCCTGATGCCGGTATCCTCTCTTCTGTCCGACCCCCACACCCCTTTTGTCCTTCTTCTATCATGGTTGGTGATGGGTCTTGCCTTCCTGTCACCACCGTGAATTCTGCTCCTCGTCTTCCTAATGTTCTTGTTGCTCCTCAAATGGTTCAGAACCTTCTTTCCATTCGCCAGTTTACTGCTGACAACTCCTGTTCTATCGAATTTGACTCCACTGGTCTTACTGTGAAGGATTCGGCTTCTCGGCGTCCGCTCCTCCGATGTGACAGCCCGGGACCCCTTTACACTCTTCGGCTTCCTGCTTCCGCTGCCTCGCCTTCGGCTTCTTCGTCAACTGCTTTTGCCGTGACGCCTTCTTCCACCACCTGGCACCGCCGGCTTGGTCACCCCGGACGCGACGTTTTGGCTCAGCTCAGCCGTAGTACCGATGTTCCATGTACTATGGCTCCTGCTGAGCACCTCTATCATGCGTGCCAGTTAGGTCGTCATGTTAGACTTCTGTTTTATTCTTCTTCTTCGCATGTTGCGCATGCTTTTGATATGATTCACTGTGACCTGTGGACATCTCCGGTACTCAGCATGTCTGGCTATAAATATTATCTGGTCATTGTTGATGATTTTTCTCATTACTCTTGGACTTTCCCTTTGCGCGCCAAGTCTGAGACATTCCCCACCCTCCTCCACTTCATTGCCTGGGTGTCCACTCAGTTCGGCCTCACCGATAAGGCCGTCCAGTGTGACAACGGGCGGGAGTTCAATAACTCCACCTCCCGGTCCTTCTTCTTGTCTCGGGGTGTTCAGCTGCGTATGTCTTGTTCGTATACCTCTCCTCAGAACGGCAAGGCTGAGCGGATGATTCGCACGACGAACGACGTCGTGCGCACCCTTCTGATCCAGGCTTCTCTGCCCCCGCGCTTCTGGGCTGAGAGCCTCCACACCGCCACCTACCTGCTCAACCGCCTTCCGTCCACTGCTTCTCCTGCTCCCACTCCACACCACGCTCTCTTCGGTACCCCTTCTCGCTACGACCACCTTCGGGTCTTCGGGTGTGCGTGTTACCCTAACACCTCCGCCACAGCTTCTCACAAGCTGGCGCCCCGCTCGACTCGTTGTGTGTTCCTCGGGTACTGCCCTGACCACAAGGGGTACCGATGCTTTGACCTCACCTCTCGCCGCGTTCTGATCTCCCGACACGTCGTCTTTGACGAGTCGGATTTCCCCTACTTCACCTCCTCCACACCTTCTCCTGACCCCGAGCTGGAGTCTCTGTTTCCGACTGACCCGGTGGTTCAGTCACCGTTACCTATCTGTCCTTTTCCTGCAGATTTTCCCGGCACACCGGCACCGCTTCCGGTGATCCCTGCTGCGCCGAGCGCGGCCCCGGTGCCCGCGGTCGCGCCACACGCGTCCCCCGGACCTCCGGTCGTGCCGCGCGCGGACCTGGTGTCTCCCGCTGCGCCACGCGCGGCCCCGGTGCCTTCCCCTGCACCTGCGCGGTACGCTCAGCCGGTGCAGGTGTACCGGCGTCGCTCGGCGCTAACCCCGGCGCCGCAGCGGTACGCTGAGCCGGTGCAGGTGTACCAGCGTCGTTTGGCGTCGACACCGGCGCCGCCTCCTGCTCCGGAGGCTCCTGCGACGCCGACACCGGAGCCGTCGCCGTCGCCGCCTCCTCCGGCTCCCTCTCGAGTCGAGTCGGAGGTGTACCAACCGCCAGTCATCCATCGGGATCCTCGGCATATCCATCCCATGGTGACTCGGCGGATGGCGTCTCAGGCCGCGACTCTCTCCGCCACCGAGCGGGTCTCTCCGGTACCCTCCTCTGTCCGCGACGCCTTGGCGGATCCTCACTGCGTCGCGCGATGGAAGAGGAGTACGCGGCTCTTCTTGCCAACCAGACGTGGAACCTCGTGCCGCGTCCGTCTAGTTGCAATATAGTGACTGGCAAGTGGATCTGGACGCATAAGCGTCGGGCTGATTGCACACTGGAGCGCTACAAGGCTCGCTGGGTTTTCCGGGGGTTCACTCAGTGGCCTGGTGTGGACTATGATGAGATCTTCAGCCCAGTCGTGAAGCCCGCTACGGTGCGCACGGTCCTCTCGCTTGCGCTCTCGCGCTCTTGGCCTGTGCACCAGCTGGACGTGAAGAATGTGTTTCTTCACGACACTCTATCAGAGACTGTTTACTGCTCTCAGCCAGCGGGATTTGTGGACTCGAGTCGCCTGGATATGGTCTGACGGCTCAACAAGTCTCTCTATGGACTGAAGCAGGCTCATCGGGCTTGGTACTCTCGGTTCGCCACGTTCTTGCTGATATTGGGGTTCACCGAGGCCAAGTCTGACACGTCTCTCTTTGTCTACCGCCGTGGGGATGAGGCTGCATATCTGCTACTCTATGTCGATGACATTGTGGTCACAGCCTCCAGTCAGCAGTTGCTTCAGAGTGTCATCTCATCTCTGCAGCTGGAGTTCGCTATGAAGGATTTTGGTCAGCTCCACCACTTCTTGGGTGTCACTGTTGAGCCTCGCCCGTCTGGTCTTCTCCTTCACCAGCGGCAGTACGCACTTGATATCCTGGAGCGGGCTGGAATGACTGATTGCAAGCCCTGCTCCACTCCTGTCGACACTCAGGCGAAGCTGTCTGTTGATCTGGGTGATCCGGTGGCTGATCCTACTACCTACCGGAGTCTGGCCGGCGCTTTGCAGTACCTCACCTTCACCAGGCCGGATCTCACCTACGCTGTTCAGCAGGTCTGTCTCAATATGCATGATCCCCGGAAGTCACACCTTGCTACGCTGAAGCGTCTCCTCCGCTACGTCCGTGGCACAGTGGACCTCGGCCTGGTGCTTCACCGCTCGTCCTCTGCTGAGCTGGTGGTCTACACCGACGCTGACTGGGCTGGCTGCCCGGACACTCGTCGCTCCACCTCCGGCTACGCCGTCTTCCTGGGCGGCAACCTGGTCTCCTGGTCATCCAAGCGGCAGCCGGTTGTCTCCCGCTCCAGTGCTGAGGCGGAATATCGGGCTGTCGCTAACGGCGTGGCGGAGGCGTCCTGGCTACGACAGCTCTTGGCGGAGCTCCACAGCCCGCTCGCCAAGAGCACGCTCGTCTACTGCGACAACATCAGCGCCGTGTATCTCTCCACCAACCCCGTCCAGCATCAGCGGACGAAGCATGTGGAGATTGACCTGCATTTCGTGCGCGACAGAGTCGCCATCGGCGATGTTCGGGTACTCCATGTCCCGACTACCTCCCAGTTTGCTGACATCTTCACCAAGGAGCTGCCCTCCTCGACCTTCTCGGAGTTTCGCTCCAGCCTCAACGTAGCCGGTGGCTAGTTGTGGCTGCGGGGGGTATTAGCCCTTTGTACTCTCTTTGTACTCTCTTCTTGTCCAGTCTTGAACACCGCTACGTCGGTTGTTCAGACTGCGGGGGGTGTTGGCTTTCTTGTTGTCCAGTCTTAAACACCGCTGTGTCGGTAGTTCAGATTGCGGGGGGGGGGGAGTGTTGGTGTATATTGAGCCCATGTGTATAGAGGCCCATCTAGAGGCCCATGTATAGGAATTATATATACCCACCCTTCTAGGGTTGGAGGAATACATCCATTATTCCCTCCTACAATAGCTTAATACACAAAGACGTAGGGCAGCAGCTCCATTGAGGGTTTACTGAACGCAAGACGAGTGCAGATGGTAGCTTCCCTGCATAAGCATGGTATAGGATTTTAGGTCATAGTGTAAGGAAAAGGCAGGCCTGCAAATGGCTACTGAGGGCTGCTTTGACATATACTTATTTCAAATAAGAGCTCTACTTAGACACAGTAGGAAATCAATACAAGAACAATACATGCGCCAATGACAATAAAGGTCCCACATTGTGAATGTAAAATTAGAAACACAAGCTCAATGCTTCATCAACACTTCTCTAATTCCTCCAAAATCCAAAATAAATAAAAAAAAGTACTTCTAACTACATGTCTAAGTCTATAGCATATCCTCTGTTTTTATCTTTTTACACAACAAAAATTTGTGTGGACATGTGAGCTGGCTTTTGTAGGTGGTAATCATCTTTCTGTGCATCTCACTAAGTCAATGCAAACCAACAGATGCTTCAGGCGCATCTCGTTTCTGGTCAATTCAGTCCTGCACTGTTGCTATTTGTATATGGTACAAAGAAATGACTTAGCGTCATTTACACATAGTCTAATAATCTATGCTAGAAATATATGGCAGTTGGCTGATAACAAGATGTGGCTATGCAAAAAGAAAAATACAAATGGTGATATTGCAGAACAAGTATCAACTAGTATTTTGGACATACTTACAGAGTAGTGACCAATGTTGAAATCCAAAATCTTCAAAACTCTCTGAAGCTCATTTTAGCAGGCTCACAGACTAGCTGGCCACTGTAGAAGTCCCAAAATCTTCAAAAATCTCTGAAGCTCATTTTAGGATCATCATACCTTGAGTTCCCACGTCTTCCCCTAGCGCGGTTACTTCCTCTGCCCCGGCCCCTCCCTCTCCCTCTCCCTCTACCTCTCCACATGAAGAATGACTGCCCATGCTTCATTTCAATGAGTGAATGCAACAGATCATCACACAAGATACAACCCTCATGCAATGTAGCTCCATCTTGAAGAGGGGTAGTTTTCTTGTTGAAATCAACTTCAATGATAGTGGACTCACATGTTAGGCACTTTTTATCTGTAGTGGTGATCCTATGGGCAGCATGTGGGAGCAATACAATGCAATTACACATGTTGCAGTAAAGCTGCCATTTGGGTGCACTAACTGGATCAAGAATCAAGGTACCACTACACTCAGGACATGCACAAACTCCTTGAGTGATCATAGATTGCTTGCATGTTGGGTGCGGGCAAAGGGAACACGGCATCCCAGCCCCTTTCCCAACCTTGCCGGTGTCATCTATCTTGAGGGCACCAAAGAGTTTGTCTATGCCTTCAAATGGAGGATTAGTATAGCAAAAAGGACACAGCGGGAAAGATTTTGCATCAGGTCCCACCATCGAGAACAGAAGCAACTCGAAACCATCAAGAGGGCATATGATTTCCTTGTACAGCTGGAAAGGATAGAATTATTAATCACAGAGTAGACATCAACTGAGTTTGGCACAACAAAACACAAAGAATAACGGAATACATGCTTTCAGAATCCAACATGGCATGAAACAACAACAACAACAACAACATAGTCTTTTTTCCCAAGCAAATTGGGGTAGGCTAGAGATGAAACCCGAAAGAAATAAGTTCAAGGTTCAGGCACATTGATAGCTAGTCTCCAAACACTCCTATCCAAAGCTATCTCTTTAGAGATATTCCAATCCTTAAGGTCTCTCTTAACCGACTCATCCCACGTCAGTTTAGGTCTACCTCTACCCCTCTTTACATTATCGACCCGCTCAAGAACCCCATTACGCACCGGCGCCTCAGGAGGCCTTCGTTGGACATGTCCAAACCATCTCAGCCGATGCTGGGTAAGTTTCTCCTCAATTGGTGCCACTCCGACTCTATCCCGAATAACTTCGTTCCGGACTCTATCCCTCCTTGTGTGCCCGCAAAACCACCGCAACATCCGCATCTCTGCTACACTCAGTTGTTGGACATGTCGCCTTTTTGTAGGCCAACATTCAGCACCGTATAGCATCGCCGGACGAATTGCTGTCCTATAGAATTTGCCTTTTAGCTTTTGTAGCACCCTCTTGTCACAAAGGATGCCAGAAGCTTGCCGCCATTTCAACCAGCCAGCTGAAATTCTATGCCTACAATCTTCATCAATGTCGCCATCCTTTTGTAGCACCGATCCTAAATACTGAAAAGTATCCTTCTGAACCACCACTTGTCCATCTAGACTAACGTCTCCCCCCTCATGCCTAGTCGCACTGAAATCGCACATCATGTACTCGGTCTTGGTCCTACTAAGTCTGAACCCTTTCGACTCTAACTTCCTATTAACCCCTGCCCTACTCTCGTCAACTAGCACCACATCATCAGCAAAGAGCATACACCAAGAGATCTCACCTTGTATATCCCTTGTGACCTCATCCATCACTAAAGCAAATAAATAAGGGCTCAATGCTGACCCCTGGTGTAGGCCTATGTTAATAGGAAAGTCAGTGGTGTTGCCATCACATGTCCGGACAAACGTCGTCGCATCCTTGTACATATCCTTAATGAGGGTAATGTACTTAGTTGGAACGTTGTGCTTCTCCAAGGCCCACCACATGACATTTCTCGGTACTTTGTCATATGCCTTCTCAAGGTCAATGAAGACCATGTGCAAATCCTTCTTCTGTTCCCTATATCTCTCCATCAATTGTCGTATTAAGAAAATCGCCTCCATGGTTGACCTTCCAGGCATGAACCCAAATTGGTTTTGGGTCACACTTGTCACTCTTCTTAGGCGATGCTCGATAACCCTCTCCCAAAGCTTCATCGTATGGCTCATCACCTTAATCCCACGGTAGTTAGTACAACTTTGAACATCACCCTTGTTCTTGAAGATAGGTACTAATATACTTCTCCTCCATTCTTCCGGCATCTTGTTTGACCGAAAAATGAGATTAAAAAGCTTAGTTAACCATACTATTGCTCTATTTCCTAGGCATCTCCACACCTCAATGGGGATACCATCAGGGCCCATCGATTTACCTCCCTTCATCCTCTTCAAAGCCTCCCCGATCTCTACCTCCTGAATTCTCCTCACAAAACGTCTGTTGGTATCGTCAAAAGTGTCATCTAACTCAAGGGTAGGGCCCTCACTCTCCCCATTAAACAACTTGTCGAAGTACTCTCTCCATCTATCCATGATCTCTTCATCCTTCACTAGCAGTCGATCTGTCCCATCCTTAATGCATTTGATTTGGTTGATGTCCCTTGTCTTCCGCTCGCGGATCCTAGCCATCCTATAAATGTCCTTCTCCCCTTCTTTCGTGCCTAGCTGCTGATACAGGTCATCATACGCCTTACACTTTGCTACATTCACAGCTCGCTTTGCAACCCTCTTCGCTAATTTATAGCCCTCGATGTTGGCTGCACTCTTGTCAAGGTGGAGGCGCTTGAAACACTCCTTCTTCTCCTTAATAGCCCTTTGCACCTCGTCATTCCACCACCAGGTGTCTTTCCCCTCCTGTTTGCCTCCCCTACTCACGCCAAACACCTCTGAGGCCACCTTCCGAACACATGTTGCCATCTTTAGCCACATGTCATCTGCGTCTTCTCCTTCTTCCCAAGGCCCCTCACCTAGCATCCTTTCCTTAAACGCTTGTGCCGCTTCCCCTCTAAGCTTCCACCACTTTGTTCTCGCAATCTTGGCACGTTTGTCCCGGTGGACACGTACCCGAAGACGAAAGTCCGCCACCACAAGCTTGTGTTGAGGGACAACACACTCCCCAGGTATCACCTTACAATCTAAGCAATCACGTCTATCCTCCCTCCTAGCAAGGATAAAGTCGATCTGGCTCGAGTGTTGTCCACTACGAAACGTCACAAGATGAGATTCCCTCTTCTTAAACACGGTATTCGCTATCAACAAGTCGTAGGCTAACGCAAAGTTCAACACATCCTCCCCCTCTTGACTCCTGCTACCATACCCAAAACCCCCGTGCACTCGCTCGAACTCTACATTAGTCGCACCCACATGGCCGTTGAGATCTCCTCCTATGAAGAGTTTCTCGCTGGTAGGCACGGTACTAACCATGCTATCTAGATCTTCCCAGAACTGCATCTTGGTGCTCTCATTAAGGCCTACCTGAGGGGCATAGGCACTGATCACATTCAAAACCGAATCTCCAACTACCAACCGGATTAGGATAATCCAGTCGCCTTGCCTTCTAACCTCTACGACTCCATCCTTAAGGCTCCTATCAATCAAGATGCCAACACCATTCCTACCCGGAGTTGTTCCCGTGTACCAAAGCTTGAAGCCAGTATCCTCAACCTCCATTTAGTCTCCTGAACGTATAGAATATTTACACGCCTCCTAATTGCTACATCAACTAGCTCTCGCAACTTACCCGTTAGGGACCCTACGTTCCAGCTACCTATACGAATCCTAATTGGCTCGGCTAGCTTCCTTACCCTTCGCACCCGTCGAGGGAAGTGCGAAGACCCTTGCTCATTTTTCACTACACCCGGGCGTAGATGTAGCGCGTCATTCAGGTGACGACCCGACCCTTACTCACTTATCATCGTACCCAGGTCATGATACGACGCGCCCTTGGGGGGATGACGACCCGGCCCTTGCCCATTTATCACCACACCCGGGTTCCGATGTAGCGCGTCGCTGAGAGAGTTACGCCCCAACGAGTTTCTTGTGGGTTTCAAATCCATTACAATGGCTATTTTTATGCTGGTTTGCCAAAACCTAACGCAACCCTCCTCCTTTATCCGGGCTTGGGACCGGCTATGCTGAGACGACTCAGGAGAGAGAGTCTTCCAGTCAGCATAGGCGGAGTTCCAACATGGCATGAAACAAAGTGATAAAAACAAAATTAGGTAAAAAAAACGAATGGAATACAAAGCAGGTTATAACAATCATGGTAATGAATAAAAGAAGACTAAAAAATACAACATATGGGATCACTAAATTTTCTCTATTCTGCAAGAACATCCCCCCCCAAAAAAAAAAGAAATACTGGCCAAAGAATAATTATCAAAGCTTTCGCGAATACAATACATGGTGTAGTGGTTCAATTATCATGAACCATGCATGGACGTAAAGCAACTGGTTTACCAAGAAATAAACATAAAGTTATTACCTTAATCGAACCGTTCTGAGGAAGATAATAGACATCCTCACAGGTTATACAATACAATCTCATTGGCTGAGTCGACATGTATTTCATATACCGACCACATTTTCCGCACTTGCTCAGTAAGCGCCCAGAGTCTGCCAAAGGTGAAAATTGTGCTTCGAACAAAGCATCCATGTTTTCAATCTGCAAGCAGCACCATAAAAGAATTATAGTGGTGCATTGATGTATTATGTCAACGAAGTTTGGTTGTTAAGAACAAGAAATCTTAAACATATTTTTTGTTAGATGTATATGTGCTCTTTGTAAGAATAAATATATCCGCAAATGTAAAATAATATTAATGATTTGGATGATTCATTCTTGTTACAGCTTCAGATGAAGCTAAAGCATCACAACGGACCACTGACAAACTTTCTGAAATACAGTACCGTGCAAACAAGACGGCAACATAGACTCAATATGTTATGAACAAAATATCTTACCACAGTGGGGGTCTCCCCCGCTGTATAGCTTTCAAAAAAAAAAAAGACGGCAACACAGTCTCAATAGGTTATGAACAAAATGTCACCTTTTTCACAAAGTAAGAGTACTTTTTCATAAATTGCTGAATAACATGTTGAATAACTTGAAGGTGATCAGCTTTGCCTTTTGCAATTAGAGTAATCTGTTGCTCAATAAAGCTTCTGATATCTGGCAAGCACAGATCAGCATCAATACACTGATATCCTCTTATCAATGTAGTCCCCAGTGGTGTCGGTACTAACCTTCTTCCGGAGTTCACCTTTAAGAAAGATAAATAAAGGCATTACGAATTTTTTGTATATTTACATACTTAAGCGTACACTTGCAAGGGTAAAGAATTGACAGCATAGGTCTAGTCGAAAACAACTCAACTAACCTGAACATAATTACGTTCACAAATGTTGTTTATATGTACAGGAATTGATGCGTCTGTACCTATGCCATTCTTCTCCATGAGAGAGATCAATTCACTTTCACTGAGATAATCAGGAGGTGTGGTGCTTCCCTTCAACAAAGAATTATGATTTATCAGGTATCATATCCTGATAAAAGGTACGCACATGGGGTTTGAGCAAACTGATAAGCCTTACCTCATATATGTCAACCTTATGAATACTAACAGAGTCTCCCTTTCTAAATGCAGGAAGATTATTCTCGCTGACAGCCAGCCATGGCATGATAGAGGTAAATCCTTTATGAGTGACTCGATAGCCAACACAGTGGAAAGTTTCTCCACCTGAAGTAAACTCAATGGCAGTCCTGAGAATCATGTTTTTTTGAAGGGTTACTTACTGTTGAATTCCTGTATAAGCTATTATTAGTTTTAAATACAAATCAATAATGAAAAAAAGAATTATATGACATGCTTGCATTCTGAACAAACTTTAGATATCCAATATGAGGACCTAGTACAAGGGAACATCAATAGCCAGTATACTATATAGTTTATACGAAGCTTGTAACTTGTGACAGAACAAAACAGGAATGATTTATCCAGCAATCAAAGAAACAAGAGGACAAACCACCTTGTATATCTACAAGACTACAATCAGGACTAACAGTTCCAATGAAGTGTTGGCATATGTATTGGTACAGCCTCCAAGCATCAGTTCCCAGACCTTCTTCTGTCGCTGATCTCATTGGAGTAATAGGAGGATGGTCCCCAGCATCAAGACCTTGACGAGGCTTAACAAAACCAGCATCCAGTAATGTCCGGACATCATTGGACCATAGAGGATTATGTACTAGTCCAGCAAGTGCACTACGAAAACCAAATGACGCTGGATATGCAGTACTCTCTGTACGTGGATAACTGTGCAAATATGACCATTAGTACTTACGGTAGGAAAATGAAACAAGCAGTGACAGCAGCATCACCTATGTAAGGAGTTTTCAGCAGCACTAGTAATGCAACCAAATTAAAAACTAACTGCAATGATTATTATAATTTGACTACTTAATTTTGAGCTTAAATTAGAATCAGTTATCACAAGTACTTAAGATGGCATTATAGGGAGTAAAGCAAAGGTCAACCATAGCTTGAATTAGAATCAGTATCACAAGTACTTAAGATGGCATTATTGGGAGTGATGCGAAGCTCAACCGTATTGGTACGACCTACATGATGAAATTGGTATATGGAGGACATCGCAAGAAGAATGGGTAAACTGGTCTGCTAATAAAACTACACATTTACTGTAGCAAAATTGTAAAACCATATATTGCCTCATGGCGCATGACTAGTGACACCCAGTTGGGCAATGTTAGTTGTAACCTATAAAAAATCATATACAGGATCTGCTAAACTTCATAGAACACATAATGCACCTGGTTGAGCAAACAAAAGAATAACCTCTATTACAGATTTTTGTCGATTACTATTATTTATATGATAAAAGAAATACTAAAGAATATAATAAAATGTCATGCATCGTTGCATCTGAAATAAGCCCACATTGATTTCAATCAGGCTAATGGTAGACTTTCCCATATAACATGACCAGATTCAATGGAAAACATAGCACTATTTCAAGGTCATTTCTGAAACCTGATGAATCCTTGAGTGTAAAGCCGCTCCGCCAAATGCATCGCTGTCTGAGGTCCAATACCGAGCGCACTTGATGCAACCTGACACAAAAAGAATATTAGTAAACTGAAATGTACTCAACTCTCCCATTGAATTATGTGTAAATTAACCAAAATGCCCCCATTTTAGAATGAAATGGATGTACTTGTCATATTAATACTAGGATTTTCATCAAGTCATAACCCAACAGGAGAATCTTGGGTATCAGATTTCAAGCAAGATCATGAAGCAATTTACAAGAACCAATGTTCTTAAGGCGTTAAGGCGAGGCACGGCGAGCGACCCCGTCGGCATGGCGAGGCGACGCCTAGGCGGACGCCTAGGCGAGCAAGGCGACGCCTTATAGCAGCAGGATGTAGGGAGAAAAAGAAAAAAGAGAAGGAAGGAGAAGGGAGAAAAAGAAAAAGAATAAGAGAAAGGAGACAACTTGGCCCAGCCCACTAAAAGCCCAAGCACCACCCCACATTCCCACCAGGCCTGACCTAGCTCCCCTCTCCCGAACACTCTCAAACTTGCCCACCCTTCGCTCGCGAGTCCCTGCCGGCGGCGGCGGCTGCCTTCCGCTCCTCTCCCTCCTCGCCCTCGCCCTCTCCCTCCTTCTCCCTCCCTCACCGGAGCTAGCAGGAAGCTTCCCCCTCCTCTCCCTCTCCCTTCTCCCTCCCTCAAGTTCTCCAGGTGAGCCGCTGCCTGCTGAATCCGCGCCAGCCGCCAGAGCCAGCAGGGAAGCCTTCCCTTCCTCTCCCTTCTCCCTCCCTTCCTCACGCTCTCCAGATGGCTGCTGTCCGTCGGATCGACGCCAGAGCTAGCAGGAAGCTGTTTCTCCTCTTCCTCCCCCTTCTCCCTCCCTCCCTCTCTCACTTTGCTGCTGTTATGGTAAGGCGACCATGGACACCTCATCCCGGTTGCTCCTTCCCCTTACTCTTCCTCTCTTCTGGCTGGGCGTCGGCGACGCCTTGGCCTCCCTGAGCGCCTTGACGCCTTGGCGTCGCCTAGGCGACGCCTTAAGAACCATGACAAGAACAGTACATGTTGGTAGAACATTGTAAGAATAACAGCATGCTTCAAAAGAAACTGAATAAACATTAGACTCTAAGGCAAGCACATATATAAAAAAGCAAAATAAACAAGGGAAAGCTAAAGAAAAGATACGGTACTCTAAGAAGTAGGTGTTAGCAATGAGCAAGTCATATCTATTCCACAGCCCAAAGGAGCAAGATGTGCATATGTACAGAAGTGCAAATGAAGAAAACCCCTCCAAGTAGAGGGAAAATACAAGTATACACAGCTAACACATATCAAACAGTAAGAGCTGTGGTACCTTAAGCATATTAACTGTATTAAGGCCTGATGGACGGGTTTTGCACTCTTCCTTCACTGAGACATCTGCTATTTTTAGAGTCCCATCGCCGGCGACCATCTTCTGAAACATCACAGTAACCTGCATTTTTCATTGAGGAAAATGGTGAGAACATTTGGAAGAATAAAGCCAAATCACTTGTGCACGTGATCTCACATCAAAATCAAAAAGTTTCTTCCGGTCCCATTCTAGCTGTATTTCATCACCATCTCTGATAATATAAGTCTTCAAGGACCAGAATTTCTCTGGTTTGAATGTGGTGATTTGCTGATAACGTTGCACACAGAATCCCAGAGTAGGTGTCTGGCATGGACCATACCTGATATACAGAGGATGAAATGAAAACAAAAATCTTAAGCCAATACTGGAAAATATTATTAAAAGACAGGTAGGGCACATGTAAACGACATTGCTATGATTATTTAAATACAAATAAAAAATTCACAAACCCAAAGCATTTGAAGATTGTTGATACCCGGTAGCACTTTCTTCAATAAAAAAGAAGTCAATATGCAATTGTTAAAGAAATTTGGATTGTGCAAAGAGATGGGGAACTCACGAAATCACTCTTGAATCAAGGTTTCCATATTTTCCCTGGAAATATCGGGTCTGAAATCGAGTAAATGCTACTCCAACCTTCAAGTCAATTTCTTGGCGAGCATCCACTGATAATGCTTCATCTTTGTTTGGCAGATCTAGATTATCCATGGCACTCAGTATGTCCTTCTCAGTAACAGATGAAAATCTAGCACGGAAAATTCTTCTGCCAGCCTCATTTTCAGGAATCCCAGTGCACTCTATAACTGGAACATATGTTTGGCATTGTTTTTACATAGATCAAGCTAAATGTCTGGAGTAGAACAGAACAAGCCATACCAAGAAAGATCATGTATACATTGCATCAATCAGGAGTTCAGGACCAAAGAAATTCTTGAGTATTAAAAAATGATTGCAAATTATACTTTTACAGAATTATCTGCATTCTGTTTGGAGAAAGGAATAAAATCTTTATACCTTCCAAACTCTAAAAAAATTCAATAGATCTAAGATTTCACTCAGTCTAGCTGAGAACTTCCCATATGATGTCTTAACTTATTTTGATTACACCTATGTTTTTGCCTTTCAGGGTCCTGATTGTAAAATGGAAAATTTCACATATAGCTCTCTATACACCACCGTAAATTCTAGTACCGACTTGAAAGGATACTAGGATAGTATGCATAACTATTCCAGAACGGGGTTAAGTACCTTCATAGCATATGTTTTCTCCTTCTCGGTCACAGTCCAGCCAAAGTATCAAATAAGCGCAGCCCCGAGCTTCTTGAGCTAGATGCCTGCGGATATGAGCCTTCAACAGAACTACACGTAAGTGTTGTATTCAACCTGGGACATTGTGATCCTCAAGGGAAAAAGGAAAATACATACACCACTTTTTTTTCAAAACAGGGTCTCTCATTTCCCTTATTTGATAACGCAAAATGTAGCATTGCAAGTGAATAAAGAAGCAGGTTTCAGGAGGAAGGGAGAAAGGTAATTGTTGGTGTATATTGAGCCCATGTATAGAGGCCCATCCAGAGGCCCATGTATAGGAACTATATATCCCACCCTTTTAGGGTTTGGAGGAATACAAAGCAATTATTCTCTCCAATATGGTATCATTAGCCTAGCCTCTCTCTTCCTCTCCCTCTCCCCTGCAGCAGCCGCCGCCGCCGGCTCCATGGCCGGCCGGCCGCCGGCGCCGCCGCCTCCACCTCTCTCCCCCTTCCCACCCCCTTCCTCCACTCTGCTCCAGGCGCACCATGGCGCCAGGTCCTCTGCTCCCGGCGGCGCATCCCCTTGAGCGCCCGCCGCCGCCGCGGCCGCCCTCGCCATCGTGGAGCCTCTGCACGACGCGCCCCACCCGCAGCCGGCGGATCTGGCCGCCCTGGGCTCGGATCCGGGCGCGAATCCGGCCGCCCCGGCCGCGGGGGCCGGGGGCACGGCGCCCGCCGCCGCCGCCACCGGCCCGTCCGCCCTGGGCGCAGGGTATGCTGTCGCCACCGCCCTCGTCGCCGCCCTGGATGCCGCCGCCGCCGCCGCCCTGGACGCCGCCCCAGACACCTGGCGCGCGCCTGGCCCGCGCCTGGCCCGCGGCCGGCTGCCCTCCCCACCTCCCGATCCGGTGCCTGGGCAGGGGGCGCCACCGCTGCTGCCCTTGACGCTGCCCAGGGCGGGCAGGGCGCGGGCGTGGCCCCTGCCCCCGACGTCCCTGCACCCGCCATGGACGCCTGGCGCGCGCCTGGCCCGCGGCCGGCCGCCCTCGCCGCCGCCCGATCTGGTGCCTAGGCAGAGGGTGCCGCCGCCGCCGCCCTTGACGCCGCCCTGGGCGGGTAGGGCGCGGGCGCCCCTGCCCCGACATCCCTGCCCCCGACGGCGCCCCTCTGCAGCTGCTGCTGCCGCCCCCGGGCTCCCAGACCGGCCTCCCTGCCCCTACAGCCGGATCCTCGGGCGCGTGGCTGCCCTGCACGCCCCTGGCACCCGGATCGAAAGCAGCCTTCCCCGCCGTGATGCCCGCGCCCCTGCACACGCCTGCGGTGCCGCCGACCGTCGCCCGAGCTGCACTCGCCGCGGCCCTCCTCGCCGCCACGTCCGCGGCTTCGGCGGCTCAGGAGCGCGTCCGTGAGACTAACTTCGCTTGGGAGCGTCTTCAGCCCATCATCCCCTCCACCGAGCACGACGCTCTGTCCTCCCACCAGGCTCTGCCCTCTGGATCTGGACCCCGGACCGACCCCCTCCTTGGTGCTCCTCTCACCGGCCAGACCGGGAGTGAGGGAGGTCGCGGGCGTCGTCGTCGAGGCGGACGTGGTGGTGGTGCTGGCGGCGCTCCTTCTAGTGGTACTGGTGGAGGCCGTCGGGGCACTCCGACCCCGACTCCGGCTCCCACTCCTGCTCCTGGCCCTGGAGGTACGCCCTGGCCATCCTTCAGCGCCCCATGGCCAGGGCGCATCCCGATGCGGCCGTTTCAGGGTCAGGGGGGCCCTCGTCCTCAGCCCCAGCCGGCTCCACCCAGCCAGCAGCCGACCTGGCCTGGGGGGTGGGACCAGGCCGCACTGGCGCAGTCCTTCAGCGCTATGGGGCGGACGCCGCCGGTCAGCACCGAGTGGATCGCCGACTCGGGTGCCTCCTTCCTCACCACCCCACATGCCGGTATCCTCTCTTCTGTCCGACCCCCACACCACTCTTGTTCTTCTTCCATCATGGTTGGTGACGGGTCTTGCCTTCCTGTCACCGCCGTGGGTTCTGCTCCTGGCTCCTTTCATCTTCCCAATGTTCTTGTTGCTCCTCAGATGGTTCATAACCTTCTTTCCATTCGTCAGTTTACAGCTGACAATTCTTGTTCCATCGAGTTTGATCCTTCTGGCCTCACTGTAAAGGATTCGGCCTCCCGGTGTCCGCTACTCCGGTGTGACAGCACGGGGCCCCTTTACACCCTTCGCCTTCCTTCTTCCGCTGCACCACTCTCGCCTTCTTCGCCCTTCGTTTTTCCTCTTCTTCTTCGCATGAGACGCATGCCTTCGATCTTGTTCACTGTGACCTGTGGACATCTCCTGTTCTCAGCCTCTCTGGCTACAAATACTATCTGGTGGTGGTTGATGGTTTCTCACACTACTCTTGGACTTTCTCTTTGCGCGCCAAGTCTGAGACCTTCCCCACCCTCCTCCACTTCTTTGCCTGGGTGTCCACTCAGTTCGGCCTCACCATTAAGGTCGTCCAGTGTGACAACGGGCGTGAGTTCGACAACTCCACCTCCCGTTCTTTCTTCCTCTCTCGGGGTGTTCAGCTGCGTATGTCCTGTCCGCATACCTCTCCCCAGAACAGCAAGGCTGAGCGGATGATTCGCACGACGAACGACGTCGTGCGCACCCTTCTAATCCAGGCCTCTCTGCCCCCGCGCTTCTGGGCCGAGGGCCTCCACACCGCCACCTACTTGATTAACCGTCTTCCGTCCACTGCTTCCCATGCTCCCACTCCACACCCCGCTCTCTTCGGTACCCCTCATCGCTACGACCACCTTCGGGTCTTCGGGTGTGCGTGTTACACTAACACCTCCGCCACTGCTCCTCACAAGCTGGCGCCCCGCTCGACTCGTTGTGTGTTTCTTGGGTACTCCCCTGACCACAAGGGGTACCGATGCTTTGACCTCACCTCTCGTCGCGTCCTGATCTCCCGACACGTCGTGTTTGACGAGTCGGACTTCCCCTACTCCACCTCCTCCACACCTTCTCCTGACCCCGAGTTGGAGTCGCTGTTTCCGATTGACCCGGTGGTTCAGCCACCTTTACCTGTCTATCCTTTCCCTGCAGGTTTTCCCGGTGCACTGGCACCGCTTCCAGGGACCCCTGTTGCGCCCAGCGCAGCCCCGGTGCCCGCCGTCGCGCCACGCGCGGCCCCAGGACCTCCTGTCGTGCCGTGCGCGGCCCCGGGGTCTCCTGCTGTGCCACGCGCGGCCCCGGTACCTCCTCCTGCACCTGTGCGGTACGCTCAGCCGGTGCAGGTGTACCAGCGTCAACACCGGAGCCGCCGCGGTACGCTCAGCCGGTGCAGGTGTACCGGCGTCGTTCGACGCCGACACCGGCACCGCCTCCGGCTCCAGAGACTCCTGCGACGCCTACACCGGAGCTGTCGCCGCCGCCGCCTCCGCCGACTCGCTCTCGAGTCGAGCCGGAGGTGTACCACCCACCAGTCGTCCATCGGGATCCTCGGCACATCCATCCCATGGTGACTCCGGTACCCTCCTCTGTCCGCAACGCCCTGGCGGATCCTCACTGCCGTCGCGAGATGGAAGAGTACGCGGCTCTTCTCGCCAATCAGACGTGGGACCTTGTGCCGCGTCCGTCTGGTGGCAATGTGGTCACAGGCAAGTGGATCTGGACGCATAAGTGTCGGGCTGACGGCACACTGGAGCGCTACAAGGCTCGCTGGGTTCTCCGGGGTTTCACCCAGCGGCCTGGTGTGGACTACGATGAGACCTTCAGTCCAGTGGTGAAGCCTGCTACGGTGTGCACGGTCCTCTCGCTTGCACTCTCTCGCTCCTGGCCTGTGCACCAGCTGGATGTGAAGAATGTGTTTCTTCACGGCACTCTGTCAGAGACGGTCTACTGCTCTCAGCCGGCGGGATTTGTGGACTCGAATCGTCCGGATATAGTCTGCCGGCTCAACAAGTCCCTCTATGGTCTGAAACAGGCTCCTCGAGCCTGATACTCTCGGTTCGCCACGTTTTTCTGACTTTGGGGTTCACCGAGGCCAAGACTGACACTTCTCTGTTCATCTACCGCCGTGGGGATGAGACTGGCTACCTGCTGCTCTATGTTGATGATATTGTGCTCACCGCCTCCAGTCAGCAGTTGCTTGAGCGCTTCATCTCCTCTCTATAGCGGGAGTTTGCTATGAAGGATCTTGGTCAGCTCCACCACTTCTTGGGCGTTACTGTTCATACTTGCCCGTCTGGCCTATTCCTTCACCAGCGGCAGTATGCACTCGACATTCTGGAGCGGGCTGGGATGACTGATTGCAAGCCATACTCCACTCCTGTCGATACTCAGGCGAAGCTGTCTGCTGATCTGGGTGATTCGGTGGCTGATCCTACTGCCTATCGAAGCCTCGCCGGTGCCTTGCAGTACTTGACCTTCACCCGGCCGGATCTCACCTATGCCGTTCAACAAGTTTGTCTTCACATGCATGATCCCCGGGAGTCTCACATTGCTGCACTGAAGCATCTCCTCCGCTATGTCCGTGGCACTGTTGGCTTCGGCTTGGTTCTTCACCGCTCTCCCACCTTTGAGCTGGTGGTCTACACCGACGCTGACTGGGCTGGCTGTCCGGACATTTGCCGCTCCACTTCCGGCTACGCCGTCTTCCTGGGCGGCAACCTTGTCTCCTGGTCGTCCAAGCGGCAGCCAGTTGTCTCCGCTCCAGTGCCGAGGCGGAGTACCAGGATGTCGCTAACGGCGTGGCGGAGGCGTCCTGGCTACGACAGCTCTTGGCGGAGCTCCACAGCCCGCTCGCCAAGAGCACGCTCGTCTACTGCGACAACGTCAGCGCTGTGTATCTCTCCACCAACCCCGTTCAGCATCAGCGGACGAAGCACGTGGAGATCGACCTACACTTCGTGCGCGACAGGGTCACCGTAGGCGATGTTCGGGTACTCCATGTCCCGACCACCTCCCAGTTTGCCGACATCTTCACCAAGGGACTACCCTCCTCGACCTTCTCGGAGTTTCGCTCCAGCCTCAACGTAGCAGGTGGCTAGTTGTGGCTGCGGGGGGTATTTGCCATTTGTACTTTCTTCTTGTCCAATCTTGAACACCGCTGCGACGGTAGTTCAGACTGCAGGGGGTGTTGGCTTTCTTGTTGTCCAGTCTTGAACACCGCTGCGCCGGTAGTTCAGACTGCGAGGGGGTGTTGGTGTATATTGAGCCCATGTATAGAGGCTCATCCAGAGGCCCATGTATAGGAACTATATATCCCACCCTTCTAGGGTTTGGAGGAATACAAGGCAATTATTTTCTCCAATAGTAATAGTGCCACCTAACGACTTTGAGAAAGACTAGCAAAATTTCAAAAGAATTGAAACATATAACACAGATACAGAAAAATGTAACATCAGCCAAAACCACCATTTGGATTTGGCAAATTCACAGTTTCTGCTGGTGTATCTGAGAGCCTGACAAAAAAATGCGAGGAAAACTGGAAAACAATACCCAGGACATTTGTTTATTCAGAGTTTGAATGCTTCAAGAGTTAATTATACATATGGAGGAAATGAAAAAAGACGTAAGTTCAAGAATCAGAGAATTTGCATACAGGATCAACCATCCATGGGTGGAATATATTTGCACAATGGAGAATCATCACCACTTTATTTTGTTACACCCAAACAGTTAAATGAGTCATATTCTCTAACAATCTGAGTTGACCCTTAACTGTTAACTGAGTTGCATTCAGTTTCAATCAGAGTTGTAGAGGAATATATACCTTTGGGTTGCATTCAGATCTCAGAACTGGAGCCTCAAATAGGTCCATTGGATCAGTTCCTTCCCAGTTCTGATATGCAGGGGGGAAATCTACACTGGAAAAAATCAGACAGAGATTAAAGAAAGGTAAACAAAAGATTTTTATGTTCAGTAACTGTAAGCATGAACAGAACATCTGTGTATAGATCCTGTTGAAGTGTAATGACTAATGGCAACTATCAGTAAAAACAACACATCAATTTTGCATTGGTCCATCATGTCTGAATATATACAGAAATGTGCATGTACAAGAACTCGTAGGCTTCAAATGGCAGAATTGTCAGCAAAACACAACCTTAAGACATGTCCAATGACTGATGTCACTTTGAAATTTGCATAAGAACCCTGAAACATCCCATCAAACTCATGGACATCTGTGCTTCCCTTCCTTGTAGACATCTGCACAAAAGTTGAGAAAAATATACTATGTGAGTGAACTCTTAAATCAAAACATTTGCATTCTAGAGACTGGCACATATTATACATATTATTTCAATTGGGACCTCCCATACTGTTCTTCGAGAGGGGAAAAAGAGCCTGAACCATATCTGCAGAGTTGTAACAGCAACTGACATTGTGCGCAGCCACTTGATGCTGCGATAGGTTATCAATTTTGGATTGCTATAACAATTATTTTCAGAAGATTTGCTTTTAGAGGGGAATGGAGGTTAACCATGGCTCTTTTAGAAGCACTACTGAGATTAATCTTTGGTCATCAGGTGAAGCTGAGTAAATTTGTTTACCATGGCAGCCGGAACTGGGTGGATTCATTTTATCGTTTCAGTGCAACCAATCCCTAAAGTCTACTCAATGGAGAATGAGCACAATGAGCCATCACACAGATTCAGTCGATAAGGCCGCAACTCAAGCTCCTAGGGTAACAACTAGGATGCGAGCAACCAAACTACCGTTAGGGTTGCCTCTTCGACACCACCCAAATGAATAGGGGAGATGTCACGCCCGAATTTGACACCAAAAAAAATCAGCACGCATTCGGTGGCGGAGGAGGGAGGGAGAGGACTTACGCGGCCACCGGAGAGGGCGGAGGCGATGGAGAGCGCGATGCTGGGCTTCTCCGCGACCTGCAGCGGCGCGAACCAGGAGTGAGAAGGTGTTCAGAGTGGGGTTAGCGCTGCCACCATTGACGGCGGCGCAGCGGCGCGGAAACCTAGCCGACGTCTGCGGCGGGGGCGGGGGCGGGGGCGGCTTACCATGAGAACCTTGGGCGCCATGGGGACCGGCGGGTGGAAGCGCACGGCAAGTGGGGAGTGGGAGGAAGCCGAAGAGGGGTTTAAGCAAGCGCCGTACTCCTGCGGTGCGGTGCGACGTGCGAGCGCGTAGCCGAGACCCGTTTCAGGGATTCCTGGGGCAAGAGTTGTCCAAGCGAGAGTTGTCCAAGTGGTAACCCCCGGATCGCACTGGGCGAGAGAATTAGGAAGCCGGGAGAATTAAGCATTGTCTGACACTGGGCACCCTTTTTTTCATTTGGCAAGAGGATATATACTTATGTTATTAGCTAGCCTTTTGAGACCAAAAGATTTAACTGTCCGATATGAAACAGCACAAAAGAATAGAAGATAGAAATAAATTGTCCATAGAAATAAATAGGGGTAGGATTTGCATATCTGTGGTCATAAAAGTGAGCAGTAGCAGAAGACGAATTAAATCTGAGGTATGGCGAGCAACAAATTTGAGCACGTATTATCTATTAGAGTATTAAAAAATAAGGTAGGTAAATAAATATGTACTCCCTCCGTCTTAAAATACAAGTCATTCTAAAATTCAAAATTTGTCCAAAAACAAATAACGCTACCCTATTTGGAAGTGTATGTGCATGTAAGAATTAATTAGTGCCAAATATGGATAATAAATGAGGACAAACATTGTCATTTTACATTCTTGTTAATGTGTCCTAACATTTCTAGGATGACTTGTTTTTTGGGACGAAAGGAGTAGTGTATTTATCAAAAAAAAAAGGTACGGCAATGGCCATACCTTGACATGCTGGTCCTCCGCCGTTGAAAGTGAGTGTGTGTGCGTTGTGAGTGTCTAAAGTGTACTGTGTACTCTAAAAAAAGTCTCAAAATAACAATATTATGGTGCCATAGTGAGCTTTGTGGCTAAGGACATGTTTGAATGTGCTAAAATAGAAGTGCTAAAGTTTAACTCTAGATGTACTAATGGAGCTAAACATGAGTTGATGAGAGCTAATTAAAGGCTAATGGATTCTAATAGCTAATTAGACATCATATGTGTAATTAGATTAACCATTAGCCAATATTTAGTTCTACTATTTGGCATGTAAGGCCCTCCACAATGTGAGCCTTGAGTGATGCTAGAATAGCAGGGAGAGAGTTTGAGCACCACTTCTTATGCTATGACATATGATGCTAATCTAGAGTGATGCTTAAAAAAAGGAGAGTGAAGCAAGAACATGCGCTGGCGCCCAATTAGTAAAAAAAAACATATCATTGGTCCTTGCTGGTCCAAGCCCAGCCGCCTTCGGTAGCAAAGGGAAGGTTGGAGCACTATTTTATTCATGTAAATATCCCGGCGTTCTAGATGGCTCCGGTGCCTGTAATTTCGCAAGTTGCGGCTCTCCAATAATCGATGCCCGTTTTCATCGTGGGGCTCAACATTTTTACCGGCATCACTCCACACTATGGAGGGCCTAAATAAGTGGGGTACAGTTTTGCCTCTTGGATCCAAACATCCTCTGAGCAGCAGCGGGAGACTTTCTATTAATTCCTTTGAATTTTGGAAAAACAGCTTGCTAGGAAAAACTTAGACGCCATAGAAGTGGCTGGTTGCTTGTTGTGTGTATGCAAACATGTTATGTGTTCCCTTCAATGGGAAATAAGTCATATAAGCGATCTTATTAAAGTAAGCTAATTAATAACAATTTCTAAAAGAGAATGATATCAGAATGGAAAAAAGCTTTACATATGAAAATACTTTCAGTAAATCAAAGTGAACAAAAAAAATTGATGAGTAAGAATCTTACAATGATTTTTATATCTACAATCAGAGGGAATATTGGATTAAATTGCAATTAGATGCATAAGAGAAAATTAGGGATGCTAATTTCATATAATATAGTTTGAAATTTACCTCCTTTTTTTCATTTGGCAAGTGAGCATCAAGCATCAGGTAGATGATGTTTGAAAAGGGATATGCATACTGTTGTCCGAACAGGACATTCAGGTATATTGACCCCAATAAAACTAAACCAAAACCATAACAGTCATTACCAGATGATTCAAGGGAATGAAACATTGGTCTCTTATTAACAAAGGCAATAGTCAAGTACAAGATCATTAGAACTGACGAGTAAAAAGATAACAAGCCTAAGGTAATTCTATGGAGCATATTACATCAAGAATTGTGTTCGGACATCAACTATCTAGATATCACTCCTTAAGAAGCAAGAATAAAACAAAAAAGTTATTAGCAAAGTTATCTCATGACTCTAGACTCCTTGCTTGGGCTACATGAAAGAATGGCAGCTGATAGAGGTAAGTGAAGCATATGTACAGAACCGGAGCAACTCCTCCCAGGATTTTCTTTCTTTTTTTTCTCTTTTGCGGGGTAACTCCTCCCAGACTTGATGTGAGAAACCTAAGACTTGCAATTCCCACCTCCTAGACAGAACTTCAGTATCCACACTCCTTTGTACATGTCTCATGGGCACCGCATTCGGCACAGGTCGTGCACCTCCGAGCTCCCAAACTGTGGGTAATCCTGCTGCTGCTGCTGCTGTTCCCGGTGCTTGGACTGGCTCTTCTTGGAGGAGCGCTTCGAGTGCCCCTCACTGGCCAGGACGCTGTTCAGTGGCACGGCCGCAGCCGGCTGGTTCATTATTGCCGGAGGTGCCGCTGATGGTGGACAGCGATGTTGGACGTTGATTGTGTGCGTCTTGGTTTCGGTTGAGCTGCTGCCTGTTATGTTTATTCTGAGAACGGCTTCCTTGTCCCTGGTATCTTCGCACCACCAATTCTGTGGTATTCCATCCACGAACTCTTCCTGCGTGTAGAAGTCTTCATGATGGAGTGTAATCTCCACCGTTTCACCTGGTTTTATAAGACCGATCGCTGGTTGCACCTGTGTGATATAGTAAATCAGCAACTGAAAAAAAAATGATACAACAAAAGAACCTATGACAGGCAGTAGATCAACTATTGTTTAAAAAAACGACAGTAGATCAACTGTTTCCTGGCACCAGAAAGTACTTCTGTGTCATATTCAGTCGTAAATTCTGGTCATATTGGTACATGTAGGCAGAATGGCAATATCTTCACTCGGTGGCTATGAATTAATCATAAATGGATCATAAGTTCTAGGTGTTGCCTTGCGTAATCCAGACTAGAGCTCTAATAACAAGAGTTCACAGCAACACTTACCTCAAGCCAAAGTGGAAAGCCAAATGATGCCCTTGGAAGAAGTTCTGATTTAGTTCCATCCTCCTTCTTGATTGTCTGCCCGTCACATAGGATTTCGAAAGCTGCTTTGCTTGTTTCACATTTATTGGTAATTTGGAAGACAATATTCTCCTGATTCTCCAGCGTTATTTCACTTATACTGACTGTAGTTTCTGGAACAAAACAAGCTTCTTGGAGCAAAGAACGTACTTTCTCATTCGACTCAATTATTTCTCCATACTCCTGCCTTCTTATTAACTCATCTACTCTTGCAATATCAACGCTGAACGTACACCTCACAGGTTTATGGTCACTCTCTGTGACATCCATGCATGCCACATACCTATAAGAAAGAAAAAATCAGTATGGGTCAAATGAATTATTGATCATCTGAAGGATAAAGAAGAATCGCAATAGTATCTCACGATGTAATTGAAGCAACTACAGGGCACTCTAATGAGCATTCAGCTACTGATACAGAACGGCTGTCACGATATAGCACTCTATCGCACCAAGCAGGTATCCGCTTCTTCTCACCCGAATCATACCCTACATGGCAGTTGATAATCAGTTTTTAGCACTATGCAAAACAATAAACAGAACTTACTACATTAGGCAGGAGCAGAATTAGATCATCAGTTGATTAGGGAAAAGAAATAGAAACTTGCAAGCAGCATCAGGTACATACCTCCAAGACCTGGCTGGTGCTTTTGGAACTTGTATGTTGGAGGAAATTTGATTATACCTTCACGCATTCCTTGAAATACCTTTCCAGCTTTCATTTCTGCTCGAAGCTGGTCCTTCTCTCTTAGCCAATCGAAGCTTCTTTGTGAAACCATGTCCCTTGCTTCATCATATGTGATACTGTAAAGCCGGTAGTTGAAATCACCGAGAAATACAACCATATCAGCTTCAGCCAGATCAGGCCTTACTTCTTCAACCTGATTTCCATTGACCTGACATCACCAGAACATCTGGACATCAGTATAATTCATTGGTATATATCAATAGTTTAAAGGTTAGACTACACATACATTTACTGTTCTGTGCAACTGGACAGATGTAGCAGAAGCTGCATCACAACAAAACCAAAGGATTATGACTCAACAAATGAAAGGATTATGATTTACGGAATAGCTGAGGAATTAAAACAGTGTTTGCAACACCTAACGTTGAATGGAGAAAATACATAAACCCTAAAGTTCATTGACAAAAAAAAAATCTTCATAAAACGTGAAAAGACGAACATGTGGAGCCATGTGGCTTGTTGAAAGCCATTGTCCGGTAAATGTGGTCAAAGTCAGCATTTCGTCGGCTCACAGCTTCCAGATGTGCAGCAAAATGATTGCTCACAAAACACATTTTCCGATCATATACCCTTATTCTTAATCCTACACCACCCTGCAGAAAAATGAAATGCCATCACATCAAGAAAAAAAAAAGAACTGGGGAGTATGACTAAAAACATAGAACGAAATATAAAACGGAGTACTAATAACTACTATGTATTGCTGCTACATGTGACTAAAAACATGGAACAAAATATAAAACAGAGTACTAATAACTACTATGTATTGCTGATACATGCATATTTTCTTTCTCTATTTCAAAGAGCCGTTATGTAACCATCATTAGAATAAGTTCTCAACACAAGATATGCAGATACCCTCAAGGCCTCAAGTACTGAGGGCAAAGGAGCCCCAAATATTTTCTAGAGAAGTGACTATGGTGACTTCAATTTTCGATTTGTCATGTTTGGTTAACTCGTCAATTTTATTTTTAGGAACTAATTCGTCAATTTTAACCCTCTTAATTGAACAATTACCAGCCAGAAGGGGAAGTGAATGCATGTACATCTATATGATAATATACCTTATTGCCGATAGCACGTCCAAGACCACATGGCACAGCAGCAGCGTCAACATCACCAACATATGGCTTAAGGCTCTTTCTTGCCCTTGAAAAGTTAATATTTTCCACGTTATGTATATGACATGAGAATGGTAATTAAAGGAACAGTTAATGAACAGCTTATCATTATGTGAAAAGAAATTTTTGGCTTAATTCTTAAGGTGACAAGCTAATACCATGCAGCAATAAGCAATGCAGCCAACTGTCGAGAACCAACTCGGTGGAAAGATGTCCCCTCATCAAGCGCTTTGCCAATATTGTCTATCCACCATTGCCCATTCGCACTGCCCTCAAGTCCTACCTAGAACCATGAAAAAGAAATGTTGAATCGAATTATGATGTGCAGTACTTAAAAACAACACTGGAATGACATATGACTATGTGATAGAGTTGATTTCTGAATTACACCACAGAGGGAAAAGAGGAATGACATATGTTCGTCTCTAACAAAAAGAAAAATCAATAGCTCAACAGCTATTTTTTTCGGTTTTATCACTCATCTAACAGATATAATGACAACTTGCAAGTCACATTTCTCTCAAAAATTGCATAATGAAATACTCATTAAATTTGGAAAGGTACATAGTTAATTCATAAGAAACTGTAGGGCATAATCATAGTGCAGAATTGACTGACTACCAAAATCCTAGTTACTGGAGAAAATGGAAAAGCAATAACGTAGTGAATAGATATAGCATCGTTTAAAGCAACAACCAGACTAACTGAATTGAATGCAACAGCTGGCAGTGAGATTAAGCATCTTACAGTTTCTTTTGCTGCAGAAATGGCAAGAAATCCTGCACCCATCTCAACCTCTTGTAATCCAACAACAACCAACCCTACATCAGATGATACACTACCCAACCAAGATCTAAGTGATTCAGCAGATGCTTTCCCTTGTGCTACATTCCAACTTCCCACCATTATGTTTATCTTCTCCATTCTAGTGTATGACAGCTCTCTGTTAGACAATTCAGTACGGATAATATCATCAAGAGGACCAGGAGAATTCAGCGGCCATCCCCGAATACCACCGTGATGCGCCAGTGTGTAAATGTAAGAACCACCAATAGCCATCCTTATGACTGGACAACTATGCCCAGTCCATCCTGCAAGAATGTTACCTTCGGTATCCATGACTTGAATCGTGCCGCTGGCGTAGCCAACCCACACCCTTTCTCCGAGTGCCTTTATACACTGCACTGAAGATGTATGATGCTGGAATTCTTGCACTCGGATCCCATTCCCATCCCACTGAATAATGGAGCCATTCGTGCATCCTGACCAGATTGTGCCGTCCATTACTTGAGCCACTGCTCCTGTTCTACGGTTATCTTCAACAAACGTTCCCTTTGTTGCAACCCTGCGCACCGCATCGGCTGCTCCTATTAAAGCATTCCTAGATTTCTGGAAGAAGTTCAAAGAACCTTGCGACTTGTCCTTTTTTGAAGGTTTTGCTTTAGGGTTAACTTCTTCCTCCATAGGTTGTTCTGTCATGGCTGGTGTCTCCAGCTTCGCTGACTCAACTTGGCCATCCATCCCAAATACTTTAAGCAACTCCCTTGTACGAGCATCCCTGCAGCAATTAGTTCAATAGCATTGATAGGTTAAATCAACTACTGAGCAGAAATGGAAATCTAACTAGCATTTCATCTATGTTTCTGAAGGCATACCAGAGAGCAAATGTCATGCTTGTCACAGTCCAAACTTTAGCCCGGGAATGATCAGCTAGCATGTGTTTCACATCGGAAGCAGGCAAGGAGCAAACATTACCAACCGTGCAGTGGTTTCTGAGGTCAATGTAAGCTCTCTCAACCAACAAAGCAGCCATATGTCTCTCTTCTGGTGATAATGATAGGGACTTGGCAATGGCATCATATGGCCACGCCTTTATGACCCCACCCTCGGAACCCGACCATATCTCACCTGATAATTTCAGAAGATGCATACATTTTTGTCAGAACTCTTGAAATCGTACGTAGTTGACATGCAGTGTTGGCAATTGTGAGTTTGTGAACAGCAGCAATGCATTGTCATTGCAATGAATATCGAAGATGGCATGCTCACCATAGGAAGTGACGACCATGGAGAGCACGGGCGTCCGGCCATAGGCCTGCCACGTGAGGGCTTCCCTGAACACTGGCGCGTTGTTGTTTCCCCCGGCGTGACTGCTCCCCCCAATGCTCCCGCCGCCGTCGCCTGCACCAGCAGCCGGTGGCGCAGGCGCCGTGGCAGCCACTTCGAGGTCCATGCGCCACGATCGGATCCTCCCGTCCTTGTGGCCCGTCCACAGCAGGCGGTTGGCCCTGTCGACGGCGACGCAGAGCGCCGGCGGCGCGGGCACGCCCTCGCGGAACGGCGCGCTCTCCTCGTCGCCGCGGCGCGCGCCGGCACCCCACTCGGCGAACACCTCCTCGAGCGCCCACACCCTGATCCCGGACTCGGCCCCGGCCCAGAGCTGGCGGCGCTGCGGCTCGGCGGCGAGCGTGCGGAGGAAGGACCCCGCCTGCGTCTCGCGGAGCGGGTGGGGCCGCACCTCGAGCGGGGGCGGGCGGCCCGGGTGCATGGCGGCGCGGAGCGGGACGCGGAAGATGCCCTTGCCGCCCCCCGCGCCGACGAACTCCGGGAGGGTGCCGCTGCCGCCGCCGTACTCGGACATGGCGCGCTCGAGCGTCATGGAGCCCTCGCTGGCGCCCCCGCCGCCGGAGCGCCGGGAGCAGGCGGAGTAGGAGGCGCTGGGGTGGTGCTGGTGCGGCGGGAGCGGCGGGTGGTAGCTCGCGTGCGGGCCCCCGGCGGTGGGGTCGTGGTGGAGCGGGTAGTTGAGGGAGTGGGAGACGGGGAGGATGTGCTCGTCGTCGAGGCTGTGGTTCCGCAGCGCGGCGCGGCGCGCGGACGCGACGTCCCGCGACAGCGGCTGGCTGTAGGAGATCCCGCGGCGCTGCGGCGGCGGGGCCCGCGACACCGGCAAGTCGTCGTCCGGCTCCATGGCGATCGCGCGCGCTCCCCCGGCGATCGGCCGGCCGGTGCGGGTGCGGGTGCCTGCGGCGTACGCGTGCCTCGTCGCGCGCGGGCTGCGGGTTTTTTGGCGTTCGGCCTGGGCGTGGAAAGGGGAGCGAGAGGGATAAGACAGCCAGAACCGGTCAAGATGGGGTGGGAGAAGAGCGCGGCGAGTTCGGCGCGGGAGTGAGAGGTCGGGGTCGGAGGGAAGGGAGGAAGCCAGAGAGGGAGGAGCACCCGAGGACGGCGGGCCGCGGAGAGAGAGAGAGAGAGAGAGAGAGAGAGAGAGAGAGAGAGAGAGAGAGAGAGAGCCGGCCCGGGTGGGTCGTGTACTCGTGTTCGTGTCTCTCTTGCTGCGGATGGTCGCATGGACCGGGCCCGCAGCCAACGGCTACGACGACTATTATGACGTCACCGCGGTACACGAGTCACATTTGTGATTTGTCAGTGCAGGTCGTGCTGGGACATTCGATCGATACAGGACCGGGCAGCAAATAATGCGCTCCTGATCGTTTGATTTTCCTGCTACAGTTGATGGCGTAATGATGTCTCATTTGTTTTTGAATAAAATGTAATTGTTGTTTGGTTTGAGAAATGGTGAGTAAACCAAAAGCAAACTGTCTGTTCCTCCTCTTCCTCTCCACTCTCCACATAGGAAAATTACGGGGCGCATGAAACAAAAACGTGCTTAATAAGAGATTAGATTGCACCACAATTAGATTACGGGCCAAAAATACCGAACCAAACAACACCTTAGGTTGAAAATATTGTGTATGCTCTTTACTCTTCGTGCTCTCTAAGTCTCTATAGTCTCTACGTTACAGAAGATTGTTAGTGGAGAAGGTTTTAGTCGACTTCCTGCGGTCCTGCCAACGATGTTAGCGTTCGGAGATGGTGAATATTTCTATTGTTGCCGGTTTCGGAGTGATGCTAGGATGACGGTAGGTATACATAAAGACATAGAGGGAGCTCACGGACCAAGGCTAAGATAACATTTCCTCCATTCTCAAATATATATAGCATTATTTTAAATAGCGAGTTATAGGATTTAGCTGCAAGATCTCAGGTTTCCAAGCCTTTATTGATCTAATGGTACATAAACAGATCGAGCAAACCTCAAGTTTCCAAGCGTTTGACATTAACTTCCCTATTTTTCTTCTTAACATATATTCCTTTCACTTCAAATGTACGTCAGCTTTACCCATTTTTCTTCTTAATATCTGTTTAATTTTTTCGATAAAGTTGGGTTTAGTTAAAAAGTTTGATTTATGATAAAATAAAAAACCTACGTTTTAAAATGAGAGAAGTATCTTTTGCCCAACAAAAATCTTGTATATGTAGATGCACCACATCACTTCAGTCAGGGCCGAAATTCAACCAGAGGCCGCATGACAAATGTTCGATTGCTCACAATGCCGGGACATCTGAAGTCTGAAGCGCCTTTCAGGCTGCATACAGCACCTCTGTCAGGAATATATTCAGGAACAGTCCTACCAAACCCATCGGAATCAACGGTGACACTACTGCAAAACAGCTGTTTCTCCACACTCCCAAAGATGCATAAGCTCGTACTTTACACGGAGAATCATATATCACGTCAAGCAATTAACAACATGGCTCCAATTATGGGCAAGCTGTATTGACACATTCTCTCAAGGAAGCAATGGAGGGCAAACTGGGCAAAGCGTGGTCTCAACGATACCTTGATTGACATCTATCTTTTACGTTCACATTTCACAGCACGATCCCGGCCACTATGAACGCCCACCAAACACAGTAAAACTTTGCCATGTATAATCGTCCAGTCCTCCACAGCAAGGCCCCTTGACATCTAGTCTAGCCGTAGAGGTGGTGGAGGGGACTTTCCCTTCGAAGTATCTTTTGATAGCCTCGAGGTAGCACATGGCAGGATTGCTGCCACGACGCCACCGGCAACAACAGCTAGAGGTGTCCAGTGTGAGGCATTCAAGTGAAGTCGCGGTCTCAAGAACATGGTTTGCGAGCTCCAGCAGGCTCTTCGTAGGGTAGAAGTAGATGATCTCCGCACGCTTCAGCTTCCCATATCGGTGTTCTGGCATCTGACGCAGATGGGAGGAACCGCCAGAAAACAAGCCATGCTGCACAGGAAACTCCGGTACCTGAGCATGGTAAATAAAAACAGAATATTTAGCTATTTACCACTCTTAGAATGGTCACCTTAACCCCTCTCACAGTGGCAAATCCTTTGCCACTCACCCCCTCATAGTGGGCTCATGGCAATTAGTTAATTATTATCCCTAATCCATCTGCGAGGCACTAGATACCTTTGCAAGATGAGAAGGCACTTACATGTATACGCAGGATGAAAGTCTCCAAGGCAGGAGAAGCATCAAGAAATGAAGCCACGGAAAGATAATCATAGACCAGGCCATGGGTCTCTTTAGGAACGCTAATGTTTAGGTACTTCAGCTGGGAGAATTTGCTGTGCACGCTTGGTACACTGGCCATCTGCATAATGTTCCAGAATCCGGATTAATTGTATCATTATAAGCATAACTACAATAGTCATTTAGACACATGTCTCAGGGGATACCTGGTAAATCAAATCAGTGGTAAGAGCTTCAAGATTTGGCAGGATGGCCGGAAGCTGCATAAAGTCGAAGGCCTTGAAACATTCTAATTTTTTCACATGCAATGCTTCTCCAAGTGAGATATGTACAAGGTTGCGCAACCTTTCAAAGCACAAACTGGACAAATTTGGAGCTTCATTCTTTATCACTTGCAGATTGTGGCATACAGCCACATTCAGGCAGCTGAGCCTCAGCAGCACATGGGGTATCTTCAGGCAAATTATCTCCTTGCAATGCGCGAGTTCTAACTTCTCCAAAGCAACAGAATCTGGAAGAAGGCGTCCTAACTCGTCCCCAGTAATACTCACATTATGCAGATGCAGCTTCTTCAAGCTTCTGAAGCACCCAAGTCTGAATGTTGGACGAAAGGTGCAGAAGCTCAGATGAAGATACCGGATTGAGTTTCCACTCTTGCCAGAGAAAAGTGACAATGGTAGGTTATACTTCATTGAAGTGTTCTCAAGTACAAGCTCTTCAGTCCCCGATGTAAGAGCAAGGTGAAGCCAACTATCAAGATGGCAAGAACTGATACTGTAATAACCATACATGGCAAGCTGAAATGTCTTCAAGCCAATGCGAGAATGCTGCTTCAAAATATGATAAACTGTTATAGTGAAATCCATGCATCTTTTATCATGGCTTCCTTTCAAGCCTAGAGTTTCGGTACTCAAGCAGAGGTTGGGACGACATCTCCAGGAATTCAAGAATGCATGAGACACGCAGGCAGCACGGGCGGCATCCCTAAGTGGCAATAGAGAATGTATGTGATACAAGATGTCCTGCATGTATAAGCACGTGATACATTTTTTTATGATGGAACTGTAAAAGCTAGTTGTTACTTCAATTAGAGAACAAAAACATCAGGAATATATAACGTTATATCTGAGGAGCTCTGTGCATTTAGTAATGCAATGTTCACCGCATTACAGAGGTAGAAATGCAAATAGATGCAATTACAATAGGACGACAGAGCATTGTACAACATTAGGGCATTTTTTTCGTAAAATTGTTATTTATGGCTAGTTCTAACTAATGGCCAACAAAATTAATTCATGTGCAGTTCTGTGCCTATGGTTCTGTGACCCAAGAGACATGGAGGCCAAGACAATTCACCGGCTAAGAATTTAGCATGGTACCAGTGAAGCACCATGAGAACACCAGATTCTTTTAGACAAAAGGATGCTCCCGGATAAGAACACCAAGTTCAAAGGATGGAGCAAATTTTAAGAAATGTCTGAAGGAAATGAATCTCATCAAAAGGATTGTCTGCCATGCATGCATTGATAAATAATCGTATCATTTGTAATGTGTTCATGCCTACTGAGAAAATAATGCCTATATGTCCTTTTTTTCACTTTGCATGGTTACGTTTTGTTTTAGTGTAGACGTGTGGAGGGAGACATGTAAAAAAAATCTCAATATTTTGTGTTCCCCAATTCAAATTTGTGAAGTCTGATCAGTTCGTTTGATTCCAATGGGCTGTATTGGCGTACCTCAGGAAGCATGGGTCCTGAATTTCTCACCCTTTCGCCTTTCTGCGAGTTATAATCTCGTTCTTTGCAAACCTGGGAATCGTCATCCTGTTTGGAGGGTGAGCCCTCTGTTGCATCCACTGAAGCAATTGATTCATCTGAAGTGCAATGCATCATGGTTGCTACTGTTACAACAGATTACAAACAGTTTAGAACCGGAGAACAGCAACGGCTTCAAACACAAGAAACTTTCTATCTTGCAGGACGCGCGCATGTTTTTAGGATCTCAGGAGCCTCAGTCCATATGCATTGCAAACAGGATCGCACATGTAATTTGTCTGCTGAAGAACAACAAAGACAGGGATCTAATCTGTTTACACGAACCAACTTTTTTGCGCAATGACAGTGTGTGCTACTTTACCGTAACGACCTCAAACTTGTTTAAAAGGGAGAATATCCCGGAGTAATCAACTCCATAAAGGAACTGCGGTCAGATGAAAAATTAGCCGAACATCGCAGCCCAAGTGCTGCAAATTACTAATCTACAGGCTCCCGCGCACGGAGACCAGATCACCAGAAGGAGAAGAACAGGGAACTAAGGGAAACTTGGAACCGTACTGAGGGCTTGGGATTCGCCGCAGTGGCTGCCGTCTCTGCCGCCGCCGCTGCACTGCATGGCCACGAGCAAATCGCGAGGTGCTAACCCCCCACGAGACGCGCGAGGGAAAGATCAAGAGCGGAGCAGATCGAGTCGGCGCCGCCGCCGACTCAGGCTCTCTGCTGCGACCCACGGCCACGGGACGAGGCTGGTCTCTGTGAAGAGCAAACTCTGCCTCGCGCATAATTTCATCTCATCCATCCTGCGAGAAAGGAAAAAAAAAATGGGCCTTGGCGACTGGCTTTCACGGCCCGACCTCACGCGGTCACGCCGGTCCACGACGTGTCGTGGCCTCGTGGGCCTGTTTGAGCACTTATATACACACCGTAAGCAGTTAAGTAAAATAAAATCGAGTAAAAATGTATCTGATTGGCTCATTTAAAACAAACTAATTTATCAAAAAAGTTAATTAATTTGTCCTGAATATTTCTAAACTAATTAATTTGTCCCATCGTATATTTAAAACACAGAGGTGGTATTATTTATAATTTATGAGCAAGGATAAGCGCTCACATAACCGTTAGTGGCATTGCAGCACGAAAACATTCAGTGCCAGTCAAACCGGTCCGGCCCGGTTCCGGTTTGGGCCGGTACCAAACCGTTCCAAATTCAAAATTTAAATTTAAATTTAAAAAATAAAAAATTCCTAAAAATACTTCAAGGTGCGACGAAACTAACGGTGTCAAATTTTCTTAAAAATTCGTTCATTTAGTATAGTTTGCGGGGATTTGAAGTTAAATAAAAAAAGCGTGCATACAAAAATATACAAATATAATGTAAAAGTAGTACAAAAGAGGGTTGGAGAGTTCATTTAGGCTAAAATATGTTATACAAACATTTATTTAGTATACTTTGCGGGCATTTGAATTTAAACCAAAAAAGAAAAAAAATGAATTTGACCGGTTAACAGTCAAACCGGCCGGTAAGCCGTTCGGAACCGGTTGACCATGCGATTTTGAATTTTATTTTGAATTTGACCGGTTTCCGATCAAACCGGTCCGTAAACCGCTACCGGACCGCGCTGGTTTGACCGGACCGGTCGGTTTACTTAACCCTGGTGGCAAGTCACGAAACAGAGCACAAACTATCCAGAGATGAATATTCTCGTCCCTCAGAAAACGACGGACAGAGCGAACCCACTTCCGTCCCTGCCTCTTCCGTCTGCTCCATCAGCACCCGCCGCCCGCCGCCTCCTGCCGCGCCGCCCGCCGCCGACTCGCCTCTGACCCGCCCGTCCTCGTCCTCGTCGCCCGCCGACTCGCCTCCGAACAGTGCTGCTCGCCCTGGGCGGGCGCCGCTGCAGGGCCCGCTAGCACACCAGGAGCCCATGCCTCCTGAGGCTGCGTAGCCTGAGCAGGGGCCAAGCACCGCCGGCGTGGCAGGCCTGAGCGCTCCAAGTGCAGCACGTCGCCAAGCCAAACACCCTGCCCCCTGCAAAAACAAAACCCAAAGGATTTGTTGCTAGTATCCTCATGAACATCCTTGGTGTGATCCCCTATCAAATCCCTCATGGATTTGCCCCCGAATTCGAAGTTTTCTCCAAATCGTGTTCTTGAAAGGGGCGTTCGGTTTTTTCTCTAGATTCGCAGCGAATACTCAATCCTTTTGCAACCTTTTTCTTGGATCTACAAGTTCTTTTGGTTGTGCATCTATGGACGAAATTCAGTTTGGATTCGTTGAGTATTGCGATTTTAATTTGCGTTTGAAGTCTGGCTTCCTCGTTTCTTCCGCTCGCGTTCTTCTCTGTTCGTGCATCCAGCGGAGGAGCGCGAGGAGCCTCACGCGGCCTTGCCCAGCGCGCAGCAGCTCTCTCGGCGGCGCGCGGTGTGCTGTGCTTGTGCCCGCAGCGCGAGGCACAGGGGCAGGGCAGCCGGCGGCGGCTGGCACAGCTGCCGGCGGCGGCGACGGCGGCGGCCTGCAGCAGGCCCGTATCTAAGCACGTGCGGGCCGTGCGACCGCACAGGGCCCCCAAATTTGAAGAGCCCCCAAAATATTAGATATACATTAGATATAGTCATGTAAATACTTTAATTTAGTTAATTATTGATCCAATTTGTAGCAAAATATGGCCCAAATTGCTCCTAAAAGATAAATCATTGTAGGCGTATCACTTATCACTTCCTTTTACATGGGTGCTACTCGGGGTCAGGTGTGTGATCTCGAGTGGACCTATCACAGCACCACAATCTCTCCAGGATTCCATATTTTGAACATAAAATCGGCCTAATAAACCAGGCCCCTCAATGCTTTGTTGCTAAAACAAACTTTTTTTGGAAAATTTTTTGTTGCTCAAACAATAACAATTGTTCCAGCAATAAAAGAAATTATTCCGGAACAAAAAATAGTTATTAGACCTTTTGTGATGATTTAACTGCCAGTCACACGTGTGACTTCTAACATTTGTGCTTTCACACAGCACATCGCGCTTATCACGCTTGCCGGCTGCTATCGCTTGGTATTCGCAATCCTGCACTAGGCCACTAGGGTCCAGTCCATTTTTCGCACAGGGCCCTCGAATTTGCCGGTACGGCCCTGCCTGCAGTGCTAGGCGGCGCCTGCGGCAGGCACTTGCGCAGCCAGCAGCTCACGCACGTGGAGAGAGAGGAGACTGACATGTGGGGCCCACTAAAGCCCACTAACAGAGTTAGTGTTGCCATCCAACCCGTATTCCAATTCCCTCAACCAAACATGTGATGGGTTAACTCCATCCTCAAAATCAGATGTACAACCAAACAATAGATGTGTTGGCTCCGTTCTTAAAATGAGGGTTGGAGCCAACCCAAGCCCCGATCCCGCAACCAAACACACGCTAAAAGGCGGCTGCCGCCCTCCAACTTCTCCGCAGGCCAAGAACGAACACGGCGTTCCAGTACTGCGAGACGCGACATGATGACGTCCATGGCTCGCATCCTGCTCGCCGCGTTAGTGGCGTTGCTCCTCCTCGTCTGCCCGTGCCACGCACGGCCGGCGCCGCAGCACGCGGCCAAGGTGGCGGCGGTGGGCGGCGTCACGGCCATCTACAACTTCGGCGACTCCCTGTCGGACACCGGGAACCTGCTCCGCGAAGGCGGCGCCACCGGCATGCTGCAGCACACCACGAGCCTTCCCTACGGCTCCACCATCGGCGGCGCCACGGGGCGGTGCTCCGACGGGTACCTCATGATAGACTTCCTCGCCAAGGATCTCGGCCTGCCGCTGCTCAGCCCGTACCTCGACGAGGGCGCCGACTTCACCCACGGCGCCAACTTCGCCGTCGCCGGCGCCACGGCCCTCGACGCGGCGGCGCTCTCCAGCAGAGGGGTCTCGGTCCCCCACACCAACAGCTCCCTGGCCGTCCAGCTGCAGCGGTTCAAGGACTTCATGAGCGCCACCACGCGGTCCCCGCAGGAGATCCGCGAGAGGCTGGCCCAGTCGCTGGTCCTGGTCGGCGAGATCGGCGGCAACGACTACAACTACGCCTTCTCGGAGAACAGGCCGGCGGCGGGCGGCGCGCACAACCTCTACAACTTCGGCCGCGTGGCGACCGGCGTGGTGGAGGCGGTGGCGTTGGTCCCGGAGGTGGTGCGGTCCATCACCGGCGCGGCCAGGGAGCTGCTGGACATGGGAGCGGCGCGGGTGGTGATCCCGGGCAACCTCCCGCTGGGGTGCGTGCCGAGCTACCTGGCCGCGGCGAACGAGACGGACCCGGCGGCGTACGACGCCGACGGCTGCCTCGTGGCGCTGAACCTGTTCGCCCAGATGCACAACGTGCTGCTGCAGCAGGGCATCCGGGAGCTGCGCCGGGCGTACCCGGGCGCCACGGTCGCCTACGCCGACTACTTCTACGCGTACGTGCGGATGCTGAGGGACGCCGGCGAGGCGGGGTTCGACGAGGGGGCGCGGACCAGGGCGTGCTGCGGCGCCGGCGGTGGCGCGTACAACGTCGACATGGACCGGATGTGCGGCGCGCCGGGCACGGCGGTGTGCGCCAGGCCCGACGAGCGCATCAGCTGGGACGGCGTGCACCTGACGCAGCACGCCTACAGGGTCATGACCGACTTGCTCTACCACAAGGGGTTCGCGTCCCCAGCGCCGGTGGAGTTCCAGCGTCCTTGAAGGAAGACCATCGGCACCGCGTCCTCCGTTTAGAGTCTAGCTATAGCCGGTGTTTTGAATTTCTATGTTCTAGTATATTGTTAATATTGCACCATTGTTTTTTGTTATGCAAATAAAGTTAATGCAACCTATCTATCTATTTTATCTCTACACTTTTAAGAACGAAAACTTTTGAAAACGTTTTTCATTTGAATTGGACCCACTGCAATCCTCACGTTGGACCCACTTGACGGTCCAAATGGCACCAAAGTTTTGATGATTGCATTGGGTGAAAACAACTCTTAGAAAATGGTTCTGCCATTGGAAGGCTACTTTTTTTTAAAACAGAGGAATTAATCCGGCACACATTCACGTAGGTAAATCACGCTCTCCCGGTCTCACCTTCCAAATTTCAACCCTGTTTCACCCACGTAAAGCTCACCCTTCCAAATTAATTACGATCACACTTTGCAAATTTCTAAATCCTTGTGCCACTTTCCTTTTGCCGTTCCTATACCCACCAATCTCTCCTGATCTTGTCCTTGCTTTCCATCTCTGCCCAGCGCTAATGCTGCAATCCTTGATTTATTTCCTTCCACCTGGCTATGCGTTGATCCAGAGTTTTGCCTTGCTTCTTTAATGCACGGGAATTGGCATCTCGGTATAGTTCTTTCCTATTAGCACATGGCCATCTCTTGCCTTGCTTCTTTGATGCTCTTACATTCCAAAAAATTAATGAACAACTAATTAATGAACAAACTCGAACACTTAGCTTGTCTTCTTTTCCATGTGGTGGTGTGGATCAGCTGTGCCCTCTTGCTACTTGATCAATTAATGAACAACTACCTTAGCGATGTAGAGACTTGCTTGATTCTCGTGTTGGCAAACTTTTCCATGCGGTGATGTGGATCAGCTTGCGTGTTGCATGAATATACTGAAGCCTTGTATATATATCATTTTTGTGCTTAATGGGTTTAAGCCTTTTTTGGGGGAGAGGTATCAGCTTAATTAAGGCAATTGTGTTCCTCTTCACTTGGATCATGCTAAATTACAATAGTTTATCTCTGTGTTACTAATGGTGTTTTTTGTGTCACTAATAATGGTTCAACAAATCAGCTTGTGAAGGTTCCGTTTGGGTAGCAGGGTATCAACATGTAGTGTGCCCTTAATCTTGCAGGCTCCTTGTGCCTGGTCCCAAAGAATCATGATATCTTTTATGTGGTTAAAGATATATTTTTGTGGCCGCTGTTCATCATAGAGGACCGAAGCATGCTTTCATGTCAATGTGAGATCCAGTCAATCTCAATATTTGTCACTGTTATGATAACTTTGCAGCAATTCGTAACCAATGGAGCGTCATCGTCATCCACTTGGTGATTGTGACAGACCCGCCGAGTTAAAGCGCTTAATTAAGCGTAACCGCCATCGTTTGGCGCATTAGCTTAATTAAGTGTAACTTGACAGGCTGTTTCCAACCCACAGGCCGATCGAAACACACCAGAAGTCTCGCACGAAGGCGAGCGCAGAAGGTACCAGCATGAAATATTCTTACCAAAAATAGTAAATAATATCAAGGCTTTTACAAACCGCTTTAAAATATAAAATTTACAATAGAAAAGATAGCAGCGGAAGAGAATCTAATTTACAGAGAATTTTTACTAGAGCATAAATAAAACTAATAAGGTAAGTCGAGGACTACCGAGACGTGAAGACAAGGCGCCACATCGAGCCCACCGATGTGAAACCCAGTTAGCTCCTAAACCTGGAATAGGGTAAACAACAAACCCTGAGCAACTAATACTCAGCAAGACTTACCCGACCAGTGGGTATAACTTAGCCCACGTATCTAGACATGCAAGGCATTTGGCTGGTGGTTTATTTTGCAGAAAAAGCATCTAAAAGTGGGTCCTTAATTTCAATATTTTAGCTCCAAATTTCCATATGCTTAAACCATCAACTAGTATTTGCACCTTCTAAGCAACCATAGCAAACATTGAAATATTAAATCAAGATAATTAATTCCTAACCATCATTTAAATTCCATATAGCATCACTACGATGTGGTGCTATGATCAAGGTGCTCATATCCGAGATGCGACGTACGGCGGATCGATCCGATTTAACCTTGCAAGGTGGACCTAACCAACACGGCACGCAAAAGCCCCGTCGGACCCCACGCACCAACCTTTCCCCTCCTCGCCTCGAACTACAGGAACCAGCCCAACGACATATGGTCAACCGAGCTCAACGTGAGACCACCAAAAATAAACATATGCAACCCAATTCTCCGCGACTACTCGACTCGCCCCAGGAGTTGGGTGCGGGTTCCTGTACTTTCGAAGCAAAGCAGTACTCGGCTCACCGGTTTCGACTACCTCCTACTCCCGGCATGCAGTTAGTACAATTCAAACTCGATCACAGGGCCAGGCAACGAACGGTCCTTAACCGACACAGGCGGGGCTAACCTTTTTCCCCGCCCGGTCTCCAAGTACTATATCAATTTCAACAACTCATGTACTGGAATATAAATATACAACCTAATTCTCGCGAGTAACCGGCAATTACTCGACTTCTAAATGTCCTATATCTCGCGAGTGCAAAAAGTCACTCGTCTTCTATCGAGAACTATTAAGCATGGCATTTCTATCGTCCCATACATGCTAGTACAACCCGAGGAAACCTAAGGGATCATGCAACTAGGGTTCCAAACAAATCCTAAACCTAATGCACAAGTAGTAGTAAAAACATCATCATAGGTGGGATAATTTGAAATAAAAGGACGTGCACCGGGGCTTGCCTGAGGGTAACACTAAGTTAGTGTTAAAGCTATCAAGGCCTTGGGCCCTTCCGACCTTGGGCCGGGTCTTCGGTTGCTTCTTAGGGACATTCCTTCTTCTGGAGATATCCGCCAAACACCGTCTTATGGTTCGACTCCACACCGCGTGCTTCACGTCCACACGTCGTACATCTAGCGTACCTAAATGAGGTGCAACGATGCATATGTATGAATGCATGGATAATGCAATAAAAAGTGGAGCAATACAAGCACAAGGTCGATATTGTCTAACTATAAACAACTACACCGGCGGAGGTCAATTAAACCTTACATGAGTCTACACAAAGTTAACCCAACTGGTTTTGTATTTTTAGAATTCTCCTAACTCCAACTATGCATTTATAAACTATAAAAACCTTTTATCTAGCACCCTTAAAAATTACATGTAAATTTTGTCAAATAACACACTTTATAGTTCTATCCTACCGAGCATGAAAATATAAAGCTAAGAAACCTAGTTTTACATTCACCACCGTTTAGATTCGAGACCAAAAATCCGGAGTATCCGGGCATATACCCGGAGTATCCGGGACAACATTTTCCGGAGTATCCGGGCACCTTCTCAGAGTATCCGGACTCCCAAATCCGGAGTTTCCGGGCCTATACCCGGAGTTTCCCCCGGAGTATTCAAAACCCGGAGTTTCCGGCCTTATACCCGGAGTCTCCGGGCTTGACAGCATTTTCGCCCCAAAAACTGAAATCTTGATTTTTGGCAAAACCACCCCACAAAATTTGAAACCCTCTTGAATCCTAGTTGAAGAATGCATATAGAGATGATTGACCAAAGGAAATCACCTAGAACATCCTAGAAACATAGATCGGGGCGGCACAAGAGAAATACCTAAGATGAGCTTTTCTTGAATGAAGAACTTGAAATCCAAAACTTCCCGGGGAGGAACATGTGGAGAAGAAGGTGCTCCTCGCCATCTTGAAGCCTTCTTGGCCTTGAGCTCAAGTTGGGGTGGAGGATTTGGGGTTTAGGGCTCTAGGGAGAGGGAGAGCACTTGTGAGGGAGAGGGAGGTCACGGTGAGGGAGTGAGAGGGAGAGGGAGTGACGTGAGAGAGGGAGAGAGTGAGAGAGTGAACTGTGAGTGAGAGAGAGAGTGAAATATTTAACGGTTGTGGGGCCCCGAGGACAAAAATTACCTGAACTAGGAACTCCATGTCCGGAGTATCCGGGCCCACGGCCGGAGTATCCGGGGTGTTACAGTGATGTCACAAAAAGAATAAATCCTGAGTCTACGTGATCGTAAAAGGTCAAAATGGTCTTAGGAAAAAAAAACGTTTGCTACCACGGAGCATGTAATGCGCATATATCTTTTATTTCAGATTATTTTTTAATTCAGATTACTTGGTTAATTGGTTTGGTTATGCTTGGTCATCATCAATTGTAAGTTGTATAACTATGATATTTTTAAAATTGCAGATATTGGAAAAATTGACAATGTTGATCCAGCAGATTGCAAGCCAAGACGGAATGCCTGCTGCGTTATCAGAATGTGATCAACTTTCCTGGTGAAAATAGAAATCATTTGCCATATTTTATTGTCTCCTGCTTTCAAGCACAGAGTTACCTTTCTGAATTAGAGATTAGGATGAAATGTCCATTGGTGGAATTATAGGACAATTGTAAAGAGTTTGCACAACCATAGGACAAATGTTCAACGGTGGACTTATACATGCCCATGGGTTTCCTTGAGCAGAAAAGCGAACCATACATAGAGCAGCATTCTACCTCAGGTGCCCTGCAGTGAGGGCACCACAACGCTGCATTTGTTCTGGAGAAAGATTTTGATGCCGCCCATACTGTAACTAGCCACATTCGTAAAGCTGCGTAACCATCACATACCTCCAGAGGCTTGTTCATTCAGACTCTACAGTAGTATTATTACTGTAGGAGAATGAAATTGGCTACACAATAAGGGTACCACAAGTTCACAACCTCATTCGTATTAATTTGTTAACAGAACGTAATTTGTTTTTCCATGTCACAAAATATTTTGGAGATTTTCTTCCAGCATCCCAGGTTCCAGAAACCTTTGAAATAAATCTGATGTTTCCATGCTTCTGTTGTTCAAATATCAGAATACTGAATGGCAGATAAAGCACCATCAGAAGACCGGAAACAATGGGTGACAGAGCTTCAGGAAATGTCACAAGGTTATCTACCATAAAGAAGAAAGTTCCTATGATGCGGTGACATAAACTTCATACATTCTGTAAAGAAATGCTAGAGTTGTCACTTTTCCTTCGTCGACAGACACAAGGGCATGAATCCTCAGATAACAAACAGTTAGTAGCATGTATGAGCTACTGGAAGTCTGGAAGTGAAAATGGTAACAAACAGAAGGGTAATATCTGTGCTAGAATGCAACTCCATTCCGCTGTTCAATCTGCCAATGCAAGAACCACCACAACTTCTGACTACCAGGCAACTAATACAGATACAATTTGGTTTGCATTAATCCACAACATCATGCGCTGATGGCTGACGATGCAAATGAACGAATTGCACAACAATCTTGTTCCTTGCCGAACTACTAATATAGTACTAACTACTAACATAAAGAAGAACTCCACACAGTTGTCGCAACAATCCAGCCAGCCAGCATCAAAGAGGTCAAATGACTTGTTGCTCCAAATCGAAATTAGTTTGAATACTGCTTGTAAGTAGTCACGGTGCAAAAAAAGTAACCTCTTCATCATTTATAAGTGTATCGAATCAGTCAAACAAGCAAGCACTCTGAGATACAAGAAGAGCTAACTAATCAGGAAATCAGCTAGTAACGGTATGTTTCTGACGATGCCCTGTCTCAAGAAGCAGTTGCAGATTGATTCTCGGTAAGCCAGAACAGAGAAACACAAGCATCAGTGGACGCTATCGATCCACCCACTCACTGAATACCGGCCGTCACACCTCCATTGGGGAAGAAGCAGATCAAAATCAGATGAGCCCCTTGTTCCTGCAACAAGAGCGCGCCCGCGGGTCATCAGTGAACGCGAGCGCGGTAGATCTGACGCAAGTGGCCGCCGCCCACTCAAGGTAGATAGATGCGCGGGGAGGGAGGGAGGGAGAGGCAGAGCGAGCACACCTACGTCTGCTTGGAGAAGGAAGAGGGCCCGGTGGCGGAGGCGGCGGAGGAGGAGGACGGCGAGCGCTTGCTGCGGAAGATCATGTACGCCAGCGGCAGCACCACGCCGGCCATCATGATCGCCGCCCCCAGCAGGTACCTCGCCGGCGACGGCGCGCCCACCCCCGCCTCCAGCTCCATCTCGATCTCCTCCTCGGCTCGTGCTAAAGGTGGGTTTGGATCTGGGGCGGTGGTGACCCGTTGGGTGAACTGAAGAAACCAGACGAGACGAGACGACCAACTTGCGTGCGGTGCGGTGCGGCCCAGCCGCCGTGCGGGTCAGCCGGTCAGGTGGGTGTGGGTGTGGGTGTGGCCGCCTAGACTCTACACGTGTGCCCGAAACAAAAGCGAAGACGTCATACGAGCATTTTACGCTTGCTATGAGACATAGCGTAAAGACTTTAAGGCGCTTTCTAAGGGGATTTGTATCCATAGGTCTTAATTTTCTTCTCTTCCATGTGATGTGGTACCACTCTTGTTATGAGGGCGAAACCCTGCTCTCGTAGGGTGTGTTGTTACGTTCCTTGCATTCCCCATCTCCGGAGAAACCATAACTGTTGTGGTCACATGTAAAATGCTAGGATCTTTATGAAAGATATATTTTTGTAAAAAAAGTTTAGAAAAACTATCTTTTAAATACTGTTGAAGATACTCTAAGTCACTAAACTATTTCACGGGACCTGCTCAAGAAAACTACCTCATCAAGCATTTTATGGCAAAGATAACTCTATTAAGGGACCGAGAGGAAGAATGCGCGGCTTGGATTCGATGCTGCAGCGGTAGAACCGCAGAATCTCCATGGCACGATCCATCCGACGCCTCACCATCCGGGAACTCATCCTGGAATGGCGGCTCGGGTGGTGTTTGGATCTAAAGACTAAACTTTAGTCCCTGTCATGTTAAAAAAATATTTCTATTTAAAAATATTAAATAAAATTTTATTACAAAACTAATTGCAGAACTCCGGAACTGAACTACGAGACAAATCTAATAACGTATATCAATCTATAATTAGCGAATGGTTACTATAGCATCACTGTTACAAATCATGAATTAATCAGATTCATTAAATTCGTCTCACGAATTAGCACTCATCTGTGGAAAAATTTTATAAATAGATTTTATTTAATACTCTAAGATTTTGTTGATGTGATGGGACTAAATTTTAGTCCCTAAAAACCAAACAGGCCCTAAATTTGGCCCAGTCTGAAATTTTTACCCACAGCTGAGCGACGCTGTTGTCGTGGCCTCGTGGGCTGTCTGTGGGTCAGTCATACTTATACGCAGGCCGGCGGCCAGAGGAGGGGGCGGTGGGGACCGGTTCCGGCGAACCGCAGGCGGCGAAGAGGGGGAAGCGGTGACCTGTTCCAGCGAGCAGGCGCTAAGCAGAGTCGGAAGCGGCGATGTCGAAGCGGCTGGTGTCGCGGTTGCTGGGGATGTTCCAGTCGCGGACGCAGGTCGGCGTCGACAAGGCCGGCAACCGCTACTTCACCCGCGTCGAGGAGGTCGACGGCGCCAGTACGTGTCCCCGTCCTCCCCCTCTTCTGGCACGGATTTGCTTCTAGTTTCCCCACTCTTGATCTCCCCTGAGGGCATTTGAATGCTGGCTAAGTAAATCTCGGTGCTGTTGCTGTTGCTGCTGCTTCTTCGTGTCATTCTCGACGGCGGGAACAGTGAAGGAGAGGCGGTGGATGGAGTTCAAGGGCGCCGACCAGGACTCGACCACCGTTCCAGGTTACCTACCTCTCCCCTCCTGCTCCATTAGTCCGGTGAGGATTTTCTGGTGTGGCTGAAAATTCCCAATTAACTGGTATGCCACTACGTTTTTGCAGGCATGTATGGATTGTGTCCTTGATTCTAAATTCTATCGTTGAGTCAGTGTGTACACAGCATCTCATAGCTAAGTCGTGATTGTAGTCGAGTGGATTTGCTGGTTGAATGGCCAAAGGAAGAAAGCTCCAACACCAGAGGTAGGAACAAGAGAGCGTGACACCATGCACTGTTCTTCAATTTGTGCTTTTATTCTTCTAATTCAAACTATGCGAGGAGAGCAAATTGACCATTGCATCTGACGCTGATGTGTGGCCGCACCATCTACTCATTTAGGAATTGGCTGAGCTGGAGGCAAGGCGTGAACGTGTCAGGCAAAACATTGAACGTATGTATCTCATGTTTCCTACTTGTAAAATCACCTATGCTTTCATTAGTAAGCTTCACTGTACATTATGCGTGCCACTGAGCACTTGACATGTTTTAGAAAGTTTTTCATCTTACTGTGCAAGTTTTCAGTTATAACTAGGGTGTCATGCATATATTGCTGATTTAAATCAGTGGCGGAATTCCTTATTTGCCATTGCAAAAATTTGCAATCCATAAGGGATTTTGAGAAATTGCAATGGCAACAAAGGACTTCATCCTATGATATCTGGCTGTGAGGCCATTTTTATTTTATCTAGGGTAAAACATAGCATTTGATTAATCTATGTTACTTGTTTCGGTGACTACTTCTGAATTATTATCTGAAAAAATATTCCCATTTATCTATTAGATATATGCTTGTTTTTCGTTTGGATCGCTTCGTATATGATGGCATTAACAATTTTTATGGTAGTCCATAGTTATCATAATATGCACTCTGTGCTAAAAGTTTCTATAATATGCAGTATATCAGTGAAATGGAGAAAAATATTAGTCAGATGCACTTATTCTTCGCTTTGGTAGTAAGATTTAGTAAGATTTACTTTTCTTATTTCATAAATGGAAACTGTATCATATTTTGTACCAAGAGTCCTTCACACGAGACTGGAGGAACATGTCACCTACAAACTTTGAACCCCTATTGCAAGCATCACATCAACAAATTAAAATGTTATGGCCCCTTCTGAACTAGCGTGAACTTAAAAGTTAGCCTGCTAATCTCATGAACCTAATCTTGATGAAGCTTGATACATACAGTTATATGGAGAACATGTTGGGAGTACAATTCGTTTAGGCATATTTTGTCATTGGTTTATGGGCTTAACTTATGTTTAAAAATCAGTTATTACAATATAAAATTTATTTACTGGATACATATGCATTTGTGATGCATTTGTAAAGAGGGGTAGAGGTAGACCTAAACTGACGTGGGATGAGTCGGTTAAGAGAGACCTTAAGGATTGGAATATTTCTAAAGAGATAGCTTTGGATAGGAGCGCTTGGAGACTAGCTATCAATGTGCCTGAACCTTGAACTTATTTCTTTCGGGTTTCATCTCTAGCCTACCCCAACTTGCTTGGGAAAAAAGGCTATGTTGTTGTTGTTGTTGTTGTTGTTGTTGTTGTACGTATGCATTTGTGAATTTTTCAGTCTAGTTGTGGTGCAGTTTAAGATCTTATTTGTACTGGCATATGTTTCCTGGTGTTATGGTGTGACAGCCTCTTTACTGAAGCATTGTTTCTTCAAGAATCAAGACCCAGCATTGTTAATTCTACATTAGTTTTAGTTATTCATTAGTTCATCTTGTCTACTTAATGATGGCAATAACTTGTGCATTTCTCCACTAACATATTTAATATGTGTTCTATCAAGTTATCAAAAAGAAAGAAGAAGACGAAAGAAAGGCTGGTGTCCGACCAGTCAAGAAAATTGGTATGTTCTTTGGTAATTGTTACTTCAATCCTTGCTTATCTTCACTTTTAGCTTTCTGTGGATTTTTCTCCACTGTATTGTTTAGCATTCTTCCTGCACTGCAACATGCAACACCACTTTTAGAACAACTCTGTGTTTCTTTTACCTTTTTGTGCTGCTTAATTCTAATCTTGCCAATAGGAAACTTGACACCCTTTCATTATATTTGATAGTTGTACTATGAATTTTATTATCATCATGTTTTCCTATGTAGTTTCACCTTGTCATGTTGGTGAAAGGGGAATGATCTCATATGGCCGTTTCCTTTTTCATTAATGATTTTTTGAAAACTAATATTCCTCCAAATGCAGGGAAATCTGAATCTCCAAATCTCCAAAGTTTTATGAAGCAGCAGTTCCCAGGTACTCTAGATCAGCAGAAAGGTAACATTATATCAATTTGTGATGTTCTGACTGAGATACAAATGCGGCTACTTTTGACATGCATGTTGACATTTCTGTCCACATTTTTAAGGGCCTGAGGAGGTACCTAGGCCTAAGGATGCAACTGATACAGAGGATTCTACTACAGATACTGACAGGTGAATTTCAGCTCTTCTCTGTAAATGCTGTAATTTGTGGTGACATGTTTTACTCTGATTCCGTCTTGAAGTCAATAGAGCCAACAAATACCTAATATATTTTCTTCTGCCTGCTTTTTTGGTGGGAAGTGCCCGCCTTTTGCTATATCTTCCCTCAATCATTCGGTATGGTGTTGCAATTTTCTGGGATCAAACAATTATGCTGTTCATTTATGTGCAAAATAGAGCATACTTTTTTTTCAAGGTTCATGTAATGTAAAGTAAATTCAATCCAGAGATGGAATGGGAGTTCAACTTCTGGGGTGTTTGAAACTGAAGTTGGATATCATAATATCATGGTAATCAGATTCTGGATATGACCTATCTTATGGACACCTATGTTAATCTTCCCAACTTCAGAAGTAGAGAAAGTGCACTGACTTATGCATTAAGCAATGAACTGCTATTGTCTTCATCTGATTACATTGATTCAACTTCCTTTTTTTTTCTTTCAACAGGTCTTCTGAACCAACAGGAACTGGTGCCACTTTTAAGCCAGGGACTTGGCAACCCCCAACATGAATGCCAACCTGAATATCAGCAGATGGTGGTGCTATACCTGAGCATTTTTCTTTCACCTATTTATGTAACACTTAACCTTTGCTCTGGAACTGGAAGAAACAGGCACTTGAATTTCTTCTTCAGCTGCTCAAGCATCCGTGGGAGTTGTTGATTATCAGGACGCCATGTTGCCCCTGTATTTTTGCCGATTTCTCCTCTGTAATTTGATGGGCCGTTGTAGCACCTACAATGAACTTTAAGCAAAGTTTTGGATCACGCCTCCGTTAGGCTTCCTTGTATGGTGGCTCTATCAGGTCCATTGTCCTGCGTATCCACGCAAATATTTGAACAAAATGGTTCGGCGATTGCCCTTGCCATGGAAAAGTCCGTATTTCTAATTTAATAACCTCACAATGTTGTTAAAAAATGTATATTCACCTTGAACAGTTATAAACCTTTGTTTTGCCGCTATAAAAAGTTTTGCTCTTTTCAAAACCTTAGCAGAAATTTTGCTATACGGCCTCTAAGAAAAGAAGTTATGTTTTATGGTATGTTTTACAAGCTCCTCATCATTATGTTCCTCCATTCGAAAGCCACTAGCAACTTGCATTCTTTTGACCCTCCCTCCCAATATCCACGATATTGTTGCGAACTGAGCTTAGCTCAGCTGGTAAGGTTTCTTGCGGTGGAATCTGCCACCAGGGTTCTAAGTTCTCGACTTGGTACTGGTGCTCGCATTTTCTTGAATTATTTCTGGATTTAACCGACGCTATTTTTCAGTGGTAGAATACGCTATGGATTTTTCTAGATTTATTCTAGGATTTAACTGACGCTATTTTTTTTAGTGGTAGAATGCAGCAGTTGGTTGCTCGGTTGTTCAATCCACCGGAGACCTCTTACTGGTCTGCCTGTGGTTTGTCTAGCCTTTCTAGTTTCTACTACTAGTAGATTGAAGTGTAGAGGCTCAAGTGTAGTCCCGGACCTGGAAGGAATGATTGAGCCGGCGTGTGAAGCAAGGGTCATGAGTGCAGTGGCTGCTGCGAGTGATAATCATGCCGGCGTGAGCTTAGCCAGCATACGCAATTTGGCCGTCGTAATGATACGGGGATACGACCTCTTTTTGTAAAAGCCTTGTCGAGATCGTCGGATCGGATGCGTAAGTCTTCACGGCCGCCGTACGGGCCGGGGTTAGTTGCCCGCGCGTTGTGGGCACGCCAGAGTCCTCTTTGTTCTCCATGCCGTTGCCAACACGAGACTTTATGCAGAAAAGAAAAGGGGGTCCAAGTCCAAGTTCTCGAGTAGACATATGCCTCAGGACGTCGTCCAGCTTCAGGCCGGGCTTCAGCCAGGCGCGGCATCAGGCTACGTCTTCAGGCCACGGTTGATGCACTCTGGTCGGTGCACATGACGCCTCTCGATCTGTATTCCTTCTGTCTGCTTATCTACTTTGGGCTTATTCCGATTTATTTTCTACTATCATGGAATTGAACACTGCTGAATCAGTCGAAATCCAGCCGAAATCAGAGCAACACGTAGCCCCACCGATCGAGCACGTACGCGCCCGTCGTCCGTCCTTTGCACGGTTTCCCCGGCCCGGCCGCTCTCGCTCCGCTCCGTATTTTCCTTCTCGATCGAACCCGCCGCTCTGTCGGAGTGTCGTGTCGGTCGGTCTGTCGGTCGGCGTGGAAGAGCACGGTGCACGACGACGACGTCCGTCCAGCGGCACGTGCGCCACGGACGAGCGCGCGCCGTGCACTCGCGCACACGGGGGCCGGTAGCTAGCTAGCTCTTCGTCGTCCCACCACTCGCGCGATCATCGCGGCCCGTGCTGCGCTGCGCGACGGCGGACATGCACACGCGGCCGGTACTGGCCGGCCGGCGGCGAGGCGTGCAGTGCTCGGCACGAGCCGGCCGGTCTCTTTCGGCGTCAGCTATAGTTGGAGAAGGAAAAATTGCCATGGGTATCGTCGTCGCGGTCCCAAAAATTAAACGAAACTCCCAGCAACTTCGAATATATTGCTTGCGTTGGCGCGATGCGGATCCCCAACGTAGTAGATAGGGGGCGGGCCCATGCGGAAAGCAGAATCCGTCGTCATGGCTTCGTCGCGAGTGCGTGATCGGTCGATTGATCCGCTCCAGCTCCAGCTCCACCTCCGGCATCGGCCTGCTTGCTGTGGACAAAAGGCCTTCCAGCTGGTAGAGCGGTCAAAAGCCTAAAGGGATCGGAGCAGCAACGCACGTTGCTTGCATGGCAAGGCTAGCACTTGCTTTTGCTGTGATAGATCATGCGGCAGGCATTCTCGTTGCTCAGGTCGTTGATCAAAATGGAGATCGATCGAGAATCCGGTTCGCGATGACGTATACAGCACACGAATGATGATGCACGCATCTCCGTGCTTTACGTTTCCCTCTATCCAGTAACATCCCATCACTATATTCTAGGCCGTGTTTGGTTTAAAAACATGAAATTACTGTAGCACCTTTAACCACTAATTTAGAGTAGTAAACGAAGTCTAATTACAAAACCACCTCCACAACCCCCTTTGTAAATCGCGAGACGAATCTAATGAGGCCTTTGATCGCATGATTAGAGGATGGTTACTGTAGCATCGCTGTAGCAAATCATCGATTAATTGCCGTCATTAGATTCGTCTCGGAAAGTTACACTCATCCCTGAAAAAGTTTTGCAAATAGACTTCATTTAGTACTCCATGCATGCGAGATTCTCTTCTCGAGAAACGTGCCGGTAAAAAACCAAACACGGCCTATACATTCACACAAAAAATGGCAAGAAAAAAGAACTGCTGCTGGTATATTACCTTTTGAAAATCAAGAGCTTGGCAAGAGCCGTGTGCAAACAATGCAATTAACCATTTCTCTTTGAGAAAATTTTCGGTGCTTGAGGATTTTACAAGCTGTTGAAGGGTGCCGATCCAATGGTTAAAAGTAGGAAATACTCTCTCTTTTGCTTTTTATGAGTACTGGTAAAATTAGCTCGAACAGAACCAGCTCCGTACGTCCCGATCTTGGCAGATGGCATCGAGCAGCATCCCATGTTCAGAAGAAAGGAATGGAAGCCTGACGAGCGGGGCCCAGAAAGCGACTGCCGCTCGTGGATCTTGCTGGTGTCTCGCTCGTCCCAGCCGGACCCGGCCGGGCCTGCTGTCAAGAAAGCACGGACGACTCGCAGCCCTAGCTGCTAATGCGCGCCATTTGGAGGAGCCCTGTTGTTGGCACTCTGCATCAGTTGATGACACAAAAGTTTATTACGCGTCAGTGAACATCGCAAACATACAACAAAAAATAACCTTTACTTCAACTTTCAAACTCGGCCTTGTTTATACATAAAGTTTTTAGTGTAAAGCACTGTAACACTTTCATTTGTATTTGGTAATTATTGTGCCGCCATGAGTTAATTAGACTTAAAAAATTCGTCTCGCAAATTATAGACAAACTATGTAATTAATTATTTTGTTTAGCTACATTTAATACTTTATGTATGCGTTAAAAGATTCGATGTGATGAGAAATCTTATAAAATTTTGGAATTTTGAAGGGAACTAAACAAAACCTCAAACCTAAACTCCTTTGAAAGATGTACAGTGCCAAACAGCTTCTACCAAATCCTCTGACTGCCCTACCAAATCCTTTCACTGCACTCACTCACTATATTAATTAATAGACTGGACGTCTGGACAAGCTATTAGGCCTCTGTTTAGATCACGAGCCGTAGACCTGTCACATCGAATATTTGGACACATGCATGGAGTACTAAATAAAGTCTATTTACAAAAATTTTTAATGGATAGACTGTAAATCGTGAGACGAATCTAATGAGCTACTTAATCCATGTTGCAACAGTAATGCTACAGTAACCATCCACTAATTATAGATTAATCATGGATTAATTAGCATCATTAGATTCGTCTCGCGATTTACAACCCATTTGTGCAAAAAGTTTTATAAATAGACTTCATTTAGTACTTCAAATTAGTAAGATTTCATCAAAAAAAAATTTGCGTTGCATCTAAACACGCCCTTGGTATGAACAAATACTGAATTTGCAAGTACTAGTTTGTAGTGACCAATACGTGCCCTCCATGGGAGGGTGTCGTTGCATACCTTGCCCCCACAACTACTGGTTTGTGTCCTAGCCGGCCAGTTGGGCAGGAAGGGTGGTTACTGAAAATCAATAGAGCTTGTACTAAAGCAGCAGAAGCCGGCAGGGTTAGTCCTAGCCGTACCATCGCGGAGGACTGGTTGGTGCGTCAGGGTTAAAGCGGCCATTTGGACCTGAAACTGGCAGTACCAGACTACAAGCCGTGTCTGATCCACCCAAATCTTTGTTGGGTGGAGAGTAGAGAGTAGTCTTCATGTGAGCCTACAGTGCAGCTGCATTCATGCACTCCTGCCGCAGCTGCTGCCCAAAGCAAACCGGAAGGGAAAAGCCATCGTCCTCGAGGATCCGGAATTGACTGTGCTGTTCCCTTTCTTTTCTGAAGCGACAACAGAGCATTGGTGAGAAGCAAATGCATGTCGACCCCCGGAAACGGCAGCGAGAGCCATCCCAGAACGATTCCGACAAAAGAAGGTGAGATTGTTTCCATTCCATTGACGATTACCGCCCGCTGTGATGGTGGTTAGGGATGGAAACAGACGGAAACCGACGGAAAAACCTCATTTCTACTTCTGTTTTTATATTTTTTTGGCGGAAATGGGATCGGGTTCGGAAAATACGGGTACGGAAACGGGATCGGGTTACGCGGAAGTACGGAAACGAACTAATACGGACGTTGAGCCGGAAAGAATAACGCGATCAAATATTCTAGAGTATACATTAACAAAATCACAAAATAATATACACGTACGAAGTTATTAGTCCAATATTCACTAGTATGCCATGTGTTAACATGTTAACATGCATACTTAGTGATTGGTATGTTTTTGAACATATCAATTTTTAGACATATCTTATGTAGATTAAAAACGGAATAAATACGGGTCAATTCCATGTAAAAATGGGATTCCTCGGAAACAAACGGAGAAACCTCATTTCTACTTCTGTAAATATGAAAACGGGATCCCACAAATACGGAAACGGACGGACAAAAATAGAAAACGGAACGGGTCGGAACGGGAATATTTGCGTCCGTTTTCAACCCTAACGGTGGTTTCGGCACGGTTTGGGATGAATTTGGATTTTGAAATTTGGTTTTGGAGGGAGCTTTTCTGATGATGGAGCGAGCATAATTGGGCAAGTGGGCACGCTGGCCGGTGGCAGAGACTGAGCAACTGGCAGCGCGCACATTTCTGCCAGGACCAAATTAGAACTAGAATCATCTGAACAGAGCTGATACGTGCTACTGCATTTAAAGTTATTACTTTTTGACATTCATTTCGTGCGTACATTAAAGATTCCAGTTTTCAAAAAACAATTACTAGGAAATTAGCTTCAGGGGCTGACCTGTGTGCAATGGTAATTGGCATGGAAAACATACCATCTTGATCTTACAAATTAGTATAGTTCAAATCTACCTCCCATATAAGTCAATGCAAATACTCTATACTAATAGTTCAAATCTTCTCTGCAGGGTCTACTTTGCATGAAAGCAATTGCATTCAATTTTATGTTAAGTGTTTCCATATTTTTCCATCGGAAGTAAGCGCACCAAGTAACGACACTACAAAGTAAAATCTCACTCTCATATTTCATAATTCTCACAGTCACAAATTAATTCGTGAAGCTCACACATGAGTATTTTTGTTTCAGTTAATTAAGGTCAATGGGCGGACTCATCCCCGTACCCTCGCCCGTAGGTCAAAATTCATACCTTTGTCCTCGTCTGTCGGGTAAAATTGTCATCCCTAATCAAAATCTCATTTTAAAAAACAATTGCTAGAAAGTTAGCTTCCTCCCAGTGTGTGCAATGATAAATTAAGATAATCTTGCCAATAATTCTGTGAAAGGGTCAATGAGCTCCTTTTCCTTTTCAGTTCTTCGAGCCTGCAGCTGCAATGACATGGCACGAGATGGAATTTAGAAAAAAAAAATCGCAGCCAATATAATTGGCACGGAAAACATAGCAAACATTAGTTGAGTAGATAAATGCTTTGAACAGGGTTGATACTACTGCATTTAAAGTTATTATTTTTTACATTTCACGCGTGTTCAAAATCCCATTTTTAAAAACAATCACTGGAGAGAGTCAATGAGCTTCAGAGGTTGTCTGCTTGTGTCGTGTGCAATGATAAACCAAGATCATCTTGCCAATAATGCTGTGAAAGAGTCAATGAGCTCATCTTCCTTTTCAATTCATGGAGCCTGCGGATGCGCTGACATGGCACGAGATGGGAATTAAAAAAAACGCAGGGAAATATAATTGCCCTGGAAAACTTAGCAGGCATGAGTTGTTGGGTAAATAAATGGCGTGGAAAAATAAAGACGAGTCCTCCACACATTTACCTCGCCGCCAGTACACATATATACTCACTAGCCTTGGATCCTGCTGTTACCTGGAGAGAAAAATATGGAGAGCCAACAACGGTTGGGAGAGAAAAATGTGGAGAGCCAACAACGGTTGGGAGGTGAATTTACTTACTGCAAGAATTTACTTACGGTTGATAAGCCAGCCATGCTCATGCAGGAAAACATTTACCGCTGGCGAAAGAATCCTAGGTTATTTACTTGCATGCGTAGTACGTGCTTTGCCGCTTGACTTCACAGACTCGCATTTTTGTTTTACTTTTTTTTTTACGGGAAAATGCAGGTGTGTGCGCACCGAGTTTCAGTGCCCAACGTGTTACCATCACCCTAGCCATTCAATATTCATGTAGTACCATTCTGCCAGTTGCTATTGTCTGGGCCCACATTCCGGTGACAGAGTCTAGTGCCTAACTAGGGTCCAAAATCAACCATCAAATCTGGAAAAAAACGGTATCTTTCTAGGGGTTAGTATCAGCTAGCCGGGACAATTTTTTACACTCGTGAAAAATAGTGGGTAGGTTTGGACTTTGGAGACATTCCTTGTGCTGCTGACCGCAGATTCTACTGCAGGTTAAAAACTGAAGACGCAGCCATGCAGGAGCAACACAAAAGGGCTTTTCCGAGCCCTGCTCCCTCGCGTCATCCTGGGATAAAGTGCTCGGGGTGACCTGTCCCTGAGGCAACAACACTGACCGTAACTGCAAGTAACAGCCCATGTGAGCCGTGGGGGGGCTTTTCCAGTTCCTCAGCTTACTCTCCCCCTTCTTCAGGGCATCATCGCAGACTTTTTCCATAACAATCTTCTACAGACAATGGCCATGCTAGCTGAACTGAACTGAGCTGATCATTCCTGTGGTAACTGCAAGAGCTTAGATCCCGAAAAATAGTGTGCATGCAAAAGGGTTTAACCAATGTGGTTAGAAGCATATCTGTGGTTCGAGTTTTAGGCTTCCTTTGGCACAACTTCTTGAATGGCTGTAGAGTTTCACTTGAAGCTGTACCAAATAGGCTTACCATATCCAGGAGGAGCCAAAAATACTAACTTCACCCCTTCTATCTACTAATGAAGAATAGGAATAATCTGTTCCGCCAAATGTTTTTCAAAATAGCTTCAAGTTCATAAAAAAAAACTGCTTCACCGGCCGTTTGATAAGAAGCCGAAGCCATGCCAAATTGTGTCTTACAGCTAAAATCCAAATACGAGTTTTCAGTTTTCACCAGGATAGGACACTTGTAGTGTTTGCTACCTGAACTGTGGGTCTGGCAGTCGATGTATGTGTATATGGCTGAACTTTGGTACTACTTGTGAGCTAGATGTGGACTGACTGACCAATGTAGCACAAGACAAAAGACCTTGAGAGGAAAACTTGTTGCCTGGGCTTTTTCCCTGTCATGATCCATCGGCTGCATGTTCTTGAAACTTGGGAGCTTGGATTCTTCTCAGGTTTTCAGTGGTGTCTCGGCTGTGAAGATGTGATACTACAGTTCATTTACAGAGGTAGTAAAAGAATAAAAAAAAAGCTTCAGATGAGATGGACAGAGCTCAAACGATCTGTTTAATTGGTGTTAGGTAGAGAGTAGAGGGACATCGGGAAATTAGGCGTTCAGAGAGGCTTTTACCCTGCAAAGAAAGATGGAAATTGAGCTAGAGAAACAGAAAAATCATGTCGTGTCCTGACCAATGGAAGATTCGCTGTCTGTTCTCTCTCTTGCATTCGGACAAACACAACCAAAAGTACACTCACCATCAGAGCCATTTTCTTTTGCCGAATTGATTTGATGGGCAGGGTATCTAATCCGTCCACTGCCGAGAGCATTCAGTAAAGTAAGTTCGAAAAAATTCAAACTTGTCACAGCATTATCACACAATTAAGAATTCTGTGCTTTCTTGTAAGAAATGGTGGATCTACCCAAATTAGCAGTTTGTCACCGTGCTCATGGCTTCATGTGCGCTGGTTTCTCCATATCCACTGAATTATGATCGACAATTAATGGCTGAATTTCCGAATTCTTTGTAGATTCAGCATCAAGCAAAACTGAGGCTATGATAAATAATTCAGGCAGGTATCATAATTGGCAGGATCAGTGTGAGTTTTTCTTACAAGTTTACTTTTTTTTTTTTGAACTGCTTCCATTCAGTAACAGAAATATCTTCATCTCTAGAGCTACAGTTCTCCTCACGCAAACACAACTAAAAAGAAGAAAAATAAAAACACGCAGAAAATAGCACGTTATTTATACCGAAAATTATAATTTATACCATGGCCGTGGGTATCAGTAACCCAAGGGGCAAAAAAGAAGAAGAAAGAAGAAGAAGAAGAAGAAGAAGAAGAAAAGCCAAGAACCCGGAGGAATTCTCAGAGAGATCGACCAAGCCTGGGAGCCGGTGGTGAATTACGGCCAGATCGCAACATCACGACACTCGGATGCGCTTCTTGGGCGGCAGCGACCGGAAGACGGTGGAGAGGTCGCGCGGGACGGCGACGAACACCCGCGCGGGCGAGGGCAGCGGCGGCTTCCGCTTCACCGGCATCCGTGGCGCCGGCGGCTTCCTTGGGGCCGGCGGGCACACCGCGGTCGGCCGCAGCCTGCTCTCCTCCGACGTCGGCGTCGACGGCTCACGATCCTCCTCCTCCTCCTCCTCCTCCTCCTCCTCAGCCGCCGCCTTCGTGCCGTCCCCAGCCGGCGCCGGGGCCGACGGAGACGCTGAGGCCGAGGCACACGGCGGGGGCGGCGGCAGAGGCGCCGTCTTGATGGGCGGCAGCGCCGGGGGAGCCTCGTCGGCGGGAGACGCCATTGCTACCCCCCTCCCCTCACTCCAATTACCGACGACGACCTCACTGGGTAAATTGGGATCGAATTCTCCTCGCCCCGGTGGGAGGGTGGGTGCAATTTCAATAACAAGGTTCGTAGAGGTCTAGAGAGAGAGAGAGAGAGAGAGAGAGAGAGAGGTTGGGGCGGCAGCGCGGAGGCTGTTAAATAGCGGTGCCCTTCAATGGAGAGGTAGAGAGGCGCGACGGAAGGGGCGGAGCTGCAGCACGGGCCTAGCTATTGTCTCATGTAAGTATGTTGTAGTTTAGATCCCAAAACAATAGAATTCGGCCTAAATTTAGCCAGTTTAGCAGTTTGCCCACTTTTCAGGCCCGCATGGAAGCCTTTTCTGGCTCCGCCCCTGCGTCGAGGAGGGAAGAGGTTTACTAGGGGCGTAATGGTAACTGCTTGGCTTTAGCAGTAATTATTAATTGCTGGCAGGCGGTAATGCTGTTTACGTGGCTAATAAACATCGCAGAAAATTCTACTTAAAAGCAGGTTGAGGCGAGCGAGTCGCTGTGTATTCTACTAGCTACATGCGCATCACTCCCCAACTTGCTGATAGGATATAGGCGTCCGCCTATCTTTCCGTGCACCGAAGAAGCTCTCGGGCAATCATGGTCCCAACCAGCTCGCTGCCCTGCCCTAAAAAATTTTTACCACTTGGTAGGAGTGGGGGCTTCCTGAGATGCCCCTAGTCCTTTGTTATGCACGTCCACCCTGCCACATGTAACTTAAAGCTCTGGCGCAAGGGATGGTTTGCAGGAGCTCTATTTTTTATATTGAGATTATGCTGGCCACTATGGCTGAAATGAATATAGAAAAAAAAAATCCGGCACAACACATACAGCTGACATGCGGGCCAGTGAGCACGAATCGATTTTTTGGCATTCCAAATATATAGGGGCCTGATTACTGATAACAATTCATTTGTTACTAGAGACAGATGTTCAGAACACGGCGGTGGGAAAAAGAAAGGGCAACAAGATTATGCAGGGGATCGGACTAGAGGAGGTAATTAGTTGCCTTAGCCTCTCAGCCTCAGCGTGCATGTAATTAGCTCCTCCCAGCAGCAGGTACAGTACAAAAAGCTGGCTGGGGGAAGCGTGCCTCTGCATGATGGAAGGCGGCCTTGGTGCTCTCTGCCCATCGATCGATCAGACGGCAACTTGCAAGAGCTACCACACCGCGCAGCAGGCAGCAGCAGAGCTGCGGCAGCGTCGAGCAGTTTTGTTACAGCGGCACGGCCTGGTGGCCAGCAATCTGCAATAATCCGGAGGCGCCGGGCTAGAGAACAAGGCGGAAACGAACAACGGGGTGTGGCTTTTTGCTGCGCTTCTACTTCTGAGAACCTGAAGCTCTCAGCCGCTGCAGTCGTCAGTCCGCGCGGCGGTCGGCGGCACCCACCACCACTTTCCCCGGTCTGGCTGGGTGGCCTCATCACCCACAGTCACAGCGCTGTCGCGCCCTGCGCCCATGGGCATGGTCATGGATGGTGCGGCCGGCCGTGCACACGGCCCCTGTGGACCAGGGCTGCATGGCCAGGTTTCTGCAGGACTTCCTCGCGAGGAAACTTTTGGGTCATCGGGATGCCACGGAGCAAATTTGCCTCAGTTTTTTTTTTCGGTTAGGGTATTTTTGGAATTTCCTCTAGATCTTCAGAGAAAGCATATGGGGGCATCGACGGTCCTGTGCTCCTGTTCCATGTGCAAGTTAAATAATGTGTTTCACACAAATGAGGGTTTACCATCGTGTACGGTATCCTCTTGAGGAGAATAAATTGCATACCATTTTGGTCTCCTGAAGAGCCGCTAGAGGGCGAACAATGCCTGAACACATTGTGAGGCCAGAAGAGGAAGGACACTGACGGGGAATCGAAGGAAGTTATGAACTCGATATATAGTGAACAATTACATTATGAGGTCAATATAGGGAGGACAACAAGGACAGACCATGCTTACCAGTTATGATCCATGCCACTGACAAAAAGGCGCGCGGCCAATGCATTTTTAAGAAAAATGCGCGGGAGTCTCTTTTGATTTCTGCTAATTAACCTTTAAAAGTTTAAATAGGTGCAGGACTATACATAGAAGAAACTTAATTTCATTTGCAACTGGCGTAATATCACAACCAACAGGAAAAGGCAACTCATAAAATCATGGCAAACTAACATTGCGTACAAGAAACAGCATTGATGCTTCCTTTTCACTATTGATGATGGTGGAATGCCTCAACGAAGCCTGTGCAGTTTGCCCCCTTTCTCGTTGGGGTTTTTCAAGTGCGTACGTGTGTGGCGGTGAAGATAAAAGTAGCCTTCAATTATGGAAGAATTACTGAAGCTGCCACTGGCTTGCAGGGGAAGAACCGAAGCGCGGAAACGGGGTCCGGATCCGTGGAAGAAGAGAGAAGAGACGACCAGATCTCGCCTCTCGCCTCTCGCCCCCACCGGATCACAAAGGTGGCTGGCACCAAGAAAAGCTGGTGCCGCCAGCCCACATGGGTCCTGTTGGGTTGGAAGGGTTTAGTCCTCCTAATCCCCCTGTTTTTTTACCACTTTATTCCCATCCAAAGATTAACTGGCTTGCACATTCTTTACATTGCGGCCATGCATTAGGGCCTTGTTTAGTTGTAGGTGTAAATTTTTTGAAATAGAATTTTTTTATAATTGAAATATTAAATATAAACTAATTATAAAATTAATTACAGAACTTGTCTATAAACTACGAGACGAATCTAATGGGACTACTAAATCCGTCATTAGCGTATGGTTACTGCAGCACTTTAGTGTCCAATCATGGCCTAATTAGGCTCATTAGATTTGTCTCGTAATTTACCAGCAAACTATATAATTAGTTTTTTATTTTGTCTAGATTTAGTACTCCATGCATGTAAGATTCCCATTCAATATGATAGATTTGGAATTTGGAATTTTGCAACTAAACAAGGCCTAGGATTGCCAGTGCACACTGCCCACCGCAAAATCTATCCCTTGTCATCCTGCAGAATTTTTTTAACTCTTCTCGCGGATAATTCTACTGCAGTAGCTAGCTGAAGAAAGCATGCATGTCACATTGTCTATTTCTACTAGTAGAGCTCAAACTATTATTGGTGAGATTATAAATGGGCCTGTAAAAAATATCCAAGTTGAATGATAGTTTGAGCTCTGCCGCGGATACAAGTGTAGTAGCATATACTAAGGATATCCATTGTTTTCGTATCTGCAGTATATATAAACTATGCATGCAATTAATGCAAGTTGATAGATAACTTCCCACATATAAATCGGTGTAACTGATCAGCTGTGTATATGGCCCCATACATGGTTACATACAACAATAGTACATAATACTCGCCATTTCAAAATTGAAGGCTGTATATTTCTCATTTTTTTTGTATGAATGTGCATTTATTGACCCTTTATTTATTTATTTATTATTATTGGAACGTCGTCAATTCGTCACACACAACAAAGATGTGACGGCCACATGTGTTTAGAAGAAGATTAAAATATCAGAAAATAAATACGCATCCATGCTGATCTATACCTACATATAGTATGAGTACAGTGTATATTATTTCCAAACAGGAGAGAGAATTAACCCAAAAATTAAGTTACGCCACCGCATACACGGATCTAAAACATTTATTAAAAGGATACACGCGCACAGGCGGATCTACTACCAACTCGCGCCGCCTGGCGTAGTTCACAGCTTCATCCTCCAGACGACGATCGAAAAGGAGTACGCGTACGATTAGTCTATGAGCAGAGGGTGTGAGGTCAGACGTCAGAGTGGAGGAAGGATGCGGTGGGGCTTGGAAGCATTTGCACTGCAGACTGCACGGATGCGCGCGCATCACCGTCTCGAGCCGAGCGAGCGGAGGCGGAGAGGGAGAGCAGGGTTAAAAAAAAAAAGATAAAGTCTAAATTACAACCCTATACTTGTCATAGTAGTCTAAATTACAACCTAAAACCATAAAACCAGGCAAGAAACACCCATGTACTCTTAAATCCGTCTAAAACACAACCTTGGGTGGTTTTGTGGCCGGTTTTCGCTGACGTGGCACTGTGGGGCCCACGCATCATCACTGATGATGCGTGGGCCCCACAGTGCCACGTCAGCGAAAACCGGCCACAAAACCACCCAAGGTTGTGTTTTAGACGGATTTAAGAGTACAGGGGTGTGTTTTGCCTGGTTTTATGGTTTTAGGTTGTAATTTAGACTACCATGACAAGTATAAGGTTGTAATTTAGACTTTACCCTAAAAAGGATAAAGTCTAAATTACAACCCTATACTTGTCATAGTAGTCTAAATTACAACCTAAAACCATAAAACCAGGCAAGAAACCAGGCGGAGAGGGAGAGCCAAGCAGACTGCACGGACCTGTTTTTACCACTCAACCGGACCGGTAACCGGTCTAACCGGTCGGCTAACCAATGGAAACCGGTTGAACTGTCGTTTTTTGTTTGAAATTTGAATTTGACCGGTTTTTTCTGATAACCGGTCAAACAGGTCCGGTTGGAATTGGAGGGCGTCGGTTTTGTCGGACCGGTCAGTAAAAAAACCTGAGGGAGAGACGGCACCTCGCGCTCGCGCGCAAATCATGTGGGCCATGTGCGTGAGGCCAGTGCATGTGGCCCGCGGCCCGCGGCCCGCCTGCGCCCGCTCGCTTCCGATGCAAGGATCCGGGGATCCGAGGCGCCGCTTCGTTCTTCTAGTATACGCCCATGTGGATACGTTTATTAATTTTTTTATACATATACTAGGGGAAAAAAAAGAAAAGCTTGGATCGAGATTGTATCTGATCTGATGACGAGCCAGCCAGAGCCGATATACAGTAGAAGTGTGCTCGCCACGTGGAGCGCGTGTGGCAGCCCTTGCGCGGCGGTGATCCCACGGCATATAGAATCTGACTGCGGGGTGCTGGTTGGAGCGAAGCTGCCCTGACGCAGGCTGGATGTCTAGGCAAAAGCCTTATTTTGAAATCCCGACGATGCTCGTCCCAGTGAGGGCACCTCTGCCTGCGAGCTGGGAACTCTTTTTTTTTAAAAAAAGACACATGGTCGCTGCTGATTGGTCTGCTTAATTCAATTGGTTGGCATTGGCAAAACAAGGCATGAACTGTTTGATTGCAGTGGATTTTAATCTCAAGGTCATCGATCGTCCTGCGTAAATTCCGAAGTGCTTTTTATCCGGATCCGCGAAAGCACAAGGGCATCATAGCAGGAGAGGACGTGCTCTGTAGATTTGCAGCGGGGGGCATCTTTCTTTCCCTTCACTGTTGCTCTCGATAGGAGAAACCTAAAAAAGGGTCCAGCGGCCTGTGCCGCGCACATGCATGGCCTTCGCCCCGCGCACAGTGGCGCACGCCTTTCACCCCGCTCCCTGGGCTACCGTACCATCGCAGCATGCACGACGCATGATTCGCCGTCTCGCTGGCGATACGGCAGACGTGGACACTGCCCAATGATCGATGATGCATGCAAAGCAACGGCGGCTTCAATTCATCCGACGTTTTTGCCGGCGCGGCGTATTGATGGACGCGGCCGGCGGGCGTGGGTCGGGCCGCCCGGCCGGCCGGCGGCGGGGACCGGCCGCCGTCCATCTTCGTCCGTCGTCTCGCCGGGCCGGAGGGAGGAGGAAGAAGACTACCGGATGCGTGGCAGAGGTGGTCGCCGTCGCCGTCGTCGTAGTCAGACAATGTGTTGCGCACGATAGAGATCGAGATGGCCCAGATGGGGACGGCGGCGACGACGATGGTCGGAGGTGGCCTGGCCACTGGCGGCCAGCTGCAGATCGATCGGCTGCGCGCGGAGACAATCGGCGCCAGAGGACCACCTGGGGAAAGGCGAGGCTTGCAGCTACCTGCTCCTCCTTTTCCCCCCGGCCTTGCTAGAGGCTCGGGCTCCCGCAGCACTGTGCTGCCATGCATGCGCGCGCGCAGAGCCGCAGCGGCGTGCCAGCGCGTTCCTGGGCCGGCCGCGCTCTGCACAGTGACGGCGCAGAGCAGCAAGGGAACGGATCGGTCGGGGCATCGGGCGATTAGGATCTGCAGCGCGGGAAAGCGAGGGCCTGTCAGTACTGTCAGGCCCCCCCTGCCATGTGCGACTGCGACTGCGAGAAAGGCGTCGATCGTCGAGGCTTGCAACCGATGGGTCATGGGTGGATCGATCCATCTGTCAATTGCCGATCGCGTGCCGTGCATCGGGGATCGGCGTGGCGATGCAGCGACGGCATGCCCGCAGGGCGCAGCTAGCTAGCGGCGGCCGGCGCCTGCAAAGCTGCCTGCTGCTGGTAGCCTGGAGAGCCCGGGCCCTCCTTTTCTCCGGTCAGAGCTCGGCAGAAGCCGGCCGGTCGATCAGAGGCTAAAGCTTCGTTTGCAGTTAAACCTCCTATTTGCCTTTGTGATTGTGAGCGAGAGCCAGTAAATCAGCCGGTTGGATCGACCCGCGCTGCAGTGAAAGGTCGCCGGTGCATGTCACTGCGTGTGGGTGGGTGCGTGAGCTGCTCCCGGAAGAATTACTGCTTGGAAGCTTGTTTGTTCCAGCGTAGGAGGATCAACTGACAATGGCTGCCCTGCAGCGGCAGAGGCCGAGCCGGCAGACAAAAAGCAAGCTTCCTCAATCCAGCACAGAGTGCTTTCATGCCTCGCGGTCTCGGAAGGAAAGGAGCAGAACGTTCCCTTCTTCCTGCCACGGAACAAGTCTTGGGCCGTTACGTCAGGAGTCGGCCCGGATTTGCAGGAAGAATCAGGACTCGGCCCAGCCGGCTGAAAGAGAAGAAGAAGCATACCTGCCCGGCCTGATTGGGATTACAGCAGCAACCCAACAACCAAACAAAGAGAGAGGAGGTCTCTGAAGCCCGGCCCAGACAATTGGTACAGCCTTGTTCTGCGCGTCTCGCGCAGAGAGAATCACCGACGACGATCACACTACACGTGAGAGGGAAAAAAAATGCTAATCCGACTATCCGAGTACTGAAACTGCTAGGATTAGGAAGACGACTGGCGCACGAGTCCAATCACAGTGGTGGCCAAGTCAAAGGCGGTGAGGCCCTGCAGCGCGTGGGTCCACCCGTCCACGCACGAACACGCGCTTGGGTCATCAGGTGAGGAACGGGACCTTCCGGGCATGGTCAAAGGAATTCGAGACGTACCGTGCTGCATTCGTCTGAGCTCTGAAGCACCGCGAGGACTCTTAGCTAGTAGTTCAGAGTAGCATGCTAGCGACTGAAGAACTTACATTATTCATGTTGGTCAGATCAGGTCGTTCATCACTCGAATTCGCAAACGGCTTGCATTGGACACAATGCGAATTCCAGTGCCAGTGGTTAGCAGGCGTTTTTGGTAAGTTAAGAGCTCGAGGCTAGGTGGCCTTTTAGGAAATTTCGGATGGGATTTTAGTTCATTTCTGATCTTGTTCTAAGTTTTTTTGTGTGACTATATCTGGTTCTAAGGTTGGACGAAAAGAAACGGAACACCCCAGCAGGCTCGGACGATGGTCAGCAGCACGAGTGGCCGGCCGGCGTGTGGTCCCAATTTTTTCAGTCGGGTGAACAACCAACGCTAGGGAAATATCCTAGCTATATAGTAGCATATCCAAAGCGCACTACTACCACGCATAAAGAGGGAGATAAGACTAGTATACGATGTATCCATCCCTGTCTGCTCCAAGAAATGCCTCATGATGCAAGCCAATACATATATGATTATATTATATATATTCCCTAATGACCCAACTTAACCTAACGTCCTAATTAACCTGTGCGTACGGCCCGTCTCTGTTTTAAATGTAACTATATACGCATGGCTGCACGATGGAGTTGAGACAAGATGATTAAGTGTAGCGCACATATAATACAAGAGCCGTACGTGCCGACCTCTGCCCCTAGTCAAACTAGCTTCGCACATAGGACTCTCTCCCCCTCTCTGGCTCCCTCTAACCTCCCCTTTAGTTCCCAAAAATTTTCACCCAAAAATTTTCATCTCCCCTTTAAACACATGTATGAAGCACTAAATGTAATTAAATAACAAAACTAATTACACAGTTTGGATGTACATGACGAGACGAATCTTTTAAGCCTAATTAGTGTATGATTAGCCATAAGTGCTACAGTATCAACATGTGCTAATGATGCGGTCAAAGGCCTCAAAAGATTCGTCTCGCGGTTTCCAAGTGAGTTCTGAAATTAGTTTTTTAATTAGTGTCCGAAAAATCCTCCCGACATCTGGTCAAAGGGATGATGTGACAACCAAAAATTTTTGGTTTTGCAACTAAACGCGCCCTTATCGTGGAAACAAAATCAAGGCTGTGTTTAGATTCGCGAAAAACGGGTAGAAAAGGTCGCATCGGACACTGTAGCATACTGTAGCACTTTTCGTTTGTTTGTGGTAAATATTATTTTATTATAGGCTAACTAGGCTCAAAAAATTCGTCTCGCAACGTACATCAAAACTATGCAATTAGTTTTTTTATTTATTTACATTTAGTACTCTATACATGAATCATTTGTTATATTTAATGTTTCGATGTGATTTTGATGTGATGGAAAGTTTGGAGGAATAGGAGGGAAGTGAACACAGCCCAAAGAAGGAACACAAAGCAAAGCAGGATCATCTCTGCCTGCCAGGAGTCTAGGGCGGGCTAACCTAGCGACGGCGACGCAGCAGGAGGCACAAGTGAAGCCTAGTCTCTCCAGTCTCCACGACTCCTCTACCGCTGCAGCGGCAACGAAGCATCCTGCCATCCCCCGATTACCCCCTCCCATGAACCCGTACTCGCGTGAAAGCTCCTGCTGGTCCGCTCGTACGTACCCCACGCCGGACACCGCCGGCCACGCCGACGACCCGCCCGGAGCTCGCCGTGCCACTTCCAGCAAGATGCCTGGCTGGCGTTGTCGATCAGACGGGCCGGCACGCTCGCTTGGACTCCGGCCGGACCGGACGCACGCGGCGTGGCTGGCGGCGACCGGCAACCTCGTCCGCGTCGCTGTCCCCAGGGCCCCACCCCCAACCACGCGCGGAGACGTCAGAGCGGGGGAGGAACGTGTCCGGACGCCTCACCACCTCGTCAGCGACCTGATCCGCCTCGCGGCAGCGGCAGGACAGGAGGAGGAGGAGGAGGCGTGGAGGGCCCAGGTGCCAGCGAGAGCGGGGGCCAGCTGGTGCGTCTCTAACAGTAACGGATAGGGACGGCCTGCTGGCGGGGGGCTTGGCTCGTCGGTTCGGTTCGGTCTCGCCGAGCCCACAGGAAGACGGGGCCGGGGCGGGGAAACCGCTGCCGGTGGGCGCGGTCCTCTGGCCACGCAAAGAGGGACGGGGGCTCGCGGAGGCTCATCCGCTCGGCCACCAGGGGCTCGGATCCTCTGCGCGCTGGCAAAGACAGAGAGCTCGGGGCGCTGGCGAAATCATGAAGAAGTTGCACTAGATTTATAAGGCTCTGTTTGGATCCCAACTTTTTTTCTGAAGTCCCTATCACATCAAAAGGAATCTTATTATTTTATAGTATTAAATAAAAGAGTTAAATACACCAGCAGCCCTCGAACTTGTCCCCAGGTGCCACTTGGGTCCACGAACTTGCAAAATCGAAATTTGACACCCTGAACTTGTTAAGTTGTGCCACTTAGGTCCATACCCCTTCAAGGGGCATGAATATTTGCAAAAAAAAACCTTAAGTTTTATTATCTTCTACCTTCGCATCCTTGAGGGAGAGATAGTGAGGAGGCAGGGCTACCACACACGCCGCGCGCCGGCCTCTGCGAGCCGCTGGCCTCCACGGCCGCCCCAGCAACGCACAGCACGGCGCGGCGGCCCCTGCGGCACGAGACGAGGCACGGTGCCGCAGCCACCGTCGCGGTCCGGAGCCGCGGAGGCGGGGCCCGATTAGCGGCGCGGAGCCACGGAGCTCGAGGTGTTGAGGGACGGCATGGAGCTCGAGCAGGGAGGAGCCCCGGCGGCGGGGTCCATCTCCGCGACGCCTACGAGCACGTGGACGAGGCCCGCCCGTGGTACCGCGCCATCTACGTCGACGGCGTGGTGGCGGGGTCCATCTCCGTGAAGCCGGCGGCGCCGGCCGAGGAGTGGCGGCGCCCATTCAGGGCGCGCACTGGGGCTGCGGCGTGGTGATGCGCGCGGTGCCTGCAGCGGCCGGGGCACGATAGCAGCCGGCGGAGCTGCGGGCGGCGGTGGGGCCCGACCAAGGCCGGCGGAGCTTGACGAGGGCGACCGCAGCGGCGAGCTCGTGGGCGTAGCGGGGCGCGACCGCGGCCGGCGGAGACGTGGGCGGCGGCGGGACCCGACCGCAGTTGGCGGAGCTCGACGAGGCTGACGGAGCCACGCGCGGCGGCGGGGCGCGGCCGCGGCATGCGGAGCCGCGCGTGGCGGCGACACGGCAGTCGTGCGTGCGCGGCAGCTCGCCGGCAACGCGGCGGTCGTGCACGTGGCCGCTCGCCGGGGACGCGCGTCACTGCCCGGCCACCGCCGCAGAGCATAGCAGAGCCGAGGCGCGAGGTCGAGCCTCGTGCTCGCCGGCGAGACGGAGCGCGTGAGCGAGACGAGCCCGTACGCGCCCAGCTTGCACTCGGCGCTCACCTGGTGGAGCAACTTGCGGACGGAGACCTTCCATGTCCTGTAGGCCTTCTCGAACAGGAAGAGCGACGCCTCCGCGAGCGCCACGGCGTAGAAAAGCAGGAGCGCCGCCCCTTCCCGAGCTGCCGTGCCCGCTGCCGCTGCCCGGCGTCTGCTCACACCACGGCTTGAAGAAGGACGCCGACCCGCCGCCTCCAGTGCCGAGCCCGGCGGCGCCGGGGTGCTCCACGATGTCCAGCTGGATGCGCCGCCGCCACCAATTCTTCCCGCTGCGCCGACGGGGGTGGGGCCCCTGCTCCGCCGTGCCACCGGCTCGAGACCGAGCAGAGGAAGCGGCAAGCCAGGGGCGGCGGCCTCCGAGGCCGCGAACTCTAGGGGCAGCGGCGAGCGCGGAGTCCGCAAGCTCCAGGGGCGGCGGCCACGAGCTCCAGGGGGGCGGCGACTTCCGCGGCAGCCGCGAGCTCCTGTGGAAGGCGACGAGGCAGGGGGCGGCGGCGATCTCCACACATTGGCGGAGGAAGCAGGGGAGGCGTCGGGAGAGAGAAAGAGAGAGAACGGAAGGGAGGGGGTGAAGGTAGAAGATATCAATTTTGGAGGTTTTTTTTGCATATATTCATGCCACGTGGCGTCATGTCAAGAGGTATGGATCTAAGTGGCACAACTTAACAAGTTCAGGGTCCCAGATTTCGATTTTACAAGTTCGTGGACCTAAGTGGCACCTCAGGACAAGATCGAGGGCCGCTGGTGTATTTAACTCTAAATAAAATCTGTTTATAAATGTTTTTTGACAGCTGAGTGCTTTTTCGCGAGACGAATCTAATGAGACTAATTAATTCATAATTTGCTATAGTGATGTTGAGTGCTTTAAATTTTTGTTCCATAAAGACTTGTCGGTACCCCAGGACTGGGGTACCTCCTCTTGCTGTGTCTAAACAAGAGTCTCGTAGTTATCCTTAACTACGCCCTGACGGCCGAGCAGCCGGACCTCTGTGGTCCGGAGCCCTACTCTCCCGGCAAACGGCCCCGGACCCGCTCCCCGCTTGGGGTGGGTTCGGTGACGCCACGTGTCCCGGAGGAGGTAGCCCTCAGACAAAACAGCTAGGGGCCCCGGACCTCCCAGGGAGTACCGGACCCCCGCCGGGTCCCGAACCCCCATATAATATTCGGACCCCTCAGCAGGGAGGAACCGACACCCTGCCTGGGGCTGGTCCGGAGCCGCCACGTATCCATAGGTACGGGCACGCGCGCGGACCGTGTGGCTTCCACTGGAAGACTCGCCTACCTACCGCATTCAATGCAGTAGGCGGAAGTGCGCTCTGCCACAGCAGAGCCCGATGCGGCTTTTGCTAGGTTGCACTATTGGTCGCGTGTTACCAAGGCGCGCAGAGCAGTCGCTGGCGCCGCCCACGCCACGCACGTTAGTCTGTTACGCCAGTTAGACACGACAGCTCGGCAACGGAGTATCATAACGCCTACGCGGTAGACCCAACAGTCTACGCTGCAACCTACACTGCCTCAGCGGGCGCCTCGCCAATGGAACAAGTGAAGACTCCCTTCGGTCAGAGAGTCTACAGTGCAGTGAAGCGTATCCGGGAAGAGATTATCGGCCACTGTAGCACCATTAGTGTCTTTTTGATAGTAAAATATACCTCTTTGTTGGGCCCATCTATCGGAGTCCAACACCTGTGTACGCGTCCTCCTTGCACTATAAAAGGGGTACGCCCGCTAGAGAATGGCTCAAGCCCCAGCTGGGCAGAGGATAGACTCATTCATACTAAGAGCAATTCATCTCACAGTGGATGTAGGGTATTACGCTCCGGCGGCCCGAACCACTCTAAATCCGTGTGTTCTTGCGTTCTTACCCCTGAGCTAGATTAGCCTAATAGCTTGGCACTTTCCCGAGTACTCCCCCTCGGGGAATAGGCGGGTGCGTTCCGCCACCCGGCTGTGGGTACCCCAAAAGCCCACGACAAGACTGTTCATCTAGATTGTAAGAGGTTCATCTAATTAAAGCAATATCTAGTACCTACCAAGAAACTATTATGTAGAGAAAGATATGAAGCCAATCAAATACTTAATAAGTAGATGCTATTTTTCTGCTTCCAATGCATTTGTGTTTATTAAGGATCTTGAGAACAAATAAACAACACATTTTTCAATCACAACTGCTATAATTAATTATGGGTAATAAAGTCATTTCTCATCACTAGGACTGTGTTTAAAATTTTCTAAATGAACAGTCTTTGTGAGATAGAGAGAATATACTATTGCAGTATAGTAATAAAACTTTAGATTTGCACAGGAGAGATATCAAGATGTGCCAACTCATACAACAAAATCATTATTGCCATATGTTATCTCCTAATTAGGGGTTATAATTGGAATGTGGTGAGGATATGGAAGAGATATCCATACTAACGTAACACGAATTATTGTTTCTTTTTTTAATATGCTATATTTAGCCTTGTTAGATATTTAGCCAAATTTAGGTATATTTTAATTCTAAAACTGAAAATATAGCTCAACAATACTTTCATGACTATAGTGACTTAAGCATAGCATGTGCTTGTATTCATATTAATTTCACTAACTAACACAAACAAAAGAATAAACCAGAGAACGTTTACAATGCACCTCGAGACGCGACCAAATGCTGGAGGCACCGGTTGCGCAGTTCCCAGGAGTGGACATTGTATTGGTCCAAGTTGTTCGATGCTGCTGAATTAAGTCGTTGCAATGTAGATGGCCGTTGTGACCATTTTTGTGTTCACTTGGGGGGACAGCTATGGCCACCCGACCAAGTACTAGTTCGGGGAGAAAGTGAGCAGTTGCGTGAAGATACTCTTCAAAAATCTGATTGCCCATTATCTCGTGCCGTGCAATGTTTTGAAGGTCTGCTCTTGCTAGAACTGTGCACACAGCGCTAGCGAAAGAGATGATGGAATGAGAGGAGCATACTGATTTAAATAGGCGTTGGATGAGTTGAGGGATGAGCATGAACATTCATCAATTCGCACCTTTACTGCTCAGCCATCATTCCATTGATTCAACACCATTAAGACTATCCACACTCATCCTCCTCTATTTTCCTTCCATAAAAGAATATTCATGTCCTGGTCATTCAAATTCTCTCCTCTATATCTATTTTCGCTGCATCCATCCATCCTCTATATTTCTTCTCTATCCCAACTTCCAGCAGCGGGACCCACGCGTCAGATTTTTTTTATCTCCCTCCCCCTACCCTCCTATTCTCAATCCCCACCCCATCGCTCTCTCTCCCCCCTCTCTCTCCTCCCCTCCCCGTCGCTCTCTCTCTCTCCCCCTCTCCCTCTGTGGCCATGGCGAGGCGGGCGCAGAGGCCGGGAGCGCCCCCGCACCGGGCGGGCGCGGAGCAGGGGCCCCGCCCCCGGCGGCGGGCCTCGCGCGCGCCGGCCTCGAGCTCGCCGAGCCATGGCGGCGGCCCCTCCCCCTGCCGGAGCCGCGCGTGGCCGCGGCGCGTGCCCGCTCAGAGGCCGGGCGACGGCGGCCGGAGCCGCGCGAGGTCGCGGCGGGGGCCGCACGGGGGAGGCGGAGGGGCGGCGAGACGAGGCGGGCCGCGTCGACCTCCGCCCCGCGTGTGGTCACCTGCTCCCTCCCTCTCTCCGCGGCTGGGGCACGGGGCGGCGCCCCTCCCCTGTGGCCCGGCCTCTGCCCCCTCCGCCGACGAGCCGCGGCCCCCGGCGTCGCGGACCCTGGCGGAGCCGCGGGAGGAGCGGCCGCCATGGCGAGGCAACCCGGCCTCGATTCGATCCTCGAGCTCGGCGGATCGTGGGCACAGGGTGCCCTGCGGGCCGCCAGCGAAGTCGGCGGCGGATCACCGCGTGGAGGGGGTCGGGGGGCTGCGGGCGTGCGCGGGGCGTTCGACCTCTGGCCATGGCGGGGTGGGGCGTGGCCGCAGCGGGGCGTGGCCGCGGCGGGGCGTGGCCGTGGCGGGGCGCAGTGGCGGGCTCTCCCTCCCGGCCACGGCGGCGCGCGGCCGAGGCCATGGCGCGGCGGCGGCCATGGCGGGGCCGAGCCGAGCGGAGCAGAGCCGAGCGGAGTAGAGCGGCGGGGCGGAGCGGAGCGGTTGGGGTGCGGCGCGAGCGGAGTCTCGGTGGGGCCCACGTGGACGCAGGGGACTTCCACAGCCATGGGGGGGGGGGGGTCCTCCCTCCTCCTGCACGCCACCAGACGCTGTAGGGGAGACCGCTGGAGCTCCTATTTCCTCTAAAGCGTCCTGGAGGAGTCTTTACGGGATGCCAGTGTGAACAACCTAACATCCATTCCTCTAAAACAGCAAAAACAACCCATTCCCTACGCATATCACGTAGGCTCGGCTAGGCCACGGCAAGGCGAACCAGCACGCGTGGCTGGCTAGTCTCCTTTTACTAACTTCAGAAGCGGTGTACATACTGTGTGCTGTTGGTTAGAATTCTCCTCAATTATCCATATATTAATCAACTCATAACTCCCTAAATAAATATTTACTAGTAGACTTTAATTCTTTTACTGAATTATTGAATACACAACAATCCCAAGATAAGGTGAGATACGATGCTAGACTTCCATCACTAATTAATATGAGATGATAGAGATACGGTGCCGGATCACCAAGCCAATTGGCGTGCGTTTGGCATGCAATCAATTTTGCCCAACGGCACACGGTGCGTAATTTTGTGCTTCGTTGCAGAGGATCCCGGGCCTTGCGGCCTCCTTCAGGCTACAAAGACCCCGCGCACTCAAGTTGCCTCCTGGTCCTTGATCTTATCCTATCCTGCGTTTTGCTTCTTCTTCTTCTTCTTCTTCTCTCTCTCTCTCTCTCTCTCTTAAGTTGTTGAGTTCCTGTTCTTGGACGGACACATATCCTAATCCACCCGAGATTTGCTCAATCGCTCTGACCGCACGCTGGCACCCCCCGGGCCTTCTGATCTCGAGGTGCAGACGACATGTCGACGGCGGTGGCGGAGGTGCGGCCGGCCTACGGGTTCCCCGGATCCGGGAAGAGGAGCGCCGGCGACCAGGCGGCCGTGCTGGCGGCCGGGAAGAGGAGGAGCGACGGGTTCTTCATAGAGGACGACGAGGCGGAGGAGGTGCGGACCGATACCTCGTCGATCGGGGCGCCGTCGCCGTCGGGCTCCTCGATCGGGGAGAACTCCTCGTCGGAGGCCGGCGAAGAGGACGGGGAGGAGGAGGTTGAGAGCAAGCTCAAGGAGGGTGATGCGCTCGGCTGCTTGGACGCCCTCGAAGACTCCTGGCCCATCAAGTGAGTGAATAAAGCTTTCATTTTTATCGTCTTGGCTTGTCCATGCTTGTTTTACTTCTGCAAAACGATAACTTTTCCGAAAGGAGATTTTTTTGGAACCTTTGCTATATTGATAAGCTTGTCCGCGATGTGAAATGGAGTCCTAGATCGCGCGAATGGTGTGAGAAATTGCAATTCATGGATTTCCCCACTTTGTAATAACAGAGAAAAATGGATCTTTGAGCCTAAATCGCCTCAGATTGTTCACGGAATTAACTCGAGTTTAATTTGGTGTGATCAGGAAGGGTCTCTCCAGCTTCTACTCCGGCAAGTCCAAGTCGTTCACAAGCCTCGCCGAGGCCACGTCGACGGTGGCGGCGGCCAAGGAGCTGGCCAAGCCAGAGAACCCCTTCAACAAGCGCCGCCGGATCCTGGCCAACTGGTCCCGGCGAGCCTCCTGCAGCTCGCTCGCCACGGTCACCTATCTGCCCCCTCTCCTGGCCCCAGACCACGCCGTAGCCGAGGGGGACGAGGGCGAAGAGGACGACTCCGACGAGGAGGAGGAGGAATGCAATCAGCTGCCGCACCGCGGCAAGAACGTCCGGGACGCGCCGGCATTGCCGTTGCCTCCCCCTAGGCTCCTCGGTGTTGGCATGCAGAGGAGGAATGGCCTTGGGAGCTTCAGATCTCCAAGGTCCTTCTCACTGTCCGATCTGCAAAATAGCAGTACTGATGGTAGTGATTAGCAGCTGCAAATTTGCTTCCAGCTTTGGCCCCTCTTTGGCCAGTAGAGATTAGTAGCCACTTATATATACTATATAATTGCAGTGTATAAGATCCAAGTCTGTTGTGTTCATCCTGGCTTTCTTTGACCTCAGAAGTTGTGTACTCCTATGAACTGACCTAACCTGGTATCATTGACTAATGATCATCGTGGTGGTTAGCTGCCTTTGATCCATTTGATTAATCCACTGCCGTGCCATGATTTGCTTGATAAGGTATCCCATGATTGTACTATGCCGCCAGCTAACTAACCGGTCATCAGCCGTGCCCAATGTTTGCTTGTGGATCAGAAAGAAATCAAAGAATAGCCGGTGAGTAAGAATCAAAGTCTGATCTGATCCCAAGAACGAAAGTCACTTTGCGGCTAGTTAACTTTGTTTTGAAAAAGCAGCAAATGGATCCACCCATCCCTGTTTCCCTTATCATTCCACGTGGTGCGTACTCCCTCTGTTTAAGTTTGATCACTCGTCTTATTCAAAAAATTTGTGCAAATATAATTAAATTTCTTATTCAAAAAATTTGTGCAAATATAATCAAATTTAAGACACTTTTGAAGAACTTGCATTGATAAAGCAATCCACAACAAAATAAATAATATTTTATATAAATTTTTGAATAAGACGAGTGGTCAAATTTGAGGTCGAAAAAGTCAAACGACTCATAATTTGAAACGGAGAGAGTAGATCGACAACAATGTGAAAGTTTTTTTTAAACCTCTGTTTTATCCAAACATGGAGAGAACAACAACGGGTTGCCACATAAACAAATTGAAATGCACTACAGGAAATAAAAGTGGTATGAAAGTGAAACTGTTTCGTTTTCTTGGGAAAGTGGTGGGTGAGGTAAAAGGGTGGTAAATCAACCACATCGTTTTCATGCACAAAACAAAGCACCACACCGGGCGTCACATGGAGTATTTTTTTGGGTTTCCCTTGGCGAGTAGTTTTGAGTCAGAGAGAACAGACAAGGGGTGGTGATCAGGAATCCTATGCAGATTGTTTATCCTTAATTACTCTTTGATCAATCCACTAATCCTTGCACTTTCACCTCCGGTGTGAGCAAAGTGATTGATAATTATATTAGGTTTGGTGGGTTAGGGAGGGGGGGGGGGGGGGGGGCTGGGGTGACTGTGCATGTGCAATGTGATCTTATCCTGTTGAATAATTGGCATTGAAAAAATATATTCTGCGTTCGTACGACGGATTAGCTTATCTTGTAGCCTGCTTTGCTTGGACATTTTAATGCCTGGTAGTTGGGGGCCTGTCTTTCCAACCAGGGGGTCGGAAAGTTAGGTCAGCTCCAGCCTCCAATGGGACTAGCAGGAAGATTGGAAGAACCATACTACTAGTAGATTTTTCTCTCCTTTTTCTTTTAATATAAAAAGGTTGCTGCTTCTTTTTTTCAGTTGTTATTAGCATGGTGGGGTGGCATGAAAGCGGTTTCATTACAGGTATAATCTTCCATAGAAAGTTTAACAATTTGTCGTTTCAATGCCAAGAAAAGGCAAAACCTCTTCTTCTCCCTGTGCAAAATGAATGCTTAGACATAGAATAATCACCTTTGTCGAGGAAATGACATTTGTGCTACACTAATAATAAAATGAAATATAAATATAATTTTGTGCATCATGAGTGTAGCAATGGATAGACCAGAAACCAAATGCGTGGCTGATATTTGAACATGTGATCCATGTCTTCTAGATGCTAGCGACCGATCCGTTGGGACGAGTACATCATCATTCGCGATAAGCAAAAAAAAAAAAAGGAAACCGACGCTGAAAATGAAAGGCAACCCACATCGGAGTACCATCTGACGACCATATTTCCCCTCGAAATCAAGCATAAGCGTCATCACAGCTGACGGCGAAAGCATACCGTCGCGCCATCACATTTCCTCATCGTGGCCGCCTGCCAGCAACTCTCGCTCTCGTGTGGCTGTACGTGTAAACCTGGGCTAGCCAAGACATTCATCAGCGATAATATGGGCTACATGGGCTGAGAACTCCTCGACGGACAAAGGAGAGGCAGTTTTTTTTTATTTTCGTTTTTTTACAAAAAAATATATTTTCGATTTGGAAATTTACAGGAATATACCCCGGCCGCCCTGCTGCCGGGCGGCCGAGATCTGGCCGCCCGGCAGCGGGGCGACAGGGGCATTTGTGAAAAAATTTTCAGAAAGAAAATTGCGCGCAGGTCCCTGGGGCCGGTCGCCCGGCAGCGGGGCGGCCGGCTCCCCCTGGCCGCCCGGCAGCGGGGCGGCCGACCGTAATTTTTGTAATTTAGCCCTTTTTGCGAAATAATTTCACATATGTGTCTTTTTTGTAACTTTTTGCAGAAATAGACCCTGAGGCCGTAATATGTGGCGCCGAGATAACACGTCTTGACGCCACAGATCACGACACCGAGGTGCCACGCACGCACAAGCAATCTAGTGAATCTTCGAACTTGCCTTTAATATTTTCGGACATTTTCAGGAGACTAGAATACTGTGAACCACACATCAAATATAACGGTAAGAATTAAGAACTACAAACTGCATTACACAATGTAAACCATAAGAATTACATCATAATACGACGTTAATAAAACACACATCAGACATGCAGTGGCATGACAGAACCCGTTGCAACTACGGTAAACAGATTCTGAACTAAGCTAACATGCCTTAGGTAATTTAAAAAAACATAACAAACACAACGATGCAGCATGTCACTAGCACTAGGTAGTCCTAGTAGCCGTACCCCAACGTAGCAAACTGTGTTGAGCCTTCTCCGCAGTATCCACCCATTGCAGGTGGTGCAGGCGGTGGTGCCAGAGGGGCAGGGTCCTTCTTCTTGTGACAATGTCAGTTGCAGTAAGGAATAGTGCATGATTCATCCTGTGAAGCGGCAGCATTGCTGGTATCATCATCTTCGTCGTCTTTGTTACCCTCACTCACTTCCTCGTAATGGTTCACCTTGCATTCCAGATCAAAGATCTTTATCTGGAGGTACTCGATGAACTCCTGAACTGAATCAATTGGTGCAGGATCGACCCACCTGGTAAAACCACAGTTTTCTGGAGCATCTGAAGACTGCAAAATAATTTTCATGTAAGATGTCTCAATGAAGATAAAGAAATAAAACAACCGAGTATTACCCATGCGTGTGGGCATTTGAAGAAACACCGACCGCCATCCATCCCGTCGGTGCATATCTGCACTAAGCAGTCCTCACCATGTCTGAATTTTGGCCACCGTTCTCTACGGTTATCGTATTGTCGAAGAGGAGTTTCATTGGTAAATTCACTCTTGTGCTGTGGCGGAAACTCAAACACTGGTTCCGGAAAGGAATCAGGTCCAAAAGACTCCTCCCATATTATGGGGTCTCCCTTTCTTCCCCCTTTTCCTTTCCCAAAACCATAGTAATTCTTCCCGCTAGACCCACCTCCAGACATTGGGTATACAATGAGCTTTGGTGTTTGAGTGCTGCTGGGAGTTCACAAACTTCGGAGTATTTATAGGCGCACAAAGGTCTGCTACCCGGAGTGTGCAGTGTAAATGCACATGAAAAAGCCTACATGACAACACAGTGAAGAGTATTCAATTCTCGAACTGACTACTCGATGCATCTCTGTGCATGCAGAGCATCTAAGTGCATGCAGACTCACAGCACTACATCGCTGCCGCTCGGTCGATCGTGCCTAGATGCCGCATTCCCCACTACACGCCACAGACCTTCGCTGTAGAATGACAGTTCTGTCGTCCTCGCCCGAGAGACTGCTTTGAAGGTGAGCTGGTGTGGTTGCCGTGTTGTCACATCTTTTTGAAATGGTGAAAGGGCGCTGCTATTGGGCTGTCGTCTTTTGTCACGTTTGTCTGGGTAAACAATGAGACATATGGGAAACCCGTGATCGCCGTGCTGAGCAGTGGCAACCTGTGATCTCATACTCGCATCTAGATACACTATGGTCTCTATTTTGAGCTATACGAGCATGTCATGATGTTTACTCTATATGCGGTAGTCGTCATCATCGTCGGCGGGATCTCGGCCGCTAACTCCTCCCGCATCTAACTTGTCCTTCATTAAATCACAGAAAAAATTCGCAAGAACTTCCCTTATTTCACGAGCATTATGGAACCCACAAATATAACAAGTTCACATCAATAATATCTATAGAAACAAATGACAAGTAAACTACTACAATCATAAACAACCATAATCCGAATAGTCGAAACAGTCCATAATAACAATAGAGAAACAAGTGCCAACAACTAACCACCCCTACCATTCCGACCTCTCTTACATTGTGCGTGTACGTGATCTGTAGGGTAGCTATGACGTTCCGGTGGCCTCACGTCTCTGGCAGGACGGCGTAACAGAGTCACAGGTGTATGCAAGCTGGGATCATCGTCCTGGGCAGGCGTAGCAAACAACCGTGTAAAGTCCTCCAAGGAGGCCGCATCGTTGTCTTCAGACCACCCTACAGATGACAAAAAAAATTTTAAGCCAGGATCAATAGGGGAATGCAATTCCGTACAAATTATTGTACGTACCCTGCGTTGGAGGTGGTGGTGGTGGTGGATAGGAAGAACCTCCTTCATATCCTCCTAGTGGCGGCATAGGGTGATACGAAGACGGCCCCGCTCCGGTGAACTGTTGTGATCTTGAGTTGATCCTGAGTATAAATAATAACGTATGAGCCTTCGACCATAAAACATAACCAAATAAAATTATACACCACAAATTTACCTAAAGTCCCTCCAGCATGTGGCATAGAGCTAAACTGGGTTCCTTAAAATGGAGCCCCTTGCGAGGCACCTGGCCCTCCATAGGGCTGAGAACCGGGGTACCCGTACCCTGTGTGGAGTCGTATTTAAATACTGCATATAAACATACGGATCGGTAAATATCACACCATACCTTCGTACTGTCGGTGGTATAAGGGAGGCTGCTGTCATGCGGGACCACAATGAACCAACGTCGACGCTTGCGATGATCCGTAGGAATCCTCGTACTCCGTCCGCGTACCAAAGGCCTGAAGGATGCCTCGGGCTCTATCACGTTGAGTGGTCCAGGCCTGGAGTTGTGCCGGCATGCTCATCATATACCCACCATGAATCCTCATTACATTCCGTGAGCAATCTAATTCAAGCAACCTACAGGCTTCGAACTGCAACCAAAAAAACTTAGTATACAAATCTTAAAAGATCGAAAATGCCGTCAACATTTACTCACCGCCCCAGCTAATGTCTCATCCCTGTATCGTGCATAGCAATCCTGCGAAGTCGCAACATGCAGCTGTGGATGCATGTCAACATACGTCAAACGGCAACGAATCTTCGCTTCATACCAGGTCAGGTACGCCCGAAACGAAGGCTCAGTGTGTGGACCGGTATCCTCAGCCAACTGCTCGCCTGCATCATCCCCGCAGCCACCCATGGTTGTAATCTAGTGACCCACATTGTCGAGAAAGGATGTTCAGCCCTTGATAAACTGCACGTTAAATAGAAATTAGTTTCACGTTATTAGTACATGGGGACTTATACATTTTTGTTACCTATGATCGTGGCGCTGAACACGATCCAACGCTGAAGACACAGGGAAAGACTGGCGTCGACCGAACTGCCTCATGACTCTATCCGGACAGTGGGCCTCAACTGCAACATCGTACACCAAAGCTGCAGTAGTCATCCGTAGGCCCTGGTCTTGTGTGCACACCGAAGATATCCCAAGCGGTGCACGTGCGGCTATAGCCGAAGGACTGTATGGCTCCCACAATGTCTTCTGGGGTCAATCGATCAAATTCGGCAACGAACTCAGGATAAGACCGCCGGGTCTGTACATGTGCCCATGTTTTCTACAAAAATAAAAATTATGTGTCCATAAAAAATGTATTGAGGGAACAATGTATGACATAGTATGTATAGAATATAAATTTTTATCGGGTCCATAACTGTCGAGAGTACCAGAGAGTCCCCATGGTGGGTCTGTCGTCCTCCGTGTCACCGTACATATCCGGCGTGTACGGTGACTGGTCAATCATGGGACGACCGATAGCAATCTTCTCGTAAGACCAAAGCTGTAGCAGAATTGGGCACCCTGTTAGGATAGCATTCCTATCATTCTGTCGTGATGCCTTGCAGAGTCCCCGATATGTGCATGCAAGAACCGCTGAACCCCAACTATATAAGGGTATGTCATCCTCATCTGCATCGGCGATCTCCTGTGCGTAGGGCAGATGCACCCTATTCACACAGTGGCCATGTGAGTTGTTGAACATGATGTACCCAAACAACCACAGCAGGATGCCTCGAGTGATCTAGTCACGCTGTAGTCATCAGCATCGGCTGCCAACAGATCCGGCTGCAATGAAGTACGAACATTGAGAATAAGAAACACATGAGGTATTTCAAAGCCATAAAATACATCAACACATCGTTTTGTACGAAATTATACCTGAAACTGTAGGAGCCATGACTTGGAAGGGCCTTTCGACTGTGGGTGCTCATTGAAATCTTCAGGATCAATCGTGGTGGCAACACCTGCAAAACGTTCCTCAAGATCCTCCAGCCACGTAGAAGGTACCACATGGGGCCCGACAGCGTCACCGGTGATAGAAAGACCAAGCAACATCGCAACGTCCTGCAGGGTCGGTGCCCTCCCCACAAGGGAGGTGGAACGTGTGTCTCAGGTCTCCATCTGTCAACGAGAGCTGAAAGTAGAGACCTGTCTAGCTTCACCAAAGCACTTTCAGCAAGACGAGCCACAGTGAGAAGACATGCCTCGCTCAGCCTGCATCATGCACAAATGTTAATACGATGCTTGGGAACATTTCACGGGCTTGGAACATGATATCGATACGATGCTTTTTTTTGGGAACGATATCACAGAGGGAGACACAGGCCGGGCGCGCGAGTCGCCGGAGTCTGTCATCATCCCCGACTAGGGCAGAGGGCAACCTCGGCACCTCCCGATGATTGTTTCGTTCTTCTGATCTGATCCTGGAAAGGTTCGATCACTTTCATGTTAAGGAATTCCAAGGCGGAAACTGCCTGTGGATGCATCAAGTTTCTAGTATTTGGTCATTAGTTCATCTCTTGCTGCTACCTGCTACCAGGGTTAACAATTTCGGCGAAATTTCGCCGAAATTTCGGAAAATTTTCCGTTTCCGCTAGTTACCGGGATCCGAAATTTCGGTATTTTTCGGTATATTTCGTTTTCAAATTCAAAATTCAACAAATTTCGACCGAAATTCAACGAAATTCGTCGAAATTTACCGAAATTTCGGAACGAAATTCCGTTTCCGCTAAACACCGGGATTTGACCGGAAAACGAAATGGTTAACCCTGCCTGCTACCATGGTAGTTTGATGTTTTGCTGTCGCTTTTCTTTAATCTCCAGAAGTCCAGAACCATTGGTGAACTAAGGCACTTCTTCTTAAGGCAAGTTTGGAACATATTTCTGGCTACTTCAAAGTTGGGATCAGCACCTGTTGGCTTCGTCCCTCAGATCGGGACATCGGGTGCTGCTCGTCATGTCGAAATATCAAATCTTAACTTTTTCGGACTGAAACTGATATTAATTTTCTTGCACCTCGTTTTGTTGGCGCAGTCTTTAGTCTCAGCTGCTACATAGCCATCCGGTACATATATTCAGTCTGCGAGTTTTTTTTAGTTGGTCTGGTGCCGTGTGTCTTGCATGCCAAAATCTCTAACAAGTTAGTTGTTCGTGCGAGTCAGTGAATATATTTCACTTGTTGAGCCGAAACATCAAATTTGGCTTTTGGTTTCAAGATTTCCATGATTCCTATTGTGAATATATTCCTAGAATAAATCTTACCACAAAAGGTTCTCACTGGCCATTTGTATTGTGCCGACGTCAATTCCCAATAAAAATATGTTATTCTATGACTATAAATAAAAGCCAGGGCCAAACACTAACAAATGTTGGACTTTACCTAAAAAAGCCTGTTTTCTCACATGGCCAACTATATGTTGCAATCTCAAGAGTGAACAACAAAAAAAGGCTTGAAAATATTAATCGAGAATAGTGATGGATCTTGCGGAAACACAACAACAAATATTGTATTTAGAGAAATTTTAGAAATGATCTAACAATTTCTTTTTTTAAAAAAATACATCAATGTTTTCATACATAATCAAAGCTTATCTCTTTCATTCTTTTGCAGAGTAGCTATATCATTGACAATGATACCAATACATGGTGAGCTTACTACAATATCTGATCTATGTCTATCAACAACAAATGCTGTTTTACAGGTAAGAGTATCAAGAATGTGGGAATTCAGAGGAGGAAATGAAAGAGGAAATATAAAGCATCTTGACTTGGTTTTTATTGACCTGAAGGTATTTTTGTGATCCATACAAGTACTAATATAAACCCAATATATGCGTGTCTATATTCCAACATTCCTAATCTATCTCACAAAAAATTTCACATGCAGGGTGATGTAATCTATGCTGAAATACCACCAGATGTAATACCAATTTTAAAGCGTCAACTGAGCGAAAAACTAATCATTTTCATTGGCAAGTTTGTAGTTGAAAAAGTTAAACCTGGATATAAGGTGGTGCATAACCCATATATGCTAAGGCTCAACAGAAGGACTATCATTGTCAAATCAAATGCTAATGATCTGGAATTTCCAAAGTACACATTCTCATTGACTCCAATCGAAATATTGCCACAGTTTGTCAAAAATAAAGAACGTTTCCTAGGTATATTCTCTTCTCAACATCAATGACCCTCTTACAATTGAATTTTTATTTTTTTAATACAAAATTATACTGTAATTACTGAATAATACCCTAGATCTGTGGAATTTCAAAACTATGCACCTTTCGTCTGCCCGGCTAAATTTCGTCTACCCGAAGGACGAAAATACGGTATTTTCGTCCGATCGTTAGACGAAATATAATTTCGTCAAACCAGTAGACGAAAATGCATTAAAAGGACAATTTTCGTGGGGCCTGCTAATTTTTGTCTACTCATTGGACGAAATTTAGTTGTCATCAGTAGCTCTGAGTTCTTGTTTTTGAATAGATATTTGAACACCTTTCTGAAGTTTTGCATAAAAATAAATCATACATTTTTGTAGTCAAATGTTCCCTGTACTTAGTGATAATTTTTTTTCCAAAGATTTTGCATAAAATAATTTTTTATATACGTCCAAAATGTGCCACTTGTAATGGCAGAACATAGACTTGGAAAAATTCTAAGTCTATGTTCTGCCATTACAAGTGGCTCATTTTGGACGTATATAAAAAATTACTTTATGCAAAACTTTTGGAAAAAGATTTACCACTAAGTACAAGGAACATTGGACTACAAAAATGTATGATTCATTTTTGTGCAAAACATCAGAAAGGTGTTCAAATATCTATTCAAAAACAGGAACTCAGAGCTGCCAATGACAACTAAATTTCGTCCAATGGGTAGACGAATATAAATTTCGTCCAACGAGTAGACAAAAATTAGCAGGCCCCATAAAAATTGTCCTTTTCATGCATTTTCGTCTACTGGTTCGACGAAATTATATTCTGACGATAGGACGAAAATACTGTATTTTCGTCCTCTGGGTAGACGAAATTTAGATTTCATCTGCTGGGCAGACGAAAGGGGTATAGTTTTGAAATTCCACAGATCCAGGGTATTATTTCGTAATTACAATATAATTTTGTATTAAAAAAAATAAAAATTCCTTACAATTATTTATTCTGCAAATGTATGCATTTATAGTTCACTAACATGTAAACATTATTTCAGATGTACTTGAAAAAATCACTGCTGTCTCAAATCCTGCAGTAGTGTGTAACACTGCAGGAGACCTCATGATGAGAAGAATAATAAAACTGCAGGACCTAAGGTATATCTTTAGTCCATAATATTTGATATCTAATATTTCCATCCCAAATATGATCAGTAATACAAGTATCAAACAAAACTTTAAACAGGGGAAATACAATAGATTTATCTCTATCAGGCATGCGGTCTCTAGAGTTTGATGGTGACGCTGTCCTTCAAATTAGACAAAAGAATCATATAATTGCTATCTTTGTTGGCACCTTAATGAGACAATATAAAGACGGAACACATTTTCTGAGTGGAACAGCAGCTTGTCACTGGTATATCAACGAGAATGATATACCTGCAATACAAGCGTTTCAGAGAAGGTACACACTTTCCCTACAACTAATTTTACATGTCTCTGCAATTTTGTAAAGTACTATGTATACTCACCTCAAATATTAAGAATATACTTTAATCCAATAGTAGTAGACAAAGGATCATAAATATTGATTCTGCAAACATTGGGCATGTACGTGTGAGTGCACATCACAAAGAATTCCTCTCTAACAACTTAATTCAAGTGTAATACTCAGATTCAAAATTGCATATACTCTTAAGTCTTTTCTTTTTTCCAAATTAAATCAGAAATACTTTTACTCTTAAAGTTCTAAAGCCACTCATAGTTACTACTCTATGCATGCATGTTATTTGTAAAATATAATACACTATGCACACATAATATATTCTCATGATCATTTTTTTTATCTTTCAGCTTACCAGTGGACGCAACAGCTGTTGAAAAAATTGATTTACCAAATGAGGATCAGACTCATGTAGCTTTTGAAGAAAAGAATCTGTTACAGCTGAACGACATAGATCATTTTACTCAAAAGGTATATATTGACAACTTCATTGCCATGTACTGTTTCCATCTTTTATATTATATATCCAAGCCTAGGATCTTATACTTCTTTATTTTAAAGGGTGAACGATATCAGTGCACTGTAACGATCATAGGAATACCGGATAAACAACATTGGTGCTATCGTGCTTGTCGTGTATGCTCATCAAAAATGATATCAACACCTGATAGGTTCCTGTGTACAAAGGATGGAGGCTGCCCTTCAAAACAGTTTGAATGGAAGTAAGAAATACTAAACCTAAATAACACTGTACTTATTTCACTTCTCTACTAAATTAAATTAATCAAACAAATATTTGCAATCTTTCATGTGCAGGTACAATCCATTTATAGTTGTAGACGACACATATAGTCTTGAGTTCATGATGTTCGAAAGAAGAGCTGCTAAACTTATTGGTAAGAGTGCTGAAACATTAAGGAAATACAATGATCCAGATATAATTCCAAGCGACATTTCACAATGGATTGGCCACAAGTTCACATTTGTCGTAAGGATTCTATATAAAAAGAGTATGAGGACTGAACATCCGTCATTTGAGGTCCTGTTGATAAAAGAACGCCATGGAAAGCAGGATGTACTGCCATTATTAAGCAGTAAGTCATCCGCACTAGGACAAGGAATATCATTAGCTATAGTTGCAACCAAGGATCTACCTGAACTAATGACTATATCTTCTAAAACACCAACAGATCAAGCAAGATTGTATAAGCACCGATGATATTATACTGAAACAGAATATGCTTCCATTTTACATTATGCATATATTGCTAATATATAATTCATACTGTAGGAACTTGCAATGCTAACTCAATCCATAGGAGAATTTGATGACATGGACATTGATAAGTCACCAGGGTAAGCATTCACTTACATATTCTCATAGATACCTCTACTTGATAATGCATAATCTATAATCTAATAAAATAATTTTCATCTCCATTACAGAAATTGGGATGACAAACCATCTGACATGCCACTTCCAACTAAAAGAAGGCCTTATGATGATATTGAGGATGAGGACAAAAAGGTCTTCAATAAAGGCAAGAAGTAACAAGTTGCAACAGGTACTTAAATTCTTAATACTTTATACATACCTATTAACAAGAACTAGTATAATGTTATACACCTAATTAATATTGGAGTTGCATATTACTGCTTGAAAGATAGAAGAGGAATATATATATAACTTTGCTGCCATGTTAAATTGCTGAATTTTCTGCATTCCATATTAAAATATAACTTTTCATCTTACATTTTGTGAATTTAGCTCCAATAATCCTACAATCTATTTTTTACATCCTTCTCTTCTTTTTTCCCAGATACTGGCCATGCAACAGCTATTTTGGTGCTTACTATAGAACTAGCTTTTGTCGCTTCCAACCAGACACACTCATATCCACAATACTTTTGCAGTGGCACTCATTTTGGTGTATATAATGCCACTTTTCTTATTGTGTTCCTTCAAACTTGGGTTACGTGACAGTTGCAACACTAACTGTGCCTCTTATGAAATGTATTCATATATTATTATGTATGGAACCATAAACTACTATGAATGTTGATATAATATATATGTTTATATGTTCCAAATCTAATTCCTTGTCATGCCTGTAATATATAAATGAGCTTCTGATGGTTTAAGGATGGCGTCGTCGCTGAGGAAATAGTTGCTGTCATGATTAGCCAAGGCGACGATATAAGCGCAAGACATGACTCTTGTACACTTCTTTTCAAATAGCTTACGACAATATATTATAGTCATTTCTGAAATACATCTATTGAAATATCTTCAACATATGTAACTACGCATACTACGCACTTGACCACTTTGGTAAACTTCAATTTCTCCAACTCCTAAGTGTTTAGAAACTACAAGCAAAAGAGATGCGCCAGCTTTGACGTGCCAAAACGGATGGACCACCAACGGCCCAGCGCGGCAACACCGCGAGTCCTTTCTAGTGGAGTCCTAGATCGCGCGAATGGTGTGAGAAATTGCAATTCATGGATTTCCCCACTTTGTAATAACAGAGAAAAAATGGATCTTTGACCCTAAATCGCCTCAGATTGTTCACGGAATTAACTCGAGTTTAATTTGGTGTGATCAGGAAGGGTCTCTCCAGCTTCTACTCTGGCAAGTCCAAGTCGTTCACAAGCCTCGCCGAGGCCACGTCGACGGTGGCGGCGGCCAAGGAGCTGGCCAAGCCAGAGAACCCCTTCAACAAGCACCGCCGGATCCTGGCCAACTGGTCCCGGCGAGCCTCCTGCAGCTCGCTCACCATGGCCACCTATCTGCCCCCTCTCCTGGCCCCAGACCACGCCGTAGCCGAGGGGGACGAGGGCGAAGAGGACGACTCCGACGACGAGGAGGAGGAATGCAATCAGCTGCCGCACCGCGGCAAGAATGTTCGGGACGCGCCGGCATTGCCGTTGCCTCCCCCTAGGCTCCTCGGTGTTGGCATGCAGAGGAGGAATGGCCTTGGGAGCTTCAGATCTCCAAGGTCCTTCTCACTGTCCGATCTGCAAAGTAGCAGTACTGATGGTAGTGATTAGCAGCTGCAAATTTGCTTCCAGCTTTGGCCCCTCTTTGGCCAGTAGAGATTAGTAGCCACTTATATATACTATATAATTGCAGTGTATAAGATCCAAGTCTGTTGTGTTCATCCTGGCTTTCTTTGACCTCAGAAGTTGTGTACTCCTATGAACTGACCTAACCTGGTATCATTGACTAATGATCATCATGGTGGTTAGCTGCCTTTGATCCATTTGATTAATCCACTGCCGTGCCATGATTTGCTTGATAAGGTATCCCATGATTGTACTATGCCGCCAGCTAACTAACCGGTCATCAGCCGTGCCCAATGTTTGTTTGTGGATCGGAAAGAAATCAAAGAATAGCCGGTGAGTAAGAATCAAAGTCTGATCTGATCCCAAGAACGAAAGTTACTTTGCGGCTAGTTAACTTTGTTTAGAAAAAGCAGCAAATGGATCCACCCATCCCTGTTTCCCTCATCATTCCGCGTGGTGTGTACTCCCTCCGTTCCAAGTTTGATCACTCGTTTTATTCAAAAAAATTGTGCAAACATAGTCAAATTTAAGTCACTCTTGAAGAACTTGTATTGATAAAGCAATCCACAACAAAAAAATGATATTTTGCATAAATTTTTGAATAAGACAAGTGGTCAAATTTGAGGTTGAAAAAATCAAACGACTTATAATTTGAAATGGAGGGAGTAGATCGACAACAATGTGAAAGTTTTTTTTTAAAACCTCTGTTTTAACCAAACATGGAGAGAACAGCAACGGGTTGCCACATAAACAAATTGAAATGCACTACAGGAAATAAAAGTGGTATGAAAGTGAAACTGTTTTGTTTTCTTGGGAAAGTGGTGGGTGAGGTAAAAGGGTGGTAAATCAACATCTTTCTTGATGGCTCTGCCACATCGTTTTCATGCACAAAACAAAGCACCGCACCGGGGCGTCGCATGGAGTATTTTTTTGGGTTTCCCTTAGCGAGTAGTTTTGAGTCAGAGAGAGAACAGACAAGGGGTGGTGATCAGGAATCCTATGCAGATTGTTTATCCTTAATTGCTCTTTGATCGATCCACTAATCCTTGCACTTTTTGTTGGAAATATGCCCTAGAGGCAATCATATTTCCTTATATTCATGATTAATAAAGTGTTCCTTGAGTATTCATGGATGACAACTTGTATTGATTAATGCTTATGTGAAGTATTTGTGAAACTCTTTACTTGAATGAATATTCTAAAGTGTTCCTAGTCGGAGTTCATGTGAGGACACACATGAATATTAGACTAGCACATGTATTAGTTGATTGACTATGTTTCACAAGTCATGGACATGTGGATGTCAAACTAATAATGTGGGCTCATGTGAGACATGAGACTGAATTGATCCAACACGAGATGATGACTTCTCATTACACAATATGTACGCTGTGTCCTAAGACCTGAGATCGCCGTATGTACTCAAGATGTGAACCGACTTACTTAGGAGCCATCAAACGCTGCACCGTAACAGGGTAGTCATAAAGGTGGTTTTCGGGTCTGTCAAGAAGCATGCTGTGAGACATAGTCGGTCAAGATGAGATTTGCCCCTCTCTACAAGAGAGAGATATCTCTGGACCCCTCGAGTGATTCGGATCAGGAAATGTATGGCCATGCTAGGGTTAAGAGTTAACCAAGTATTTCGAATCACAGGATCGAGAAAGAGTGGTCGGCTTTAAACTAGACCAAATATCGTGAGGCAAAGGGAACAATATGTATATGATATTGTGACGGCTCGTCTGATATGATCTTTATGTGCGTATAGGAGTTGACATGTCTTGCTAGAGGCCACTGTCTACTATTGGGCCGAGCAAGAGTACTCGGGCCATGTCTATTCGCATATGAGCCCATAGTGTCACACACTTAAGGGAAAGAAGTCTGATAAGGATGAGATCCGAATTAGACTGGGCTTAGGTGCACTAATGGGCCTTTTCCGCCCAAAAGGGGGCGCCCAAGGTGGGGCCCAAGGCAGTCCACCTAAGGGGCTATATAAACAGAGGGAGGGGGCGCCTAAAAACCCTAGCCCGCGGAGAGGGGCGCTGCCCCCGGCGGAGGTCATGGACGACCTCCCTGGGGCGCGCTAGGAGGCCGTCGAGGGGACGCCCTGGATGAGCACCGTGGGAGATAGCCGGCGGCGCGCAGGAGGCAGGGGCGCGACAAGAGGCAACAGAAGGTTTAGGTCAGGATCTCGTAACCCTAATCTTGTGATACCATGTAGAATAATAGAATTGGTATATGGATGATTGTGGATGTATTGCATTGAGGCCTCGGCCGGTATATATGAGAGTACATGACTTGGGGGGTAAGGCATACCCTGGGATACATATGGCAGGATATGATATGAATATCTAAACTACCAAATATACTCTAATAATAGCACTATATAAGGTAGTGATAATTTTAAAAGATGTAGTTTTCTCTTCTTAAAATCTTATGTCAGATAAAAAGATCACTTTTCATCTATAAAATTAATAGAATCAGAGGTAATGTCTATTAAAACTGTCTCTTTTTTTAGTGAACATGAACTAGAGATAGCAAACCTCTACAATTTCTATTGTAAGTCATAACTTACCATCATATACATAGTAACTATTAGTAAAACTTTTATACATCTTGTAACTGCTATTGCTATTGTAACTGCTATATAATAGGAGATGGGTCTCAGATATAAAATGAGCTCTCACAGTAAATGTTCTGTTGGAACACCTATAGCTTTGGGAGCTCCTCGACAATGTGGAACTACAGACAGATTTAGAAGGCACTCACATTTGGCAATTCCCCAATACCGGACAGTACTCTACAAAATCAGCTTATGAAGCCTTTTTCATCAGCTCCACCAATTTCAGCCTGTGGGAACGAATCTGGAGAAGTTGGGCGCCTGGCAAGTGCAAATTCTTTATGTGGACAGTTGCCCACAAGAAATGCTGGACGGCTGACCGCCTGGCCAGAAAAGGACTTCCTCATCCGATCGTCTGCCCACTTTGTGACCAAGCTGAAGAGATACTTGACCACCTACTGGTCTCCTGTGTTTTTCCCCGACAAGTCTGGTTCATCGTCTTGCAAGGATTCGGTTTGCAGGACCTTGCCCCTCAAGTAGTGGAGCTGTCCTTTGATGATTGGTTGGCAAATATAAGCAAAAGGGTCTCCGGTCAAGGACAGAAGGGCTTGAACTCCATTATCATTTTAGGAGCTTGGTCACTTTGGAATCATCGGAATCATTGTATTTTTGATGGAATTAATCCTAGCTTATCCAGTATCATTTCTGTCATTAATGAGAAGCTGCTGCAGTGGTCTTTTGCTGGTGCTCGAGGAGTTTCTTTTTTCCTCGCCTAAGCGTCTACAGGCCCTTAGGTGCATGGTCCTGTGTTCCTGGTCGAGTTGTGAGTTTTGTTTCTAAGAGTAAAGTAGTTAGTTGTATGTAAGAAGGGCGGTTACAGGCCCTGATAAGCAGTAACTTTTTGGGGGCTCTCCACCCCCTTTTTCTTCTTCTTAATATATTGATGCGCAGTTCTCCTGCGAGTTCGAGAAAAAAAAACAAATATATATTTTTTAGTTTGCATCAAATGCTATATGTAAGGCAGCTAACGAGTCTGTAGTAATCTCATTACTAAATTGTAACACATTCAAGTTTTGGTTATGCAGACACAGATCTATGTGGGGTTACAGATAGTGCTGTCCTTGTTTGTTTACGAATGAGTATATAATATTTTTTTTTAGTTTGCATCAAATGCTATATGTAAGGCAGCTAACGAGTCTGTACTAATCTCATTACTAAATTGTTACACATTCAAGTTTTGGTTATGCAGACACAGAACATTCTATGTGGGGTTACAATAGTGCTGTCCTTGTTTGTTTACGAATGAGTATATATTTAATTATTTATAAAGAGGTTCTATAACTATGCTTTGGGATGCAAATGGATAACCCTTAGGTGCACCTCCAACCCTCTTTAGTTTGAAATATTGTACTAGTTTTCCAAGATGGAATTCCATTTTGAAGTAGTACAAAATATTGAACTAAAGAGGATTGCAGGTGCCCCTAAGGGTCACCCATTGGCACCCCTAACTATGCTAGATGGTTACTGCTGGTATCAAGTTTCATATTTGATAATTTTTAAAATTAATATATTTTCTAAAATTTCTGTCCCTAAATCTTGTTCTTGTTAATATGTGTATTGTTTAGTTTATTGAACAAGTAGTAAATTGAATGTGATTGTAAGTATGTTTTTTTCTCACTGTTCTATTGCCTTTGAACTCATATCGTAAACAATTCTTTCCATCATCTCTCTGCTCCCATCGGTTATATGATTGTTGTATATATAAAAGGTTGTGGTGTATGGTCTTTTCTGTTTATACCTTATTACAAAAGTTTGTATATCATGCAGGTGCCCCGCATGGAGGTCTTGGAACATGTTTCATCTATCCTCAAAGAATATGGGTTTTGCCCTACTGAAGGAATCATGGACACTATAAACCTGTACCACTCTTTGTATTGCTTAACACAATAATTGTATATGCAAATACATGTTCTTTTTTACTATTTTACTTTGTCTTCCACTTTTTCTTGAAGCCGGCCTTATGACTGCAAAATGTCAGACATCAAAGTTGTGTTAAGTGCAACTATGCACTTGGCTGGTGGGGGAAAGACTGCCTCCACAGTATTGTCTAAGAAGAGCTCAACTGGAACCCGTTCGAGAAAGGTCAAAAAATCTGCCCCCCCCCCCCCCCCCCCCACCATACATTGGGATGCATTAACCTGCGCTTTGAGCACTGACACATTTTGTTATTTTTAACTCAGTGTTGTTGTATGGTTTGTTACATCTAAAAGTGTAATATAATGTTTAGAGGCAATAACAAAAGCATGCTTCACTTTTTATTTTGTGCTATGCCTTGTGCTGGTTCAACAGCTTATTATCATTTTATTTGAGCATGCTACTTAAGTATCATTTCATATCTAATGAAACATCAATATCATGTATTGATTAATAACATACAACATTTAAAGCAAGAGGTGTCTGATCATGCTGGAGTATGGATGTTTCAGGATTTTTATGTTTTACCTACATTGAAATATTTGTAGGTTGCAAGAAAAGAAGAAGGTAGTGGATGGGATCCCACATATACAAGGAGGAGTTTTTTTTCCCATATTGGAGATCAGTGTTACGAACCCGGTGTCCTGTGAAGGTGTATCCAGTTTATGCAAGAGCAGATGCTAGGTCTGGGCGTCATCTTGAACGGATCAGTGTCTCTCGGAGTAGCCCAATGATCAATGGAGCTACTCCAAACCATAAGCTTGGTTTGGTGGGAAGAACCTCAACACTTTCAAGCAATCTTCATGCCAAAAGGAGCTTCAGCATTGCAGCTATTGGTGCATTCAGGTTCTTGAAACTGCTAAAGTATGCATGAGTAGAAAGGTACGCCACTAGTTTTTAGTTTTGTTTCCCTACCCCAAGTTTACTGAACATGACCACATGGAACTTGCTTTGATTGGGTTTGGTATTCTTTTACTTTCCCTTATTTTCCTCTGTTACCACATGGAACTTGATTGATAGGAATTATGGTAAAGCTTACATATTGATGTAATTGTGTAGATAAAGAGGACATAACGCCACCGTGTTTTTGTTTGAATAGGTGCCCTGTGAATGCTACTCCGTGCATGTTTCTCCAATAATGGGCTGGTTGCTCATTGTGTTGTGTTTGTTGGTGGATGTTCCTGATTAGATGACATCGATGTGGCCGAACCTGTATTGCTATGGTCGCATGTGTTAATGGTTTATCTAATACTTGAACCTTGGGTGTAACATGGGCCTGGACCCAGACAATTCGGATGGGCTCTAGCAGCCCGCCGATGAACAATTTCGCCTTCTGCGACACTGACAAGTCCTGAGTGTGGCACAAGACGATGTTGAAGCGGTCGGCGTAGTCTTGGATGGTGGACACGAACTCACGAAGGGCAGCCGGGCCAGTTTGGATAGGGATGTTCCATGGAACGCTGGCCCGAAACGGAGATTGCACACCTCTGTGAAGCGATCCCAGAGAAGCATGCCGTCATCCTGCTCGAGGGCGTAATACCAGGTCTGGGCGCTGCTAGTTAGATGGTATATATGACGCCAGCCAGGTGCGGTCTGAGGAAGGAATGCGCTGGACGTGGAAGAACTGTTCGCAGTGGTTGAGCCACTTTAGGGGATTTGCCGCGCCATCGTACGTCGGGAAGTTGAGCTTATAGTAGCCTGGCGGATGGTGAGCCGTGCCATGGCCAGCACCCGGTGCTGGAAACACAGGGGCTCCTCGAAGACCTGCGCTAGCCGCGAGCTGAAGGAGGAGGCTGTCGAGCAGGGGCTGGGAGGAGGTTGCCGCCATAGCTCCCCACAGGATGGGACCCAATGTGCGTAGAAACTCGATGCCGAGGATGACCTCGAACCCACCGAGATTGATGCCGAAGAACGTGACGGCGAACTCATCAGTGCTGATGACTAGTGTGTTTCCGGTCAGGTTGTTGACCAAAGAAAAGGTTTGAAATGCAATGCTATAATAATGAAATTCAACAAGTGTTTGGCCAAATTCCTACTGCGCGTATTAGCTCAATAACATGGCTCAAGCATGAAGTGATTCCCAAGTACATTATTGCTATTTTTACCACCTTAGTGTTGTTGAATGATATGTTGCATCTGAAACTTATTTGGTGCCTGTTGGAAAGATTCTGATAAAGGGAAATGCAGTGTAACATAGGCAATAAAGAAAGCATGTTTCGTTTGTTAAGCTAGTTTAGCAGCTTACCATGTTATTTGAGCTGCTACTTAAAGTATCATTCATATCCAATGAAACGTCGATATCGTGTTGACTAACGTACAACATCTCTAGCGAGAGGTGGCTGATCATGCTGAAGTATGGATGTTGCTGGCTTTTTTTGATGTTGCATCTTTCTTGAACTGTGTGACAGGCTGCAAAGCAAGAAATGAAATAGGTAGTGGATGGGATCCCACATATCCGAGGATAAGGTTTTTCTCATTTTGGAGATCAGTGTTACGATTGTGTCCTGTGAGGGTGTATCCAAGCTATGCAAGGGAGAAGAATGATGCTAGGTCATGGCTTCGTCTCGGCCCGCTCCGTATCTCTGGAGTAGCCCGTTGGTCAGTGGATCTACTCCAACTCCAAATCATAAGTTTGGTTCGGTGGGAGGAATATCTGCACTTACAAGCAATCATCAGCCCAAAAGGAGCTTCAGCACTGCTGCTAGTGGTGCATCAAGGCTCTTGAGAGTACTAAAAGTGCTAGACCCCAAATCATAAATTGTTTGCCGAGTTTGTAGATAATAAATAATGCCCTTGTCATCTTTAAGAGCTCTTGTATTTATGAATAACTAAAATCCTCGTATAGCTATTATGTAAAATGAAATAGCTAGCGAAAAAAGGATGAAATCCAACAGCTTCTCCAAAATCTAAAAAGGGATGGCTAACGCTCAGCGCTAGGCAAAGATACCCAGCGGCACACCTTAAATAGAAAACGAGGTAAATAGAATTTCTGTTGGATGGATATTTTTTGTCTTCTTTTTTTTTAACTAACTCACTCAAGATATAAGAGCTCTTGGAGATGCTCTTGCTCGAAAACACTTTTTGTCGCAGAAATAATTGTGCCCCCCTCCCTCCCAAATAAAATTTTTGAAAGGTTTGTTGTGTTTGATGCGTTTCTATGTAAATGATATTTGAGTCAACATACATCCTGCTTGTACACTTTGATATGTATGTTGGTGAAGTCTAGTGGCAGGGTAAATACAAGAGAAATATCCCAAAACAGGTTAACCAAAGATGACATTCTTTGACTGTTTTTGCTAGGGTGTTAAGGTAGTGCACATTTGCTCCTAGAAATGTGAATCTTTTTTTTTGAAAATATCCATATTTGAACTGAATTTTCGGATTACCTTGTTTGACATGAAGAATGGTGCCATATAATCCTAGCTGTGACATTTTTATATAGCGGTGTTCTAATATACACCTAGTGCAATGGAGAAGATGATGCAAAATGACTGCAGACATTTGAAACTGATGGTCTTGAACTCTATCAATTACCTTCGAAAGAGTAGTATTTGTTTATATTTTCGGTTGTATGTTGATCAAAAACATAAATTGGAAAAAAGAATCTGTATGGCTCGTAGCCTCCCACGACCCTTTTTTTAAGAGTGAAATGCACCCATGGTTTTCTTTAACTTGCAGTGGCGTATCATCTGGGTGTACGAACTTGGAATCTTCATATAATGATTCATAACTTGTTAAATTGTGTTATTTAGGTCAACTATAATTTTCACTTGTCAATATGAGAAACTATCGAGGTAATTCGAGAACTTTTGACCAAAATGGCACATTCGATAAGTTAGGGACCTGAATCTACATTTTTAAAATTTATGAATCTAGATGACACTCAATGATAATGTCCATGTATTTCACTCTTTCTTTAAATTTGCCAATCTTGGATCCAATGATCTGATGTTACAGTTACACGTTTGCTCTTCCTCTAATCTCACTGGAAACAAATTTTAAAGAAAATTTAAATGCAAAAATTTAACCTAAACATAGATCTAAGTCAAATGTGAAATTGAACTAATCCAAAAATTTGAAATCGGGCTGAAACAAAATGAAATTGTTAAGGGCAAAGTAATTCCAGCAAGGAGTCGATCTCAACACGAGCTCGATTCCTTCGCGCAGCGCAGACAGCAGACCAAAGCCTCGTCAGTTTGGATCCGCGCGCGGCCGCCGAGCACCCCCGTCGCCGCCACTGGTCGCCGGCGGCGATGGCCGCCGACGACGTGCGCGAGCTCCTCCTCTCCACCACCGCCGACGCCTCGGACCCCTCCACCCCGCTCTCCGCGCCCGACCTGCGCCTCCTTATCGACCGCCTCCGCCTCCGCTCGGACCGCCTGCACGCCTCCGCCCTCTCCTTCGCTGCCTCCCACCGCGGGGCCCTTGCCTCCTCGCTAACCCGCGCGGCCTCCGCTGCCGACTCCTCCGCCTCCCTTGAGTCCTCCCTGGACTCCGCCCTCGCGCCGCTCGCCTCCTCGCCTGACCTCTCCGACCTCAGGGCCCTCGCCGACCGCCTCCTTGCCGCGCGCCGCGAGCTCGCCGAGCGCCAGGAGCACCTTGCCGCGGCCTCCACAATTGCTTCGTTCGCTGCCCGCCTCCGAGAGGCCCGTGCGGCAGCGAACCCCCTTGACACGGCTGCTGCTGCTGCTGCTGAGCTCAAGCCCCTACTGATTGATGCCGAGCGATCCGGATCCGGTGAAGACGGTCCTGTCGTGTTTGGGCTCCTCAGGAGCGATTGGGAGCAGCTTGTCGACGAGGTGAGGAGATTATGCTTTGGAGTGATTCAGCTTATGTTAGGTTTGCATTTGTGCTAATTATTGTTTCCGAATTGTTGTTATGGTGATGACGCAGCTGCAAGTGGGACTTGCGAAGAATGTGGAGGAGTGCATGGAGTTTGCACCTGAGGGAGGGAAAGTGGTGGTAAGGGCTATTCCAAAATCATGTTCCAGTCGAAAGCAAAGTGTCGAGCTTTCTGTGGCGCTGCAGGCATTGGAGGTGAGATTTACTGAGAAAATTCGGTTGGTGCTTCTGCATCACGGCTTGAGAGCTCCAATCAATTTGGCCATAACCCTAAACTTGTAAACAATTAATGGAATTGGTAATGTAAGTATGGAACTTAGTTGGGAGCTTTGATGGACTCATGGACATCGAGCGGAGCTTAAATTGCACATTAGCTTAAGCTGCATCGCTGTAGAAATGATGAATGCAATTTTTTTTTAAAGATAGCTATTGTCCAAGGATTATAGGCTGTTGTGTTGGAAATTTCGAACACTGATCTAATCCTTCGTCAGCTAAATTCATGACAGCTTTGGAAAAGAAAAACACATTTGCTGCTGTAGAAGCTCCACCCCCTTGTGCCCATATGATAATCTTCTTTTGATATATTGCGGACTATATTGGAATTGAAGCTAAGGACCTCTGATCTGCATTACTTGTTTTAGCCTTGGGCACAAGAACTAAGGAGTTGAAAAAAATATGACCAGTGAAGTGTGTATTATTATGCCAAAAAGCACACACTCACTCTCTCCATACTAGTTAATGATTTGAGGGGAAGATTGGAAAAAATGGGTCAAAGTTACCTGAACTTGTAGCACGATTATTGTAGAGATAGTAGAAGAGGCTATCTCTACAATTGTTGTATAGTAGAAGAGGCTAAAACAACAATTCTTGTGAACGGGAGGGAGTATACGGTAGGATGTTTTGCACCCTGGGGCTACTCCCTGTGGAGAAGGTGGTGGTGTGGTTAGGGCTCAGAGCAAGTAGAAGGTTCTAATCCATGTTTGCCATGTATTGATAATTTCCTCTCCTGTAAACAGAAAAGGAGTTTCCTGACAATGAACAGATAGCTGATAGAAGGATATATCTTAAAGGCAACTAGATCCTAATTTATATTTCCATCTCTCTAACTTAGCTTACTTAGGGGATAAGACAACAGATATCATCCTTCTAGGCTTTGTCTGATGGGGCAGGTACTGTTATGGGTACCTTGCATAGTGTTGAGTCCACATTATACGTTAACATTGAGCTTCTCCAAATGTATCACTTTGTCATTTCTTTGTTATGCAGATCATTGATGCCCTAGACTATGGAATGGCTAAGATTGCAGACTTGATGATGAAACATATTCTGGTCCCAGCAATCAGTAACATACACGTTGCAGTTTCTGTAGAAGTGATTCAAGAAGTTGGCCCAGAACACTCAGTATCAGTCTTGACCATAGTCGCTTCAGAGGGGCTAAAAGTAAGCATTTCATTATTAGTTCCTGATTTATAAAGAAAAATGTTTGTAGATTCAAGTGCTATCTTGACTTAGTTCATTGTCAGATGTGTGCTTTTGCCATATTTTTTCAAGACATTACTATATACTCCCTCTGTTTTTAAATATATGATGCTTAGGACAAGCTAATCTTGTTAAAAAAATGAACTAATTGCTTGTCCTAAACTTTATATATTTAAAATTGGAGGGAGTATCTGCTGAATGTGTATCTTCATTTCAAGAAAAAAAAACTCAACAATTAAAAATATTTTGATTTTTAGCAATATTGGAGAGAATTAGATATTTGTACATCTGGAACCACAAACCACAATTAGTCTGCTGACTATGTAAACAGTGTAAACTTATTTCTTGTTTGCTTTATGTAACTGGCTATTATTGTTGAAGGACAACAAAGATGGTTTGAGTCTGTACTCACGAATAATTGATGTCATCAAGTTTGCGTGCAAGTTCATTTGCATGGAAAATAGCAAGTGGGTTCAGTCTTTTGCAAAGTTAACTTGGCCAAGAATTTCTGATATGGTTATCACACACTTTCTCTCCAAGGTATGGTTCTTCCTGATTTCCTTTGCTTCTCATGAGCAGCCATTTAGCAGCATGCTTGGATCTTATCAACTACAGTGCTGTCATTGTGAATTTTGATTAGCTTTGCTTTCTATAATGTGAGACAAAGCTATTATATCTTGCATAATCTTCATCTAGCTTCTGCTAGAATATATGAGTTTTTCCAGCAAGTATAATTTCTTTGTTTAGTGCTGATTGAATTTTGATTAGCTTTGCTTTCTATAATGTGAGACAAAGCTATTATATCTTGCATAATCTTCATCTAGCTTCTGCTAGAATATATGGGTTTTTCCAGCAAGTATAATTTCTTTGTTTAGTGCTGATTGAACTGGTTATCTTTCTTTTGCTGTGTATAAACCAAATCTTTATTTGGTTCAGTTACAATGACTTGATTTGCAGCCGTCGTCCTGTGTATATCATTCAATATAGCTCTAGAGAACTATGTTATGTTATTTTAGCCCTCTAATTTGCTCATTATAGTATCATACTTTCCACCAATTGAACACTTGATTGAGTCCTATAGTAGGAAGAATCATTTTGTTAGAAAAAGGAACAGAGTGACCTAAACTAAAGGTTACTATCGTTACAAACTGCAATCAACTGTTTGGATTTTATGAGCTTCCCATTTTAGTTCTGTTGTTCGTAGACGTTTGCATGGTAATCCAGATCCAGTAATTGCTATCCTAGAGAGATGGAGATGGAGAGGTACACTATATAATGATCTTAGTTTCATATTCTCATTGATTGCATATCGTTCGGTTCAGAAAATGTATATAGAATAGGTAGAACATATGTTATCCCTCTAATTTGCGCATTGTATTATCACTTACCAACTATTGATTTTTTTTTTACTCAAATATATCTTTGTAGTTCCATAATGGGAAGAATCAAAATTGTTGGAAAAGGAACAGAGCAGTGTTCTAAAAAACGTTTTTAAACGTCGTTTAATCTTGATTAAACGCTGAACGGTGGCCAAGCGTTGCGTTTAATCACAGTGTCGTTTAATCACAACACACGTTTAATCATGTTCAATCTACGTTTAATCACAAAAAACTCTAAACCATAGGCAAGCGTTCGCCTAGCGTCTAGCGTTTTTTAGAACCTTGGAACAGAGTGATCTGAGCTAACTTACTAACTATCCTTATTGACTACAAGAAACTTAGGGTAGTTGCTCTTCAGATTGTTTTGGACTGATCCTTCACTTATGTCTTTTCAGGCTGTACCAAATGAGGCATCCAAGCTAATTGAGTTCCAAGATGTTGTACGGAGTACAGCTGAATTTGAGAACAAACTTAGGAGCATGATGTTTCTTTTGCCTGATAGAAAGGATGCCAAGTTGACCCAATTTGTTGATGATGTTGAAGTTCATTTTGCTATACGGAAGAGAAGTGAGATCTTGGTGAAAGCAAGGAACATTCTTGTACAATATGATTATGATAACCCTCTGGTGAGTTGCTTTGGTTAACCCAAGGGTTTCCATGGGCAAGATACTGAGCAGGATAATGTGGCCATTTTTCGCATACGCACTAAAGAGGCTTGGTATTGCAGGAATCTGGTGATCGAGGTGATTCTGTTGTTGATCTACTTTTCCTGCCGGAGAAGTGTTTTACATCTAAATCAGTACTTCTATTAATGAAATTGGTTCATGGAGCCCTCAAGGTATGCCTACCGACACATTATTTTTTGTTGTTGTGTTCTATACATCTATCATCACTGACCAGAATAACTACTGCTCTGTTCGTCATGGCATGTATTCTTATCATTAGTTGCATGTATCAGCCAATGCGTAACGCGTTCACCATTCCATGCAAATTCACTCTTCCAGCTTTCAGTGTTCATGAGATGTAAGTTCTTATTGGATGAGATTTGATGTACATCAATATTTCTTGTCGAATAACCAGAGCAGGATGCATCGATGTCATCCGCAAGAGTTGCTAAGGAATTTTGCTTTGCTGCTAGGGATGTCTTACTCCTGTATAAGGCTATTGTGCCAGTTCAGGTTCGTGCATGTACAAACTTTGAATGATAGTTTAGTCTTCCACATTATGCCATGTCATTTGTACCTAAAGCAAATTATAGAACATTCTAGTTTCAGTTCTATTTTCAGGCACTATTATTATTACATAGTAATTGACCTTTATCATTTTTTTTTCTGAAGCTAGAGAAGCATCTTGATAGCATAAGTCAAGTGGCTGCTATTGTTCACAATGACTTCTACCATTTATCCCAAGAAATTCTTGGCCTTGCATTTCAGGTGTGCATATCCAACCTTTGCTGTGTGTTGTTACGCGTCATCTTGGGATGTGGTTGATTTATGTTAATGTGTGTTTTTTTAAGAATTCTGCTAAAAAAATGCAGATTTTGTGTTTGGTACTAGAGATAGTCTTAGGATTGTACGAGGTGACACTTAGCCATGCATCGCCTATGGCCTCAACAGTCAACATCACTACACCAACTCCATTTGCTACATCTCTGGCACGCTGCCATCTCTTTGTTCCCACTACCGCCTCCCTTCTGTGATACCACCTCCCTTCGTGCAATCAGCGCGAAGGGAACCTCTGTGGTGCCTTGTTTTCCGGGCTCCTCATGTACTGCCTCCAGCACCAACAACCATTCTGGTGCGCTTGCAGGCAGCGGAGCCCTCGCCACCACCCACCGCTTGTCAGGGGACTTGTGGACCCCAAGACAAGCTTAATCTATCCAAGTTGCCACTGTTTGTTGTGTCCACTAACACTGGCTATGGGTGATAAGACAACATTTTGTTGTGTGGTAAGATAGAGTGTTTACTTTTTCCAAAAAAACTAGTATACGCATGAAAACCAAAGATCCATGTATTTAAATCCTTTATTGATCTTGTTTAGTTCAGGCAAAATAAAAAAGAACCAACCTCATGCTGCTGTAAATCTATTTTCCTCTTTGGGCAACCAAATTGAATAGCACTTCTTAAGAGATATTTCTCGTTAGACATATTGGGTTTTCAAAAGGAATGCATTTGACTAACCTTTCTGGATGCTTTTGTCCAGTACCATGCAGATTTTCCTATTGATCTACAGAAACAAGTTGTTTTTGTGGATTTAGCACCAATCTTCTCCCAGATGGCAGATGTTGTATTGAGAAGACAAATACAACTCACTATTGATACCATAAGCGAGGTCATTAGATCTTTCTAAATATTTTTCCACACATAATTACTTCTAATTTTGAACTCTTATTTAAACTTTCTAGTTCGTTGCATTGTTTTTCAGGCTATAGATGGTGCTGATGGTTTTCAGAACACACACCAACCTCAGCATTATGAGTCAGCAAAATTTAGTATTGATCAGGTTTGTTCCATTGTTAAAGAATAAGAGCTGTTTGAACCCTTCTTTTTGGGAGGGGAGGGGAGGGAGGGGGGTGGGGGGGGGGGGAGAGAGAGAGATTTTCATACATATTTGCTTTTAGCTTGTTCATCGAGCCTGTAGCGCCACTTGAATATCACTTACACAATGGAGAAACAAAACAACCTTGGTTTCTAAGTCCAAATTCACTTTTTTAGTGCTGAAAGTAACAAGAGAATTGTTTATTATAATTGTGAAATTGGTAAAATCAATCGCTAATCAAAATGAGTGGTGTGTTTCTTTTGATTCTTTTACTTGAATTTGGAACTGCTATAAATATCATATTGTGAAGCTTGGAAAAGCTTTTGGTCTTTTTACTATCTTTTGACCAATCTTTAGTGAGGAGGAAAAAATGAATTTTTTACCAGAATTCATGCTAGTCATTCAAAGAACATTTTTACTTGAATCGTTCCTGGACCTCCAATGAAATTAAAATTGTCTTGTTCATGCTGTGCCAAATCCTCAGCAGCAACCAATTTCAGTTGTCGAAAGCTCGTCTCATTTTTCCGTCTAACTGGGCATTGGGATTGTTTTGTCAACATCATTGTTTCACTCTAATATCTATGGGTTCAATTCAGGTCGTGTTCATTTTGGAAAAGATCCGCATCATGTGGGAATCAATACTGCCAAAATCAACCTACAGGAAAAGTATGTATCATGTCCTTGGCTCTGTCTTCTCCAGAATTGCAAGAGATATGCTTCTGATAGATGACATGGCAGCAGAAGAGACATTGCAGGTGATACATGTTGTGCCATAATGGTTGATCAAATCTTGATCTTCACTAATATATTGTATGCTTACAGCTGCAAGGCCTTATCCATTTGGCTCTCGAAAATATCTCTTTGCTATTTCTTTCTCTGGTTGATAACGATGATGGCAGCACAAAGTTCTTAGACCATGACACTTGGATTCAATTGGATGGAACTGTCCCATCTTTGAAAAAGTTTCGTAAGCTAGCAGGTACATTTTGCTGGTTCTATTTATGGATTCTTTTAAATCTTTGACTGGGCTACATATTTTTATTTTTTTATCCCCTGAAATAACACTGAAAATAATTGTATTGTTCAGAGTTGCTTGATATGTCATTGAAGTCCATCACAGCGGCTTGGGAAAGTGGAGACCTGGTTAGCTGTGGTTTCACATCATCTGAGGTGAGCAAACCCAGTCCCCCTGTTCTTTTTAAGTTTGCATAGGGGTTTGGTATACAATATCAGAGGCTTAGCACTTTCTTTTTTGGAATTGTCTTATCTCATAGGCCCTTAGATTATCCATAGCTAGTCTACGTGTTCTGTCTGTTTTGGCAGGATTTATGCCCTCATGCTGTCCCGTGTATCGCAATATGTAATTTGGAAAGTACAGGATCATATATCCCTAATTCAAACTGCTGCATGACAATGAACTTGTACGCTGACCAAGTATCCTAAAATTCCAAGCCTCCTTTTCTGATTCAACCAATCTGTTTGTTAATCGTGTGCAGGTGCAAAATTTCATCAAAGCAATATTTGCTGACTCGCCTCTTAGGAAGGAATGCCTTGGATGGATCGTTAGGACACCAGCTTAGGATGCAGAAACGACACATTTATTTTTACGTGCTGACTATTATTTTTCCTCGCTCTTTTTCCCCCTTGTACACCATATACAGTAGTTACTGTTAATTGGTATGTGAGTTCAGTTTACACTGAAGGAGACTTTGTCATCTCCGATTCCCCAGTTCAATCCTCACCCGACCGCCTGGACTGATCAGATAAACAAATGTGCATGCTGTTTCTAACCTGATGATTAAAATTTGAATTCACATCATTGCACGTGTATTTTGGGAAGAAACATTTGCATCCGTGCTGTGGCCTGGAAGCAAAGTTTAGGCGATCCTTGCCACGATTTTGATTAGCTTACTGCACCCTCTCGCGGCCCCGAGCTGTTCGTTGTTGGGCCGGCGCAAGATCCCTCGCCGTTGTCGGAGTAGCGATGTGGCCGTCGCCCTCGCCCGTCGGCCACTCGCCGCAGTGCGGCTAGTGACATGATGGCGTGAGGTGTCGGCTAGCGGCGGGTACGAATTACTCCCTCTATTTTTTTATATTGTATTACGTTTTTGCTGTAAGTGAAATTTAACTAATTTTGACCGCAACGAGATGGGTGGTCGAAAAAGTTGTTTGGGCTAGCCGACTTCGACGCCCGCGAAGTTCCTGCGCAGTTGGCGGGAGATGAGCAATCAATCCCCCATCCCCGCGCGCACTCCCGGCCCAGCCGTGCGAATTTCTATTTATCGCGCGTGCTACCCGCATGCAGCTGTCGCAGAACACGGCAACGCGCAACGCAGACCGAAGGCAGGTACAGGCGCACGGCCATGATGACGCTGCAGGGTGCAGGCGCCTGGGCAAGTTGGCTGTTTGCCTGTACTTATTAGAATCGGCCAGTTCCACTTTCTTTCTTTTTTTCATTCCCTCATTCGTTCTTTTCACGATTGCTCGCAATGACTCATTCGTTCTTTTTTTATTCTTTCTTTTCACATTCGTTTGTTCTTTATTTCTTTCTTTTCACATTTTTTTTCATTTGCTATTTTGTTGTTTTCGCATTTTGATAGATTTATTAAAATAATTTTATTATTTTTCCCAATTGTATTATATTAAAATCTATATTTTTCCAATGCAGGCTGGCATTCAAACAGTAAGGCAGAAGTCGTTTCAAGCTTTCGTCGTCAATTTGTGAGTACATGATTATGTACTTCTTTCTATTTTATTTGCTCTTTTTTATTCTTTTTTCTGCAGAATATTGCTTGGTACTTGAAATATTTCCAAAATAAATTTAAAATGTTCCGAAACACTCTGGAATGCTTCTAAACAAACTAAACGTTTTGGAACACTCTGAAAACTTTTGAAGTATTTCCAAGACATATGTAAATATTTCAGAACACTTCGAAATGTTTTTCAACAAATCTGAATGTTTCGAAACAAAATGAAAGTTTCGGAACACTATGAAAACGGAACAATAGAAACAAAAGTCAGAATGTTACGAAACACTTTGAAATATTTCAAAACAAATGTAATCGGAATACTCTAGAGTGTTTCTAAACAAATCCGAATGTTTCGGAACAAACTAAAAGTTCCAAAACACTTTGAAATGTTTCCAAAACAAATGTAAATTTTATTGTGGAACAATCTGAAATGTTTCTAAACAAATATGAATATGTATACAAAAACACTATGAAATGTTTCGGAACAATTTTTCTAAACATTTCTGATAACTATCCAGAACATTGCGAATTGTTTTCAAACAATTTTTTTTCACTTGACACTTTGTTTGAAATGTTTACAAACAAAGAAGAACAGAAAGCCCGTGAAATGAAAGCTCGTGAGAGAAAAGAACAAAAAATGTGAACAAGAAGAAGCGAATGAAAAAAAATTAACGTTTCCAGGCCAATAAGATTAATGGGCCGGCGTCCCCGTTCGTTCGCAGTTCGCTGCGCCGACGCGCACGTCGCACCCGTCCGCGCGCGCCCGCCAGCCTGGCACGCAACGCGGCCTCACGCCCGTTTCTTTATGCGATAGGACCGGTTCAAATCGCAGAATGCGATGTATAGACACGCCCCCAGCCGTTAGCCGTTGACTCCCGAGGGCGCGGAGGCACGTGCCGTGCCGAATCGGGATGCCGATCACGCGGGTAACTCGCAGTGGATTGCCGGCCGGTGGATTGCGCGCGCGATTCCCCGGCCGACGGCGCGCGGCGGGTGCTTCTGTGCTGGGGCTGCAGTGCTGCACTGCCGCTGGCCCTCTCCCTCGCCGGGCCGGGAGCTCTCTGTCAAATGATTCCATCTAGATGTAGGATGACTAGAGTCGTTGACACCAAATCATAGCGGGTACTTACTCATCTGCAAGACTGCAAAGATAGAGCTTACGTTACAGATGTATGCTTACATCGAGTGTGTTGCCAAACGAGCGGAAAGATCTATATATAAAAAAAGAGAAACAGAAAAGCTCAATGCCCCTAAAAAAAGTCAAGAGTTATCAGTACTGTAGCTATGCGTTAACGGAGCACACTTGCCCCGCGCCGTTGTATTTTTTTTTGCCCTTTTTTAAGACAAAATCTCTCCAAGACTTGGCTTGCGAGAGCCAAATATTGTCGGCAAGGCAAGCGCACATAGTCGCCCTACAGTGTGTTGAGCGTATTGAGATCGTACTACACTTCACCGTAAGCAAACTGTCAAATCATATGATTGTTTAATATCATCATCTTAACTTATCAACGCGCAGACTTCTTTGTTATTCCAAGAGCAAAAAAAAAGAGACAAACTGTAAAATCATGCCCGGCCTCAGCACGGTATGAAGTACTCCCTCCGTTCTAAAATGTAGATCGTTTTGATTTTTCTAGATTCATATATTTTACTATGAATCTAAATATATGTTTTATCTAGATACATAATAAACACTCTATGAATTTAAAAAAGTCAAAACAATCTATATTTTGGAACGAATGGAGTAATAATTTGGTACGGTACATTTTATCCACTTGATCACCAACACAGCGAATCACAGCCGTGGCTGCAGGCTGCAGCCCGTGTCACAGATGCACAAAATCCTCCGCCCCGGCCCGGGCCTCGCCACGCCGGGATACCCGCCGGCCACTCCGCCACGAGCCAACCGAACCCAAAGCCAAAGCCACCGCGCCGCGCGGGTACAAGATGGAGGCCGGCACCGCCGCGTGCGGTGCGTGCTTGCCTCGCCCTGTCCCCATCCCACGCTCCCTGTCAGTGGTCGCCTCGCCTCACAGTCGCCTCGCCTGCTTGCTTGCTTCTTCTCCCCCTCCTCCCCCACCCCACTCTACTCCAGTGCTCTCCTCCCCCCCGTTTCCGCTCCCACTCCCACTCCCACTCCACAGCCGGCAGCCTTGGCGGCTCGGGCGCAATGGCGGTCGACCCGCGGCAGGTGGTGGCGGGGTTCCTCACCCTCTCCATGTTCGTCATGCTCGGCAACATGATCAAGCACGACCACTTCTCCCCCGGCACCGAGGTCTGCTCTCCAAGCTCCAAGGATCTCCCCTTCCCTCTCTCGGTTCCCTCTCCTGGGGTCCGTCCGGTGGTAGCTTGCTTTTTTCTTGATTTGGTCGTGCGTGGCAGGCTCGCTGCGAGTGAGAATCAGCCGCTTGCTGTTTCATCTACTAATCTGTGTTGCCTGTGTGTGGAGGTGCCATGAGTGGGGGCGATTCGATTGGTTCCCTTGCTGGCCTGTGTAGAGTGCGGAGCGTGATTAGGATCTCCATTTCCGTTTGGTTCTTGCCAAATCTTAAGTGATTTTGGGGATGCAATGCTGAAGGGGATCTTGCACTGCTCAGTGACCTTGACTTCTGGGGCTTAGCTAGGGTTTATCTTATTCAATTCCACTCCATTAGCACGTTGCCTAGAGGCCATTAGGTGCATTGTTTAAGGAATCAGAAGCTCAATACATTATTGTGGGCTTCCCCAGAAGAAGAAAAAAGCCTGATGGCGGGCCACATCCTTGACCGGAAACACCAATTGGGAGGTCGTAAAGCAAAAGGGGGGGGGGGGGTCACTATTCTTAAGTCTCTTTACGAACAATCTCTATCCTACATCACATTTTAAAATTTAAGAAAGTTCCATCAGTCTCTCCATCGAGGAAAAGCAAAGAGGTGTCCTCTGTCCTCAACTAACCGGCTGCATCTAGTTTTCCAAACCGCTGAATTATTTGTCTCGCAAAGGGAGCTGATATAATTATCTGATAGATCAGGGTTATTGGAAGGATTTTTTTATCAATTGATCAAGGCATGTTGTAACCGGAATCCACGTTTGTGAACAGCTGGGCTTGGAGACAACAGGTGCAGAGTTTAACACGATGAAGCTTGATGATAATGCTGAATCGAACAGTATCAATACGTCTGGGGTAGAGAGCCTAATGGACACTGACGAGGAGGTTAAACCTTGCTGGACCAAACCAAGTCCAAGTAAGTAATTCTTCATTCTTAAATTTCGTAAGTTCTTCAGATCTGAATCTTTCCCAGAAAAATGTGCGTACTGATACTAATACGATTTCTGCAGAAACTCAACCTTCTAATGGTTTTGTGACATTCTCCTTGACTATGGGACCAGAATATCACATCTCACAGGTGAGCCTCTAACTCTTAACTTGTTGGCATGATTTATCATATGAGCAAGACAAGCCATGTGTCTGAATATTCTGTTTGGCTGAATTCTTTGAATGCATGCCATTTCCCAATTTTCACCTGCAGATCACAGATGCTGTGGTTGTTGCAAGGTATCTAGGTGCGACACTTGTACTTCCAGATATCAGAGGAAATGAATTAGGAAATAAGCGGTATGTTTCTTTTATAAGATGGGAATTTTCCGTTTCCTTAAGATAAATACTATGCAGATATATAAATGGTGCAAATTTGTATGCATATAGTATGAGCCTTAATCTCTAAAAATTCACAATTGTTTTCATAAATGTGACAATTTTGTCCATCTCAACTAATGACATAAGTTTTTTGATCAGAAAATTCCGAGACATGTACAATGTGGATAAATTCATGAGGAGCCTAGATGGTGTTGTCGAAGTAATAGAGGAACTACCTGATGAAGTGAGTGCTAAGAAGCCAGCAGTTATTAGAGTACCAAACCGGGTGACTGAAAGCTTTATCACAGACACTATCCAGCCCATCTTCCAAACAAACAATCACTTAAGACTCGCGATCATTTTCTCTTCAGTGAGTTTAAGACCAAGAGAGACCAATAACAAGGACTTGGATGCGACTGCTTGCCTTGCAATGTTCAGTGGCCTTGAACTGAAGCATGAATATTCTGAAGTGGCCAGGAAAATGTCAGATAAGCTTAAAGAGATAAGCAAGAAATCAGATGGGAAGGTCTTGGCAATTGATTTGCGGACTGACTTGCTAGAAAAGAAGAGTTGCAAAACAACCAGAGGCGCTAGAAGAAAGGGCTGCTATAATGCAGATGAGATTCTGGGTTTCCTGAGGAATGTTGGCTTCTCGGCTAATACAACCATCTACTTGACAGAGACGCGGTGGCACGAGGGCCTGAATGACCTGAAGGAAGAATTTCCAAACACTTGTACCAAGGCAAGGAACTTACTGCACATACAATCAATGTCAAATAAATTCTGTTTTCTCCCAAGCATTTCTTCCTAAATGTTAAACAGTAAACATTATCTCTTGTTTCCTTGGCATAATGCATTAACTGACATAAAAGGTAGTCTCATGATGCATAGGCAACCAAACATAGACCCAATTTGTGCACCACCTTTCGTGTTGGACTAGATGCGCACAAACATGTTTTGTCGGTGAACTGAATGCCACTTTTCTTTTTGCCATTCCACAGGATGACATAATACCAGCTGAGAACAAAGGTGAATTCCTGAAAGCCAGCAACTCCGACCTAGCGAGGGCTCTGGACCTCGAGATCTGCTCGCAGAGCGACGTGTTCATCCCAGCTATTGTTGGTCTGTTCTATGGCCATGTGACTGGTAAGAGGATCGCGTCGGGCCATACCCAAATCCTCGTGCCCTCTCAGTCCAGCGCCTTGACTCAGGCCTCAGACTTCATCTCCACCTACATCTCCAACAAGAACCACCTTGCCTACAAATGCTACTGCTAGCATGGCAGTTTCTACTGTCACTAATAAGACCTGCTGACGTGAGCCGCTGGGCAGTGATCTGGGTGCGTATACAAGTACCTTCCGTTGACGTGTTGTACACTAGTTGAACTTTTGTCATGGGGAATATTAATTAGCGTATGTTGTTGGTTACTTGCTTGGACATTGAAATTTGGCACAACAGCGAGTAACAATGAATTGCAAGTACGGTGTAAAACGAACATGAGTTTAGGCATGTCAAAAGGGTGAGGCTTCATCTTCATGTGCCCAGTAGCGCCCATCACCTCCTGTTAGCTCACCTGTTGCTGTAGAAAACTGCTCTGGAGATCTCCATTGCTGGTCTGGTCTGCTGTGTGTATCGCAACTCCTTGGCGTCGAGGAGGGCAACGCCCGACCGCCGACGGCAAAGGCAGTTGCAAGATTTGTACAGAAATAGTGCTTATGTCTGAGCTCAGCTGATCGCGGCGGCAGGTTGATCTCGCGATGGGCAATGCCTTCTGGCCGACGGGGGGCAAGGGATCCAGCCATCCAGCGACCTCCGCGCCCACGAGCTCGTGCATCTCGGAGGGCGCAGGCGTCGTGGCATGGTCAAATTGGGGCCCTGGGAGAACGACGCGGTGGGCCCTGGGGAGAATCTCTGAGTGGTATGGCCTCTACAGTATATCTGTAACTAAAAAGCTTTAGATATTCAATTAATGCATATGCCAACTAACAGCAAAGATAACAAGAGGTAGCGATTTGATAATATGCTAAATTGACAAACTGTGACGGCCTAAAAATGCATAATACATGCTGTGACAATACTAATACTAAGATAAGTCAATCCTTTGTTAAAATCACTACTACAAAAACGATTTATAGGAACACCTCGATTTTTTTCCAGAGACAGGTCAAAATGTAACCTGTTGCTATTGCTGTAGCAACTGACCCGCCATTGAAAATGCATTTTCTACAAAAATAAATAAATTTACTACTACAACCGGCCATCCTTTGCAGTGCTGGACCTGTGTTCCATAATTTTCCCATCATTTGGCTGCACAAGTATAAAGATAGATAAATTTAGATACATTTCAACAGCTTGCAGATATGAAATACATTACAAACACCAACAGCCAGCCATTGATACAGGTTTTGCAAAGTGGCTACCTTGATGTTTGAATTTGTGCATATCCTCATTGAGGACTCGATTTTGCTTGTCATAGTGTCTTTCATTTTTTTTTTTGCCTTGTCATAGTTATCATGGTAAAAAGTTTCAACAGCTGAAATGAACCCATCCATGACTTCCTCATCTCCAAAGATGGAGTCAGTGTAGCTATAATAGGGATTCAAGAAGTATGCAACCAAGTGTAAAGGACTCTCCAACCTTTTCTTCATCTTCCCATCAATGGTTTCCATGATACTATTGTAAAGATTTAAATTAACATTCTTGTCCATATTTCCTATGCCCACCATGATTTCTTTCGTGGCCTTCTAAATATCTCCATAAAGAAAAGCCATTGATGGCTTCACATCCCCATCAACCCTGCGAAGCACTTTCACTATTGATGGCTCGTAGTGTGCTGATGATTTGCTGTGTGCCTGTGTCCTTGCTTGCTGCTCGTTGGAGGTTGGCGTTTGATCTAGTGGTCGAAGAGCGGAGATAGAGGGGATTGATGGGTTGGCCGGCTCCCAGGTGTTGCGCCCATCGCTGCAGGCCCTACTACGCGGCCAGCACTGCACAGGCGGCCGGCATGGCCCTGCTAGAGAGCATCAAGGTGCGGATTTGAGGCTGGATTAGGGAGTATATGGGGCGGATCTAGAATGACGATGGAGAATGGAGGGTGCGGTGGTTGGCGGCAGCTTATTCATGTGGTTTCTACGTGGAAGGATTTCGCAAGCAACCAAAGATTCAAACATCAAGTTTCTAAGCAGAGGAGAGATGTGATGGATTGGTGTCGCGCAAAGTTACCGTAGTATTGAATGTGAACGATGAAGAAAATTGAAGCGTAGTCTTCTAGCTTTCTTTCTTTGTTTTAGAGATTTCTTTCTTGTGTCTTTTAATCCCTTATTTTGAGGTTTAGAGCCTAATAGCTCTTGTAGTTTGGCTGTAGATATTGACTTGTGAATGTTTAAGGCCTGGATTTTCTTAATCTAAAAAATGCATAATACATGTTGTGACAATACTCATACTGAGATAAGTCAATTCTTTGTTAAAATGCCTTATGCTTTGAGGTTAGAGAATGAAGACAACTTTTACGACGGAGGTGAATTCATCATCCAAAACTATACTATCTGAGCTTTCCTTGGCAACTTCCATTCCTGAGATACCCATTGAAAGACCTATATCATCCTATATGACAAAAAGTTCAGGATCAGGAGTAAGTTACTGTAGGTTTTTTCTCGCAAAAGTTACTGTAGGTTGAACTATTAAAGAAATGACTAAATTAATTACAGACTGGCCCCAAGCAATGCAGGAGCACCATTGGTGCCACTACCAGTAATAGCTACAACAAGACCTTTTCTCTTCAAATATTGCACAAGCAGAAGTTTGACAATTTGAGAATATCTTCCCATTACCTGGAAAAAGAGTTGGATGAGTTACTGAATTAGAAAATTCAAAGGTACCTTTTAGTATGTCCAGCTAATCAACTAGTTCTAATTTTTCCCAAGTAATGCATGTGTGTTATAAGCAAAATAGAAAGTCATCACAAATATTCTCTAGTTCCATTATAAAGCAAGGATAACTATCAATTATCAGGGCAGAATACTATAGTTTAGTCACTTTAAGTATGTGTACCCATATATTACATTTTGATCAACAGACAGTCTCATGTCCATCAATCCTTGAATATATTTTCACATATATGATTCGGCGTTGCATTAATTATATATGTTAGAAATGAGTATTATTAAGTACAATATGTTGTATTTCTAATATGTCTATATCATTTATTCTGGCATTTAAAGTCCTAAATCTGATGTGTGTGTGTGTGTGTGTATATATATATATATATATATATATATATATATATATATATAGAGAGAGAGAGAGAGAGAGAGTTGCATTCATCCACAGGTTTAAACTGTTTCACTTTTCCAATACGGGGCTTTGCCCTGATTTCATTACATATCGACAACAGAACTACATCCTGATTTACGATTTTCATTAAAGTTCAGTTCCGGGCCAACCCACATCAGAGTTTGAAATCTCTACCCTTTACAACAGCACAGAGGGCTACCAATGACACCTTGATCTCCAACCTAATCTTTAACTGCAGGCTACCAAACAACACGCAATGCATGCCAGTAGCCACGCACATTTGCTATGGGATTTTTTATCACATTCATGAGTTGTCAAACCTTAGACTCCTACCGACCTATCTTCAATGCAGGAGAACCATTCTTGTATCATCAGCAGGAGCCTAATTTTAAAGGGAACTGAGCTACATAGCACAATGCATGAAAACATTAGAGTGACACAAATGCTAGAACATAAAAGTACTGGGTATAGCTTCTAACCTCCATTAAAATACACGAAAGTTAGAGCATACAATTCAGGAATCCTCTTTCAATTATATCCTTCCACTCATCATGTGCCACTAGAATCACATGAAAGGAACAATCATGGTGATATTTTTCTTTTGGAATAGAAGAATAAAAGAATTATCACAAAAACTTATCAATCACTACTGCTTGAGCTTTCGAGTTTTCCACATGATAATGAATTTACCAAAGTGGTATTTCATTGACCTAAGCGCCATATAGGTTGTAGTGTGGATGGTATTGCTTACTAATGCTAAAGTCACCACTAACAACGTGGCAAAACTGTTGTGCAATCCGAGCACACCAATAATTTCAGAATTTCTCATCAATGATTTTGAAAGAACGGCAAATGCTTCAGCTTGGATTGTTAAAGTTCACTTAATATCAAACAAACTAAGGTATGATGGGTTAAAATTTAGAATCTTTTACACTACACTCATATTTCATGGATATGAAATATAGACACAAAAAGTATTCTTGCCCTCCCTGTATTGTACCCATATCCACACATAATGCGGTTGGCCTTTGTTGTACAGTGTACACATCTCCCGCTCCATGTATGGATGATAATGGGTACACGAATATTCAAAATATCTTATATCCATATCTGCTTAAATATAAATGTGGATATATGTATTGTATTCGAATTTAATGTGATAGTAAAGTGGATACATTCAAATTCGATTTTCATTAAAACTATTTAGAAGTCATTTCTATTTCCCATAACCAATGTTATGTTAATTTTTATAATAAAGATCTAAAAAGATTAATTTTACTTTTAAATATTCTTATTTTTATCTATTTATGGGTGAAAAAGATCTAAAAATATTAATTTTACTTTTTAAATATTCTTATTTTATCTATTTATGGGTGAAACTACTTGAATTTTTATTTATATTATTGGGATTTTACTCCTTCAGACAGAGAAGAGAGAGTAGGGAGGTATGAAGGTTAACACACAGGAGGTATGAAGGCAAAGAGAGAAAATGTGGAAATGTGGAGTGGGATGGGATTGTTGCTGACGGGCTGAGCTATTTAATGGCTATGACATGTGCAACCCTACCCACGAAAAAAATCTCCTTTTACCCTCTTTTAGATGAATTTCCATGTCCGCCCCTCCAAAAAAGTACACAGTAATTGTTTACTTTTAGCGCGTTAGGAGCTAAAGATTTTCTTGGGGATCAGAGGGCAAGGATGGCGAGCAGCGCCAACGGAGCACGACTAGTCCAGCTGACTCATGGCTGCAAAAAATAATAAATTAATTAATCGTACGGTCATGGCACGGTGCCATTGATGTACGTGCCGCCGGCTGTTGGTCGACAAACCGCGCATATGTATTAGGCACTTATCGAGGAAAATCATAGGAATTTTGAAAGATTACAAGTATATAAATAATTTTCAATCTATTTCTTTAGAACAAAGGATTGCAACCTATCAAATTCTTTAGAATTTAATTTGGATATATGAATCTATAGAAACTTCGAAGGAAAATTCACGTGTGAGCTTGGATTTTATAAAAACTTTCCTTTGTATCTATGTCTCTCTTCGAATTCCTGTACAATTCTAATATTGCATCCAAAGACTGCTTTAGAAACTTTCCTACAGTTGAGCTAATGTAGGATTGCAAGTATCTTGCAACTTCAATTAGACCTGCTCATGGGTCGGGCCAAAAAAAGTCGGTATTTTTCTTCGGACCAACCTGACCATCGGGTCAAATGTTTTAGTACGAGCCTAGCCCGTCGGTTTGCGTTGGGGGGTCAGGTATGGTATTTCACATTTCAAGTTAAAAAAAATCAGTCTGTACCCGACCTGATTTTTGTTGCAGATTAAAAATCTAGGTCCGAGCCCATCCTTTATATTGGTACTTTGGTAGGGACAAGTCAGATTTTTTCAGCAGGTCGGATGGGGTGGCCCATGATCAAGTCTAACTTGAATTATGTATTTTTCCTATTCCTATATTGTAAGAGTTATGCGTCCAAATATGGTCCGCGCTTGATAAAATTTCTTCAGGGCCATTTAAATATATAAACAATCGTTATGTGCCCTCCAAAACTACAATATCTTCATTACCATCAATGATAATTTGTCATCCCCAACTAGTGATTTGGATCTTAGAGTGTTCTTTAGGTAACCACACATTTCTTGTTATCATGTGTCATGCGGTATGTAACAAATTTGACAACCACCATAGCAGTTCCAAATAAATACATGATCGGTGTAAAAAGAATTTCGTGTAGCATGCTTTAGCCTTGCTTGTTTGTGTAGTGTTGACCTTACTCACTTTAATTTAACATGCGCTTATCTTTTTTTTTTGAGGGGACATGTGCTTATCTTGATTTGGCTTGGTCAAATTGGGCCCAAGGCTGGGAGAAAGACGCCGTGGGCCCACCTGCTCCAGGTTGGGGAGGCCAAGGGCCCGCCGATGACCAGTCGGTGGTGGTGCTGGCGCAGGCCTGCAACGGCGAACTGCTCTCTATAGATGGCAACAGGTAAAACCCATACCCGCAAGCTAAAATCCGTGCTCGCACCCACGCCCGCAATCCGCAACACGTAGAAAACGACACCCGTATCCGCTACCCGCGGATACCCATATGCTCGCGTCCAGGAGCAAGACTGCAGGGCGAAGACACCGGTGCTGGCCGCGAGTGCCGCCGAAGAGTGGCCTGGGCGCGAGCGTTGCGCAGGGGCCTAGGTGCAGCTCTCGGGCGCCGCCGTCGCCGGGCCTAGGTGCGGCCGTCGGGCGCCGCAGGCGCGGGGGCCGGGCCGCCGCCGACGCGGGACCTAGGCGTGGCCTGGACGCACGGCGGGGAGCGGTGGCCGGCCCGGATGCCCGGCGGAGAGCAGTGCTCGGCGGGGGAGGGGGGTGGGGAAGGGCAGCTGGGATGCGCTGCCCGGAGGGGGAGCGGCCGAACGGACCAAGGGAGGGGTGCGAGGTCGAGGCGAGGAGCGGGCAAGGGCCGACGGGCAAGGCCGCGAGGGGAGGGGTGCAGCGCGCACCGTCGGCGCCGCGCAGGCCGCAGCAGGGTGGTGGACCAGCGGCGGGGGAGGGGCGCAGCGCACACTGTGGTGCGTGGTGGGGTGGCGGCTGGGAGGGGGATTGGGAATGGGGAGAGAATGAAAGTCTGAAACCCTATATCTTTTATATACATGGGTGTTTGAACCCACATGTCAGCGAATTTGCTGATTTGCGGGTTCGGATAGCAAATTTTCAAATCTGTTACAGAATATCCGTTGGATTTAAAGTTGTACCCGTGTCTGTGCCCGCGGGTACAAACTCAGACCCGAATCCGCGCCCATCAAGTTTAGTATCCGCGGATTTGCGGATTTTTTTTTGCCCGTTGCCATCTTGACTGCTCTGCCCGGAGGGATGTTTTGCGGTTCAGACCCTGTCTCATTGGACATTCGTGTTAGGCTCCCGGTACCGAGATCATTCACAGGTATTTCAGGCCTGACAGGTATTCTGCTCTAGTGTATAGTCCTCTCCAGACTCCAGTACAGCTCGTGGAGCGCCCAGTCCAGCATTGGCGAGCTTGATTCTTGACTGTTCCTGATTATCAGGCCGCACCGCGACAGAAACGAGCACAATTGAAGGGGATAACAACAATTGCATCCAGTTAAAACAGCAGAACTAGCTCACCGATAAGCTCAGTTCAACTCGATGGAGATTCAAGAGCAATGTAGGTTTAGTCTCAAAAAAAAATTGCCAAGTATTGAAAAGGGGTACTAGCACGCTGCACGGGCATGGAGATCCTCAGAAACACGGATACGGCAGGGAAGGAGCGTATCCCGTGTCGGATACGTATCCGACACGGATACGCCTGGGATACGGCCGGGATACGTATCCACGGCGTGTCCGCGTATCCCTAAACAGTGATGCTAGAAACTCACGAACGGATACGTATCCAACGGCGACGAGCCGGCCACGTGCGCCGCTCGGTCCGCCCGCGCTGCTCCGCTCGCCCGCGGCGGCGTGCTGCTCCGCTCCTCCCATGGCCGTCCACGCTGAGCGGAGAGGAGGAGGAGGGTAGGCAGCGGGGAGGGGGAGATCCGGCGGCGGCGGAGGCCGCGCCGAGCAGAGAGGAGGAGGGTAGGCAGCGGAGAGGAGGAGGGTAGGCCATCCCCGCCCCCCTGCGACCGTGCGCCGCGACCGCGCTTGCCCTGCGCGCTGGCCGCCACTGCGCCCGTGCGCCCGACGCTGCTCCCGTCCGCCGCGACCACGCCTGCGCCCACACCGGCCACGCGCACCCGCTGCTCGCGCGCCGCAGCAGCCCCGCGAGCCGGCTGCCCGTGCGCCTGCTGCTGCTCCCTTCCGCCGCGCTCATGCCTGCCCCTCGCTGCAGGAGAGGGGGGAGGTGGACGGGCCGGTGGGGGCTATACGAGGATGTGAGCTGGGTGGGGAAGGGAAGGGGAACGAGTCGAGTGGGGAAGGGATGGGGAACGAGTCGAGTGGGGAAGGGATGGGGAACGAGCGCGGCGGAGGCGATGCTCTGCGAACGAGTGGATGACTGGATGGGGTCCCGGACGCTTTTGGACATGGAATCCTGTATAGGATCGAGCCTCCGTTGATATTTTTTGTTTTCCTCTTTTTTTACAAATTCTTTTTTTTTGCTTGGTCCTACATGAACCGGCAATGTGTGGTGGGGAAGAGAAGATTGGCTGCTATGTTATGGATTTACGATGATCTCTACTAATAGTTTACTAGTCTGCACTTGTGATTTGCGTATTTGATGTCTTGTTCGGCTATTTATAGGCTGTGGCTGTATGCATTAATTATTTAATTTGTGACATTATTTATTTATTGAAAAAATAGTAAAACGTATCCGCGTATCGGGTTTTTTAGAAAATTGCCGTATCTGCGTATCCGTATCCTTCCGATACCGATACCCGTATCCGTATCCGTATCCGTGCTGCATAGTGGAGATCTTCCGCGCAGCGCGTCGCGCACCAAGCAGGGTCTCTGTTTATTTCTGCCTGGATGCGCGTGCACCTATCTATCGGTAGGGAATGCGCACGCCCTTCAGTAAACGCCATTCAGCTTCAGCGCTGCGCTTGTCGGCGTCCCTGATAAACCTCAGCTCCTGCCGCCCTGCTCTTCATCTGCAACATGCAATGCCAAAGTGCAGTGTAGGGACTAGTGTAATCTTGCTAAATGTAGCTAGATAATCAACGCAAAAAATGATTGGGGTCTATACATATGCCCGTGCGCGAGTTACCTTGGCGTGGTTTTCTACGACAAGAGCAACGCTTGAAGTAGCTTTGGAATGGCCTGACGGGCACGGGAATGAATTTCCCGAGATGGACCAGGGGCCAACTGGATTGAAAATGGGCACACATCAGAATGTAGCTATATATGAGAGATGTAAATGAGTCGACGATGATCGGGCTATCATCGAATCAGGTCAGTAGCATGCTTGCATACCTCACTGCGCCAATAGCAACTGACAGCAGCCATAGTCTCCAATTGAGTCTAGCAGTATCGAAGAACTTCCCCAGGAACTCAATTATCAATAACTGATAGAAAATATTAGTACTGGCGCTCTGTCCAACCATGTAAAAGCATTCAAATAGCATGTTACCTGAAGCCCAGTAGTTGCACCCACTATGCCCATGAAAAGGTGGTTGTTTGTAACTCCCTTGAACACATTCTTCTCTTCAGGTTTGCGAGCATTAAACTCATTGAAGATCTGACACAAATGGCACAGCAGGGATGGGAAAACAATTGTACGGCTTATTACATTTGTTAAGAATAGGTAACCCGATATAATAATATTTGCCGAGCTTCTAATAAGCTATAAAATACAAATACTTTGTTATAGCTAGCATTCGCTGAAGCCACACAAGGATAGCTCGAAAGCTGAAAACAGACTGCTGAAATCTTGAACGGGGGCAACAAACTTACTTGGCAAAAGACAAATGCATTAAAGACAAAGGTGTTTTTCATTTTATCAGCATGCTCCCTACTTTCATTCTGTAAATGCAGAATCCTTTTTCCATCAAAATTGAAGATGAGAAGAACTGCTATCTGATAAAGAGCCTGAAATGAAATCAATATATAAAAATTAATAGGAGCTCATTCAACAGGGCATACTTTGATACATAAATATGAGCAGACAACCAGAGACCTGGATAAAGATGTTTCTCCACATAATATTTGTCACAAGAGGTTCCCTGCAGAAGTGAATTAGAAGTATATCATGCTGCTTTTGCACTAAACCTAACTACATAATAGAACAGGGTAGACAAAACAAAAGTATTCATAGCTATCGAGGATGTTGTGCCATGCCTTCTACCAACAGGATGCCTCTTCATTAGGTTGTCTATTGGTGGTTCGGTTGCCAATGCAAGAGCTCCCAGTGTGTCCATGATAAGGTTCACCCAAAGAAGCTGCCAAGGGGGGACAGTAAGATAAAAACAATCTGAACATCAATTATATTCCTGAAAGGTAGTGGTTTGCTATATTTTTCTAAAAAAATAACATTCTGTTGTAATAATCTGTATTCAATGTTTCCTGATAAGCAGAAACGATTTTTCAGTATACTTTTCGTACACATGATGATGACAAGATAAACTACTCATTAGTTATACCAAAATTAAATAAAAAGTTCAAACTCCAAAGGGAGTTGCATGCCTTTGTATTAATAGAAGGAAAGCATGGTCACCATACACTGCACCGAGGGGCCGTTAAGTAAATAAAGACTAAAATTGAAGAGAAAGAAAATTAACTAAAAGTAAGATTTATCCTAGATTCTTATTGCGCAGGTCAAGAGGGAAATCCGAACCTCAACAGCATTCAGAGGAACATCCCCTGAGGACATAGCAGCAACCACATTAATCACTAGAGCAGCAACATTAACAGTAAGTTGGAATTGGATGAATTTCTGAATATTTGCATAAACAGACCGGCCCCATCGAACAACCTGCAAGTGAGAATTTCGAATAAATTTTCATATGCTATTCTAGAAAAAAGTTAGAAATAACTGTTGAAACCAATTAGAATCTCTGAGACAAGAGTTATGACCAAGTGATTTGATAATATGCTACATGGACAAACTGTGATGTTATACATGCTGATAAATGCATCATGCTGTGACAATACTAATACTGAGATAAGTCAATCCTTTGTTAGAGTTCCTTATGCTTTCCAGTTAGAGGCGACAGCCTTGACTACAGAGGTGAAGTCATCATCCAAGATTATAATATCTGAGCTTTCCTTAGCAACTTCTGTTCCTGAGATACCCATTGAAAGACCTATATCAGCCTATATGACAAAAAATTCAGGATTAGGACAAAGTTACTATAGGTTGACACTTTTAGAGAAATGACAAAATTGCAGACTGGCCTCATGCAATGCAGGAGCATCATTGGTGCCATCACCAGTAACAGCTACAACATGACCTTTTCTTTTCAAAGATTGAACAAGCAGAAGTTTGTCATTTGGAGAAGATCTACCCATTACCTGAAAAAGAGAGTGGGTTGAGTTACTGATATTAGAAAATTCAAAGGTACCTTGTGTCGCTGAGGAGTTTTATATTATGTCCAGCTAAACAACTAGTTTTTATTTTTTGCTCAAGTAATGCATGTGTGTTAAGTAAAATAGAAAGTCAAATAAGTCATCGCAAATATTCTCTGGTTGCATTATAAATCCAGGAGAAATATCAACTGTCAGCGCAGAACATTAAAGTTTAGTCACTTCCAGTTTGACTTGAGCCTTCTTTGCAATAGACAACAGTACCCATATCTATTACATTTTGATCCGTAGGCAGGATCTCATGTCTATGAATCCTTGAATACATTTTCATAGATATAATGCTGTGTTAGTATACATGTGAAAATTCCTGCGTTCGAGAAAAAAAGTATACATGTGAAAATAATTATTATTAAGTATATTGTTGTATTTCTAACATTTATATATCATTTATCATGGCATTTAAAGTCCTAAAAATATGAGAGAGAGTGGGGGGGGGAGAGAGAGTACTGTAATTTTCTCAACGATTTCTTCTCGTGCAACTTCAGACATATCACGGAACACTTTTCCCTCTATTACAATAGGTTCTGAAGCAGCATCTTTTGTATCTAATATTCCACACTCCAAACCTATAGCCTTTGCTGTTTCAACATTATCTCCTGTGACCATGCGTACCTAAAACAAGAAAACTAAAATATATAAGGATAACATTAAAAAATAAATGTTTAAGAAGTCGTGGGAAGCAAATTATGTTCATAAAATGAACACAAACATTTGCACATTGCAAGAACTATTCTATTTAAAGTGCAATATGAGCCGAAGAGCTAACTCCCAATCACGATTCAATTTCTAGATTAACCAATATAAACTCAGACTAGAATGAGCATGGTACTAAGTGGAACATAAATGACTAAATGAGTACAGATAACACCAAACCTTTACACCAGCAATACTGCATAATTGTACAGCATTCCTCACACCTGGTCGACAGGGATCCTACAGAAGAAGAAACTCTTAATAGAAGGGTGAATATTGAATTCAATCACTAGGAGGTTATAATTTGTGGACAAATATATATGAGAAGAATATGTTCCTGCACAAGCTAATAAACAAAATGAGAGCTACTTTACAGAATAATCTAAACACAGAGCAAGCCCTTAAAAAACTACACAGTATCAAGAACAATCTTCTTCATCATTATACTCTTAATAGCTTCTCATTTCTGCCATACTTATGGGACTTGGGAATGATGTTGAGAACATGCAGCTAGTGACATGGAACTGAACATTTCGTTGCTAGTTGAAGTTGTATTACATAAATTCCTGAATTCAAACAGTGGAAATGACTTTTTCAAGGAAAAAAGAGAATACAGACGTAATAGGACGTCAAACTATTCAAGTACTAAGGAGAGGTATAAAAAGAGTAAAAGACATAGGCTCAGAAGAAGCTACCTTTATTCCGAGCACTCCAATAAGAGTGAGATCATCCTCAGGCAACTTCCACTTATCTAGAGATTCAGTTGGGACCATTCTGGGCTCACAAGGGCAATACGCGAAAGCGACACAACGCAACGAACTCATTGCCATATCATCAATCCATTTCTTAAATTCCCTATGCTGAAAACAATACTCTGAAATTAATAATACTTCAGTAATAAGAAAGAACTAAAAGAGCTGGCTCATATGAACCTTTCCAGAACTTATTGGCTGAACTGAACCGTCAGTTGAAAGCCAGCTTCTGCAAGATGCTAATAGTATCTCAGCTGCCCCTTTCCAATGGATGTGAACCTCAGTATCTGACTGCCGATAGGTGCACAAACAAAAGACCAATGAGGTAAGACGACCTAACAGGGACTAGGAAAGATCACCATGAAACAAATATTGTCATTAAGAAAAGCATTTGCCTTATAGAACTTCAGTGTATAGGCATCTTTACATCTAAAGAATACCCAAACAAAGAAGAAATAAGCACCAATATTGTCAGGGTCAGATGAAAATGTGACAGATTATCCAATAGACACTTGGGTAATATTATATCAGCATAAGAATCATAACAAGATCTGGAAATCTACCAAGCACTGTACAAAATTCGATTGAAAAGTTCAAATCTGCACTGAGCCAAATACTTAGTTTTATGACCTTATTAGTTCCACTAGAAACTATCAAGAGCAGAAATGATTATTTCTTGTTCAATAAGAGATTATTTCCATCACCAACAATTTCAGTACAACAGAAGAAGCTTACCACCTGCAACGCAACGCCTCCACGCTTCTTCTCTGAATTAAATGGGTGAACATGAATAATTGAAGATTTTGATCTCACATCCTTGAAATCCATCCCAATCTATACAAGAAAACTGCTAAATCAACTAAAGAGCTTGAAGGAAATAACTCTCAGTAAATGAGTGTATACACAGTACCATAAGGCCCCAAGAAAGAATTGCTTTTTCAGTTGGTGAACCAGTAACTTCAGCAGCCTCTCCATCCTAAAGACAGAAAAACATATTAACACGGACTCAATTGTTTGCCATGCTATGGAAATAGTATAGGATCAATGTCATGTGATCCATAACAATACAACTTAACAGCTGGATGTCAATGTAACGTATCAACTAAATTATGCAAACAGTACAGAGGAAATTTTATGGGATTATTACCTCTGGCCAAAACACAGTCCCGTTTGTGTTCTGTGCAATTCCTTCAATAAGTAGAGCTGTCACACTGGTACACATCATGCCAGTATTATCACAAGGATCAAATTTTGTTCCACCAAAATATGCTTCAACAACTGTCATCTAGAAGATCAATACAAACAAGGTACCAAAAGAAATAGTCAAATAGATGAATTTGAGGTGTCACAAACTTTATGCCATCATGGGCTTCACAGTTAGGCAAAAGTAAGAAGACATGTTCTTGGATTTAATTGAAATAAACATGAAGTAGCAACATCCTGTACAGCACATGATTCCCAAGAGGCAGGGAAAATATACGGCATTTTTGTGGTGAGTGCATATGGACTTCACAAACCTTATTCGTGGTAAGAGTTCCAGTTTTGTCACTGCAAATAGTGGTTGCTGATCCCATTGTTTCACAAGATGAGAGTCGTCTCACCTGAAAAAAACCATGAAAAATCCGTAATGATACAAAAGGATATATACTGCCTCATATAAAGGGTTGGTTTGTAAATCTGTCTGAAGGTTTTACCAGAGCCTTGTCTCTCATCATCTTCCTCATTGAATATGCAAGGCTGAAACCAAATAAAGAGTCAACAGTGTAATGTACCTGAAAATTCTAATTACCTTGTATAAAATAAACAATCCATACGTCAACGTTACTGCTAAAGGAAGTCCTTCAGGAACAGCAACGACCACAATAGTCACCTACCAGCAAAGGATATAAGCAGGCCAAATTGTAAAAGCTGCAGCCAGAGCCAGATCATGATTTATAACATTGACCCAAAAAACTAACTAGCAATACATACAGTGATTGTTAAAATTCTAATTGCCCCCATAAATTCCTGTTTTACACCAGTTGTTCCAGCCACAAATTGAGTAGTCCCATCTGAATTCTTGGTATGTCCAGTAAAATATCTGCAATTTAGGGGATAAGAAGGGTCCTTGTAAGAAATATATCTTGGAACTACTGTATAACTGTGTAAAATATACCATATGGCCATGGCAACTAAGTCTCAAACAAACCTTATCCAAAGCACAACTAGAACTGCAGCAGCAACCAACAAACCCACAATACCAATAAGAGTAGCGACACCATTCAAACGCACCTATTTCAGTGCAAGTGGGAGCAAGGATCATCAAAATTGAGCCAATAGAGATTAATACTACATAACCAACATCTTTTTTCAAAAGGCATCTTAAGAAACTAACCTGTAGTGGGGTTTCTTCACCAACATCCTCTGAAAGGTTAGCCATCAGCATACCCCATTCAGTATTGGTACCCACACCAGTTACCTTTGTGTTTGACAGCAATAGCAAAAAAGATTATGTTGTGTTCAGAACGAATGAGATAGTAGCAACTAGCAACCAATACATGTAACTGTACAAGAAAGCCTGTAAATAAGAAAGCAACACACTCAGCTCATCATCTACACTTCGAAACACTCAACTAAGTTATATTCAGCAAGCCCTAAAAAAAATATAGTGATGCTCACCAGCATAGAGCCATAACCATCTGCAACCTTACAACCAGACATCAATAAAGGGGCCCTTTGGTCCTTATGAACCTGATCGTAATATATTGTAATGAAACATAGTAAGGCAGATTCTGGGAAATAATAAAACGTTTTAGTTTTTTTATCAACACTTACAATTTTCGATTCCCCAGTCATACTGGATTCATCAATTGCAAGAGAATGACCAGATATCAGTATACCATCTGCTGGAACCTAAAGATGAATGCACATAACCACATCAATTTTTATGGGAAAAGGAAAAGGAACTCAGACATACGTAGAACAGAATATATGAGGTATTACTTGGTCACCAATTTTGAGGGGAACCACGTCGCCGACAACAAGGTCAAATATTGAAGCTCCTATTCTTTTACCACCTCTGATCACCTAATCAAGGTCACAATAAGTCATATGTACTGCCATAGAATGAAGTCCATACCAAGAACTAATATCCAAAATGATCGCACACATACCTCAACTTGTATATTTTGTTTCTCCCCGTTCAGATGTTGAAACTGAAGAGATTGTCTATAATCACTGGTAGCTAAGAAAATTGTGAAGAGTCAATGCATCAGAACATGATGACTCACGGTACTGTAACAGGAGGGAAGGTAATGTATAATTCCTATCTTAACCAATTACCCAAGATAATCAATGAGCTAGTCTGTGCATGGAACTCAGATAACATTTAAAGAAGTGAAGGAGCAAACTGTTAAACACAACTTTTTACCTGTAACGAATATTACAAGAAAAACAGCAAAAAATATGCTTCCACCATCATACCATCCGTCTTTTGCACCCTAAGTAATCAAAATTATTTTCCAAAGGGAAGTTAAGACGAAATGACTACCAATATAGAGGAGGAAAGACCATCAGAGTGTTATAAAAAGTACCTCTGTTGCCATGCCCAGTGATAATGATATAGCAGCAGCTACCATTAGAATAACAAGAGTTAAATCCTGACAAGCTTCAAATACAAAACGCTGCAAATAAGAAAATAATAAATACCAAATTTGAAGACACAAGCTGCTTACATTTCAAGAGTGCTAGTGAAGAATAAATATACGTTGATGTGATTTGTGTTATAAATTTTAGTTTTGCAAATGCCACATATAAATTTAGAATTATCTCGGTGGCAGAATAAAGAGGAACACAGGAAATAAGACAGCTATGTAGAACAACTAAACGAGGATTGTTATTTCAAAACAGAGGACAGCAACCCTCACTCAAAAGAAGACATAGCTTAGGAAATTGTGTACCCATATGCTTCTCCTTTTCTTGCGTGGATATGTGTTTGCCCCAAAAATATCTCTCCTCCGCAACAATTCATTCTCATCTGGACTAACTCCTTTGTCTAAGTTACTCTTTAGTAAATCTGAAAGCCCCGTAACCTAAATGGAATCATTATGTAAGAAACATGTCATGTCATCAAATTTCAGAATGACAAGTAGGAAAATAAGATTTGAATACACGTAAATTTTCAATTGAACCTACCCCTCCAAGCTCCTGGAAAATGATGGTGTCATGGTCTCTGTTCAGCATCATGAGCTTTTTTAGATCAACTGGAAATCTCTGAGAGAGTGTCTCAAGTTTTATGCTGGTGTAATATTCTGCTTAGAAAAACATCTAAAACATCACAATTGTATTAACGAAAATTTATTCAAAAAAGGGAAACAAACAAGGCAAAAGATATATTTTGATAAGAGTGACCAGATTATATATGGTGATAAAAAGATATAGTTCAAGGTAACATAAGTCGTGCAAAGAAAATACTAGAACATGAATAAATATGACATAGAAGGTCATATAATCAGGGAAATGTGCAGGAGGTTTGAGGCTGAGGGTAACTAAGGTGAATCAGCCATATCAAATTTGACATATTAAATGAAAGAAGAAATTTACCATGACATAACAAATAGTACCAAATGGAACATTCATAAAAATGTTAAGTTATATTGTGTTTGCCTGCCATTGCCGTGTCACCATTTACATGAAATTTTCCCTTGTTACATGACCATTTTAAAGGATGGTGGAATCTTCCGTTAAGCTTAGAAGTAAGATGTTGAAAGTAGTACCTCCTAGATTCTTCTGGCCAGCCTCCTTGAAAAGAAATACTGCCTGAAGAACTCAGACTTGGAGTGAACAATTCATTTACTTCAGAAAATAAAAATGTTCTTTCAACTAGTGAATGAGATATTACTCGTATCACTTGTGCATGAGCTCGTATCATTCCTTTTAAGTTCTCTTTCTCTTCCTCCCTTTCCAGGTCTAGAGTATATCTAAAACGACTAGAAGCATTGAGGACCAGAGCAGCTTGCTGAAATGAAGAGAGAGAAGACAAGCTCATTCCAAGTTTCATGCATCAACTCTCTGTAAGAGAACATGCAGTCCTAAGTACCGACTCCTATATATAAAAAAAATGAAACAATGCAGCAATCTTTACTCAATTTTCCTTTAAAACTACGAGTAACAACTATTTGCACTAAAAAATGTGTAACTATATTCAAGGAAAATCACATAGCCAACAGAGTTTCCTGTTATCTGCCAACAGCGTGCATACAGGAATATCTGCAACACTACGATGGTACGACCTCGAGGTGGGTACCCAAATCAAAGACTTGTAACATGAACTGATCCTTCCATCAGCATCCAGCGTCCATCCGTCATGACTCTTTAAGTTCAGTTAAGACTATCACGATCTGAGGATAAATCGAGAGGTGACTTTTGCGACGCAAACCAGAAGTCCGACGAAAGAACGGACAGGGCAGGGAGAACGAACTTCTCAAGCACAACCGTAAGTCCGTAACACAATGTGATAAACCTATGATTTTCGAACCTGTCATCAATTAATCTGAAGGGCGAGTCTTGCATTGGAGGCCGTCCCTTTGGAGATAGCCAATCATGGGTGGAAGCGTAAACTCAGGATTGGTTTATATCATTTTTCCTTGGTTCGCTCCCCAAGTTAGCCAATGGTCGGATATATTATGCAGTAATAATTTGGATGTATACACTTCGTAGAGACCGGAACTCGTTTCCATTATCTAAAAAAAATCTACCGACTACAGCCCATTACAGTTGAAGCGCAGGGAAATTTCATACCCAACTCAAAATTGGAGCTGAATTTGAATCAAGCTGTATTGGTCGAGACGAGAAGCCGTACCCTCCACTGTCGCAGGCGATCGTGCGACGCGTTCTTACTGGGTATTTCGAACGCGTCCTCTCCCTCCTCTTCTCCCTCCACCGCCTGCTCCAACTCCTCTTCAGATGCCGCCACCGCGGCCACTGGCGCGCCGGTCTCCGGCGGCGGAGAGCTCCCCGTCCCTGAGGCCATCAGCAGCAGCCGGAGCCCGCGCGCCGCTCCGCAGGGGAAGGACTGACGACGCCGAGGCACCGATCACTGGGCAACCTGCTAGCAGCACGCACGGAGCCGATCAGAACAGCCACACATTCTGGAAGGATCGAGACACCGGGACGGCGGCGATCGCCTCACCTCGGATTTCGCGCGCGCTCCAACTGATTCGCCTTCGCCTCCGGTCCGGGCCTGCTCTCTTCCGGCGTGAGCGAGCGAGCGTGAGTCTGCGTGCGCGCGGGCTTTCTGCTGATTTATCGGGGAGCCGTAGCGACCAGGAGCGCGTGGGGAAGTTTCGGCGAAGGTGCGGGCGCGGCTCTTCGCCCGTGACTGACATGTCGGGACGGAACTGTTTCTTGGCCCACACGTCGGTGAGAGGGTAGCTGTGGCAGTGGCTGACAGCTGGGGCCGAACGGGATGGCCCACAGGTCAGTGTTGTAAAAGCCAGAATTCCTGAGATTTTAAATGGGAAGAAGCCTCGTCACTGTACTTGAAGTACCTGTGGAAGAAACCTGGTCACTGTACTTTTGCGGAAAAAATAAAAGATCCGAGTCAGTCAGCGGAAAAAGGTTGAATGCATGACTCTTTTGTCCCCATTTTTAGTTCTCTTGTTCTTCATTAAAAAAAAGATGCAGCAACTACTTGGTGATCTCTGTTCATCTGCATTCAGCCAACAGTATTTCTCTCACACCAAACTAGTACTGCTGGCAAGCATCAGCCAGCCAGCAGTATTTTTCTCTCACAACAAATCAGCACCAGCCACCAGCCACAGCTAGCCGAACACAGCCACTGTAACATCCAGCCTCGCGGACAGTCCGCTAGGGAGCAGCGGACGGTCCGCCCAGGCAACACTCAGATATTTATCTGGATGTAGGACCCGCGTGTCATTTCCACCTTCTCACTTCGACCAGTGGCGAGCGGAGCTTGTCCGCTCGCGCCGCCGTCGCCCCCTTCCTTCGATCTCCCTCCTCCGGCCACCATACCTCGATTCCTCGCGTGAGCACCTTCCCCAGCACCTCCACCACCTTCTCCAACCCCCGGCCCGGCTTCTCCCCGGCCGGAATCGCCCCAACCACCACCGGTCACCATTGGAGCCGCTTGAAGCTTTGCTCCACCGTCGATCCGCTTCTCCGGTCATCCTCCGCCCGAACCGACCGCGGGAATGGATTCGTGGTGAGTTACTTGCGCTCCCTGGCCTTTTTCCCCTCCTGTTGTGCGTCGCCGGCGCCGGTAAACGGCCGCCGCCGCCGCGCTTGCTGCCGCCTGTTGTGCGGTGTTGGAAGACAGGAGTCGCGGACAGTCTGCTTAGGAGGGCCGGACGGTCCGCAGTTCAGGTTAGAAGTTGTCCAGAGACGATGTTGTCTCTGGTGGTTTCGCAGAATTGTACTGCGGACAGTCCACCGTGGAGTTCAAAATTTGTCCAGAGACGATGTTGTCTCTGGTGGGTTCCGCAGGGTTGAACTGCGGACGGTCCACTATTGGAGAGCGGACAGTCCGCCGTAGAGTCTAGGATTTTGTCCAGAGACGTTGTCGTCTCTGGTGGATTGGAAGAGTGAACTGCGGGCGGTCCGCCAAGGGGGGCCGGACGGTCCGCCGGTAGGATTAGAAATTTGTCCAGAGACGCCGTTGTCTCTGGTGGTTTGGCGTAGGTGTATTGCGGACAGTCCGCTAAGGGTAAGCGGACAGTCCGCCAGCCAGTATAGAAAATTCTCCAGAAACATTGGTGGTTCTGGGGGGGTCTGCCAAGTTGAACCGCGGACGGTCCGCAACTTGGGTGCGGACAGTCCGCAGTACATTTCACTTCGAAGTATAGTAGTTATATAGTTGGGTTGCACTCAGTTATTTCATCTGCATTCGTGTAGCATCCGCAGTTGAGAACGTTGTGTATGAGGTGATTGCGGCGCCACAGGAGCAGCCGGAGCAAGACCAGGAGGAGAAGCGTGAGAACCCGACACAAGGCCCGTCTGACCCCAGCTCTGAGCAACAACCCGAAGGCAAGCCCGGTGCATAAACCCTATTTCAAATTATGCAACATTATATATGTATATATATATATATATATATATATGTTCTTGTGCAATAAAGTCATAGGAGTTGAATGGAACCTTAGATGCATACCCCTTAGGTACCATGAGTTCTATACTAGTATATGTCAGACGATAGATGTGCTATGCTAAATAGGGTTCGGTAGAAGTCGAGTAATTTCCAGTTACTCGCGAGATATATGATATTTTTACATTCTCATACATGAGTTACTAATCTTGGAATTGAAAGGAAAAATAGAAGTTGAGACCGTGCGGAGAAAGAATAGCTCCATCTGTGTCGGTTAAGGACCGTACTATTGTCGGCCCTGTTGGTCATATTTGAATTGTACTAACCGCATGCCGGGAGTAGAAGGTAGTCGAAACCGTTAAGCCGAGTACTGCCTTGCTTCGAAAGTACAGAACTTCTACCCACCTCTTAGGGCGAGTCGAGTGGCCGCGGAGAATTGGGATGCATGAGTTTACTTTTGGTGGTCTCTCATATGGCTCGGTTGACTATATGCAGGTGGGGTGGTTCTGTAGTTCGAGGCGGGGAGGGGAAAAGTTTGTGCGTGTGGTCCGACGGGGCTTTTACGTGCCGTGTTGGTTAGGTCCACCTTGCAAGGTTAAATCGAATCGATTCGCCGTCGGTCGCTCTCGGACATGGGCACCTTGATCACCGAGTCGCAGCGTAGTAATATGAGATGGAAACATGAATTATTTATATATATGTTGATTCTACTTTGATTTGTGCTTAATGTTCCACCATGTTTGATCTAGAGGGTTTAGGCAACTATTAGATCATGGTTAATCTATATAGAACCTGGAGCAAAAATCTTGAAAATAAGGATCCACTTTTAAATGTTTTTCTGCAAAATAAACCACCAGCCAAAAATTTTGCATGTCTAGATATGTGGGCTAAGTATACCCAATAGTCGGGTAAGTCTTGCTGAGTATTAGTTGCTCAGGGCTTTTGTTGAAACATCATTTCAGGACACGCAGACGTAGACTTATGTCCCTGCTGTGTTAAGTTCATCCGTCGGGATGCAGAGGGATGGGAGTTTGTGGAGCCAGACACTTAGTTAGGGATCTCCTCAGAGTGCTCTTTTGGTAGTTGTAGACTCTTTCCTCTCTTTCGAACCTTAATTTCGGTATTGTAAAGTTTATAAACTATGTATGTATTCAGACTTGGTTCGAAAGACTCAAGGTCGAGTCTTATGTATAATTGTTGTATTTTCAAATATGTGTCGCGCTTGTACCATCTGCGCTCATCTTCGCGTGAGAATATTGGTGATGTTTCGATTGTGACGTGGGCTGAGAAAGGACTGTCAAATTAAACCATTAAGCTAATGCGCCCGATGTGTTCAAATGACGGCCGTTATGCTTAATTTAGAGTTTTAATTTGGCGGTTCTGTCACAGCCACGTCAAAAACATGAATTGCTCTCTCATTTTCCTTCGCTCTGAATGTCTTCCTACTACTTATCGAGTCCTGACTGAAAACAGAGAGATGACATCTTCAGGAATCATGAAGGCGTGGTTACTTCAATGCGAAGGAAGAAATTGCTTTGCACTAGGTCTTCCCTAGAGAATGAACCAACTTGTGAGAAAACAATAGAGCAGCGCGTGCGTTTCGATGATCCGATCGTATCCAAATACTAGTACAAAAGACAGATGAATTTGACCGTTCCGAAGGGCATCATGTATCTTCCCCCAAAAGCCACAGCCTTCGCTGCGTCACGCCGTTCCTTATCCGGCTACAAGCCGCAAGGCGGTGGCCAACAACTATGCAGATGCTTTCCCCACGCGAGGCCGCCTGTCCGTGAGACCGTGACGACCTCCTTCCCTGACGGCCTTGTCCAGAGCACAAGGCATGGCCCGACGCATCCGAATATGTCGTCGTGGTAGATGGAACCGAAAAGCATCTGAGCAGGAGGCTACAAAATGTCAGGCTTGCAATCGCCTCCAACCTCCTCGGGAATGGAGGAGACCTGCGGGTTGTTTTGGAGCAAGCCTAGCGTCATGGCGATTGGATCTAACACCGTGGAAAGAAGAGGGGGTCCGAGACGATGTGTGAATCTTCATGGCTGAAGTTTCCAAAGTCCTGAGCTCTCCGCTCGAGATTTACAAGGATCTTAGGCTGAACAGATTGGCTAGTTAATTGCACGTATTAGCATTTGCTCCTGGGCTTGACTGTATCTCATCTGGTGACGGTCTGGTCCTCTCGACCATCCCTTCGAGCTCAGTTGCAATTTACATTATTGTCATTTTTCTGCTAGGTTTGGAAGACGGATCACTCGTGAGTCGTGAGCCGCTCAATAATGTGAGGCGTGATTGACTCCGGTCCCGCAGGTCAAGTCGTGCCGGCACAAAGACGCTAACTGCGACCACAACCCATAGACGCTGCCTGGGACTTGCGCATCTCAATCATGCAGATGCAAGTACTACACCGTCTATTCTAAAATGACAGGTCACTTCAAATCTGTCCTAAATTACAGGTCACTCTAAATTTGTCCAGAATCAAACTTGTACAACCTAGACTAAATTTATATACGAATATGCACCAACATCTGCATCAAATTAGTTTTATTAAATCTAGCACGATGGTGTATTTATTTAGTATTGTAGAAATCAATATTTTTTTTATCAACATAACTTTGAATTAGGACAAAGCTAAAGTAGACGGAATAATACATCCGAAATAAGAGATGGAGGAAGGTCATGACAAAAATTCTCTACTACTCATAGATAACTACTTGGCATGGGCAAAATGAGACGGGTCAGAGATGCAGACAGCCCGCGCATTCCATGGACACCTCAAACCAAAAACACATACTGCAGCAATGTACATCGGTGTTATTTGTACAATGCATGCATCAGCTGTAACCTACATCCACCCCGGTTGCAATGGTACATGTACATCCCGTCAGGGGCCAAATTCTCCCCACAGATACCTCTCAGGATTAAAGAATCAGAAATCACGATGGTATAGCGTCATTGCATATCAGTTTGACACAGACCACAGAAAATGAAGGCGTGAATCAAGCTCTGTGCTTTCTTGGTTTGTTCGGGATCCCCACATATGACAACTATGGAATTTGTATCGCCAGGTTTTGGATCGTGAACTGTAATTGAAGCACCCGACATCTGCAGGGTACACATTACCGAGAGCTTTAGGACTGTGAACACTCCACTCCCTAAAGACTTACAATACCAAAAATTAGCACAGGGCATTGTAGATCTATCTGAGACTTGAGCCTAATGTATAAAAAATTCAAGATTTCAAGTGAGCTTTACAGAAGTATGAAAACTGGAAGAGTACAATTCTATAGCCAAATATGAATAGGTGGTGTGACTATGTTCTGGGGAAACGACAAATCTACATGGTGACAAGGTTTTTCACTAAATGATAGTGAGTCTGGAACAACAGCATATCCTTGTTGCATTGGTAAGAACAAGGCAACAACACAAGCATAGGTTGACTGGATGTTACTCATGTTAGATAAATATAAGATAAAATGTAAGTACCTTTTTTATCTCTGCAAGATCACTGCCATTGGTTCCACAAATGCAGCCTATATACTTGCAAGGAATAACTTCAGTCGTTGTACTTGTTGGCGTAGCTACTTGATTTTCACTGTAAAGGAGGATAAATCAGATCAATGTCATAACCATTTTTTCGAAATAATTTCATTATTTTCCTTCTCTTTCTGGGGTTATGTTACTGGTGCACCCCTACAGATTTATTCATGGCCAAAATCCTTCTTGCACTTATCTATAAGATGACCTTTGCTTACTCAAAAGTTTTAAGAAATATACCTAAAGGAAAGAAACAAACTTCTTTTCTTATCAAACACATGTCATTTAGCTTACCCTGCCACGGGCCCCTTTCTAAAATCTGTGGATGCCACTGCATCAGGCATGTTTCTTGGAGCTTCAATGTTTGTATTTGGTGCCTGCACAGGAAAATGGACTTAATTCTAAGCAACTCAAGCACTACAGCACCTAAATCAGAATGAAACGCCATGTGAATGCTAACTGCTTAGTACAAATTTTACAAACTGTGACCATAGTCCTTCCAAATTGCTTACCTCAGGAGCCCAGGTTCTTGGTGATGGCTGTTCCAAAAAAGGACGAGGACCTCCTTGTTCACAACCGTATGAATATGGCATCCTATCAGCACCCATATGTTCCATCGAATGTGCGAGAGGTGGCCGATGGCCACCTGTTTCAAAGGGACCCATAGGAGCATCAGCTCTGAAAGAATGCATAGGATATGGAGGCATGCCCCCACTGTGATGTGGGTGTGGCGGAGGTGGTTCTTGTCTAGGTTGGTGAAGAGGGATGTTTCCAGCAGGTGGATATGGAGGCATGCCTCCACTGGGGTGTGGCTTGGGAATGATGACATCCCTAATCCTTCCAGTGATATGAATTAATGCATCCTGGATGGATTGGAAGCTACCAGTGACCTGTGAGAAAAGGAACTCCAGAAGTGAACAATCACATTTTCCCTCTAGATTGTTATCTTTACCTTGTTTAGTATCCGATCAAACACAGCTATGAATAACCAAGTACATTTTTCTCTGAAAGAACTCAAGTGACTAACTTAAGAAAAGTGATTGATTCAGACAATGTTTGACTGTGTACCATTTCGAAGAGGAACACTTGCAGTAGAAAACAGATTCGAAAAGTACCATGAAAGAACTACAACATATTATACATAAAAAATAAAGATATTCTGCAGATCACTTTGAACCGCGCATTGGTTTTCCATAAAGGAGTTCTAGATATTTAACATGACACAATAAATTCTTAGATGTGAAACTCATTGCTAGTAAATGACATTTGCCTCAAGTATAAGGAAAAGAGAGCAGAATATACAATATATTTAATGTGGTTTGAATCCAGTCAGAGTTTATTGATGTTTTCCATCAACCGTTTTTAGTTATCCATCTTTGCATTCATACTACAACTAACTTCAAAATGGAACAAAAAAAAAATACAACGTCTAGCCAGATTCACCAAGTAGCTGAAATTTTCAAAAGGTCATGCAGACCTATGTACCAGTACATTAGCATAGCATACCCATGGTACAGCATGTCTCTAAAAAATCAAAAAATAAAAATCCGATGGTTGATTTTTAGAGTTGAGATATACCTGAACCATCTCATCATTTCGTTGTGCACATCTTGGAATTTGTTCATTCCCAAAAATTCGAATGCCAGCTCCTGTAAACTTTCTCATCTCTGTAATAATGGATCCACCTTTCCCTAGCAGGCAACCGATATGTTGTGCTGGAACAAGAAGCCTTGCAGGTGTAGCTGAGTTTCTATCGATAGATGCCTCTGAAATCCTAGAGTAAACCCGGACAACTGCATCTTGAGCTGGAGAATGCATCATGTCAGAATTCTGCACCAAGAGATACACATCCATCAAACAATACAACAGACAGCAGACAATATAACTCTTAATACAAATTAATCACAAATTCCTAGAATAAGTTGGCAGAATATAGTTATAACAATCAACTAGCTACACATTGACATGACATGCCAGTGCCCAGTGCCCAGTGCTTGCAGCGAAACAGATTCATATAACAAATTACCATAAAAAATCTTGTAACCCATAGGAAAACAAAGTTATTTCAACACTTGAAAAAAAAAGCAGGAGTAAATTGTTTTAGGTTCATAGACATACCTCACGTGCAGATATGGCAACGATACGCTCGTCTGAATCTGCAATAGGCTCTAAAATCTTTATAGAAGCACCTGTTTCACTTTGTAATGCGCGGATAGTGGAACCACCTTTTCCAATTATGCTGCCCACCATGTCATTGAGAATTATCATTCTGAACACTATCTCTTGTTCAAAAAAGAATCTAGGTGCAGGGGCACCAGCATTATTTGGATAATTCCTTGTGTGGTAATCAGGCATGGGTGGTGGTAAATAGTTTCTTTGAGAATGAGGATCCATGCCAGGGGGGCAACCAGTACCACTAACTGGAGGCCCAAATGGTCTTCCCATTGGAATAGTGCTTGTTTCCGGCCTAGGATTATCTTGGAGGCAGGTTGAAACTGCTAGCAGTCCTTTCCGTACTTGAGAAAAGCTCCCACTTATCTAACAAGAAAAAGCTACCATATCATAACGGCCTGAATTTTTAATATCAAGTATCCAAGTGAAAATTAAATAGGCGCACACAATGATAAACATGAATTATGAATTGCCCACTACTGAATTTCCTGATAGCGAAGTACAAACAAGTGAATACGGCCCAAGCCATTTCAATCTAACTTGTTCATATGTGAAGATAACTTTCAACACATAGAAACACAAGGCCCTGTGATATCACCACAAATAACTTACAGGGACAGCAGAGTGCCTCCTCTGCTATCCTTTATAAAAAATTACCATGCTCTCATATTATTTTCTCTTTACGATTCTATCCTATAGCAATGCAATACTTGAGATCAAGTTCTGATTCACAAGGAAGTATTAATATTTCCAGCAATATCACAAGCATTCACCAGTCGCGGGCATTCCATCTCTAACCACTACGCGATGAGAAAAGATGGTTGAATTTTCCACCCAAGCAACGTCGAAGCTTTGGTGTTAAATCACTATCGACATAGAGGCATACATGGATAAGTTCATCCCCCGGCCCAGCGCAGGGGGCCAGCTGCTCCCTGTTCCGGAACACCCTGATCTGGGCTCCGCTCTCCTGCCGCATCCGCTCCACCGTTTTCCCTCCCTTCCCCAGCACGCACCCCACCTGACCGCCGGCGGCCAGCATCCGGCAGCCGACGGCGCCCGTCACCTCCCTCTCCTCCTCCTCATCGCCTCCCATGGCCTCGTCGCCCTCGACCCTGTGTCCCACCACGCGCTCCCACGCCCTCACCGCCGCTGCGGGGGCGTACGGCCCGGAGACGGTGAGCACGACCTCGTCCCCCACGGGCGGATGGTCCACGTGGAGATCCCGAGAGGGGCGGAGCGCGGCGGCGCTGCTGGAGGGGCATAGCAGGCGGAGCGTGGTGGTCGGGCGCTTGGTGGATGGGGAAGGGGTCGAGGAGGAGGAGGCGCCGCCGCCGGCGACGGACGGGGTGGGGACGACTTCCATGTGGGGGGGGGGGGGGGGGGGGGGGGGTTGGACGGTTAAGCTAAAACCCTACTGCTGTCAATGCTCGCTGACCGCTGGAGTTGGTTACGCCAACTGCCGGGCCTTGAGCTCGCGCTTTCGGCCGTCCGATCGAGCATCGACGGCAAAGTAGCGTTGGGAGCTATATCTAGGCATCTCTTAAGCATCGATACCACCCACCACCATACACTCTGACACCGTGAAAATATATCTCTTCAACCTTGAAAATATATCTTTCCTTCTGCACTATGACACAATCACTGTGTTCGGCAACTCCACCAGCCTCCAGCTCAACTGTGTTCTAGTGCTCATCTGCGCTATGCAAATGTTTCTCACCTTGTCAAAAGGATTTTTTCATAAAAAAATTATCTAAGTAGCCGTATAAAAATGGATAGTCTAGAATTACCATATAGAGCGATACACGAGGCTGGGAATCTCCCCCTCCCCCAACCCCACCCCACCACACACACGCAAGCCTCGACCATACACACAAAAAAGCATATGAGAATTATGTGAGTGCTTTCTAACCTCGGAACCGTCGCTTCCTTGCGTCGTTGGATGATCCGATGGATTGCTTTGGCTAATTGAAAATTGCAACGCATCGTCTTGATTCTCCATGTTCGAAGAAGGATTCAGGGCGATGTGGTTTTGCTAATTGAAAACTCGATTGAGGGCGATGAGCAAAGGGAGATACAATAAGTTAGTCGAGATATATTTTTAACCCGAGGTTGATACCAAGAGCAATATCAAAAAGGAAGTGCAAGAGGCGGCGGCAACACTTGAAGCGCGCAAGCCCACAACAGAGATTGGTTTTAGATATGGAAGTCTAAGCTTGTAGGGTTACAGTAGGGCGGCGGCGGCGATGACAACAATAAGGTTAGGGTTGAAAGGTTAGGGTTGAGGAAGGAGAAGAGAGGCGAGAACAATAAATAAAGGCTGAAGGGGGGCACCAAGACCACACAATCAAGATCCAATGGTTGAAAAGCTACGTCTATATGGACAAAACTTCTAACTGCAGTTACTAATTTTTTTTAAAAAAAATCTGAAATAGACTACTGTTCATGTCTCTTTTTTTTTGTCATTGGCTGCCTTTACATCTTACTCACATCTACTACTACTTTCTTTGGTAAAAAAATTACTTGATGCCTTTTACTTCTCATAGTCTTTGACATATGACTTTGATTAATATTGTATATTAAAATATTAAAATCCAATAAATTCATATGATTATAGGATATTTTTCAAAACAAACCTATAGTATGTTCCTTTTACCGTTTTAATCTAATATTCTAAAATTTAGTAGTCAAAATTTTCAAAAATTTGTGGTAGGATAAATAATAAAAATATTATATTATGATGTGAGAGTCTGAACAACATCTTTATAGCTCCATGGATTGAAATCTGCAGAAAGTCGATCAGTAAAAGATTCAGGATGGTTCAACTAGATCCGCTGCGTGAGTCACTCTGCAGCGTGAGCTCTACACCTAATTGAAAACCATTCCTTGAAGGATCTATGTGAAACATGGCAATTCTATGTGGACAATGCATGCTTTGGGTAGGAGGTTGGATTTGCTCGTAACGTGTGGTTGTATACTTGTATGTACGTACACTTGGATCAAAGTTTATGGAATATATAATGTAAAGCTTGACTCTTAAGAAATTCATTGTTTGACTTCCATATTTTTACTCATTAAACTTTCCCATCCCAATGCTCATCTTTCTTGAGCTCTAAAAGAAACCAGAGCATTTGTACGAGACTTCCTTGAATCTTGAAGAAATAGACTTTATTTCGGCTCAGAAGACCAAAATAGAAAACTGCCAGTGGAATCATTATGTGAGTGTCAGCTGACATGCAAAGCACGAAGAAGCGTGAAGATGCATAAATGATACTCTCTTTTTTTTTGGTTGGGATTGTCAAACGAAACGAGTGAGGGATATCCAGAGTGGAGTCAACGAGATTATGCCATTAACAAAAGGTTTGACAAACAGTTCCACGTTCTGGAACATTTGATAACTGATCTTGTCCAATAACAATTAGGAAGGTACATGTGAAAAACCATTAGGCTACGTTTTCCAGATAAGATTGCCCACTGGCCACTGCCCACCCATCCATGGTGCAGAGCTTTGTACCGTGCGTTGTGGAGCGCAGACCAAAATTCCAGATAAGTGTACGAGTCCTGCTCCTGCACGGTGGGTGCCGCCAACGGCTGAAATGATAAGCAGGCCGGGCGTGAGCGTGAAATTTGGCCCCACGCACGCCAAGATAAGGCTGCAGGACTCGTACACTTCGGTGAGCGTACGTTGGCTGTTGCAGGACTGGGCTACTGGCCAGCAAAGATCTACTCAGCAACAACCGCCATGAGGCCTAGCTGCATTTTTGTCTGTTTCTCGAAGCTACCAAACGTTTACAGCTCAGTCCCTTGACAAGAGTGTTGAACACTTGGTTGGACAGTTTGGAATGCAAGAGTGGTTCAAATTTCTACAAAATCGTGAACAATTCTCTTCTGTCTAGATGAGGCTTGAATTTTAGTTTTTTTAGTTCTTGTATACAAGTCATTACAAACTGTTCCCTTTTTTCAAATTATCCATGTCACCATGTCTATGAAGCAATCTTTCCGCGAAAGGGTCTATAGCTTTGTGGTCATAAGAGTCAACTCTCCGTGTGAGCAAATTTCTAAAAGTTAACGGCGTTGTGCTTGCAGTAGTAGGTAGCATTCCCGTCGACAACGAGGCATCTGTGATGACTTCGTCAATTTTGAGGATTTGTCGGCTCAATCTTCGAAGATGCTCATAAAGATAGGATTTGCGTACATGCTTTATAGGGACGAGTGTTTGTGCTTTATAGTTTTTCTCGGTTGTACTGTATAATTGAAAAAATGTAGCAATCTTTCCTTTAAATAGGAGCCAGCGTCGCTCAGTCTCGCTTTCGCCAAGCAAGTCTGCTCCCTCGCAGAGTCGCAGTGCACGCACACGGCAGCAGGACAGCCGAAGCAAGAGCAGAGCCGGTGAGGGGGTCGGAGCAGCAAGCGCCATGGCGGCGTCCAACGGCGGCGATGCCCCCGGGCGGTTCGACGTGATCGTGGTGGGCGCGGGCATCATGGGCAGCTGCGCGGCGTACGCGGCGTCCTCCCGCGGCGCGCGCGCGCTGCTTCTGGAGCGGTTCGACCTGCTCCACCACCGGGGCTCCTCGCACGGCGAGTCCCGCACCATCCGCGCCACCTACCCGCAGGCGCACTACCCGCCCATGGTGCGCCTGTCGCGGCGCCTCTGGGAGGAGGCCCAGGCCGACGCCGGGTTCCGCGTGCTCACGCCCACGCCGCACCTCGACCTGGGCCCGCGGGACGACCCCGAGCTCCGCGCTGCCATCAGGAACGGCGGCGGCGCCGTGGTCGCCGGCGGCGGCGCGGAGTCGGCGTCATCCTGGCCGTGGGCGGGCGTGTTCAGGGTGCCTGACGGGTGGGCGGCGGCGAGCAGCGAGCTCGGCGGGGTGATGAAGGCGACCAAGGCGGTGGCCATGTTCCAGGCGCTCGCCGTCAAGAAGGGCGCCGTCGTGAGGGACCGGATGGAGGTGGTTGACATCGCCAGGCGAGGTGAGCAAGCACGCCTCTGCACTGTCTCCTTCCTCCTCCCCCCGAGCTAATCCTCTTGGAAGCACTCGGATCCTGCATGTGAGCCACTGCCCACTGCCGAGCATGCACGAGCCAGCTGACGTAGCTCTTTCGCGGACCATCTGAGCATGCAAGGCTCATGTCCTGAACCTTGGAAACGAATCCAGGTCGTCACTTTCGCATCCCATCATCTCGCAATGGTTCCGAGATGGCAAATGTTCAGTTGTAGCCCAGTAAAAATAAAAGAAAAAAATAGAATAATGGAGACCATCTAACAGTCGATCTCAAGCAAATTTGGCCCTTTAAGTGGTTTTAAAGGTTGTTTTTCATTTTGTGAAAATTAAAAATATTCAAATTTAAGCAAAAAAATTCATAAGTAATTCCTTTTAAATAAAAAATATGAAACGGGTATCAACAGTTTTCTAAAAATGTAACATATCTATTGGCACTATACTTGTCAGTTATTCAGATACAATTTTTTCATATTGATAATATTTGGTTGCTTGTAGTTATGCCTATTGTTTTTTAATAACTAATAAGATTAAAACAGAGCAAAAGTAGATAGATTACACTTTTTAGAAAAAAAATTTGTAATAGTTACATATTTTTCTGATTTAAAAGCAATTAGTTTTGATTTTGTAGATCTAATTAGAGTTTTTTATTTTTTATTTTTAGAAAAAGATAAAACCACCTTTGCAACCACCCTAAGGGTCAAATTTGTCTTGTTTCGACAGTTGGATAATCTATGTTATCCGATTTTGTAGTTGAAGGTTGAAAATCAGACTTTTACCTAGTTCGAGGGTGTAAACCGAACTTTTTCCTAAAAACAAACACAATGACTTCAGGTTGGTGTTTGTGCAAGGGGTATTTTCTAGAAAAATTAATTTGGAGCCCGAAATTTGGACTAAATCCTAAACGCTTTTGATCAACTTGAGCAACATAAGAATACTGGGTGGCAGCCAACAGTTTAGTATCATATATTACTGGCAAGTGCACCATTTTAATGGTTAGTTTCTTGTACTTTCAATTGTGACGGCACAGCTAATCTTTTGCTCTCATATGCCACTCGTCGCATCAAACACGTACTAAGGCATGTAAAATGATTCTAGCATCAGCCTATCTTATTGTTGTTCTAATAAAATTTTCTCAACGCAAACTGTACTACTTCATATGAATAATCTAAAAAAAAAGGTTGCCATTGATTGTGGAATCAACAAGAGATTAATAAAGTACCCACCAATGTCGTTTGAGACCCACACAAACTGTACTACTTCACATGAGTAATCTAAAAAAAATAAAAAAAGACTGCCATTGATTGTGGAATCAACAAGAGATAAATAAAATAAAGTACCCACCAATGTCCTCTGAGACCCACAGAGTATTTTAAACTAGGCAAAAAAAAAACTTCCCATTTTTAAAAGATACGGAGGATTTCCATTTTTAAATACAATACTATTTCATTATGAGTAATCTTGAATTTTGTATATGTCATTTTTCAGGAGAAGGATCAATCTTGGTCAGGACAGCGAGCGGCGAGGAATTCCATGGCGCCAAGTGCATTGTAACGGTCGGCGCCTGGACAAGCAAGCTGGTTAAGTCGGTCGTCGGCATGGACCTGCCGGTGCAGCCGGTGCACACGCTCATCTGCTACTGGAAGGTGAAGCCCGGCCACGAGAGCGAGCTCACCGCGGAGGCCGGCTTCCCGACGTTCGCCAGCTACGGCGACCCCTACATCTACAGCACGCCGTCGATGGAGTTCCCCGGCCTCATCAAGATCGCCAAGCACGGCGGCCCGCCGTGCGACCCGGACAGCAGGGACTGGTCCACGGGCGCCGCCGGCCTGGCGGAGCCCGTGGCCCGGTGGATCGACGCCGTCATGCCGGGCCACGTCGACACCGCCGGCGGGCCGGTCATCCGGCAGTCGTGCATGTACTCCATGACGCCCGACGAGGACTACGTGATCGACTTCCTGGGCGGGGAGTTTGGGAAGGACGTCGTCGTCGGCGCGGGGTTCTCCGGCCACGGGTTCAAGATGGGGCCGGCTGTTGGGAGGATCCTGGCCGAGATGGCCATGGACGGGGAGTCAAGATCGGCGGTGGAGGCCGGCGTGGATTTCGAACCCCTCAGGATCGGCAGGTTCGTGGACAATCCCAAGGGAAACCTCAATACTCGTGGAGATCAGGGCCAAAAATGAACACCTTCTTCGTCTACTTGAGATCACATATTTATTCAACCATTCGTGATCAAGTCAAAGTGTGCGCATGTCAATTGCTTTGTTTGGAATAATCTGTTGAACATTGCATTGTGAAACTTTCCTTTGTTCTGTTGGAGTGTCAGGAAATTGAAATGCATGCATCTGTACCAAAATTAAAAGTTACAACTGCATTCAGTTGTAGATGAACGTTTCAGTATTAACTCGCGAGAACTTGCGAAACACCTCTTGTGTATAGTTCTGAATACACAAGTTCCTCGTGCAGATTTTTGTCTAAGGAACCCTTGTGAGAATTTTCCTCACTCTTTTACTTTGGCACATAACTTAGCATGCATTGTCGCTTGTGGCAACCAAAGTACCTCTAGTCATGTTCATGGTATCCAGCACGAAAGAGGCCGCCTGCCCTCAGCCTCTCAACCATTCGCTAGATGCTGATTGTCCATTATTACTGCAAGGCCAGTAGGTCACTGCAGGAATATGCTCGAAGTCAGGTACCACCAAAAACGCGCCTTTCTACTGATTAATGATGATTTGGTGAATAGATGGCCAATTAGCCATACACTCCTATATAGTATACACAGTCTTCGTTTTCAGCTGGTGCAATGTTTGTCTGATCTTCAACCGTAAGCAAGTCTTGGAGCTAGCGCTAATCGAGCACGCATATTGCTTGTCTGAATGTCTGATTAGGTGGCATCTGTTGGAATTGAGCCCTCTGTTCTCTCTCTCTCACAACAGACTTGTTGGAATTGAGCCCTCTGTTCTCTCTCTCTCACAACAGACGGAGGTAGGAGAAGCTAAGAAGAACAGTAGAAGCTAAGATGAACAGTAGAAGCAGCTTTGCATTGGCGACGAACGCCCCAGCCGCCCACACGGCCTGTATGTTGGCTGTTCTATTGATCAAATGGACTCGACTCGACTCTGCACACAAGGATTACAAGACCACTTATAGGCCTTGGCGACACACAGCGCCCACGCCACCACACTCGAGCGAACTCGGCGCCCACGCACGCACGTCCACGACCCGGCTTCTTCTCTTTCGTGAGCACCTAACTTCACGCAAGAACCGGTCACCGTCTTCATCCGCGAGCCCAAGTGGCGTCCCTTCCGCTGCTTCCGCAAGCCTCCGACTTGGTCATCCGAGCCGCACGGGCCGCACATCGTGCTCACCATTCTGCTGGACCCGAACACAAGCACCTACTCGTGCACCAACAGACCCGGTACAGACTCGATCAAAAATCTAAACAAGCTAACTAACTCAAACGAGGAGAACGCACGCACACACTTGACCAGATCCAAACAACCTAAACAAGGGACACAAACGCGAGCTCGAACACGCGCGCCATCGACAACTCGACCTGACACACGCCATGCACGGACATGACGTGGTTTATTTCTAACAAACTCCCCCTAAACCACGACACCGCCGTGCATCCCGCCCTACAGGAGCGTCGGCTCGTCGTCGGCGTTGGTGAGCAACGCCTCCTCCTTCCTTGGCTTGGGGCACTCCCTTGAGAAGTGGCCACGGACGCCACAGTTGAAGGCTTGGGGCACTCCCTTGAGAAGTGGCCACGGACGCCACAGTTGAAGCACTTGCCCTTGCCGGACTTCGACGCACAGCGTGCCCGCCACACACCCCAGGCCGTCGGGCCGCCACACACGAGCCCGAACACACAGCAGTGGGTTTTAGGTCTGTTGGGCCGACACTCCCCCCAAAAAGCTAGCCCATTAGGAGGTTGCACCCTCAACCTTATAAATCATACTTGCCCACCCACAACTCACAATGTGGGATTATTCCCAACAATTTCCCCCTCACACATTGGGCCGAGACTTGTCTGAGAATGCACTGCGCCGACCTGAGCTCTGATAGCATCTCTATCGCAGAGATGATGACGGCAGGTTGGGAAATCTTCTGATGTTACCAAGTCATATTCTGATCTTATCATATCATCCACGTCACTGTCATAGGCTCTCGTAGCTGATTGTCCGTCGTCCATGCCGGAAGCTTGTCGTTTCTTCGTCAGTAGTTTTGTTTGATTGCCGTTTTTTTTCTTCAGTAGTTCGTTTGGTGCTGTCGCCCCTGAACTTTAGCTCGTCAGTCAACTAGTCAGCCAATCCGGTCAGTCTTGACTCTTGAGAGATACCGTTGTGTTCACCTGTAACATTCTTAATTGAGGACGACATTATTCCAAAAAACAAATGTCCTTTTTGTGAATAAAGATGAACACATGCATCAGCACACGTCAATGGCCGACACAAAGCTTACACGTAGGAGGATTTCTCAGTTTTGGAGCTGATATTGCTATAAGAACTTAGTTTTGTGGGACCGCAGAGGCTAGATAGTTATCCTTTTTTCTATAAAAAAATATGCCCATGGCTGACACAAAGCTTACATATAGGATGATTTTTTTATGATCTTCTTCCTCCTCTAACCCGTCAGTCCACACCCTCTTCCACTTTCTTCTTCTTTTTCCTCTCATCCCCTCTGTCTTTACCTTCAAGTGAGTGCACCTCCTATATCATACCTACGTGTACACCGTTGAACTCGAAACAAAAATATCTAGATGAACCATAGTGCCTGCTCCTCTCTGTGTTTGAGTGACTTGTCAGGTCACTATTATATTTGTCAGATCACTAATCAAAGGTCTCAATGGTGACAAATCGATAGTGATGCTGTAACTTTCATAGGGGCAAATCAGGCCCCAGTACATTGATCTCATCACAATGGGATCACCATTGACTTGACCCTGACTTTGGCCATGGTAAGTCGGCATAAGTCAGGTCATGCCCAGAGATTGTTGTAACATGGACTCGTGTCCATTCCCTAAGCCATCTAAGCAACTTGCAGGCGATTAAGCTTCATTTGAGATCTACTCCCTCCGTTCCAAATTGTAGGTCGTTTAGCTTCTTAGATAAATGTCTTCGCAAAAAAAAACTTCTTAGATAAATGGTTATTTTTGCTATGTATCAAGATATACACTATGTCGAGTTAGGGCATTTGTGTTCTTATAGACTTTAAAGTGGCAAATGCGATTATACCCCTAGTCAACAGTCAAAATAGGGGTAAATACGCAAAGATCAAGGGCTAAATCGCAATGACTTGTGAAAAATAAAGGAAAAACGAGGGCAAAACCATAATTGCACTTCAAAGCAGGGGTAATAAGAACACCAAAATAAAAGTAGTAGCTAACATGACCTACAATGTGTTCCACTGTGGGCTTAGCTGAGAAATTGAGTAAAATAAAAGTAGTAGCTATTAAATATAGAAATTTTCATTAAATTTCGAAAACAAGAAGTAAAATTTCAAAAATAAGTTGGGATGACTTGGTAGCAAATAAATAAGGACCAAAGAAGGCTAGCCGATGGAACGAGCATATAAAAATAATAAAACGGGCGATGCTTATACATGGTGTTTCAGTGAGAAAACTTGTATTTTTCACCAGGTCATATGCACCGAGTCCTTATAAGGATGCTTAATACCCTCCATATGCTTAAGGTGCGCTAACAAAGTAGCTGATACTACTGAAATATTACTTTGCATGTGCTTACTGAGTTACTGATACGGCACCTGCACATGCCTAAGCATCTTGATATCAAAAGTAAACTTACTCCTGGCCGTGGGAAAAAATAATTCACCGTGTGAAGAAGCTGGAGGATAGATGTCTACTCCCTCCGTCCTAAAATAAGTATATTTTTAGAAATTTTCAACAATTAATTTAAGCATTTTGAGATGGAGGGAGTAGTTTTTTATCAATAGCAATTAATAAAGTCTGAAAACGATATTTATGTGTGTAGCTGATCCTGGCTGAGATGGCCGGACGGGGAGGCGCGAACCTCGGCGGATGCCGGAGCTCGGGGATTTCAGGATCTGCAGGTTTGTGGATGCAGATAAGCACCGATCCTATCTCCAAATAATCTTCAGAAACATCTCTCTCCCTTGTCCCTTCTATGATCATTTGTCAAGATGTGTTCGTGGTAATTGGTTTGTTTAGAGTAATCTATTGAACTCAGTGTAAGACTTCCCATCTTCGTTTTGTGTTTTTTTTTTCTTTTATTCTTGAAACATTATAAGTGCATCGACTATTCGACTGTATTCAGTGCTACTGGATTAGTGTTAGTCTGTTAGAGCAACTCCAGCCCAGACCTTCATTTGAGCCCCTACTCTAAAATGAAGGGTAAATTTGCTAGGGGACATCATTCAAACGTGGCTTTTGCTGGTAGCCACTAAAAAACATCCTTTTGCTAGAAAACACTCTTCAATCAATGTAATTTGCCACATGACACTATAACACATATAATAGTATTTTCTATCTGAAGAGTTCATAAAATACAAGTTTTGGACAGATTTACCCTTGCCCCACACGCGTCCGCAAAAGCATCTCGTGCGGTGGCTCGTCGCTGCCGGCGACCGATGAGTTCCGAGACCGGCAATGTTGGCATGGCTAGGTGCCTCCGCGCCTCTGACTCGAGGACATCTCTGTGCCTAGTGATCCAGCGGATGTCCCAGCTCAACTCCCTCCTGGCTCTAAGCACGAGCGCGGTGACCGCCGTCGCGTGCGCCGCCAGCGTGGTCCGCATCGCCTGCTGGAGATCCGGCCACGCGTCCAGCTCGGCCAGGACGGCCCCGACGCCGTGCAGCGAGGCCGTCCACTTGGGCAGCGCGCTCGACGGTGAGGCGTGCTTGCCCCGTGGCGGCAAGCTCATCTCGAACCTGGCCATGCAATCGTTGCCACCCGTCGGGGCAGCTGCTCGGCCACCCGCTATCGCAGCACATCACGCCAGCGCTCCGGCGTGGGGTCGGAGAGCACCGTCGCAAGCATGCTCCGCCTAGGCAGTGTAGAGCGGGTCGCTCAGGTGCGCACCTGCGGCGAAGGACCAGCAGAACGCTGGTGTGGGGGCAGAAGCGGCTATGACGTGCCCAGCTCGCGCGCCGCGAGGGGCATCCACACGCCCAGGCGCGCACGCCGCAAAGGGCCCCCCGTGCGCCGCGAAGCCCCCCGGTCGCCGCCGGCGACACGCCCGCGCTGGTCGCCTGCGACGCCCCCGTGCTGGCCGGCGGCGCGAGCAGGCCCTGCGCGCCGGACCAGCGGGCGGATGGCCGGCCGGCAGGAGGGAGCGGCCTGCGCGCCAGCAGGACCGCCGCCGCCGGTAGTCGCGAGCATGAGCGTGGAGACTGGAGGGGGTGATGCGGATGAATTAGATGGGGATGGGTGTGTGGTCAGAGGGGGGTAATTTGGTCATTTCGCGTTCGTTTACAATTAATTTGAATAAACAATAGGCTTTGTCTTCTGGCAAATTACTTTGATTGAAGAGTGTCTCTCGGCAAAGAGATAATTTTTTAGTGGCTACCAGCAAAAGACACATTTGAAGGATGTCTCCCAGCCAATTTTCCCTAAAATGAACTCCAGCCATCCCTAGGAGTATGAGGCTCCGATCCAGCCTCCTATCTCCTGTGCACGCGCCGCCCCCCACGCGCCGGCCCAGCCTCGCCCCGCCCCCACGCGCCGGCCCGTCGGCGGGCGCCCGTCTCGCCGGCCGTCTCGTCCCGCCGCGGCAGGCCCGGCTCCCCGCGCTGCCCCTGCTCGTCGCGCCGCCGCGGCAGGCCGGGCTCGCCGCGCCGCCTCTGCTCCTCGCGCCGCCGCGTGGACCGTGGCGAGAGTTCCGCGGAGGAAGCGCCAATGCACCGCCTGGATCTGGCGTGGGCGACGACGGCCCCGGTGAAGGCGAGGACTTGCCGCGGCCCGTCGCGGCCGCAAACCTACACCGCCACCTCGCCGCACAGCAGGTCGGGGTGGAGCCAGACATCCCGAGGGGGTACGGCCATGGGCAGCTGCACCTGCACAAGCTGATAGCGAAAACGCAGCAGCCTCCGGCTCCGGCGAGGAGGCATAGGCGTTGGAGCAGGATCCGGCCAACGCGCTGCAGCACCACGATTCTGCAACATCGCAGCTCACTGGGATAGGGACCAGCTTCCTGTACAGGCAGCAAGTGGCTGCCGACGGGGCCATCCTCCCCGAGGAGTTCCCCATGGAGGGCACCGCGAGCAGCAAAGACGAGGAGTTCGGCTGGGGCTCTGCGCGGCCGCATCCCTCTTGAGCCCCAGTAGCTCCGTCCGCGCCACTGGCGGGGGTGCCGCCGTCGCGGCCTCCGGATCCGGCAAAGGCGCCGCCTTGCGCGTTCATGCGGCGGAGGAGCGATGCGGGAGAGAGAGAAACGAGAGGGAGCAGACGGAAACGAGAGAGGAAAGACTGCAGGCCGAAATTTGAGAGGCTCACTGGAGTTTGGTTCTGATTTAGGTCCTCAATTTTTATAGATAGACTTCTTTTTGGAGAAAGAGGGGTCTGATTTTGAGAGGCCTACTGAACATGTTCTTAGATGATCATTTCAGTATCCGTCAACCGGGGTGGTGAAAATCTGCCATACACCGTTTCCTCATCATTTGCTGACAAAAAAAGGTGGCATCCCTACATATATGCAGAGATTTCTTCTCCCCTTAGCTTCCATTTCGTTTCTCGGCTATTGCAGCACGGTGAAAACTTGCGTTTGCTCGTAGCTTGTGTTAGCTGCTCTGTACCTCTCGAACTCATGCTCATTGTATCTAGCAACTAGCCAACTACGGAGTACTAGCATGGTAGAGACGTGCCTATCAGCTCAGCCACTTGCCGAAATTCACATAGATCCAAAAGCTAGTATGCAAGTGTCCATTCCTTAGGCACCATGAAAGAGACGCCACGCCGTGCTCTCTGCTCCCGTCCTTATTAGTCGACAGGCCTAGAACAGTATGCAAGGCTCAGTTGATCACTCACTGATCCCTGTTTTCTACTAGTCTGATGTAGTATCTCCTCAGCCAACCGTATGCAGGTGCAGAAGCTAACTATCCGGTGCAACGTCATTAAGCTTTACTTGTCCTGTTAGGCGGCATCGCCATCGCGGAGACGGCAGAACGATTGGAAGTCTCCTGCAGGGTCGTATCCTGAATCTTATCATCTGATGCTTGCATACGCGCTGTCAGAACTGATCTTCCCTCCATGTCTCCAGGCTTCGTCGCTACAAAAATATCAACGTTTGGTTTCTAGAGTAAAAATTTCGCGAAAAGGAAATCTTGTATGCATGGAATACTAAATGTAGTCTATTTGTAAAAAAAAAATTTAGGAATAGGTGTAACTTTTTGCAATGAATCTAATAACGGTAATTAATCCATAATTTGCTACAATGATGCTACAGTAACCATTCTCTGCGGTCAAAGGTCTCATTAGATTGGTCTCGCGAATTTACTAGGAGTCCTATATGTGATTTTATAATTAGATTTTATTTAATATTTTAAATTAGTGGTCAAAAATAAAAAAAAAATCACGATTTTTTTCGCCCTAAACCAAACATGGCCCCGGAGTAACCCGCGGAGTCATCTGTCATTTTTTATTTGTCAAGGTCTTTGGGGGGAGATGACAACGGCGCTGTCATTTTTCAGAGCGGGAAATTCAGGCTCCACGTGCTCTGAGTGGCACTGGCACGTTGACCAGGACCTGGACTTTGACTGGATAAGTCAGTGTAAGTCAACTGATGCTGGATGGTTGTCGTCACATGGATACGCTTCTCCTTCCCAGACAACGAAGTTTTTTGGATTGAATTTGGGCTTTGGTCGTGACCTGGTTTGGTCTTAGGTGGGCCCAAATTCACCCGTGAATACTTTTGGTAGGTGTGTTGAGCTGCGCTTTTTTCTTTTTTATATTAAAAAAAATCAAAATTCCAAAAATATATATCCGTTTTGAAATATTTCAAAACTACCCCCGGTCGCCCTATGGGGGCGACAGGCCCAAAATATAATTTTTTTCTTCAAATTTGCAACGAAGTCCCTGACAAAAAAATGTAAGGGGGCCTGTCGCCCCCCCTCGGGGCGACCGGGACTTGCTCTCCTATGTAAGCATTCTACCCCATTTTCTCCTCATTTGAGTCTAAAAATTCCACCAAAAATCCAGAAAAAATAGAGGGATGAGGAGAAGGTAAGCGGCGAAGCCCTGCCGGATTCCGCACTTGTGATCTGCAGGTTAGTACATTTAGTTTATGTATTTTTCCATTGGTATTGTAGAGTAATTTAATTTAATTAGTGCTATAGTAGAACCATTTAAGTAGGAGTTTAATGATACTTTAGTTTTAGTTTTTAGTTACGTAGTAGTAAATTAGTTTAGAAAATTAGTACTACGTATTTATTATTACAATTGCAGTACTATTAGAGACGTGTTTATAAATTAATTATGATTTAGAATAGAATTTGGCATATGCAGTATAGAATTTGAGTGTCATCACGTAGTTATGAATATTTATACGTTGTAGTTGAATTCCATACTTAATTTTTACGGATTATTGAATAAGGTAGTGAAGTAAAGAGTATAACTCGATAAGTATTTTGTGATATACAAATATGTCGAGCAAGATGCAGTTTCAAGTATTTTATGGTGACTACAATGTTTTGTATGGGCCAAATGGAGTAGACCTTTCTGTCTTTAAGTGCACATCTAGCGCCATAGATAAACCTCTGGAAATGAGTTTTGGTTCCATATGTAAGTGGCTGCAGCGTGGGTTCTGTGTTGATCCGTTGACACATGTGATGACCGTCTAGTCTCTTGTTAATTGGGAGGTAGAAAGTGATTTATGGAAATTGATGATGATACACAGCACTGATGACTGGCAGAAGTACATGCAAGCAGCTCTAGAGCGTGGGTGGCCTCTAGCCATTCTTGTTCAAATCCGGGAGAAGACACAAAATGCAATCCAACATGGTGCAGATCAAGCAACTCCGAGTATTCGAAGAGAGACCAATTATGTTGAGCAAGATGAGTCAGAAGAGATAGAGAACCAAAACATGGGACCACAGGGTCTTGCTGATGAGGGAGAGATGATACATAGCATTGTGGACGAGATGGAGGCAGAAGACCAAACCGCAATAGAGATGGAAGAATATGAGGGCTCATCTGATGACGAGCAGTACTCATTGCCAAAAGAGTAGAAGGAGCATGGTTTTGGCAGTCATATCGCAGAAGACGTACGAAATCAGGAGTGGGAGTACAGAGGGAATGAGGTAGTGCAATGTGCAACATACCCAAACATTGAAGCCGTAAAAGATGCTGTGAGACTATAGACAATATCATTGAAACGAGAATTTAGAGTCGTAAAGTCTGGCAGTAAAGAATATGATGTGAAGTGTGTGAATGATGGATGTCCATGGCGAGTACATGCATTCAAGGGAAAATGGAAGTCGAACTGGAAATGTTTCATTGTGACAGAGCACACTTGTTTGCTGTCAGAAGTTCTTACCTCGCATCGCAATATATCATGCGACTTTGTTGCAAAGCAAATATATGGGTTGATTATGGACAACCTAAATTATGAGCAAAAAATGATTGTTCGACACATTGATCAGACTTACCAGTACACCATTAGTTATTTGAAGGCCTGCGCGGGCTAAACAAAGGGTGTTTGAGATGTGGTTCGGCACATACGAGGCATCATATGATAACCTACCTCGTATGTTATCCCAGGTTGCTGCTAGAAATCCTGGAAGTTTTTATGACACATACCTCGTACTAGCCGTGACTAGGGGCAAAGAATTATGCAACGAGCCTTCTTTTGTATAGGTGCTTGTGTTAGAGCATTTCAGTGTTGTCTTCCGGTGATCTGCATTGATGGCACATTTCTGACTGGAAGGTATAAAGGTCAGATACTCACCGCAATTGGGGTAGATTGCAACAACCAAATAGTTCCGCTCGCATTTGCATTTGTTGAGAATGAGAACTTAGACAGTTGGTATTGGTTCCTTGAACGAGTGAAGGTTCATGTTGTTGCTGCACGTCCAGATGTGTGCCTTATTAGTGACAGGCATGCAGGTCTGCTGCAATCAATACTGAAATTGCAACGTGGAACTGCGACAACGCCTCCATTGTGGCCCGATGTCCAAAACAGGTGGTGCATTAGGCATATGGGTGGAAACTTCTATGACCACTTCAAGAACAAGGATCTTAAGAACATGTTTAAGAGGTTGTGCACCCAAAATCAACAGAGAAAATTCAATGCATTATGACAGATGCTTGATTAGTTGACTGCAGAGCTAGTGAAGGTAAGGGCATCAGGAACAGGCACGAGTCAGGCTGCAGAGGCTAGGGATTCAATTGAGAAGCCATTTTCACACTGGATTCGAGGTGCACCTAAGGAGAAATGGTAATTCATTTATGATATCAACGGAATACGGTATGGTATTCAGACAACGAACTATGCAGAGTGTTTCAATATGATTATGTATTCTTGTACTGCCTTTCCTATTGTGGGAATTGTTAAGTTCATCATGTATGGGTGCATGAAGTATTTCAGAGAGCGTTACATGGCTGCAAGCATAAACATCAGCAACTCCCAAATTCAGTTTTGCACAAGAGTGACACAATATATGCAAGAGAAGACTGAAAAGGCCAAACTGCACCACGTCATATCGACAGGTACAATGGAGCATAAATTTGAGGTTCTATGCAAGGATAGAACTGGTCGTGGTATCCGTAAAGATAGGGTGGTACAGGAGAGTTTGATTACAGTAGATGGCAAAACCTTCTGCTCCTGCATGAAGCCTAATTTATTGCATTTGCCATGCTCGCGTATCATTGCGGCATGTGCAGAGTCTGCGTTGCAGACAGGAGTATTTGTTTCACCTTACTTCAGTAAGGAAGCAGTTGTATCCACCTGGGGACATGAGGTATACGGGATTGGAATAGTGGGGCCTTTCATTCAGGATAATGATAATAAGATGTTTATTCCTGATCCAGCCACTAAGAAAGGCAAAGGCCGCCGTCAGACACGTCGTATTCGGAATGGTATGGACGAGTCCGAAGCAAGCAAGGCAGAAAATCGTTGCAACCAATGTGGAGCATTGTGTCACAACTACAAGAAGTGTCCTCAGAATGCACTTCACGATGCTGCTGACGTCGGTCCTTCCGGAAATCCCAGAGATGGAGCACCTCCTACGTTCAGACGACCATCGGCGAGAATTGCTCGTGGAAGGCATTCAGTGTCATGATCCACAATTGTATCGAACATATCTGTAATATGTAGTAATTGTGCGTCCAGTTTGTATGGAACATATCTGTAATGTATAAATATCGTGCGTGAAGTTTGTATCGAACCTATCTGTAATATGTAGTAATCGTGCGTGGAGTTTGTATCGAACCTATCTGTAATGTATAAATATTACGCGTCCAGTTTGTATGAAATATATATGTACCTATGTGTTCTCATATATTTTTGAATGCAGGTATGGAGATGGACTCCTTGCTAGACCCAGTTACCGACTCGAGCCACAGGTCTTACTTTGCAGTAGTTGAGCACCGAGCCCTAGAGGTGCTACGTCCTCGTCCACCCGGGGAGGCGATCTCTATACACCACGATTGGTGTGACAGGTATGTAATGAAATATTATTGTTTATCACTTATGTATTCGTCGGTATTCCTTTGTTTCGACAATTTTGTTTATTGCAGGTTACGGGAGGCCGGTCTACTAACTCTGGGCCGTCTTGTCGAGGGTGGACCTATTCAGCTCGACCGATCCCTCCTGACGGTGCTCATTGACAGATGGAGGCCGGAGACACACACGTTCCACCTCCCGTGTGGGGAGATGACTCCTACGCTGCAGGACGTGGCCTACCTCCTCGGCCTCCCTATCATCGGGGAGGCTGTAGGTCCGCGTGTGGTGGCGGCCTCGTGGAAGGATGACCTGGAGGCCCGTTTTGCCCTGGTTGACCAGCAGAGGGCTAAGAGGGTCCGACGCCCTAGGGGTGGTTAGATATATCTGATGTTTGTATCTCTGATGTTTATTTGTAATGAGATAGCTGTGGACCGCTTATTTGTATCCGATGTTTATGATTGTGGTAGTTTACTTGTCATTTGTTTCTATAGATACTATTGATGTGAACTTGTTATGTTTGTGGGTTCCATAATGCTCGTGAAATAAGGGAAGTTCTTGCGAATTTTTTCCGTGATTCAATGAAGGACAAGTTAGGTGTGGTAGGAATAGCTCAAAATTGGAACCATATTGTATCTAGCTGCGAGTACGAGATCACAAGTTGCCACTGCTCAGCACGGCGATGACGGGTTTCCCAAATGTCGCATTCTTTGCCCAGACATATGTGACAAAAGACGACAACCCAATAGCTGTGCCCTTCCACCATTTCAAAAAGATGTGACAACATGGCAACCACACCAGCTTACCTTCAAAGCAGTCTCTCTGGCGAGGATGCCGGACCAGTACATCTACAGCGAAGCTCTGTGGCGTGTAGTGGGGAAGGCGGCATCTAGGCGCGATCGACCGAGCGGCAGCAATGCAGTGCTATGAGTTTGCATGCACTTAGATGCTCTACATGCACATAGATGCATCGAGTAGTCATTTCGAGAATCGAATCTAGCCTTTTCAGTGTTAGGTCAGCTAGCCTCTTCACAGTGTTGTCATGTAGGCTTTTTAGGTGCATTTACACTCCACACTCCGGGTATCAGACATTTGTGCGCCTATAAATACTCCGAAGTTTGTGAACTCCCAGCAGCACTCAAACACCAAAGCTCATTGTATACACAATGTCTGGAGGTGGGTCTAGCGGGAATAATTACTACGATTTTGGGAAAGGAAAAGAGGGAAGAAAGGGAGACCCCATAATATAGGAGGGGCCTCTTGGACCTGATTCCTTTCCGGAACCAGTGTTTGAGTTTCTGCCACAGCACAAGAGCAAATTTGCAGATGAAACTCCTCTTCGATAATACGATAACCGTAGAGAACTGTGGCCAAAATGTAGACATGGTGAGGACTGCTTAGTGCAGATGTGCACCGACGGGATGGATGGCGGTCGGTGTTTCTTTAAATGTCCACACGCATGGGTAATACTCGGTTGTTTCATTTCTTTATCTTCAATGAGACACCTTACATGAAATTTGTTTTGCAGTCTTCCGATGCTCCAGAAAACTGTGGTTTTACTAGGTAGGTCGATCCTGCACCAATTGATTCTGTTCAGGAGTTCATCGAGCACCTCCAGATAAAGATCTTTGATCTGGAATGCAAGGTGAACCATTATGAGGAAGTGAACGAGGGTAACAAAGATGACGACAATGATGATACCAGCAATGCTGCCGGTTCATAGGATGAACCATGCACTATTCCTTACTGCAACTGCCCTTGTCACAAGAAGAAGGGCCCTGGCCTCCGGCACCACCGCCTGCACCATCTGCAATGGGTGGATACTGCGGAAAAGGCTCAACGCAGTTTGCTACGTGGGGGTACGGCTACTAGGACTATCCTAGTGCTAGTGACATGCTGCATCGTTGTGTTTGTTGTGTTTTTTTTAAATTACCTAAGGCATGTTAGGTTAGTCCAGGATCTGTTTACCGTAGTTTACAACGGGTTCTGCCATGCCACTGCATGTGTGATGTGTGTTTCATTATTGTTGTATTATGATGTAAAATTTGATGGTTCACATTATGTAATGTATTTCTTAATTCTTATCGTTATATTAATTAAATGTGTGATTTTTAGTATTCTAGTGACATGAAAAGCTCTGAAAATATTAAGGACAAGTTCAAAGATTTCATAGATTCCCGGTTACAACTGCAAATTAATGGTAAAAGTTATAACACACAGAGTCAAGCTCTCAACTGAAAACATAAACAACTAATTACAGTGGCATGTGCACGCGACAAGATAATTTTTTGTTGCATCTAAACCTACCATGCCTTATGGAATATAAAATGCCGGGATTACATGGTACTACTCTACTGAGTGCACCGAGGATATTTGCCCTTCCTAATTGCTTCGGGCCCGGCTTCCTTCGCACGGCGTGCCCTCTCTCACTTTCTCTCCCTGTCAGCTTCACGTTCGGCCGCCCCCTTACGATCCACCTCCTCCATCCTCTTGCAGATCTCTTCTTGCTCTTTCTTGCGCTTCTCCTCTTGCTGTTCCTCGTGCTTCATTCGGCGCCAACGTTATGCAGCTCTCCTTGCTTATTGTTCCAAAAAGTCCTTTGCCTGCTGCGACTGCACGGTGTCGAACCACTGCATAAAATCACAAAGAGGCGGAGGAGACTTTGTCCAACAAAAATTAGAATCATAACTCAATGTTAGGTCACAAAGAAAAATAGCGTATGTTGTCTTGCTATTTTGGCCCGGTCTTTGCCGTATTGCTTAGGTGGATCATATTCGTAGTTCTCACACGTAAAGAACCTCATGCCGTAGTCATCTCCTAAAACCTCAGATTGCATGAACTTGTATAACGAACCGCAGAAGCACATTGGCACATCAATTCCTTCAGGTACGGTGGCTTCACACTTGCTCCACGGAATGTAGGTTGATCCTGACGAAGACATTGGCGCTATAGTGTGGTGCGCCAAATGACGAACAATGATTTAAATAATGCACATATCGTATACCAAATCGATGCGTGAAAATATAGGTACTGTCATAATTCTATTGTTTTATGCTACAATATTAATAAGGTACTGTCATAATTTTATTCTAATGCATAATTAATTTAAAAACAAGTCTGTAATAGTACTCAAATTGTAATACTAAACGAGTGTTCTAAAGCACCAAATCTAATTCAGCTAATCCGTTAATTAAATTAAATTGTTATACAATATCAACGGATTCATACGGAAGTTACCGGTAGATCACAAGTGCGGAATTCGGCAGAGCTTCGCCGCTTTTTTCTCCTCACCCCTCTCTTTTTTTCTGAATTTTTAGGCTCAAATGACAAGGGAATGACGGCTAGGACTTATATAGGGAGGGAGGATCCTGTCGCCCGTTGGGGGGCGACAGGCCCCCTTGCATTTTTTTTGCCAGGGATCTCGTTGCAAATTTGAAGAAAAAAAATTGCATTTGGGCCTATCGCCCCCCATAGGGCGACGGGGGGTTGTTTTGAAATATTTCAAAACGGACATATATTTTTAAAATTTTGATTTTTTAAATATAAAAAAGAAAAAAAGGGCGTGTTGAGCTGGGCGGCTGGGCCGATCTCAGGTAGACCCAAAAGTATGCACGTTGAGCTGGGCCTTGCTTGAAATTTGCTTGCTGTAGCAGGATCCAAACGACCACATTGCAGAGCAGACTGTACAGTACTGGAAAAGCGAAAACTCACCAGTCAACAGTTCAGAAGTAATTTTCTCCGCGTGTTTACCTGATCGCTCTACAATACTGAATCAATAGTTTACGCGTCCAATTCAATCTTTACAACAATTTTTCCTTATGCTCACTAGCATCTAATCCACTAGCTGGACAGTCAGTTTTTTACAACTGCAAATACACAAGGTGCACTAGCCAATGACAGAAAAGAATTCTTCATCAGCCTCTTCTCGGATCTCCTCCTCGATCCATGCCTGCTATCCGTATGTTCGTCTGGGCTCAGATCCTCCGTTTCTTCATCCAGCTCTAGGAGAAGCTTCAGCTTCACCTTTCTCGTAGCCCGACATGTATCGTGCACGAACAAGATCAACCGAGCGCCGTCAGAAAAGGAGGACGAGCACTAGCAGGAGCCACGGCCGGATGTATAATGGGCTCGCCGACGAGGCCGTCATGGCCGGTTGACGGGCGCCTCCGCCGCCGTAGCTGTAAACCGGCGGTTCGAAACCACCGTTATTGTACACCGGCGCCGGCGGCGCATTGCCACCGCTGTAAGCCGGCGGGGCGCTGCCACCGTTGTAAACTGGCGGCGCGTCGCCACCGTCGGTGCTCTCGCCGTCCATCTGTGCTCCGAGAAACACCGCATCCGACCTCTTTATTCTGCCGATCGAGATAAGTCGGAACAGCAAAGCTAATTACATGCGCGCGGTGGCAATAGAATAGATCAATGGCGGGTAGCAGGTTTGGTGCCTAATTAGTAATTACCCGGAGGTCGGGAGGCAGAAGGCGATGGTGTAGTCGGAGGCCTTGCAGGTGAAGGTGCTGGTGCGGTCGTCGTAGGCGTAGCTGTAGGCGCGCGGGCACGCCGACTTGAAGATGGAGGAGTACACCGTCGGGTGGCACGCGTCCGGCGTCGCGTACGGGCCGCTGCAGCAGTACCTGTCCTGCGCGAACGCCTCGCACGCGCTCCGGCACGCGATGGCGCCGCCGCCGCAGTCCACCTGCAGCTCCTTCGGGCACGCTGGTGGCCGGGCCGATCCATCGGCGGCGGCGTGCACGGAAGCCATGGATATAGTCAGAGCGAGGCCGGTCGCCGGCGGCAATGCGCAAGCCCAACAAAGCGAATAGTAGCCGGAGAAGTGGCTGGCACTTACAGCGGTTGAGGTCGGCCATGCAGCCGGTGGCGTTGCACGCGCCGCCTTGCCGCGACCGCGGGATCGCGACGACGGGCAGGTTGTAGCCGTCGACGAGGCTCACGTCGTAGAAGTCCAGGCCGCCGCTCCCGTCCAGCGTGACCTCGAACAACGTGGCCGGCGGCGTCGCGCCGGCGCCGCGGCACTCCATCCGCCCGCCGCAGTCGCCCGTCTGGCACACGCCCGCGCCGTCCGCGTCGAACACGCACCCCGTCCGCGCCCATATCCGCCCCGACCACCCCGCCGGCGCCGCCAGCTGGACGGCCTGCCCGGGGTCAAGCTTGAACCCCGTCGTGGACAGCTGCGGCGTGCCGGCGCCGGCGAGCGTCCCCGGCCAGATCGGGTGGGGGCAGTAGTTCGAGATCGTGAACGTCATGGCTATTGAAGCATGGTACCATCGCGCGAACACCAGCACAAGCAGCCATAGCCTGCAGCTTCTTGGTTCTCCCATGCTACTGATGCGGATCGGAGGGAGAAAGGGGAGGGCATTGGAGGCGATCTTGTGAGATTTAAAGCTCGAGAGGCGAGGAAGGCAAGGCAAGTGCTGCGAAGAAAGCTTTTCTTGGTGAGCTTGGTTTAGCATGTCGCATGGATGGGATGGCCTGGGAAAGAAGAAATACCTTTTGTGATGATGTTAACATGAGTTACTAGGCCCATGCCCGTAATGCTTGTGACTGTGTATATGCTTTAATTCCTGCCCAGATATACTTTGGTTTGCCGGTCTGAACTGATCTATGGTGTCTATAGCCTGAACATTACTGAGCTCTGAACTTTTTTCTCTAACTTGGGCAGGATGCAATTGTCAGTGCTATATCTGGACATGCGGAGAAACTTATTTTTCATTGGATGCAGAAACAAGATCTCGAGTTGGACTTGACTGCGGTAGCATTACAGATGGCAGAGTACTACTACCGCAGCACCATGATTCTGAATTTCCTACCTGATATATGCAGTTCGCTTAGACTGAGCATCTCCAAGAGCATTTCTAAAAAGGAAAAAGTTCAATTTACCCCCCTCAACTATAGCCAAAGTTTGGATAACCCCCTAAATTATAACTTGGTTTATTTACTCCCTAAACCATGTCATTTAGTTTATTTTACCCCATAATAGAATTCATCTTTTTTGTTTCTCCATACACAAGTTGAATTTTAATTTTAAATTTTGCAGGATAGCAGTGAACATCACAATGAATATTTAGAAAAAGTTTCATAATTTTTTGCCATTAGTTTTCATATAATTTTGAATTCTAATGATTAATTTATTATTAAATATCCTAACCTATCAAAATTATGATTATTTTTTCTAACATGTGTTATGGTATGTACTATTATTTTTAAAAATTTCAACTTAAAACTCCATCTATGAATGGAGAAATAAGAAATACAAATTATATTAGGGATTTGAACCAAATGGTATAGTTTGAGAGGTAAAATAAACCAAACGATAGTTCAAGGGGTTATCCAAATCATCATTTAGAGTCATTTGAGTAAAAATCGATTTCTATATCTTTGTGTTTTCCAACAGTTTTTCTATATCTTATGCATAGTTTAGAGAGTCATTCTCGCCCTTCATCTTTGACTAGCGAGAAGGAATAGAGAATGTCTATATTTAGATATTCAATTGAAGAGCTTGTTGGAGAGTATTTTTTCATCAAATTCTCTATTCCTGTAAACTAGAAAAGATATAAAGAGTCTCTTGGAGATGCTCGAATTCTCAGCAACTCTCTCATTGAGGAATTATAATTACTGGAATCAAAGTATATGCCTGCTTAAAATGGTATATAAATCATAAGGTACGGGCATAGAATCTATGATAGAATCCTGAGAAGATGCTTCAGGAGGCAATCATGCCTTTGTGTCAGGAAGAACTACAAGGAATCACATAGGAAAGCGTCAGCGTCAACACAAGGATCCACAGAGATGCATCTTTTGGATTTCCATATATCCAAGACGGCAAGACATGAACTTTGCGATTGTGATCAGGTGCAGCATCAGTCTGATTGGATCACACAGACAAAAGATCATGCAGGATCTAGCAAACTTACGTTGGTTCTGCACCCTGCAGAAACTGTCGTGCACTAAAACATCATCGCTACCTTCCAAGTCATCTCAGTACGTGTATCTTTGTTTGATAATATAAACAATATACAGAGCATGCTAATAGTCTCAATTTAAGAATCCAGCAAATGATCATGAAGAATTCATCAAAGCACAACTTTATCACACAAATTCCATTCCAGAGGCGAATCTAATTGGGCAAATGCAGAATGCTGCAGCAGAACAAGGGCTAAGGATGCACAGAACGGCATTCTATTTAGGAGGAAAACAACAATACTGTCATTTTGTAGAACAAAATGGATGAAACAATACATGTCCAAAAGTTTGCCACATCATAGAGTACTCAGGTTTGTCAGAGCAACAACAAACATGTTTGTTTTCTCTTGCAGCATCACTGCATATGCTAAGATACAAAATCTAGCATCATTTTCACATGCTAAAGCAAAAGACTTATGACGTCACCTCATCTTTAGGTTCTTCAGCATCGCCTCCAGGAGCATTGGAGTCATCAACTATTGTGACGCCCTCAAGATCCAAGGGTTTCCCGGTCATTGGATGGATGGGGCGCCTATCACGGGGCCCACCCTTACGTGCCATGGCTAGCATTGGAGGTGGAGGAAGAAGTCCAGCCCGAAACAGAATACGCTGAACAGGATCAGATGGTTGTGCCCCAACTGAGAGCCAATACCTATGCCGAAAGATAGCAGTACTTTGTTACAGGGCCTTGAAAGCAGGAAAGGAAAACAGCACAGCATACATCTTGGAAGTAACTTGACCAAAAAAGGAATCAACGCTTGAAATCTTGGTTCTCGCCAAAATGCTAAAAAAGGGAAAATAGATAATACAGGGTAGGTGGTATTATCCCTCTAGTTATGCTACCAAGTACGTCTTAATTTCTTTACATCTAAATTATAAAGTATAGCAATCCTTGTTGATTGGCCCATACCTATAATTTCTTTACTCTAAATTATAATCTTCCCCAAAGTTTGATATAAAAGATCTTCCCAGAGAGAGTAAGTATAGTAATCCTTGTTGATTGGCACTTCGAATTACCTAGCACAGTGAAGCATCACAGACCTCATCAACTCTAGCACACACAGACACACACATTCCCAACATCTAAAATGTATAGCATGAAACCAAAACGGATGTACTATCCAGTGTCTAAACGAGCCTCTAGTCAAACTGTATGTATGCTTTTCCAAATCAAGAATCTTCTTTAGACTATGCTATACTAGTTGAAGAAATAGCTGCAATACACCAAAACTTCACCAAAGTAATAAAACAAACATCTCAAAAAAAAAGTAATAAAACAAGACACTTAAATCGCGAGCAAGTGAAACGTACTTCACCCGGTCGAATTTCAGACCCATCCTCTTGCCACCATCCTGCCCTGCACACAGCAACAAGGAAAAACACACATCTTTAATAAGGTATTCAGTCACAACTAGGACGAGGATCCTCAGAGCACATGTAATCGTATTTCACTACTAAACGAAGATGCGGCGCACAATCGATTGGGTCAAAAAAAAAACCACTAAGCAGGTCAGCAACAGCTGCAGAAAATGAGTCGGTAAAGAAAGGGACCAATCAATCTTACGGGAGTCATTTGAGGGGACGCGGCAAGAGAGAGGAAGGAGGGCAGTAGCGCAACCTAACCTGGGAGCGGGTTGTAGTAGCCGAGGACCTCGAGGTGCTTGCCGTCGCGCGGGGAGCGGCTGTCGGCGGCCATCACGCGGTAGAAAGGCCGGTTCCGGCACCCGAACCGCGCCAGCCGGATCCGGACCACCATGGCTTAGTCTCCCTTGAATTCCTCGCCGGCGCCGGCGCCGGCGCCGCCTTCTTCCCACCTCCGGCGGCGCTGCGGTCGTCGCGTGTCGTGTGCAAGCGAGATTGACAGTGGGCTTGAATATGGGCTGGATCTATACATATTGCATATGGGCCTTTCAATTTGTTCACATGATTAAGATTGTTGGGCTGAAGAGGAAAGCGTTCAGAGTTTACAGGCCAAAACTCTGGGCCATTTACACTCAAAGTTGACCACAGATTGTTGGAGAATTTACGATTCCTCTTGCATTGACACAAATAATCTGTGAAACTCACATTAGCTTCATCCATAATAACATGTGTGTATGCATGCATCATACAACATCTCGAAAATACACTAGACATCCTTTGGTCATGCAGTTATTTTCAGTTCAGAGTATAGAAGGAAAGCAATCCACTACAATAGGCACAACGGCTGGTGGGCACGCAGTGATGCTGCCATGCTGGTTCTGGCACTGGAGGCTTCACTGCACGCTCAGTCAGCCACTCCAAAGCAATCTTGCCCTGGTTGGTGCCGTGCCATGCTTTTCCTGCCAAAAAGACAAGCACAAATTCTGAAATGCAGGTTAAACATTGTCCAAGAATGAATGCAGTGAGCAAGAAGTTGGGGGAAAAGGAAAGAATAAGAATCAGGAATTATTTTTTTTTCTCGAACACACAGGAGAGCTGCGTATCATTGTATTGATAGAAGAAAAATGAGTCATACATAGACCCAAACACACCCAACACACCCCTTAGCCCTTCGCTACTAATCACCTGCTAAAGAAAGACACTACGACCGACCCAAACATCTAGACCTCACCCTGGATATCAAGCAAGGTAAGGCCCCTAGCTCCTGCCAAGCTCCACAAGTGCGCTTCCTCAGAGGCCAAAGAAATGGCAGCAGCGACACTTGGGCTGGACCCATTAAAAACACAATTGTTTCGGTGTCTCCAAAGGCACCAGGCACCTAGAATCAGGAATTATTGAACAAATATTCTCTAAGAAATGGCAACGACATCGGCTTTGCTGTCCCTAACAAGTGTTAATAATCCATGATGCTGTGCATGTTTTTCCTACCTACGAACACCTAAAAGCGAAAGCACCGGCAAGGACAGGCATTTCTTGCTGGGACCAACAACTAAGAGAAGATCTGTCTGTCAATAAACTAGAAACTCCTACCAGCATTAGTTTCAAGGAAACTATACACGAGCACAAAGCTGTCTTCCATCTGATCGCTGGCGCATTGTATCTGTCCGGGAAAACCTGCACACTCAAAAATGGTCCCTGTCAGAAGAAATCAAGGAAATATGGATTTAGTCACTGGAAAATACATTCAGTGTAGTTCTAAAAAAAACAACCTTTTGCCTACAAAGTCAGACAAATTTTGTGACAACAATCAATAAATACTGGAGGATTATTTGTTTTTGAAGCAAAGGCTGTGTTTGGTAAAGAACTATAGCTTCACACGCCTATACAGTTGAGAAATTCCATAAAATCCAACTAATTATAGCAATAGGCTATAATCAATAAAGACATTCTGAAGAAACTGCGTAAAATGTGCATGCACACTTATACATCAATATTTGCAGATGAGATGAGATAACCTTTGAAGAAAGCACACCATAATTTGATCCTAAGTAGGCCAAAATATTTGGATATTTCTGTTTCTTGTGAAGAAACATTTTGCAGCTTATATGTATGATTCTAAATTAGGAAGTGACAATTATAAACTAAGTACTATAACCTTTTTCCTCCTTTTCCTATTATCCATGTCAATTGTCTAAGAGCCTAACTTCCATGCTTCCAGAATGCTTCAACAGTTACCCAAAAGTTAGTGTGCCATTGAACAACAAGAGGAATGATTGGCTTCTTTCCATCCAACAGTGTTGGCTTGCTTTATACCAACAAGAATTAATTAACAAATATATATTTCACTTGTTCTGGTATTAATGTTCAAGGTATTAACATTTGTAGAAGTGACAATGCTACTTGTCAGCTGTGAATTGTTGTTTTCATTGCAACTGCAGATTCTTACCAAAAGCAAAGCGCAGCAGAAAGGTAGCACAATAGTATTTTGTAAAAAAAAAATGCATATGTAGTGATGAAGAGAAAACAAACTTGGTACCTATCTTAATAATGGAAGGTGCTCTTGTGGAGTGAATTCATCTAGAAGAAATATAGCTTCTAGCTACTCGCATTTCAGTTTCCAAGTTGATGGCCAATGTGAAATATGCAATTTTATAAGCCAGTTAGTTCTCCCTGAATATATGAATGCTTAGCTAACAAATCTGGGCCATGGAGTAAGGACGTCGGCAACAAGTGATTGCGTGCCTAAGTTTCTTACAAACAACCTTTCATGTGAATGGTTTCATTGATTTGGTCGCTGTTTGGGCGCTGACGTTGAATGACATTACAAGTTTATCTGTAACCCAATGACGTATTTCCATCAATCAGTCACCAAGAGTAGTTACGGGTCAATCTCTCTCACATATCAATGACGCACGATTGATCTATTCAACTTCAAAGAGAACGACTAAGGCACGCTCCTACTTTGCGGTTTACCCCGATTATGTCTATAGCACCCAATTTAATAATGATGCGAACACAAACGTGACACTACGTAATTTCATATCATGAAGTGCTTCACAAGTAAACTTTGCTATTCATCGCCAAAAGACCTTTCACTAAAGATTGGAACTTATCCACACATTACTGCTGCAAATCAGGGGGCATACATAAAAAGACAAGCCATACCAAAAATAATTGTCGATTGCAAGAATAGACAAGACATTTAGATTTTGCAGTGCACGTGGTTATCCTGATAACATGTTCGGATGCCTTCGAACCATTCACAGGTATAATGTGTCTATCAGCACAAAGTATGAATTTATTTTCAAATGCTGAAGAAATTAAATATATTTTCAATTGATGTGCATCCAAATGGATGGGAAACATGTTTCTGATGTTTATTTCCAGACTCCAGATGATGATCACATTTCTTTTTTGGGATCTACACATGTATAGTTAAGTATGTAAATCTTGCTCCAATATTTTTTTAACATGCAGCTATGATACAGATACAGAGAAAGTCACTAACAATTTCGAAGTGCCAATAATCTGAAATGTGTATACACAGCAGTACAGCACTGGAAATAGATACGACCAAACATTCAGAATCACTGTCAATGACTCATAGTCGTTTGCGTGATCCTCTACCACAAGGCTAGGTCTCAGTCTTCTGTGATGTTTTCTTCTCATTAGCACGTATCTAAGTATGCTATATATAATCCCTTGGTGGTCAGTTTACCTTTGTTTTACTTACAGAAGTTTTTGTTTTAATTAATACATGTTCTTTACTTGTAAGAATAGCCAAAAAAAATTAAGAACACGTGACATGACAAGCATTAAATACAAACTGCTCCAACAGATAAAATTTCAAGGATGTTTCATCTTTTCAAGGCAAAATTTCAACCATATTTCATCTTTCCAAGCCGAAAATTTCAAGGCATGGCATGGAATAGTTTAAAAATTATAAGACCACTCCAGAATGCACCCAGTAAAGGAAGCATACTAATGTACATGTATTCAAGCTGGAACCAATCCAATTCCAAGATCATCAGTGAATTATCACATTGCAACCATTCTCGTCAGAAACTGGCAACTCATTCTCAAATCCAAGCATGTTGATTTCTTCTATTGCTGTTTTAAGCAGCATCAGAATTTTCTTTCATTTAAGATGCGGTTACTTGCACATAAAACAGAGATGGACTAATTCTGCTATCAAGCAAGGCCCATATTCATCTTAAGTATACTAATTCTTGTAAGCCAATTTTTTTGCGCACTTAGTTAGACTAGCATGAGCATTATTGTTAGGAAGCTACTAAGTTGACAATAGCATAAATAAAAAGTGTATGAGACAAAATAATACCACCAGCAGGAGTAAAACGTCGATATTTACCTGGTTAGGAATTGGAGGTTGCTGTACGTCTGTACCTCACTTTCTAAACAAGCCATACAACTGCCCTTGGAACACCCAACTGTGTGCAACTAGTCAGCAAGTAGTGATCAACAAGCTGAAGATAGAGTACCCATTAGTTGCCATATCAATTACTAGATGTCTAGACTCTAGACCACCAAATGCAAGCTTTAAAAAATAACCGACAACTGTCACTTGTGTTTAAGGCAAGCACTAGATGTTGGAGCTAAGTAATTAGCATGTGATGGCACCAAATTAGTATCCATACACAGCCAAACTGAATCGTCTTCTTTCTCTGCAGGAGTACTATGCCAAAGCTTTTCCTACTTGCAGAAATTCACAAGTATGGCATATGCTGAAGCAACTAAAATAGAGAATTCTGAAAATTTAACCATCTATTGTAACAAGGCTTCAGCTGGTTTGAAAACTGCAATGTACTTACTCTCACTCCAGCCAACTCAAATTATGTGTTGCTGCTATTGCTTGCTGGTTGACCACAGATACTTCAAGCAGATGCCCAAAAGGTTTGGATAATGACTGCTGAATTCATTGAGCCGTATAAAAAATGTATCGCACAAGAAATTTTTAATGTTCAACATGTCAAAGAGCATAATCTTATGCTGAGTAGCTAGATAAATTTAAGTTATATGCTTATGTGATTCCATAGGAAATAGTAGATTGGCCAATGCGACACCTCATAGCAATTGGGAGTTCAGCATGCAAAATTCAAATCTCCATCATGGTGAGTGCTGTGAACACCTTTTTTGTCTTCTTTTGCATAAAATACAACTATTTGAGTTACTGGAATAGCTCAACATACCACAAAATTGGCAATTGGCATTGTGAAAGACCACTATTCACTGTACTATATATTGATACTGTAACCTATATTTCTTAAGTAAAACACATTGGGGAAAAAAGCATTGTGAATGAGATTCAATAGTAAAACGTTCCAATGATATATAGTAGTAAAAAGAAATTTCAACCTAAAACTCTCTACCTGTTAAAATTTAAGAACAAATGAATAACCTTTTTCTTTGGAAACAGATAGCAGGAGCTCTGCCTTTTCACAAAATGTTACAACAACCCCATCTTTAGACACCAAAGACAGAAACACCGATTACACCCAAAAACTGGTGCACAAAACATAGAAGCACCCTAAACCTGGGACACACCACAGCACCAACCACAAGAATAACTCTTATGATAATTTGACATCCGCAAATGAGAATTTCCTTCTTCAAGACAGCATCAAGTTGGATTGAGTAAAAGGATTAAACATGAAGCTTCCAGCTATAATATAGTGCGATGTCCATGTTCCCCATGTAATTCTACAAGGACAGCACTGATTAAGATGGGATACGGCAATGTGAACATGATCTTTGAAGTTTGCAACCTGTTAGCAGTCTTGGAGGAAACAATATATTAGATGAGGGAGGTAGAAGCTACCTTTCACAGGTCATGAGCTTGTTTTCATCATTAACGACAATTGTTCTGTTTCTATATCCCTCCATCTGTACAGTGCTAGTTATGTTTCTTTTCTTGCACTCAACCATCATTAACTTCCAACATTCAGGCAAAAAGTAGAGCACTGTAACCTCCTGTATAGTAAAGTTTCAAATGGCTTGGTAAAGATACTAAAAACCTTCAATGAGTTCTAACAATCTGAAGATGAATGTGATTATATTCCTTTTTCAGAACCTATACAAAGTGATGCGAAATATATTCATTAATCATTCTGATCATATCAAGGTTTTCTATGACTAATTTGAACCAGTTTCACAGACATTCCTATCACACAAAGCAGTCAACTAAACTGTAACATCCTGCCCCCCTTTTAGGTATGCAATTTCAAAGGAAGATATCCATTCGCGCCGAGGATTGTAAATTTTGGCTGTGGAAAGATTGATGGCGGCATAAAGCTTCCGTGTACTTTCTGCCGGTGAAGTGCTTCACAAGTAATGGGTGATTCATTGAAACCAATCTTACAAATGTCAAAGGGTTGGTTTGCCAGATGCGGAGTTTCGCTAACGACAATTTGTTAGTGATGGCATCGCGGTGACAGGATGATATTCAAAAGAATTTATCAACCAGGTTAACATTTCTGCACTATTTTTCTAACCTATAACGCTTGTGCGAATTGGGTGTCATTAATTAAACTGTGCGTTTTGGAAAGCTGAATCCCACATTAATCTTAAGAGCACTACTGCTACACAAATCATTCCCTCACTGATGCTGCATTGACGCAGAGTAGCTTGTAAGCCCTATCAAAGTCACTAAGCGCTACCCTTTCTAAAGCCAAGCAAATCCCTAAAGACTTCGCAATCTGACCATTACGGGCAGTAGCAGAGAAGACCGCACCTCCCGCCGTTGCAGTCTACCAGGGCGCGTTGCAGTGGCCTCCGTTGGAGGTTGGAGTCTTGGAGACCGACCCCTCGCCCACCGCTACGCCTCGCTCCCCACGCCGTGTCCGGCGGGCGAGCCCGACGAGCCGCCGCCGCTCGCGCCATGGACACGCGCGGTGTGGTTGGTGAACTTGGGGCACAGCAGGTGCGTGCGAATCGGTCCGGTTGGACCAGGTTCGGGTGCGACCGTGTCGCCCGTGGCCCGTGGCCATGAGACCGTTACGGCCTAGTTTGGCAGCAGGTGCTAATTAACCCAAACATCAACAAAAAGGGGCAAACAGTTTGTGAAGAATCCGGCAATTTTTGTCGATGATTTTCTACACGGTACATTTTTTTTTTGAAAGGAAACACAGTACATTTCAACTTGCAAGATGAACACATGGTGCACCCCAAAAATTATTATTTTGTTGGGCTGCTGCCTTTGCATTTTGCAAAATTGGGTCCTGATTATAATCAAACAGTGCATTACGTAGGAACAAATTGCTGAAGTACCACTGGACAGTAAGCTTACATGGTCCGTACTTCCTGAAAACAGATAGCGTTCTCTGACTTCTGTCTCACAGCTTCGGTCCTGCGAGCAGATACAAGTTGCAACATGTTGTGGGGGGAATCTCAGATGACAGTGAGGTCGCAGCTCAGGACATGGCAAAGAGGGAAAAAAAAGACTGAACCCACAAGAAACCAACCCCAAACTTATGGAAATGAGCAAACCCAGAGAGACAAATTCAAGAGAGATTTTGACCCACAAGAAAACTTTTATCTATTCTTGCCAATCACACTTCAACAACATCAACCACCACAATGCGCCCGGAGTCACCAGCCTTTTCAAATTCGAACTGTCAATTCCTCAACTCACTTTTCAAGTGGCCCTTTTCAGATGTTACACCGCAAGCAACACAATACATCAATGATTGTGCATAGAAGGGGCAGGCACCAACAACTCCTCCTCTCAAATCAGTGCATTTTTGTTTCGGTAATATGAACGAGAACCACGCACAAATCATTAAGTGAAAGAGGTCACTTCAGCATTTCTTTCATGATCGGATCGTGGAGCTATCTGTTCTTGCCACAAGAAATTCAGAAGCTTCATACAAATCCAAAACCAGCATCTTTCAGTGCAGATTTAGTCAATGTACAGATATTCAGCTCTACTCAACTATCAGTGTCTGTACCCCCCAGACATATTGGCACAAAGAAAATGGAAAGGGCCCAAGCATGACAAAACTGATCAGAGGGCAATTTGGACGGTCAATGTGAGGAAGCAGCCCAAGTTGATCCCGCTTAATCGAGTCATCGTCCATTTATCAACTTGATTAGAGGGAACCAACCCCTCGGTAGTCTTTGGAATGTGTCATGAGCACCGTCCAAGATTTAAACACAATCCACGAGCACAACAGTAACACCATTACATAGGCACGTCCAACACACGAAATTATATTACAAAGCGGTTCAAAGTTTAGTACAACAAGTCCTCAGAGTTTTTGCAGCGGAAAGTCCTACTACTAGCACTCCATACATATCGCAAAATAAGAAGGTAACACTATATGCCGATAGTGCCTTTCACATAGCCACCGGCCATCTACTCCTCACCCGCACCTCCGTCAGCGGGGTAGAAGTAGCCGAACACGGCCTCCGGCTGCGCATCACCTGCAACAACTTTAACGATAGCACCATGAGTACAAAAGGTACTCGCAGGACTTATCCGATATGGGTATATAATATCCCGACCTCAAGGAGAATGCATTTGGTTAGTAGCAAGGATAGGGTACGGTATTTAACTTTTGCATAAAAGCATCTAACTTTGATCAAGTTGTAATAAACAAAAAGACAGAGCATCTATGATCTCTAAAGCATGCATCAAACAATTGCATAAGTAAGGTGTTCATAAATCATAAGCTCAATCTTCCATGAACTTTCTCGGTAACTCTACGTTAAAGTCAAAGTACAAGAGCGTGCTCAATGCCCGAGAGCGCGGCTATTGCAATAGATCGAAAACCCTGCAGGGGTGTACAACTTTTCCCACACGAGAACAAGATCAACGACCATACCCACGGCCAAGGATAAGTGTTGATTCATGCCTCAACCTTTCGCACAAACACAACCGACTATGAGCGAACGATCAGAAGGACAAGTGCACCGGAAACACCGATCGCACTCCATCACAACTCACACCGAATCCGATCAAGGCAAGGTGTGACTTATGCTAGTTGGCTTGCCGTTCCATTATATAGTATGTGGTTTGTACAGAAAGGTGCTCAAGTATCAAAGCGATTACGCATCGGTCCTTAATCAACTCAAGCAAGACTAACAATGTGAGCTCCATCCCAACATGGCCCTATCATACATGCCCAAGTCCGAATCATCTTTCATATTTGCTCAACTTTTATCCATTCTTGACTAATCATGTAGATTAATCAAACATCCTATAGCTCGCGAGTGGTGGTGACCTTGCCACCTCTCGTCTTGTACCGTAGCTAAGCATGGCTAAGCATATAGTTCGTGACACCTATTCAAGCATACTCATCTAAAGATGATATCCTAATCAAGGTTGATAATGCATCAAATAGGTTCTACGCAATCAATGATATATATATATATATATATATATATATATATATATATATATATAGTAACTCATGCGCAAACAAGACACATATACTTCATTGATCCAAAATAGGGTGTAAGAAATGCTTAGGGGCCTGTCTTGAGTCTCGACGGGAGTAGAGTCTCCAACGATCTCCGGTTCAAGCTCCTCTTGCTCCGGCATCACAGTCTCTACACGAGTGCAATGATGCATGATAAATAAATATGCCATGAATGATTGACATGGTATGCAAATGGTATGAGAGGGTATGATTTAACATTGCAAAACTATGATAAAAGAGGCTAGAGATGTAGTACATATGTGGATTAATCATAGATAATTGTAAGGGTAAAGAACAACTAAATGCGGACCGTCCGGCTTGGGAGAAGCGGACCGTCCGGCTCTAAACGGCGGACCGTCCGGCTCTAAACGGCGGACCATTTGGCGGACCGTCCGCCGGTCAGGTGCGGACCGTGTTGGGTGAAAACATGCTCTCTAACTAAATCGCAGACCGTCCGCGTGGGATGAGCGGACTGTCCGGTATGAACGGCGGACCGAGTGGCGGATCGTCCTCCGGTCAGTCGCGGACCGTGTTGGGTGAAAACATGCTCTCTGACTAAATCGCGGACCGTCCGCGTAGGTTAAGCGGACCGTCCACCTCTCAATTTGTGAAAGGCTAAGACTCGTGCAGAGTCACTGTTGGTTTTTGTCAGGAGCTGGCGGACCGTCCGGCCATGTCGGGCGGACTGTCCGCGACACGGCCGAGGCTCACCGGCGAGTTCGCCGCCGGCGATTCCGGCCACGGTTTGGGGTGGGGTTTGATCCTGGAGGTTCCTGGGAGCCTAGGGAGTTCACTTTAGTGACTGAATCTCACATGCATTAGGGTTTCGAAGCTCTAGGTCAACAATGGTGATTGGGCTCTAGGTGAGTTCTTGGCTTCAAATCCTAGGGCAATGGGGGATGGATCGGAGAGGGGAAACACTCACCGGCGTCGAGTAGGATACCGGCAAGGGCTTCAAGGCGATGGGGAAGGCTTGGAGTAGCTTGGGGTCGTCTTCCTTGGTTGGGGCTTGAAGGAGGAGATGGAGTAGAAGAAGAACTCGTTGGGGGAAGCTCCTCCCCAAGGAAGAAGAGGAGATCGGGGCGGTGTAGCTCATCGGCGTCGTTTCTTGGCGTTCTCCGGCGATGCTCCGGCGAGGTAGGGCTTCAATGGCAAGAGAGGAGGAAGGGGAGCTCCTCCATGGCTTAGCTAGAGAGAGAAGTGTTTGGGGAGAGTGGGAGGGAGAGAGAGGGCTGGGAGATGGTTCCCAGGTGAAGAGGGGTCGGGCTGACGAGTGGGGCCCGAGGGTAGGACGTGGCGCCCAGACTCTGCGCGCATGACACGCACCAGAGATGCACTGGCGGACCGTCCGCGAGTGAGGCGCGGACTGTCCGCGGGTAGGGTGACGTGGCAGTGAATTCGATGTGCCCGAGGTGAACCGTGGTCGGCCACGTGGCAAGGTCGCGGACCGTCCGCCGTATAGGGGCGGACTGTCCACCACTACAAAAACAGTGGATTAGCCCAAGGTTTAATTCTCTCCTTAATTGTGAGCTAATTATGCTTAATACTTTAAGATGCACATGATGACATGTTTAACTAGTTAATCAACATAGGGCTGTTACAGTCAACATGAACAAGAACCCTAGATTTAGGCATGGATATTAAAGAAGAAATTGTTCTTGAGGGAATAATTTGATCGGAGGTGCTGTACCGCTGTGACATGTGAGTGTCGACCAAGGATCATCAGGTTTGAACCTGTGCTTTGGGCCAGCCTGATGAATTGCTGTCCTCCTACATAGTACCCGTTTGTCAAGACTGCATCATCCAACTGTCGTTGTCTTGATATTCACAAGACCTGGAGCAGCACGGACCGCCACAATGCAAAGGCAGTGTCTTGCAAGTGGACAAGGCCGATGACACAGTTTGGCATCATCCTCTGTTTCCTGCATTATTTCAGCTGCTCAACTTGTGGTTGCTTGCCGCTTAATTTCCTGCACCCATGAGCAATTTTCAACTGAAACTTGAATAATTTTTTGTTACCACTGGGTCGTGTAAAAAAAAAGCGCGCGGGGGGGGGGGGGGGGGGGCGCAAAATGCTCAAATTTGCATTACAAACAAACAGGCTCAACTTTTTCTCTGAATCTCTCCACCAAATTCAAATTGTGCCACGCACATACAGCAATCAGCCTTTCTGCGCCGATGATTGAGAAAGACCGAAGGAAAGCACAGCGCAAGCTACAAAAATGAACAACAAAGCAAGGGAATAATCCTGGGCCTGTAGATAGATGACTGTGAAGCTAAGTGCTGAACAGTTCGCTGCCGCTGCAATTGTTTTCTACGCGTTGGTTGGGGTCGCAGGGAACCCAGGCCCGGCGCTCCTGCCCGGGCTGCCGCTCCCTAGCTACCCCCGGGTCAAGGGGAGCGTGGGCCCCTGCCGACGTGGCCGTATCTGGCGCCGGGCCCACCCGCACGTGCCCTGTTCACTAGCTGGCTCTGTCTCGTGTGGAGTTTATTTTTTCAGTGTGGTTGCATTGCTAGCAGTTTTCTACGCTCTCAATTTCATAGCACGTGTCCTTCGACGATTTTTTCAGAGAATTCCTCCATCGATCCCTGAATATATATCCTCTCTACGGAACAGACTACTTCAGTTCCGTTGCCATCGATCGAATTATACATGTTTTGACCTGCGCTATGAAAAATTATTGGTCAGGATAATTAGCTACGCGCGTAACTGCGGATACATAATCTTATCGATCTCTCCTGCACTAATTGTTTCGCTAAACTAAAACTTATTCGAGGTCAAACCAGTACGATCGAGTAATTGAGTGATGGCACATGCACTTGACAGTTGACGACACTTGTATAGTTGTATGGGAACATATCTAGTGCAAACCAAGGACTTCGTGCAAACCCGTGCAAACCTACTAAACAAAGTTTCAAAAAATTCTGAAAAAAATCATGAATGTGCTTCTAAGATTACATCATCTATATATAAAATTTCATGGTCAAATTCGTCTTACTCTAGAAGTTACAAAAAAGACAAATTTGAGATGCATTTGAACCATTATTGTTGTCAGAAAATTTGTCTTTTTTGTAACTTCTAGAGTAAGACGAATTTGACCATGAAATTTTATATATAGATGAGGTAAGCTGAGAAGCACATTCATGATTTTTTTCAGAATTTTTTGAAACTTTGTTTAGTAGGTTTGCACGGGTTTGCACGAGGTCCTTGGTTTGCACTAGATACGTTGCCAGTTGTATACCATAACGCGATCGATGTTTAGTTTGAGCGTACACTGGAGCTGATCGAGCTGCACACATGTAGGTACAATAATATGCAGATTTTTTTTGATGCAATAATATGCAGATTAAGTTGTTAAGCATTGAGCTGCATGGGGCACAGCTCGATCGATGTTATTAATTAAGCATTTATACTAGATCATTATACTATATCTATATATAGCCCAATCAAGCAACTAGCAAGAACTATGGACGCGGCCATGAAAGCCTCCGGCTAGGTAGTACACGACCATGTCCTTGGCACTGTTGCCACGAGGACGACCCAGCCCGGTTGAAAGATACGGCGGCGAGCGCGTGGAACAAGACGCGCGCGACATGCGACGACGCCCCACGTCCGGCTTGTAGCTCACGACCCCGGGTTGGTAAAAGCTTCTCCAGGACATCTCTTCTTCGAGGCCATGGCCTGGCCCCCGCTATATCTCCCCCCCTCTTGCGTGAAAAAACACCCCAAATAACCAGCAGAGAGCGAGCTGCCGTGTGTGCACGCAGTGCGTTCTTCCTCTTCCTCCTCTCGTCGTCGCCTAGCACTAGCAGCATATATATCAAACCCTTTCTTGTCAATTCATTTCGTTCCTGAGTCCGTTATAGCTGCCTGCCGTACGTCTTCTTCAATTCGAGTGCAACAAGAAACCGGAAGCTTTGTTTCTTTCTGCACAATTTAGCAGAGCAGGCTAGCTAGGGTTAGGGCCTTTTTTTTTCTCCTTGAACTTGTACGTGTTGTGTCTGCTGAGACCGACCGATTGATTGATCGATCGATCTGATGAGTATGGAAGGGTCAGCAGCAGCAGGAGGAGGAGCTGCAGGGGGAGGGTCGAAGAAGGAGGAGAGCTTGCCGCCGGGGTTCAGGTTCCACCCGACAGACGAGGAGCTCATCACGTACTACCTGCGGCAGAAGATCGCCGACGGCAGCTTCACGGCGAGGGCCATCGCCGAGGTCGACCTCAACAAGTGCGAGCCGTGGGATCTCCCGGGTAAGGATCGGAGAAATGAAATGAATTGTATATACACGCACATGCATGCATGCTCATGACAGATAATTAAACTCCATTAATTGATCATCATCAGAAGCTTTATACCGTTATTAAAATTAAACAACATATGCTTGTCTTTATTTCATACTGATCTAACTTTTTTTCCTCTTGTTTAAGGATAGTTAGCTTTTTGTGCAACCACATATTAAATATCTACGCGTAAATTCAAGCATCAATATATATGTTTCCATGATATTGTTGACTTTTTTGCATCTCTCGATTTATAGATAGAACATCTAGATGTACGTGTAAATGCGGGCACGATGGATAATTTCCAAGCATCTATCTTTCTTACCTATCAGAAGAGTTACCTAATTGTCATGCGTTTGGTGCATGTTTTCAAAAGCTAGAAAAAGCCTCAAACTACTACTATGTGTCTGAATGGGTCATTAGGTCTCAACTCTCAAAGGTTTATCTATTCCTTAGAGCATCTCCAGCAGTTTGGCAAATTGAGTTGCCATCTTTGATTTTTGGCAAAAATGTTAAAAATACTCCTCCAATAGTTTGGCAAAAGACTTGGCAATTTTTGGCAACTTGGAAAAAACAAGCCTCCAGCGCGTAAATATACGCGCGCGGCGCGCAGTTGGCATCGTGGTTTCTAGTCAGGTGGGAGGGTGAAAAAAGAAATAACTAACAGAGAAGGGTTCCTGATTTAAGTTTTCAAGAGATGGAAGGGCATAAATATAATTTTGTTTCTCTCTCAGGGTTCCTGATGTAAGTTAGATCTGGATTTGGCAAGTGAATTATGCCAAACTGTTGGAGATAAGCTATTTTTTTACTTGGCATATTTTTTTAGAAGTTGGCAAAACACAAGATATGCCAAATAAAATATGGCAAACTCTGGGAGATGCTCTTACGTTTCATAGTACGTGTGTCTACTCTGTCATCCTTATATATTGCATGCAGCTTGGTGTTCTTTGTGATATGTATTCATCTTCTCCTTCCCGCCCCCCCTAAAAAAATGATCTACCCCCTTTTTGGGATCGTGTGTGTAGTTTGCATATGATCGAGTACATATGGAAATTTGTAGTTATCATATGGTCTTAGCAGTTATATATGTTCTCAAGGCACGGCTATATTTTTAAACTCAATCTTACTCTTCCTTTCTTATATGACGACTAGTGAACAACTGGATATATATTCCATTATATATCTTTGTGATTTGAAATTTCTGTTCTATATCTTTGTTGTGCATATGCACGTGTCATTATATATTAATTATCTTCATCAGGTTGTTAATAGCATGGACTCCCTCCCGTCACATCAGTGTTGTGTTAAGACATCGACACGTCAACAAAGCACTGCTATGGCCACTAATATAAATATAAACTATATGCGCAGTATAGCAAAACTTTAGAAATTGTTTTCATTATATGTTAAAATGGTCAAAGTCTTTTTCCTTAAAATCGGATTGATTGCATACGATCCAAAACGGCGATCTTTTGTGAGTGGAGGGAGCATATTCTTTTGAGAGGCAGAGCTACATTGCAAACATTAACACATCAAATATCTATGTTCTAGATTCATACATGTATACTTATAAATATTCATTCGGAAATATTAATTAAAATCCAGAAGAATGTTGACAAAAAATAAGTTGGGTACCATGCATGATACTACGTACTCTCTGAGATAACAACAATACATGTTAATTTTGGACATGCATATGCTTTCTTGATCACTGGACAGAGTAAGGACTGCTCAAGCCAAAGTTCTGCAACTCTTAGAACTATGTAATTATGTAGATTGGAAATATGAAGGTTTCTGTGAGTATATTATTTATGGCAATATAATTATGTTGGACTATTATCAATATATATAACGGTTAAATGTTGCATTCGAAATTGCATTTTTTTTCTAAGATTATATATGATTACTTGTACCTTATGAGATAGCAACATGAAATAAATTTGGAACCAACGACTCGCAAGAACCAATTTTTTTTGGATTGTTGTTTATATCATGTAGAGTTAGCTTGAGAGAGTTTGCACAATTAAGATGAAAGTACTAACAATTTTTGAATATCTAACAATTGATAACAGAAAAGGCAAAGCTCGGCGAAAAAGAGTGGTATTTCTTCAGCCTAAGGGACCGAAAGTACCCAACCGGTGTGCGAACAAATCGCGCAACTAATGCTGGTTACTGGAAGACAACGGGCAAGGATAAAGAAATCTACACCGGGCAACTCCCAGCGACACCAGAGCTAGTAGGGATGAAGAAAACCCTGGTGTTCTACAAAGGAAGAGCTCCCCGGGGTGAGAAGACCAACTGGGTCATGCATGAGTATCGCCTGCACTCCAAATCAGTTCCCAAATCTAACAAGGTATATATAATATATGCTAAATCTATTGTAAATTACAAATTTACGGCAAACTCATCATATTTCACGAAATTATATTGAATGAACATTATATGTGGTCGTCGTAGAGAAATTGAAATGCTTTTGATCATTTGTATATTTTTTAGATTATGTGATCATTTGTATATGACACAGGACGAGTGGGTGGTTTGCCGGGTCTTCGCCAAGAGCGCCGGCGCCAAGAAGTACCCGTCCAACAACGCGCACTCGCGGTCGCACCACCACCCGTACGCGCTGGACATGGTGCCGCCGCTCCTGCCCACGCTGCTCCAGCACGACCCCTTCGCGCGCGGGCCCCACCACCCGTACATGACCCCGGCCGACCTGGCCGAGCTCGCGCGCTTCGCCCGCGGCACGCCGGGGCTGCACCCACCCATCCAGCCGCACCCCGGGGCGGCGGCGGCGTACATCAACCCCGCCGCCGTGGCGCCGCCGTTCACGCTCTCCGGCGGCCTCAGCCTCAACCTCGGCGCCTCCCCGGCCATGCCGTCTCCGCCGCCGCCGCAGGCGCTCCACGGGATGTCGATGGCGATGAGCCACCAGATAATCGCGCCGACCGGTGCCGGCGCCACGGGTAACCATCATCATCAGGTGATGGCAGGTGATCACCAGCAGCAGATGGCGCCGGCGGGGCTAGGCGGGTGCGTGATCGGGCCCGGGGCGGACGCAGGGTTCGGCGCGGCCGCGGCCGGGGCGCGGTACCACAGCTTGGACGTGGAGCAGCTGGTGGAGAGGTACTGGCCTGCCGGGTACCAGGTGTAGTAGCTGCTGTATCACAGTGTGCTTGACTGCTTGCAGTGCCAAAGCGGCAAGCAAAATTGTTGGTCTTATCATGCATGTAGGAAGACAAGATTTGAGGTAATCTAGTGATCCTTCGTCGTTGTATGAGTAGATGAAGTTATCTATCTTCTTTTGGTTTTGCTGTGGTGTAATGTTGTTCAGGGGTTAGTTTGTTGTCTTGGCTATGGCTTGTTGTAGAAATCGGAGGTTAGGTTGCTTGACGCTGGTAGCATGTGCCCACAAAAAGACAGGCTCTTGGTAGTGAGCTCTTATAGGGCGCGACTGAGGTGTAATCGTGCGTGTGATGTGTTCGTGTTCAATGTGACAATGTTCATGTTTCTTCAAACCCAACCGTGGAATTTTGAAACGTGGTTACGTGATCCATCGCTCGGGAAAGGTCATCACGAAACAGGCTGGAGGCTGGTAAAGGTTTTCTCCTCGACGAAGAGAAGACAGCGGAAGCCGACCACCCGGGATATGCCCAATTGCCCATGGCCTCAATTTGGAGAAACATCAAGCAGATAGGAGGATTAGGGGCTTGCGTATAACTTCACGCAAATCTATCAAATGTGCTGGACGATTATACAGAGAACACTGGCTAGAATCGACCAAGTTTTAGCTGCACCAAGAGTTACAGCTACAATTGACCAACAACAACTGTGAGACACAATAAAGGACGAGTAGACACACTAACTCAAACACATGCACAAGGCTACAAATAAACAATGAAATGAACACCCATACATTTAAGCTCGCAATCCCTACTCGATGATGAAATACAAACCGCACCTACAACTCTGCCCACACATTGGGGGCAGAAATACAGTTCTTTTGTGTATTGTAGCTCTTGGATACACAGCAAGGTTCAATGATGACCCCAGATCACCATGGCCAAACTTCATGATCTGCATGGTATAATTCAAAAAAAAACTGTCAAAATGGCTGAAAATCCAAACAGCCAAAGTGTTTAAAAGCCAACAAAGAAAATGGATGCATATTGGAAGGAAACAATATACAGAGCTGTACCTTCTTCCATTACAATGTGGCACACAGACAAGCCTGAAGTGTGTATCTACGATCTATTTGTCAGCATGCCGGCGCTTATGCCTCCGATGGCCATGGTTGGTATTACTGCTCCGTGGGGTTTTCTTCTGCTTCTTTGTACTACATGCAAATAAAAAGACCAAAATCAAGTGGCAGATAAAGTCAAATTCGTGTAAGGCCATCATAACAAAGCAAATAAAACTAACTCAACTCTGAGAAAAGAAAACACAGACCAGAATGTGTCAACTAGGAGCGTGTATAAAACAAAAATGGGCATAACCAACATAGCAGCAGCCTGTAAAGAGAGATAATACATTAAGGCCCCTTCAAAACAGTAAAGTACAACAAAAAAAAAAGAGAAAAGAGGGTTTTAACTGATGGTCAACTGGTGCCTACCAGATACCACACCAACTCATCAGTTACAAATTGTTTTGTAAATTCATGTTGGTGAAGGTAACCCGAGATAGTTGCCTGAGCCTGGAAAAGAAAATGGCTGAGATTCTTGTCTATGGTCGTAGATCTTGAAAAAAAAAGCATTTGATTATACTACTATTAAATACAAACTGTTTAGGTAAATAAAAATTTTAATTAAATTTATTAACATTGATCCATCACACAGAATGGGGAAATATAATGCAATTTGAGAGCAATTGATTGTGTGGAATAATAGATTGATTAGGGTATACAATACATGTAGATATATATAGGCAGCCCTGAGAGAGGTTTATAGAATAACCAATCAGGAAGAGACCTGCCTATCCTAACCATCTAGGCTCGGCTAGGGCCGGCCATGGGCCAGGCATGGCACATGCCTGGGCCCAGCATGCACACAGCACAGCACATATTCTCAACACAATTCAACAGCATTTTGAGATATTTACTAACAGAAAGAAAAGGAAAAAAGAAAAAACACTAGACCTCAATGTTAAGTTTTTCAGCAGAGAGAATACAGCGGAAGCTACATGAAATAGTGCTGGATGAATATGAAAGAACATAAGTAGGATCAACTAAAAACTATGGTAGAAATCCAGCCAAGACTTCTAAAATTCCGAAGCAATGAACATAGACAGATAAGAACTATAGGCATAAGAATATGGATATTACTTCAATATATTAGGAACTGAAAATCTGGATTATGGTGGAAGGAAAAAAGGAAATAACAAATACCTGCTGATGATATGTAGTAGCTGTCTGAAGAAATTGTCCATATACATGGCGTGCTCTTTTAGTATAAGGCTTCAGAGTAGTTCTAATTTTCTCAACATGTGGTTTAGTGGCTGTAACAATTTGATCGATATAGGGTTTGGATAATTTCTTGGCTTCCTGAAAAACATAGGACCAAACGATCATATATCGACGACTTCGCTGGGTTTCCTGGTGAAAAACTGTGGCACAGACAGAACTGTGAAATCTTAAATGCTGGAGATGCACCTGGAAGTAGGGATCAGCAACTTGATGTGCATTTAAAAGATGAGGCCTAATAAAGTCACTTGATGTTTGATAAACCTCCACTGATTTCTCTGAGACCATTTGGACATAAGGCTCCGCATTTTTCTTCAAGGTAGCCCATTTTTCTTTAGCAACAGGCATCCATTTCTTCAATAAGGGAAATGTCATTGCTATTAGTATAAGAAGAATCAATATCCAAAAATTAGCAATGTTAAGACAATATATTACAAGATATCAAGCTATACTGTAGTATACTAGTATTAACATTGTAAATTCACTTTATGTACCAACAAATTTCTTCTATTACAGATTCATAACAGGAATTGCTACAGATGCACAAGGATATGATTCACATTTAATAATTCAAATACACTTGCTCCTACATACTTCGGAAACTACAGATCCAGGAATATTACCGTCTTAGCAGTTTCCACATGGGGCTCAGCCCATTTCTTTGCCTGGGCTGATTTTTCTGATGCCTGCCGTTGTTTTATTTCACAGGGTACAAATGGACAGATAAAGAATCAATTTAAATCAGCATTTTCATCCTTAAATAAAAATAACTAGGAAGATACAAGCACCTTCTGCAATAAGCTGTCGAAGGCAGGTTTCCCATGTTCGTTCCAGTGATTTGATACCACCTCCTGCACAGTAACACAACCAATGTGGTAAGAAAAAGTAAACAAAGAGGATGAATAGTTGTTAGGTCCACTTGTACCATAGAGTGAGCTGCATGTGTCGCCAACCAAGGTGGCAACCAAGCTCCATGAACCTGCCAAAGAAAATGACCAAGAAAAAAGGGTAAGCTTCCAAGCATGAAACATCAAAGAGTATCATACTCAATATCAAAGAGTATCATACTCAATAGCTTATGGAAACCTTCTCAGTGAACAAGAAGTTCCTGATAACAACTACATGCCCAGGTACCAGAATGAGCTAAGGTTTAGCAATAAGAGAGTTTGTCATACTATTCACCATCCTCACAATTAGAGCAGTCAGCTGGAAAATTAAGTTGCAGTTGAATCGTGTACTTAGAAAGGTTATTGAAACACAGCACCAAGATGTGAAGCAGATAGTTTTATCAAACTTTATAACGAATTTACAACAACCTGACAAGCACTCATAGGATATCAGATTCAGAACAAGTTATCCTGTGCAACTTCATCACAATAAGACCAGCCGAGGTTACATACTATGAGGCATTTCAATTGTGTTATTAAAAAATCATTGCTACACTGCACCAAGATGTGAAGCAAATTTTACCAAAAATATTATAATAAATTTACATCAACCTGACAAACCGTAATAGGATAGCAACTGCAGTAATACACATATATTTACCTCTCTCAGCTGTTTTGCTTTTGTTGTTGTTTCCAGCTGCACCTTCATCAGTTCCTCCTAGAAACGTGAGGAACAAAGGTTGAAGAGAATGCAAACATGCTACATAGGAACAAAACATCACAGTAATCACATATCCTACAAACCTCAGCAACTTTAAGAGCATGTTCAGTCTTCTGAATCCTGCGCTTTTGATCATCGCCTGTCCTCTGGAGCTATTAAGAAAAGTATAGAAGTATAAGGACACCAGGACAGTGCTTGCATAATACCAAAATTGTACTGAAGCCCTTTTCTTTTCTTTCTAACCTTATTTTTCAAAGAACTGTAGCAGGTGAGAAAATAAAAGGAAGAAAGCATACATGATCTGATAATCTAGCCTATGTCTCAACAGGCATTAACCTCAAATTTTCTTTGGCTTTAAAACTAGAGGTAACTCAACAAGACATGAGCCTCATCAATACTTATGTAAATAAGGAAATGCATAACATGAGGTATACTCTGTCATGCCTTGGAACAATGGCAATTGACAACTATTCAAACCTCCTCTATCAGTGACCAAATTGTGGCACAGAAATTCAAACTCAAATTTTTCATGACTCTTTTGTCATATAGTCATATTCACTTAAATCATAGGCAGAGAGGAAAAAGAAGGAAAAATTTGAAAATCTACCAATCACATGGAGAAAGATAGCACTAGGCCTAGCAAACATACAGTGGCAGATCCGGCCCAATAAAATCATCCGCTGTACTTTTTTTTTGGAAATAAATCCACTATATTTTCAACCTCACAACTGCTTACAAAATTTTGTTTGCATTGGACCACCCTAACATTGATATCTGGATTCTCCACTGCAAACAAAGCATACTTGCTGCTTAACCACAGGAAATCCATCATGACCACTGAATAATGCAAACTAATTCCATTGTTTTAGTGAAGTAAAGAAAACTAGTAGCAAAGAAGACAACTCCGCAGCCACAGCTGCACACTTACTTTCTCCAGCTTCATATTCAGCTCTTGCACCTTCTTATCTGCATCGCTGGCCCTAGCCTCCAGAGCTGCCTTTTTGCTTTTTTGTGCTGTAATATCCTTCTTGAGCTTCTCAATCTGGAAGAAGTTAGATCAGTAACCACAATATTATATCACACTAATTGTTCATGGAATTCTGCAAGCCCGCTACCAGCTTCTCGAGCTCAATAGCCCGTGCATTGGCCTTGCTTGCTTGCTCCTCTGCAGCTGAAGAGCCCTTTGCCTGTACAAGCAGAAGCTAATGATATAGCTACTTCAATAAGATATAAAGCAATGCTTCAACAACATATTCTTTGTCGCTAAATCACCTGGAGGGAAGCTGCTTGATTCTGCATAGTAGTTATCTGCTGCGACTTCTCTTTGACAATCATATCCAGTGTTTCAATTGCATCGTCCTTGGTCTTCAACTCCAGGGTCTGGTCTGCAATGCGTGACTCTGCAGAATGAAAACAATCAGGCTGGTTTCTAATTTATTCAAAATTTCATGAAGAATCAAGCAGTATTCTGTCATGACTATAAGTTGGTACAAATTACACTCAGCTACAAGCTATCTCACCCAAATTGCTTTGCTCTCAAACTAAATCTGAAACTGTACCTTCCAAAACACGAGAAATTGCTCTGAGCAGCATTGCTGCGCTCTAACTTGCAAGGAGAATATTGTAGGGGACTATGAGAAGCATTTTTACTCTAAGTTGCAAGGTTTCAACGGCTCAGATAAACCTGGCCTTCGTCAAACCATTTGAAATTGCGTCAAGCTAAAACGTAAATCCAGTGAAACAACAGCAACCAGCCCATCGGGTTCTCACCGAATCCCTCCCCCACCGGAGTACCGAACTCGTCCAATCTCGCATTGCGCCGTTCCGTCCCAAACATATCGAATCGCCACCTCAACCCTAGCGAGTCAACTAAACCCCACCGAACCCAGCGCAGGCCCCCAACGACGCAGCCGCCGCAGAGCGTCACCGGACGGAACAGGAATCAGGTAAACGTACACGCACCTAACGCGGAGATCTTCGCCCGGAGCTGGACCAGCTCCGCGGCCAGAACCGCCGCCTCCTTGGCCCTCGCGTTCGCGGCGAGCTCCTCCGCCGCCGGCGCCACGCCCTCCACCGCCGCGTCCTGCGCCGCCGCCGGCCCCGCGACGAGTAGCAGCAGCAGCAGCAGCGCCGCCGCCAGCATGAGCCGCCTCATGATCCGCATGGTCACGGGAGTCCACGCTCTCTCTCTCGCTCGGTCGCTCGGCGCCGAGACGAGTTGTAGTGGAAGACTAGTGCGCGGGAAGGAGCCAAGGAGGGGAGGAGGCAGGGCGGCTGGGAGGGTGCCGGTCGCTCGCCTACTTCTACTACTAGTCAGAGACGCGCCACCCTCCGCCGGACCCGTGCCCAAGCCACACGTCCCGCGGCGGGCCGCTGCTCCGTCCAAGAGGACGCACGTGGGCGCGGCTGCCTCTGCCCTGGCTGCCTGCCTGGCTGGCCGCGGAGGGGACGACGACTCGACGAGGTGGACGGCACGTGGTGGCCGCTGGCCCGGCCGTCGTGCACCGTGACGGTCGTTTCGTTACGGCTCGGTGGGCCAGTCCGAATTGGTTGTCTAGGCCGTGGCCCGTGCACTGCGCGGCCCACGCAAAATATGGGCCGGCGCCACCGCACTGTTTTCTCCGTGACGGTTGATGACGAGGACGAGGACGACGACGAGACGGCACGAGGACGACGACAGCGGCAGGTAGCCTAAAGCGGACCCGCCGTCATGTCTGAACTTCCTCTTTTCCACCTCCTCCACCCGGACTCGGCGGCCACCGCTCATCCGCCCGTTCCTCGCCGACGCCGTCTCCCCCGCAGACCGGTGTGGCGCTCCAGGGAAAGGAGCCGCTTCTCCCTCCCAGCCCAGGTACCGGCTCAGTTCTTGCAGCCGGTGGCAGTGTTCGATTTTGATTAAGTTTTCTAGAAGTGTGGTTGATTGATCTCCCGTAGACCCAGTGATGCTCTCCTCCTCCCAGACCGTACTGGAAATGAAACCTTGATCGGATTGCGTGGTCACTTGTGTGGATTTGTGCCCAGGATAAGTCTCTAGTGGTTATTTGTGGTTGGTCGATAGGCTGGTTAGCTTTGCTCGGTCTCTGCAGCTGTTAATCTGTTATGTGTATGTTCAACAGTTAAGTTGATGTTCTTCCAGTTTATTGTAGGGGTAAATCTTTATCAAGTCTCCGCATGTTTGTGTGATATCTTCTTGGACTTTTGACTAGGATAGCTTTCTGGGCCATCCCTTATAGCAGTCCTCCTGGGTCTTTCATTTGTTGATGTGGGTGTGCGTGCCTGTCGCAAGTGTAATTTTATTTCCTCGATTTGCTCAATTTCTATATTTCCTAGATTCACAAGAGATATACTGTTCCAACATTCTCAGTTCATTGATCAGTCTAACAGTTCTTTTATACTGTAGTGCACACTGCACAAACCACCGTATGTTTTAGTTGCAAAGAAAGCTGCTTCTTGGACTACTGGGCATAGGTTCAACAAATAATTTGGACATTTCAACTTTGTTTTAGGCCGCAAATATGAGTAAATAGGGCTTAAAATCACTTTTGTCTCTCATATGGGAGAGGTCGAATGCATTTCTTTCGTTAAGGATTTTGTTTTGGCATGTTGGAGGCAACTTTCCTCCAGGTCCCTTTTGCTAAGGGGATAGCTTGCACTTATTTTTGTCTGCCACAGTGCCACTGGTCACCACATATTTTTTATTGATCAGATAGATTATGCAGGTAGTCAGTTTATTCTGAACTGTGAAATTTTTGTTTGCTTATCTGATGGCATCTTGTTCCATAGTATGTACAGTTATGTCTTTGGATTTTGACATTTAGTAATTATTGCTGACTGCTGACGGCAAATTTTAATGATTTTGAGGGCAATATTTTCATAATATCTTGGAGTTGAACTAGACATGAAAGATTGGAATGCTTAGCCTTCATTTTCTGTTTGACAGACTCATGACAGACAGAAGTGATGGACCAATTGGTAGGCTTCCAGAACATCTTCTTGTAGAAATATTCATTCATGTACCGGTCTGCGAGTGGGTGCAAATTGCATGTGTCAACAAGCAGTGGGCAAGCATATTTCAAGGAGATAGCTTGTGGTAAACTGCTATTGCAAGGAACTGGCCATCTGCTGGTCTTCGGAAACGCTGGCCTGGGCCAATACCTAGAGGTTCTGCGAGGAGGTAAGTACTGTATATGTTGGTCCAAACAATCAAAATTAGGCCACATGCTTCTAGTCTTTATGTGTTGCTGAATTGATCCTTGTAGTACAAAATTCATATATTTTGAATTTAGTTGAGGCAATTCAATTTTGAGCGAAGTTTATCTCAATGAACTGGCTTTTTCCCTTTAAGAAATAAAGGAAAAAAAAAGAATTGGCTTCTGCTATACAAACTCACTAGATCGGAACTGGCGAATTGTTGCTCTCTTTGGATATCATCTAGCTCTAGTGTTGTGAACATCAAATAAAAATAGTTTCTTGGGTCATTTTAGGAGATTTCAAGCACTATATGTCAGTGAGAACTTAGTCCCATCTGGTGGGGAGATTGATGAGCTTGTTGGTCACACTTATCTCTACTTAAAAGAACAACTTGAGCGCCTTGCCATGCCTCCTTCCAGCATACTTCATGGCACAATCATTGGTGAGGTTTTCTGTTCCAACTTTCCCAATAATGAAGTTACTTTCTAATTCTACAAATTTCAGACAAAATGGAATGCTGCAATGGATCATGTACAAACTAGTCGAATTTTGTTATAGCTATGCCTGTCTTCGTAAGAAGAGCAAATCTACAGGTGTTTTAGGTTGTTAGGAGCATAGGAATGTTACTTAATATTCTTGGCCCTTCTTCCCCAATCAGATAGCCTCACTGAGTTACTCCATAGTTGTCTCATTGGAAATGTTGGAGAACACATACTTTTCTGTACTTACATGTTCAGAGTTCAGAACATTGATTCATCCCTGAGGATTGCTGATACTTATGCTTATGCTGACACGGAATTAACCTTTGGTTTCTCACTTTCTCCTCTATACAGATCAATTCATTGCTTGTGGCAGGACAGGAGAAAAGGCTCATGATCTTGCTTCAAAAATATGGCTTGCGGTCATTGACGGCTTGGAAGAAAACCAGCAAACAGTCTTGCTGTTAAAACACCTCGCACGATAAGGAGAAGTAAGATATCATTTTCATTTGTTTGCATTTTCTTTACACACAAAAAATAAAGAAGCCACTCTTGACATGCTGGTACGATGGAGACATTATGCACTAAAATTGCCAAAATTACTAGTCATGAAATGGTCATCTGGCATCAATGTTCATATTTTTATTTTCCCTAATCGATGGTGATGTTAATGTTTTAGTACTAAAATAATCATAAAATTAGGCATGCGTAGGTTATTTAAGGTTGATTGGATATGCTAAAATTCATAGTGCATCACTTGTGTGCTTCTTTCATCTGCAGTTCTTCCTTCCGTTTCCGTACTCCACATCATATAAGGTACTATGGCGGGTGTTTGACAAGCTGTTCACTGACTTCCGTGACTGTTTCAGCGGGGTTGATTATCATGATGCGCTGTCAACTGCCAAATCTAGGTTTCAGCCAGTACCCTCAACATGGCTTGGCCATTAGCGCACATTTGTTGCTCTTTGTTGTGCACTTTGCATTGTCATGGATAAAAGTAGCGATACACTTTCCCAAAGGCAAAGTCCGGTGCCAAAGAGCGGCAATTCCAGTGGACGATTCATGTACATATAGCATCTTGACAACATTAAAACTGTTGTTTGAGTGGAAATACCCCTGTCTTTTTGTAAGTTCTTGAAACTGCTTTTACACAAGTCACCGTTTGCTCAGCTACTTCAGTGTATATTTACACTTTCTGCACCAGCCAGCTTCTGCATTTGCAGCCTCGGGTTGAAATAGTTGGTTTTGTTTTTTCACAATAGTTGCCAGCTTGTAAACAATCTAGTGTGCTGTTAAAGTTCTAGTGGAGTCGATCTATGCTTTGTTTCTACATTGTTTTCTGCTGAATGATTATCAGTCTACTGAAGGTGTAAATTACATTGTTTTCTACATTGTAGCCTGCTGGCAATGTGATTCCGGATGCCTGATTGGGCACCTTTCCTTTCATGGCAATGCAGTGTCTATTGAAGGCAAGCATGTCTTCACAGAACATGGTGATGAAGGGAGAAAAAAATGGGATGACCAATACAACTTGCCGACAAAACGAAAACCTTGTGCAGCCATTGTTCTTTCCAGCAGCACAGTTCACATGCAGTGGTGCATGCTTGTGCAACAGATCATCCTCAAATCACGCGCACGGCATGAGTGACAGTCCATAGCGACCTTCTTACACTGCCCCCAGCCTGTCTTCAAGCTGCAGACGACTATATATATAAGTCTGCTTCAACAATCATTGCGCCTCCGTGCACCATCGCTGACCGTCGTCCTCCCCGGGCCAAGCTCCAGCAATGGCGAGGCCGTCCCTGCTTCTCGCCCTGCTGGTCGCCGTATGGGTATGCGCGGCTCCAGCGCGCGCCGCCGACCCGCTGCTGGAGAGGTTCGAGCGGTGGATGGGCAGGCACGGCCGGCTGTACGCCGACGCCGGCGAGAAGCAGAGGCGGCTCGAGGTGTACCGGAGGAACATCGAGCTGGTCGAGCGGTTCAACTCCATGGGCAATGGCGGGTACAGGCTCGCTGACACCAGGTTTGCTGACCTGACGAACGAGGAGTTCAGGGCCAAGATGCTGGGCTGGGGACCTCGCAGCAGGACCGGGCACGCCACGGCGCCAAGCACCGTGACTCGTGTCTGTATTCTGCCACTAGCAGCTAGCGGTCGATCACTGACCGGTTTTTTTCTGATGATGTTTTCTGCTGATGTAGGTTGGCAGTGGACTGGCTGGAGATTTCTCTGATCTGCCGAAAGGCGTCGACTGGCGGGAGAAAGGAGCTGTGGCGCCGGTGAAGAACCAGGGGGAGTGTGGTGAGTGTAGTGATGGCAGCATCAGCCAAGACCAATGCATGATCCGTGGAATGATGGGTGTGGATTGGAGCCTATTCTGATGAGGTTTTGCGCGTTGCACGTACAGGTTCTTGCTGGGCGTTCTCCGCCGTCGCGGCCATGGAGGGCATCAACCAGATCAAGAACGGGAAGCTGGTGTCCCTGTCGGAGCAGGAGCTCGTCGACTGCGACACCGTGGCCGTCGGCTGCGCCGGCGGGTACATGAGCTGGGCGTTCGAGTTCGTCATGAAGAACCGTGGCCTCACCACCGAGAGGAACTACCCTTACCTAGGTGCACCACCACCAAGAGATCGTGTCGTTGCGTTGGCTGCACCAGCCAAGAGATCGTGGACTTGTATGTGTATGGCTTGACGGTTGGGTTCGTGCGGGTTCTTCACGCAGGGATGAACGGCGCCTGCCAGAAGCCCAAGCTGAAGGAGAGCGCGGTGGCCATCTCCGGGTACGTGAACGTGACGGCCAGCAGCGAGGCGGACCTCCTGCGGGCCGCCGCGGCGCAGCCGGTGTCCGTGGCCGTGGACGCCGGCAGCTTCGTGTGGCAGCTCTACGGCGGCGGGGTGTTCACGGGGCCCTGCACCACCGAGCTCAACCACGGGGTGACGGTGGTCGGGTACGGCGAGACCCAGGGGGACGCGGACGGCGACGGCGCCGGGACCCCGGGGCAGAAGTACTGGATCGTCAAGAACTCGTGGGGGCCCGAGTGGGGCGAGGACGGCTACATCCGCATGCAGCGCCAAGCCGGCGCTGCCGACGGCCTCTGCGGCATCGCGCTTCTCCCGAGCTACCCGCTCATGTGAGCCAGGCTCTGGTGCTTGAATTGCATAGTTTAGTTAGTGATGTACCGAAGCATGTTATGTGTATGACCATGGTGATCAACTGTAAGAATACAAATATCCAAAACCTGGCAGCTGAAGCAAAATCGTGACGCTTGCCAGCTTTTGAACAAAGGGTGATCCCCTTCCTTGATAAGATGAGATTTATATCAGCAACGAATAAGATTGCTGCTACACCATTAACAACATCTTATAAAAGACATTGCAGGTTCAATCAGCAGAAGAATCACAGCAGGAATGCCCAAACACCGTTCATACAGTACGGGGAACAAGTTACATCTTTTCTACTATGGTACCAAAACACCCATGTTCTCGTGAACGTCTCCTGTTTCTGAGGGTTACGTAGCCAGTTCTGATCATAAATAATACAATTAGAAATACGTAAACTTTGAGGTTAACCAACAGGCTACAGCAAAAATTGCAAGATGCGGTGATGCTTCATAGAAGCCTAGATGTTCGCATCATTTCTTCAACAGCTTCTTCAACACATCCTCAGCGTGGCGCTCCATCTTTGGTAGAGCCCAGTCATGCTGGATGATGTCCAAGTTGTCCTTCTCCGCACCCAAACTCTGGAAATGACCAATCGAGAGAGGTAAGATCCTTGTCAAGCATACACATAGTTAATGAAAAGCATATGGATATAGGTACTTCCGAAATAAACAAACATTTTGTAACTATCAAGAACTTGATCTGAATAAGCCAGAAACAGAACACCAACAACTCATTGAAGACTAGATAATTCAACATGCGTATTGCTGAGTTTGTAAAATAGCTATCTCAAATAGCAAAAGGATGATGTCAGGAGCTGGCATAGTAGCCATAGAATTCACTTGCAGTACTATATATCTGACAGTAGAGAAAGAGGGAAGCAGCTACGGATTTATATTGTACATCCTTGCTAAAGTACCTAATTCCTAGATTAGCATACAAGCAACTTAGAAATACCAAGCAAGTAGAACAGCATAGGTTCTTGATTGTCTGCAACTGCATAATGTTACAACTTACAAAACATGAAATTCAAAGTTCATTCACAGAAGCTCCACCAAGCTCAACACTTCTAAATAACGTGAAGAAATCTAATTTTCAAGACAATTGAACTAAATGCAGGACTGAAAAAAGAAATGAATAACTAAAATGCTAAGCAGCGTTACTTTATACTTTATATGTGAAAATACAAGTGTTACATGATGTGACATGCATGTGTACATGTATAAGCAGGGAACAAGCATCAAGAATTGCATTAGGTAGCTAGGGAGGGAGGGAAGGAAGGGGGCATAGTACCATTGCTGGGTTAAATCCAAATCCACCGCCCATTTGCATCATCTTTTGGGCATCATCAGTTGCTGCATGCCACGCACAAATCATAAAACTTCCATAAAACAAAAAAAAAAACAAGGCAGGTCACAAGTATTACTTCTAAGTTTTGTTTATTAGAATAGAAGTGGACTAAACAGTGTCTCGTACCATTTTCTTCGCCAAGGATCAGGCTGAAGAGACCTCTCAAGCCAAATAAATTTAGGAAGTACCTATATTAACAGCAAATCATTAGAGAACTTTAGACCCCGTAGTTGTTATATCACCAAGATCATTCCTTGACAATAAGATAATAACTTTATACATACCACGAACGGCTGCTAACATAGCTCACGTCAACAGTACTCAGGTCAATCCCATTTTGCAACATTCCCCTGAATCGTTGAGTCAGTGGAAAGGGGATTTTCGCTGCGAAGAAATTGGAAGATATGTGAGTCCATGACTGCAGCTAGCCAGCTACATAATGCTGTATTGCACACATGATGAAAAAAGGAAAAGGAAAACATGGAGTGCATGGCTATAATCAGCACCTGTATGCAGAATCCACCAGCCACTTCAAACCCATTAGAAGTTTAAGTGTTATAAAGCATGCATGTTCCTTCAGAATTTTATTGGCCCAAGTTTGTCATTCAGAGGAAACCAGAGGTTGAAATGTGCATGAAAGAGAACATTATTGTGTACAACAACTTTATACTAGCGAAAAGAAGTAATAATCATAAGGTAGATTGTTGGAAGAGGTCATATTATCTACAGAGTATGGTTCTACCAAATGGACAAACATGCTTAGAAACATGTCTAACATCTACTGATGCTCTGATAAGAAAATTTTCATTAATTAGACAACATGTATTTGATAGGTTTGAAGAGACTTGGAAAGCTGCCACTATACTTCAGTAATAAACTTCGATGTTCTTACAGCATCATGTATAAACATAATATGAACATGGAATGGCATATCAAAATAGCAGGTATCACAGTAGTATACACATACCTGCAACGAAACCTGAAAAGAAGAAGTTCACCCATGCAAATGTAAGTGTCTGCACAAGAAAAGAAAAAGAAAATGCATGTTAATATAGATAGATAAGCATAATAAATATGATGCATATAATTCAATTTGCTGAGCCCTGAACCTGAGGAACTATCATGGATAGGTTCTTCTTCATCATATCCATGGCCATGTTCGGATCGGAAAACATGGCTGCCTGAGCCTTCTGAGCATCTTCCTTGGGAACATGAAGTAATCCATTTTCCTACAGTGCACCACAGATTGTCACACAATATGAGCTCAAAAGAAAAAAAAAATCATGTGTCAGTTGTTCAATCAGCATTTCAAATCATAACAGTGAACCATCATCAGACCCACCGTGGCAATTCTACAATTTTGTGACTACCGCTGCAATTCTTATTGCTTGTAGGCACTGTATTCCAACTAAACAGAATGTGCTTTACTGATCCTTCCTTAATTAGGCTTAGTGAACACTGAACAGCTAACTATTAAGGTGCTGCAAGCAGAATTACCTCGTTGGTGTAATAAACCTTGCGTGCCTTGAACGCCTTGACCGGTATAAACTGCGAGTTGGTCCTCAGGTTCCTCGCCCTGATGACGACCTGCCTGCGGTGAAGCAAAAACCTCACGTCAGCTAGTACACCAACATCTGAACGCCAGCAACCGCAACTCACAGCCTCTAATACACCCTCAGATGCATATATGTATCCACAAATCAAACCCCCGGAGGTCGTTTCCGGATCCAGATCGCTTGGATCGAGCCAACCGGGGAACAGATCGGAGGGAACTGGGGGAGGGCGGGTAAATTACGGACCCTTCCCTGACGAGCTTGGGATCGGGGGACGGGGAGGCCGACGGCGACCGCATGAGCTTGGAGACGAAGTAGCGGAGCACGCCGATGAGGACCATGACGACGGAGAGCGGGATCAGGACCCAGTCCCGAATCGCCGTGTCGAGAACCAGCTCCTCCGCCATCGCCGCTGCCCGCTGGGAGGGGTCGGCGTTAGCTGCGCGGCGGCCGGCGGCGTCGGGCTGAGAGGAGCGGACGGTAGCGAAGCGAGCTCACCGGGTTGGGTTGGGTGTGCGGGTGCGGGTGCGGATCGGTGGGCCGAGGCGAACGGAGAAGGAAGACTATTTACTGGACGACGAGTCTTCCCTCTTCGTTCGTCGCTTTTTTTATTTTTATATTTTTTAAAAACGTTTTTTTACATAAATATATTTTTGTTTCACAATTTATAGTTTTATACCCTGCCGCCGCCCCCTGCCGGGCGGTAGGGACTTATATGTAATTAAAATTTGAGTGTTATCGCATGGAGGCCCCTACCGCCCGGTGGTGGGGCGGCAGGCAGGCCGACCACCCAGCAGAGGGGCGGCAGGCTCCCCCCAGTATAAAAGCTGAGGTCTCCCCACACCTGCATTTGCAGCAAACAACATCCATAGAGGGAAAAATGAGAGACGTGGGGTGAGGGATGGAGTTGCAACAGCGAAGCTCTGCCGGATTCCGCACTTGTGATCTGCAGGTAAGTTACGTATGAATCCATTAATAATTACCTGCAGATCACAAGTGCGGAATCCGGCAGGGCTTCGCTGTTGCAACTCCCTTTCTCACCCCACGTCTCTCCTTTTTCCCTCTATGAATGTTGTTTACTACAAATGTAGGTGTGGGGGGACCTCAGCTTTTATATTGGGGGGAGCCTGCCGCCCCCTGCCGGACGGTAGGGGCCTCCATGCGATAGCACTCAAATTTTAATTACATATAGGTCCCTACCGCCTGGCAGGGGGCGGCAGGGGTATAAAACTGTAAATTGTTATACTAAAAATATATTTATGAAAAAAATGTTTTTAAAAAATATAAAAATAGAAAAAACGCTCGTTCGTCGATTCGGCTGCGAGCTACGATTCCGAATAGGACACATTTTTTTTCTCTTTCCTATCAGCTTAGGCCCATTTTAAACTAGTTCGGTCAATACGGCCATATTGCCCATGCCTCGGGCGCCATGCCTCGGTGACCCCCGAGCAGACCGGCAGTGGGCGCCCCTCCACATTTCGTGTTTTGTACCTAAATTGACCTAATAAACCGGCTCATATATATAAATTTAGTTAAATTTATTTTAAAATAATTTTTTATTTGTTCCAGCAACAAAATAAAATTATTCTACACCCTGTGTGATTATTTGACCATCAATCACACATATGATTTTAACAATGGTGCATGACTCCAACACTTCATTTTCTTTTTTTCTCGTCATGACATGAGATAAGCTAATTTGTTTCGGAAAAAAAATGTGTTCTGCCTTGTGTGATGATTTGACTGTCAGTCACACGTGTGACTCCTAACATTGGCGCATACTCCGATATTTCATTTTTTTTCTTTTTTTACATGACATAAGCTCCATTTCGGGCAAAGGAGTCAATCCCGCGGCGTTGAATTTTTTGTTTATTTTGCTTGCAAAAATGGCAAGAAATCTTAGGCCATCTCCAGTGAACATTGTCCGCGGCTCACTACAAAGCGAATCATACCACTGCAACTATCGAATCATGAGAATGAGAGAAAAGTCGATGCATTCGACTCCTGATGAGTAAAAAAGCTATCAGCTCCACTTGTCTTCTTTTTTTTAAAGGACTTGTCAGCTTCTTGGTCACCTATGCAGCTATGCTTCACCAAAATCGACGCGTAAGCGTAACAGCTGAATTCTTTAAATATTGTTCGCCTAAACGATCGTTTAGCTAGTTTACACACCGTTTAAACACTACCCAGTGGTACACCGTTTCTGTTTAATCGGTTGTTTTGACCGTTTAAATGGACATTTTTCCCATTTGAACACCCGTTTTGCCCAAGTAACGGGCTAAATGGCAGGTGACTGACTGTTACCGTTTAGTGTTTAGGATAACACTCATAACTACTCAGTTTTTTATTCATTTGCAGCAGGATTCAATTTGATGCATCATCTGATGTGGCTTCCTTCTACTCTGATGCATCGACTCGCCACTGGAGATGTTCTTACGCCGCCCATCTCAACCTCTTTGCTACCATACCATCTGACAACAACCGACACTACCGTGATCCAGCTGATGCCTCCCCCGTGCTACGTTCCAACTTCCCGCTAAGTTCATCGTCTCCATTCTAGTTATGACAGCTCTCTATTGGACAGTTCAGTCCGGATGGTGCCAGGAGAGAAGTCAGTGGCCACCCTTTTTCTGAAAGATTGTTCCTACGCGAGCCATACAAACGGGAATTTGTCCGCCTGGCGAGTGGCGACGTGTGGGGTTGGACGGACTGCTGTGCTGCCAAAACAAAGCCGACCTCAGGCTGTCGTGAGGCCTTTGGGTGAGGAGACAGTGCAGCCGCTGCAAAGCTGCTGCAGTCGGGGCCCTCGCTCTGCTCATTCTCCAAAGATGCTGTACCTCCGGTCCTCGTCCGCACAAATTGTCCCGGAAAAAAAACTAAAAAAAGGTCAAGCAGATACTAGAAAAGCTGGTAACCACTGTTCATAATCACTGGTTGATGGGAACTGATAATCTGTGAGCACAATTTATAGCTCGTCTCGAAGACCCATGATGGGGATGGATGCTAGCTCATCGGTTCGCTGTACAAAACCAGAGGCAGGTGGACCAACCAGCAATGCAATGAGACAAGAGAGCCCACCACAGAGGAGTTTTCTTTTTTTTCTTTATAATAAGAAAAAGGGGTATCCATGAGCGCTGAATGATGATCGTGGATGGCAAAAAAATGAACAGCACGGTGCCAGCCTTCGCATTTAAGACGGTAAAGAAGGCAGCAATGAGCTATGGATAACATAAACGTCAGGACCCCACTGCAATTTATCATATTTTACGAGCTCATGAAAACCCGTTTGTTTGTTAACAAAAATTGGCGATCAGATGTTCAGAATCGGTGAGGATCAACAAATGCTTCCACTCATCGGCCAAAAAGAGCAACGCATCCTATCTACCCATTCCTCGGCACGGGTGGGATTCTGAAACTTGAAAAGGTACCAGGAATCCCAGCCAAAGGAGCAAACTTCATGAGCGGCAATGGCGCAATGCCTTCATTGTTCAGCAGCTAACACTAAGCACGCTGCTTGTCCTTGTCAGCGAGAAGAATGTCCTTCCAAGCCTCGTAGAACATCCAGGTGATGCCGGAATTCGGCATGACCTTCAGGCAGCTTGCGCCCCATCCCCGGTAAAGTCCCAGGAGGCCGTCCTCCTTGATCACCTCCGACAAGGCAGCAATCATGTTGGGCGGGCACTTGCCCTTCAGGGCTCCGACCATGAGCCGCTTCCTTGCTACTTCCAGCGGGAAGCTGATTGTACTTGCAGTGAGGCCTGTGGATCCAACAGCAAAGCGTCAGTCCAGTTTGCTCAGACTCAAGTTACTATTAAGCGACATGCGGAATGCCCCTGATGTTGCTATTTTGTCATAGAATCCAAGATAGAATCTTAAACTGGTAAACCAAAGGAAAGCAGCTGAAACTAGATGTAATGTAGGAAATGCTGAATCCTTTACCTGAAAGAGCCCCAATAAGTACTAGCTCAGGACGACTCAAAGATGATTTCTTATGTAAGCGGCAGTAAGAGGTCTTGATTGTATCATACATAAAGAAGTAGCATGTGCTGTAAGGAATCATGCCAATTAGTGTTGGACAGAGGCCAGAATATAGACCACCTATGCCTTCAGTCTGGTAGATCTTGCTGAAGGCAAGGCTAATGGTAGGATAAACCTCTCGACTGACAGTCAAGCGATCCTGTCAGAACATCAATAATGTGACACTAAGTAATGATGTAATATGATTTTCACAGTTGAATATATGGATGAAGAGATAGTGCTGACCGTCAACAAGGTCTCAATTACCTTGATAACTTCAAGAGGATGACAAGCCAATGTGCCAGCTATTCCAGCAGCAGCACCGCCAATAGCAACTGGAGACAAGAAGTGGAGTGGCAGCTCAATTTTCAGGTTGCCAAGCTGTATCTTTGGGTATCCATCCTCTTTCCATTTCTCTTGTGCTTCTGCCATGCTCCTTTTGACACACTCGAATGTTGCGAGCTCTACTGCTTGTGTTGGAATAATGCGGAGCATGTTGATTGTATTTCCCGCCCAAAGCCCTTGCCACCCATTTTGTTCAATGATCTCCACAAAAGTACCAAAAATATGCCTAGATCCTACTCCTACAACCATCCTTGTCCTGAAATCAGTACACAATGGTAATATGTGACCATTCCTAGCTTTAATCATCAGATAGTTATAAACTAATCATATGATGTTGATACAAATTAATAATCAGTATGCGTCAAACTATATGTTTTAACAGGACAGTTTGAAATAAGTTTCCATAAAATTTAAAAATAATGTATTCTGCTGCACATGAAATGAAATAATATGTTTATACATGTTCAATTGTAAATAGTTTTGGTCATATGCTGGATTAATGTAACACAAACTACATGGACTGTTAAGAATTCAAATTGTTTTGCAAATTGGATATGTTAAGGGGGCCAAATCCCTGAAAATTTGTAGCACATCACTAAGGTGGTGTTCTGGAGAAACCTAGCAATTTGCAAACTGCCAGTAGCCCAGTACATTTATCTTCCAGAACACAGCACCATGCAAAAGAAAATGGGCTACAGCCTACAGATATATATTGAAATGCATGCATCAACCTTGATAAGGAGGAACAAAAACCAAGATTACAGTTTGAGTGTTGAGCAAGCTAGCTGTAGGATTTGCAACCACCATTGTAGTGCTTAAAAAAATGAACTGGATGATTAAAGTGCAAAGGCAAAACATAGAGATCAAAGTTTCTGAATACCTGATAGTCTCAAGGGGAGCAAGAATAGCTTTTGACATAGCACCAGCTAATGCCCCACTGGCAAATTCTCTAACCTCTCTGCGCCCCAAGATAGTCTGCAGTGAATTAGATGGATACAAGAGGAACGCCTCAAACAACCAGTCATAAATTCATTAATAGCTTCAAAGTTTAAACTTGCAAGGCACCTATGAGAATAGAAATGAAAACAGCTTCTCTAGAGAAAGCCTACCTGCGAGTGCTTTGAAATTGTATGCTCATATATGTAATGAAGATGAGTAAGATTTATCAAGGTACATGGTACAAATAATAGTTCTTTTGTTTTTTGAGAGTGTAACAAATTAGCATCCACACTAATCCATCATAAAAAAATAGACAATTTCAGGATTTAGATTTATGAAAGATGCTGTATCTACACATTAAAGTGCAAAGTACAGATTATTAAGGTAAGCAATGTACACTCAACTATGTGCTTCTGCGGGTGGAAGGGGAGGGGGGGGGGGGGGTTGTTCGAACAAGTAATATCACATCTAGACCTCTCACGTAGCCCAAAGGTTTGTTTCACAAACAATGGTTAGAATTTGCACTGTTGTCATTGTCAACAAAAGGTAAAGACAAGTTGATTTGTTGCTTTGCACATAACATACTACGATTTGGTAGTTGGAACATTGAGTAAATGAAAAAGGCACAGCCGCACAGGGGAACAAAGAGACAACTGAATTTCTATGTGTGTACATCTTCCAAAATATGTGGATGAAGACCACAGAAGGCATGAATCAAGTAGGACAAATATAATCCCATCTGTGAAAGAAACATTTTGTATGGATCTGTAATGCAGATATCTAACTAAAAAACCCTTTTTCTAACGTGGCTTAGCATACAAAACAATTTGGCTTACTCAATCTCTAAGGAATCTTGTTTGTTCCATTTGACTTCTGGAAGCTTGTTTGACCTTATCTTCAAGGCTTTCAATCAAGTATGGATGAAAAGAGTATGAAGTGTAGAAGTTCTTTTCTTGGCTGTTGAGTTTTATAAATATTAGTATTTCCACCTCTAGCATACGTTCGGGCTAGACATCACTATTTAGAGTCAGATCTGACATTTGGCTATCCAACTATCCACCTACGGCAAGAAAAAATATTTGAAATAAGAACCAAGGGCGCAAATGTCGGCATGTACATTGGTTGTATACACGATATGGTCCTAACTCCTAGCAACTAGCAATTGTATAGCATCGTCTACGTCTTATTATTTGTTACTAATCAATGGAAATTCGGCAATAGGTCCATGAGTGGACAAGATAAGGTGGAATCAATTACTTGGGTAAAACCAAGACATGAAAGTAAGCATAAAGGGAGAACCACAGCGCTTATCGACAAGAGGCACATGCAATTTACAGGATTAGAGGTGTCTCGGTTGGAAGCTGTCGTGGCTCAAGGAGGAGGGCCACAGCCGGGTGGCGTAGTGCACCTGTCTAATCCCAGAGGGTGGTTACTCGGGGAAGTGCAAGCGATTCGACAGATCTACTTATGAAGAAAGAACACAAGAACACTCGGGGATTTAGAGTGGTTCGGGCCGCCGGAGTGTAATACCCTACGTCCACTAAGAGTTCTATTGCTCTTGTGTCCGTGGATGAGTCTATTATCTGCCTCTAAGTCCCCTTTTGAGACTTGAGTCATTCTCTAGCGGGCGTCCCCCTTTTATAGCGCAAAGAGGACGCGTACACAGGCGTTGGACCCCGACAGGTGAGCCTAACAAGGATGTATAGTTTACCATGAAAAAGACATTAACAGTGCTTTGTGAATCTCTTTCCGGATAAGCTTCATCGCCCTGTAGACTCTCTGACCGAGGGGGGTCTTCACCTGTCCCATCGGCGAGGTGCCCGTTGAGACGGTGTAGGTTGCGGCGAAGACTGTTGGGTCTACCGCATAGGCGTTATGATACTCCGTCGCCGAGCTGTCGTGTCTAACTGGCGTTGCAGACTGACGCGCGTGGCGTGGGTGGCGCCAGCGGCTGCACTGTGCGCCTTGGTAATGCGCGATCAACAGTACAGCCTGACAGAAGTCACCTCGGGCTCTGCTGCGGCAGAACACACTTAACGCCTCCCGCATTGAATGCGGTAGGTGGGCGAGTCTTCCCGAGGAAGCCTCGCGGCCGCGCTCGTGCCTGTGCCTGCGGACACGTGGCGGCTCCGGACCCCCCAGGCGGGGTGTCTGTTCCCTCCCTGCTGAGGGGTCCGGATAGTATCTGGGGGTTCGGGACCCTGTGGGAGGCCCGGGGCCCCCGGCTGATTTGGCTGAGCACTTCCTTCTCCGGGACACGTGGTGACACCGGACCCGTCCCCGAGCGGGAAGCGGGTCCGGGACCGTTGTCCGGTGAGATGGAGTCGGACCCCAGGGATCCGGCTGGTCAGCTCTTTAGGGCGTAGTTACGGATAGCTACGCGAGTCCAGCCTTGCCGCAGTAAGAGGGGGTACCCTAGTCCAGAGGTACCGACAGTGGCCCCCGGGCCCGCCTCGGGAGAGGTACGAACCCGCAGGTGGGGCCATTTTCATGACGTGTTCCGACGCAATCCTGGTTGCGTTGGCGTGCTCATGTCGAGAGCGGGTGCTCCGGACCGCCTAAAGGCCGTAGCACTTGTTGCCAGGTCTAGGTACTAGAGTGCTCTCCGCAGGGCGGCGAAGCTGCAGGCTTAGGGTACGGAACCAAGCTGAGCAACTGCACGGACCTCGAACCGCCCCGGGAGCAAGCACCACTTCCCCGGACCCGGCTCCAGGCGACCGTGGCGAGCGGTCTCCGCCGGAGCGGGCCACCGGAGTGGACTTTGAGCGACCGTGGCGAGCGGTCTCCGCTGGAGCGGGCCACCGGAGTGGACTTTGAGCGACCGTGACCGATCGACCGAAATATGTTACCGGATCTCGTGGTGGGGCATATGAAACCATACCTTATACTAGAAAGGAGTCCGGACCTCTAGACACGGCAGCCTCGGATACTAGGGTACTCGTAACAGGGCAGTGAAATGCGTAGGCTTAGGGTACATTACCAGGCTAAGCTGCTTACGCAGAACTCCTCCACCCCAGGATACAAGCACCACTTCTCCGGAGCAGGTCCCTAGGGGTTCGGACTGCATTTCAGCTAGAAGGGGTGTCCCAACCTGACCACAAACCAGCAACTCAATTTGGATCGTTAGCGATAAAAAAAAAGACTCCGCTCGGGAGAACGATACATGCTAGCTGAACGGACAAGTGCCCCTAAGATAATGTAAAAATAAGACTGAGGAAGCAAATCTCCTTCATTACTTGATTCGTGGTGTACATCAGAGGTCGGAATTACGAGGGCGGACCTCTACCGCTCTGGACCACTTGCTGGTGTCGCCTGTTTGTGCGATGAAGGCAGAGGTAGGGTTTACAAGGGCGGACCTTTACCGCTCTGGACCACACGTAGGCACCGCATCATTACAAAGGAAAAACACGCTTAATCCTATCTAGTGATAACCTACAGCCGTCGCCCCGAAATGTTAGGCTAGGCGCTAGGCAGATTCTAGGCGGTGACCCACCGCCTAGAGCCTAGGCGGGATTAAGCGGGATTAGGCGTTTTCCTAGGCGGTACAATATACTACGTATACTTCACCATATACTCTAAAAAGAAAAGGAAAAATGAGAAACTAGTGGGTCTTGAATTGAAAAGAAAGGCCCAAAGTAGCCCACCAAAGCAGCCCAACCCGAATCTCAACCCCACTCCCACCTTATCCATTCGATTCCATCACCTCTGCCTCCAACCCGCCGCCGCCTCTGCCCAGTCCGCCCGCCCGCCCACCTGCGACGCGCAGGCCGCCGTTCCTCCTCCTCCTCCTCCGCGCCCGCCCCTGCCTCCTCCTTCGCTGCGTACGCCCCTGCCACCTCCTCCGCCGCGCGCACGCCCCTACCTCCTCCTCTGCCGCCGTCCGTCCCCTGCTTCCTCCTCCGCCAGCGCGCGTCCCCTGCCTCCTCCTCCGCCGCTCTCTGCTCTGCCTCATCCCCGGGTCGCCGGATCTGCCTCGTCCCCGGCCCCTACCACCTCCCCCGCCGACGTCGACGAGCTGGCGCCGCCTAGGGGTCTGCCTACCCCCTAGGCAAGGCGGTACCCCGCCGCCTAGCGCATAAGCGCGCCTAGGCGAGCGCGGAATAGCGCCTTGTGGAACATTGTCGCCCCGTAAGGCATGCACGTTGCTGGCCGTAGTGGAACTGCCACCTTGGGAGCTCTTCTCAGTCGTTGGGGGCGAAGGCGCCCTGGACGTGCTTGCATAGCATCATCCAGCATCACCTCGGGAGCTTGCGGGGCTCTTCCCAACACAAGAACTGTCCCACGCTCAGATAGCATGGGAACAAATTCATTGGATTTGAATGGGAGTGGCCCTGCCGTCGCCAGCTGCCGACGGAAGCCAGCCCGATGGCTGCTCTCGATGTACTGAAGCTGGCTTGCCGCCCTGTTGCAGCGGAAGGACGGGTGCTCGTTTGGACGAGCACGGAGCGTGGAGAAGGGCGGTCGTTCGCCGGCTCCACCTTGGTGCTGGCTCAGGGCCCCCGTGCCTTGTGGCGGAGGTCGACACCTGTCTGCAGCAGCTCCAAGGGAGGCTTGAGCCAGGCGAGGGAGAAGGCGACAGACATCCTTCCCGAGTCACAGCCGTCGGCTACAGGCTCCATCTTGAGAGGAAACCTTGAGCCGACGCCGTGCCGCCGCAGGGGAACCCTGGTGGTTGCTTGAGAGGAAACCTTGAGCCGACATCAGGGTGTCGCAGGGTGACGCGCAGCAGGCGTCACCCCTGTGCACCACCGTGCCGGCTCTGAGGTGTCGTAGTGGCGACGCACAGCAAGCCCTGCTGCCGTGCGCCACCGCACCGAGGACACTGCCGTCTCGGCGTCGGGGCATGCGGCGTAGGTGAAGCCGCGCCTCTTCATCTTCTCGTCGTTGTTGCAGAGGATGAGCTCAACCTCAGAAACGAGGAGGTGAGCGGAGATCTGATCAACGCTTGCGCGTTCCCCACGGACGGTGCCAGATGTCGTGGCTCAAGGAGGAGGGCCACAGCCGGGTGGCGAATCCTAGAGGGTGGTTACTCGGGGAAGTGCAAGCGATTCGATAGATCTACTTATGGAGCAAGAACACAAGAACACTCGGGGATTTAGAGTGGTTCGGGCCGCCGGAGCGTAATACCCTACGTCCACTGAGAGTTCTATTGCTCTTGTGTCCGTGGATGAGTCTATCCTCTGCCTCTAAGTCCCCTTTTGAGACTTGAGTCCTTCTCTAGCGGGCGTCCCCCTTTTATAGCGTAAGGAGGACGCGTACACAAACGTTGGACCCCGACAGGTGGGCCTAATAAGGATGTATAGTTTACCATGAAAAAGACATTAACAGTGCTTTGTGAATCTCTTTCCGGATAAACTTCATCGCCCTGTAGACTCTTTGGCCGAGAGGGGTCTTCACTTGTCCCATCGGCGAGGTGCCCGTTGAGGCGGTGTAGGTTGCGGCGTAGACTGTTGGGTCTACCGCGTAAGCGTTATGATACTCCGTCGCCGAGCTGTCGTGTCTAACTGGCGTTGCAGACTGACGCGCGTGGCGTGGGTGGCGCCAGCGGCTGCACTGTGCGCCTTGGTAACGCGCGATCAACAGTACAGCCTGGCAGAAGTCACCTCGGGCTCTGCTGCGGCAGAACGCACTTAACGCCTCCCGCATTCAATAGGTGGGCGAGTCTTCCCGAGGAAGCCTCGCGGCAGCGCTCGTGCCTGTGCCTGCAGACACGTGGCGGCTCCGGACCCCCCAGGCGGGGTGTCTGTTCCCTCCCTGGTAAGAGGTCCGGATAATATCTGGGGGTCCGGGACCCGTGGGAGGTCCCGGGCCCCCGGCTGATTTAGCTGAGCACTTTCTTCTCCGGGACACGTGGTGACACCGGACCCATCCCCGAGCGGGAAGCATGTCCGGGACCGTTGTCCGATGAGATGGAGTCGGACCCAAGGGGTCCGGCTGCTCAGCTCTTTAGGACGTAGTTACGGTTAACTACGGGAGTCCAGCCTTGCTGTAGTAAGAGGGGTACACTAGTCCAGAAGTACCGACACAAGCTAAACTAGGCTAAAACTCCGCAACGACGCAGCATATGAAATGAGCAACAAAACATCTTCACCAGAGCAAAGCTACTTGCAACGTGGCGGCAAAAATTTCGCAGAATCAAACGCAGTTCCTATGTTTAGCGGGAAACAGCCTTCCCGTGCGACAAAACGTAGGAATCTGGAACTCAGTGCAGATTGCAGAATCATGGCATCAAAATCCTGAAAGGCTGAAACTAAACCACGCGTCGAATGGGGGAAAAGCACGGCACGCCTGTTTCGTTTAGATTAGAGGGGGAAAAAAAGGACCGGCGAAAATTGCTAAGGCTTTCATCCCCTTGGGTCGCTCCAGCGACATGGATGGAGATCACAAGAACTCGGGGGCAGGAATCTCCTTACCTTCACGGCCCCTGCGACGTCCGGCAGCCTGACGGCGATGACCTCCGCGACCTTGGCGCCGTCGAGGCCGTCGTCCTTAGGCATGACGAGGAGCTCCTTGTACCCGCCCCCGCCCGCCCCGGCGCCGGGGCCGGCGAAGCCCACGCTGTCCAGCGATAGCTTCCCGCCGCCGCCCGGCGCGTCCTGGTAGCCCATGGCGGCGCGGTCGTGCTTTTGGATTTGGGAGGGGCGGAGGGGTTAATAAAGGGAGGGTACAGGGGGCCGAGTACAAACGTTTGTCCCTGCTGCTCTGCTATGCGGCGGCGCACTTTGCGGTCCCCGCCCGGTCGGTCACCACACACACACGATGGTTTTACATGTACCATTACATAAGATGACCCCAATGTTTATACTGTTAAAAAGTTTGGTGACATCTCTATATCATCGTATTTTTCGTTTTGACGTCTATAACATTCCATCCATCATCCGATAGAAGTTAACAGATCTAGGGCTCTGACATGTGGGACTAACCTAGTAAAATGATTATTTTACTCTTCATCAAACCCTATCCTCCAAACTCTTCTCACGGACACCACATCCACACATCTCACGCGCACCACCTCCACATCCCAGGCCGCCGCCCCCCATCCCACGACGCCGGCCCCTCCCCTCCCCTCCCCTCCCCTCCGGATTCGCCTCGCCGCGGGGTGGGCCGCGCGTGCGCGGGGGCCTGCGCGGCCTCCGGATTCGCCTCGTGCGCGGGGCCTGCGCGGCCTCTGCGGGGGCCTGCGCAGGGGCGTTCCCTCGCCGCTCGCGCCTGCAGCTGGAGAGGGCGCGTGGGGGCTTGCACGGGGGGCTACGCGGCCGGGGTGCCCCGCATCAGGAATGGTCTGGCCACACAATGAGGCAATGGCTAATGCTACACACAAGAAAGGGAAGAGAAAATCATCTTCATCATCATCAGGTGCCAAGAAAAGGAAGAAGACAACAACCAATACTTCAACAAGTACTGCTAGCAGGTATGGTCTTGTTTTGTTCTCATTTTTCAATACTTTGTGATTTACAGCTCACTGATAGACATTTCTTGCTTTCACACAAGATCTGGAACTGGATCTAATGATCCTGTGCCTCTCCAAGTTCTTCCTCCTGTTCTGCCTGCTGCCTCAGCACATACAGCGCTCACACCAATGAAGAAATGTGGTGTCACGAAGAAGCTAACACCAAAAAGGACGCCAGTTCAGGTTGATTGCCCGGCCAGCTCAGCTGCAAATACTAGAAGCAAGAAGAAACTGAAGCTTGAATAAAATGTGATTGATGAGTGTTATTTTGTTCTGTAATATTATGCAATGGAGTTGTATTTAAGACACTTTAGTTTCGATGACCAGTCCTGTGGAGATGGAAACCAGTAACTTAGGTGCTTAAATGTTGGTGCAATGAACAAGTACTTTGTGATGTTATTTGTTACTGTCGGTGTTTTCTCGTCCCAGATGTTGATGCAAGAGGCCTAACTAGTAAATGCTGCGTGTTTTCTCGTCCCAGATGTTGATGCAAGAGGCAACACAGTAACACACGGGTTTATCCTGGTTCTGGCCGCGGGGCCGCACGCCCAGCAAGGGGGTGTGCGAGGGCACTGTATTATCTTGCACCCGGAGTGCTTGTAGTAGGGGGTACAAGCGAGGCGAGAGAGGGAGGGAGGCTCCCAAGTCTCTGCTAGAAGAGGAGTTGAGCGTCTCGAGTTGCGTTGTTGGGGCTAGGAGCGAGTGTGTGCTCCGTGAGCGGTGTAATGCCTAGAGAGTCGACCGACCTAGGTGGCGATGGTAGCTAACGCCCCCCTTAAAGGAGGCCCGCCTCTCCTTTTATAGTCACAAGGAGGGATGGTGAATACTGTAGGAAGTACATTGTGGGGTATGGCGTCGGGCGTGGCGGTCGTTCTAGGCATCGTCCTTGACCTCGCGGAGATCGCGCCGGCGTCCTGCCAGCCCCAGCAGGCGGCGTGGTCGTCGCTGTAGGGTGTACAGTCCTCCAGATGTGGCGTGGTGGCGTTCCGTGGGTCCTGCAGGTCAGGGTCTTGCGTGCACCAGCGGTAGCGGGGCACGTGGCGATCCCGGACCCCCTGGACGGAGTGCTGGCGTGCGCACTAAGGAGGTCCGAGGGTCGCGTGGAGGTCCTGGACCTCTCGAAGAGGGAGGTCCGGGCCCCCGGCCGCTAGTGCGGGGCATCCCTCTTCGAGGGGGCGTGTGGCGACACCGGACCCCTCCCCGAGCAGGAGGCGGGTCCGGGGCCTTACGTGTGATGAGGTGGAGTCCAGACAGCCGGGTTTGGCAGAATAGCAATGGGAGCAGTGCCGAGCCCGTCTCGTCCCGCGTCGCAAACTCCACAGTGCTGCCACAGCGTCCGGAATGGCGGAGCAGTGACCGGAGTTGGCGGATGGGACTCCGGTCACAGCCACTGTGGGGAATGGCGGTCTGACGCCGTCTATCCTGAGCGCTGTGGAGGAGTGGTTGGCACTTAATGCCTCCGTACGACGGGCAGGTGAGCGGCAGGGTCGTTTGTCCCTTATACGCTGAGGGGTGGCCTCGAGCGAGGCGGAGGTGAGTCACCTGCTCGAGGGTAGGTTCGCTACCCTCGAGCGAGGCGGAGATGTTTCGCCCGCTCGAGGGTGGATTCGCTACCCTCGTGCGAGGCGGAGATGCGGGGCGCAGTCGAGGGTCCCGATGGGAGCCCTCGAGCGAGGCGGAGATCGCTCCGCGGATTCGAGGGGGGATGCGAATGGGCCGCATGCTGGGCTTCTTTGAGTCCTTTCCTTTCTTCTAAGTTGGAAGGAGGCCGTGGGCCTTCGTGGGCCCATTGCCTAACGTGTGTTTTGCGTTTTTATAGTGATCTTAGTACCGCGATTAGGACATCCCTAATCGTGGTACCCGACAGTAGCCCACGAGGCTTTGGTCGAGTCAAAGGATTCGGCCAAAGGGTATTTCGGCGATTTTCCCCCTTGACGTGATCGGTCGGTGCCGTGCACCCGCCAGGCGCACCTGGGTGCCAGCCCGGCGGGTGTGACAACCCGTCGGTCGGGGTAGTGCGCCTGCAGGGAGAGTACTTCGAGGAGCGCACCTTTTTTGGTTCGTTCCGGGGACGAGACACATCCGCGTGCTGAGTGGGCCAGGGCGATGATGGCGCCTGCTGCTTAGCAGGTGGTGCTTTCGTCGCGCTGTCTCGTGCTCAGGGCCTCGGCCCCGCTTTCCCTGGTCGCCTTGCGACGCGCCGTTTGAGGGCGGTCGGCCTGGGCTGATGCTGTGTCGCTTAGCGTCCAGGGACCCGTCTTTATTTTGTTGGGTCGTGTCTCGGCACGGTAACCGAGGGCATCTTTTGCTCGTGGAGTGCCGTGCCGTCACGGGCTGCCCAAACCTTCGCCCTTCGACAGGCTTTGAAGCTTGGCGCCCGACACAGCTATAAATAGGAGTCGTGGGACTCCCCTTCCTTTTCAACTTCCCTGCCTTTCTTCTAGCATTGCCTAAGTCTTGTAATGTTTTCTTTTGCCTTTCGTGACCGGCCCCCAGATGGGGTGGCCTGGTGTTTTTAGGCTTTGATGCTAGAAGAATGCTTGCGAGCGGCGGGAGAAAGCTGGAGAGGGCGTGCGCACCATCCCTTAGCTTCAGTGGGATCAGCAGAAGAGCATTGGGCCCATGGGGTCCTGCTTCTGTGATGTCCCCTAGCCTGAAGGGGGATGGAGACGCCTGACCATGGCACTGGTGCCAGGTTTGGTGGTTGTTCTTCGCATCGCCCCCCGGCAACAAGGTTGCTCTCGGGGAGACGGTGTGGAGGGTGTTGTCCGCCAGCTCGAGCCCCCGCATGGTCTTCGGTGGAGGAGATGCTAGAAGAAAGCTTGCGAGGAGAGCATCCCGCTGGACCTGTGCGGTCTGGGGGCTGTTCCTCGCATCCCTAGCAGCCTGGCCATCGCGTCAGCCAGGGGCTTGGTGCTTTTCTTTGTCGCTCGATCCTCCCCAAGACAGGGAAAATTGCCACGCAGGTGGCAACGTGTTTGTACCTTTCGACGGCTTCGTGCCCTGTAACCCTTTGTAATCTTTATTTGCATCGGGTAATAAAGTCCCTTTCTCCTTCATGGGGAGGATGACCAAGGGTATAGGGGTATATAGAGGGTTTCAGCCCTCGAATATGTGTGAAGTTTCCTCCGTGGGGGCGCATCAGCGCACCCGCGGGTGTATCCCCCGAGGCCTTGGAGGAGTGTTTACATTCGTCCAAGGGCTATAAACATTGCCCCGCTGGGTTGCTTCACTGGGGTGGCCATCCAGCGTCTTTTTCAGCCGGCATCGGCACTCTTTCAGCCGCCCTCGGCATTCTCAGTGCTGGTACAGCGACCCGGCATTCAGCTTAACCATCAGGCGGGCGCGCGTTAATAGTAGGGGATTTGGTTAGACACGCGGAACTTCACAATCGACAGTCGTTGACTTATTCGAGGGTGTGGCCTGAGCCGCGGTGTGCGAGGAGCCCCCGAGCCCAGGCCCTCGTGAAGGCGTTCAGGGGAACCCTCGACTTTGAATATGACCCTCATCGCCCTTCCGCAGGGAGGAGGGGTGAAGCGCACCATGCTACCCATGCCCGGACCGCGAGCTATGGCTGCTTCAGTGAGCTATTAGCGGGTAGTTCAAGCGGACGTCCATGCCCCGTTCGATAAGGTTCGGCTTGTGGTCCATAGACACGTCACATATAGCACTTGCGAAGGTTCGCTAGGTGGGGCTCGGACCCGTTCGATAGGGTCCGAGGGCTCGATGCTCTCCCTCGATGGGATCCCCCAACTAGGCACCCTCGACTGGCCTTGAACACTGCGTAGGATGTCTCGAACTCCGCGTTCAAGGATAGCTTGTACGGCACATCCATGCAGTCCCTGACTCTGGCGATCTGGTGCACCTGTCGAACCCTCGACGGGCCAGGCTTCGAACCCCTGATCAGTAAGGCCTCGGAATGCGATTCCATCGAGGGTAAAGAGCCCCCGGGAGGAATATTCCGTCACAATTCACGAACGGCGCGGAGTCGCGGGTCACGCGAGCGGGTTTTTTGCCGGTCGTGGGCGACGTGGCCCGGTTCGTGCGGTGCGGGCGTGCCTTTTCAGGCATCTACCTCGGGCAGGCGAAGCGACTGACGGATGGAACAGCGCAACAGTCGCGCAGCGCCAGTCGATTACCACGCCGTAATTATTGCCGAGTGCGCGCGTGGGAGACTCCTCGGTCATGGGACCCATCCGTCAGCGACAGCCTAATCTACCGCATTCAATGCGGTAGATTCTGGCCGTGGCGGCGGACCCGTCCGCTACGGTGAATTAAAGCGAGGAGAAAGGGGTTGTTTTGGGCTCACCTGGCCATTTGCCTTCGCCTCCTCTGCCTTCTGAGCACGTAGCCGAGAGCTAGAGGAAGTAGAGGAAGGAAAGCGAGAGCGCACCTTAGCCACCGCAGAGCTTGCCTCCCCGCGTCCCCCCTTTGGTCTGAAGCAATGGCGGATATCCAGGAGCCGTTGCCGTGGGGGAGATCCACCGCCACCGAAGCGGTTTTGGAGCGGCTAGTCGAGGACAGGCTGCTCCCGCGGAACCCCGTCTCAGGGGCGTCGGCGTGGATCTCCCCGCGGCCGGAGGAGACAGTGCCGAATCCCCCCGCGGGCTACGTCGTGAGCCTCGTGAGGCTCCACGAGCGGGGATTCGGCGTTCCCGTGGGGTGATTCATGCGGGCGTTGTGCGACCACTATCGAGGTGCACTGGGATCTGTGGATCCATCTCTTCCGCGGTGAGCTCTTCGTCGAGCACGTGCGGAACCAAGCGAAGAGGTACGCGCGCGCAGGCGGCCTGACGCTCCACTTGCGCCCCAGTCAAAAGAATTTGTACATCTCCAACAAGATGACAACAAACAACGCCGGGTGGACTCGAGGGTGGTTCTACCTGCGCAACTTCAGCAGTAAGCTCCTGGCGTTCACCAACAGGGTGCTCCGGGAGAGGCCCGAGAAGTGGGACTGGGGGGTATCGCCCCCAGCGCAACAAGCCAAGCTCAAGGTCCTCACCGACGCGCTGGAGCGCCTGGATCGAAGAGGGTTCACGGCGGCTGCCGTCATCACGAATTTCCACCGACAGAGGGTGATCCCTCTCATGGAGAGGGTCCTGCCGATCTTCAAGCTCACCCCCGGGGTTCGGGCCTCGGGCTCGAGGACGTCGGTCGAGCTGCTCCCTCGGGACGTCGCTGCCCGGAGGGCAAGGAGCGCGGTGGCGGAGTTCCCCAATGACCCCGAAGATCTTTGGAGGATCAAGATGCGCCCCGAGCCGGGGTACATTTCTCTGGTGAGTCTCGATTCCGAATTCGTTGTTGTCTTGTGCTGTTCCTTTCCCCGCCTCCTGACTTCAACTTGGTTGTGTTTTGCAGGGCTTGAAGTGCCACCCCTCGAGGCCTCCGGTCTCGGAAGAACGCCAAATCAATCGCCTGCACGCAGAGGTGGTGAAGAAGCGGAAAGACGCGGCGGAGGCAACGGCCGAGAGTAAGAGGAAGAGAAAGAGAAAAGAGAAGCATGACAAGGCGAAGGGGAACCCGCGGCCCGCCACACCCGAATCCACGAATGACGAGGAGGAGACCTCGGATGCCGAGGCTCACCCCCCGGGCGACGACGAGGCGGCAGCGGCGGCGGGCGCGAGCTCCCCGCCGGCCTATCAGGGGGATGGCGACGAGGTGCCAGCGACGGCGGAGCGGAGATTGCCCACGCCGGCGGCGGGACGAGGGTCACCCTCGCCGGCGGTAGGTGGAGGATCGTCTGCGCCCGCGACAGAGCGGAGGTCGCCCCAGCCAGCGACGGGCGAGGGGGTCCCCGCGCCCACGATGTCGACGGGCGGCGATGGGTCCGCGGCGAGCGCGGAGGCGACACCCTCGGATCAGGCGTCGAGGGGCGTCGGCGTGCCGCGGGCTCGACGGAGCGGCACAGGCAAGCGCAGTATGAGTGCCCGGTCTGGGTAAGTGTCTCTGGTTTTGCTCTTTTACATTCGTTTAGTTGATTCCCCGTTCCAGCTAACCTCAATTTTCCTTCCCCGATATCCAGCCCCGGGACCGTCGCTAAGGATACAGTCCCGCTCGCGCCAGTCAAAGCCCTCAAGACCGGGGCACGCGCCACGCCACACACGACGTCGCAGCCTCTGCCCGTCGTAGATATCGTGGCGGAGGCCGCGAAGCTGCGGGCGGCAATGGCTCGAGGGACTCAAGCGGCGCAACGGGCTCTAACACCGGGGCACAGAAGTGACGCCGGCCAGAGCGGAGCCGAAACGACTGCTCCGGCTGACGCCATGGGGGAGGCCAGCCGGGGCGGCAGAGACGGCGCCGCCCGGCCGGACATCGAAGCCGAGGTCGGTCGGAGCGGCGCGGATAGCGCCGCCCGGTCGGTCGCAGAGGAAGGATCTGGTGGGGGTGCGCAGGAGCGCCCCGCCAGTCAGGCGGAGGTGGAGACCCTCGTCCTCGAGCCCCCGAGAGCTGGGGTTGAGGGAGTCGTAGAGGAGTCAGCGCAGAGGCGACCGATGGTATAGGAAACCCGCGTCTTGGCACCCGGAGAGGCCCAGGACGTGGGTGTCATTGCGGTAATGACGGTGCCGACGGTGAGGGCGCAGGCGGCGACGGACATCGCGATCCTGGTGGTGCAGCTGCCGGACAGCAGCGGGGAATACGGGGATTCGAGAGACATCGACCCCGCTGCTGCGGCGAGCGCCGCCGACAAGATCGCCGAGTTCACGTCGGCCTGCGCGGAGGTGCTCGATGAGGGGACATCCGGGGGGCCCTAGCATGGGGCAATCATCCAGTCTGTGGTCCCCCCGGAGCTTCTCCGCAATGAGCGAGAGGAGGAGGCTGTCTGGCAGGCGCAGCTCGAAGCAGGTTCTCAGATTCAGAACCACCTCGAACGCGCCCTGCAGCTTCATCGGACGATGGATTACCAGATCAGCCAGGTAAGCGACTCCTCCCCAAGAAGCGTTCGTATTTTTTGGCCCTGATTTTGCTTGCTTTACCCACGCCTTTCCTTTCACAGCGGCTGAAGGATATCTCGCGCAGAAAGAGCGCCGAGATGACCCGGCTGCACTCCCAGATAGGCTGGCTCGGACAGCACAATGTTGAGTTGGTGCTCAAGAATATCGAGGCCAACACCAAGATGACAGATCTGGGGGTTTGTCAGCAGGCGCTGGAGAAGGAGTTAACGCGGGTTACCGGCGAGCGTGACGTCCATAGGGCCGCAGCAGAGCAGAAAGCTCGGGAAGCCGAGGAGCAGACTGCCGAGCTGTAACGCCTTAGGACGGTGCTTGAGCAGAAGGAGACTGAGCTTCTCCAGAAAGAGGTGACCGTCGTCACGCTCTCCGGGACCCTCCAGGAAAAGGGCAAAGCCCTTGAGGAGAAGGAGGTGGCTATCCAGAACGTGGAGGCCGCCCTCAAGGAGAAGGAAAACTCCTTGTCCTCGCTCGAGGAGGCCGCCCGAGTCCAGAGGGAGGAGGCGCAGAAGAGTATCGTGGGTAAGTACTCGAAATTTCGCAGTAGTTGGATTTTACTTTTTCGCAGCTGATATTGATTTCTTTGATCAGAGCTGAGGCAGAGGGTGGCGGACGAGACCGCGGCAAAAGGGGCGGTAGGCACCGCGCTCATGGCGGCTCAAACGGAGTATGCTGACCTCGAGCGGACCGCCGTGAGCGTGTGCCAGGAGCTCGAGGAGGAAGGCGCTGTATCTGGCAGCTCAGTGATCAGCCGCCTGCGAGCGCTGGGTGGCCGGATCGCCGAGCACGCCAAGAGCACCTTCCGCCTCGGTGTCCTTCGCGCCCTCGCCGTGGCCTCGACGCACTACCTCATGGACCTGCAGAGAGTGTCGTCGAGGTACGTGGTTCCAGATGACGCCGATGCAGATGCCGCTTCAGCCATCATGGACGACGCCGACGCAGCCGCCGAGGAGTTCGCCGTGGTGCTTGCCGAGAAGCTCGAAGCCGACATCCCCCCGATAGCTGAATTCAACACTGTCGCAGATCCACAGAGGGGGATGACAACCTGTAGATAGGCTGGGCCTCGAAGCCCTTGTAATAGATTAGTGTCCTTTGTAATCGCACTTTCTATTTATAAATATAAGAAATTCGTTATCGTTGAAATCGACAGTGTGGCCCATCGAGGCCTTGTGCGTTCGAGCCTTCGTTTTTTTTACTTTATTTCCGTGTTCTCGTATGCGACTTAGATAGACTTCTGCGAGGAATTTCGCATTCATAAGCGACATAGGCGTGGGGTGGTGAGGGGGGTGCCGTATCCCGGAGGCGTAGGCGGCCCCACGACTCGGCCGGCCCCGTACCGTAGTTGCTTACGCCTCGCGTCCGTTTTTTCCAAGTATACGAGAAGCTTAGAGACGAGATGGAAATATTTCGAAAAAACGTTGGCGATTTTTGGGGACGTTCGGGAGTTCCCCCCGTAGTAGCCCCCGAGGGAGGCTTGGCTTTGCCGAGGGTAAAGCCAAGCATACCTCAGTGTTCGTGCGTGTCCGAGCCCTCGAGGATCCGGAAGGTTCCCAAAAATAAACAAGTAAAGCGTACTTCTTTATTATTTCGGGAATTCTAAGGATAGAAGCGATGTAGCTGCTGTATGTTCCAAGCATTGGTGAGGACTTCGCCTTTGTCGTTCACCAGCTTGTACGAACCGGGTTTGAGCACCTCGGCGATTATGTACGGGCCCTCCCATGGCGGTGAGAGCTTGTGGCGGCCCCTGCTGTCCTGTCGAAGCCTCAGCACCAAGTCCCCTTTGTTGAGGTCTCGGCGCCGGACTCTCTGCGCTTGGTATCTTCGTAAAGACTGCTGGTAGCGCACAGAGTGTAGGAGTGCCACATCTCGAGCCTCGTCCACTTGATCCAGCGAGTCTTCGCGAGCTCGCTGGTTCTGCTGCTCTTGGTATGCCTTGAGCCTTGGAGACCCGTACTCCAAGTCCATGGGGAGTATGGCCTCGGCGCCATAGACGAGGAAGAATGGGGTAAAGCCCGTGGCTCTGCTTGAGGTCGTCCTCAGGCTCCAAATGACCGAGGGTAGCTCCGTGAGCCATCTTCGGCCAAATTTGTTCAACTTGTTGAAGATCCTTGGCTTCAGTCCTTGGAGGATCATGCCATTGGCACGCTCCACTTGTCCGTTCGTCTGTGGGTGTGCCACAGCCGACCAGTCCACACGTATGTGGAAACTGTCGCAGAACGCCAAGAACTTCTTGCCTGTGAACTGGGTGTCGTTGTCGGTGATGATCGAGTTCGGGACCCCGAACCTGAAGATGATGTCGGTGAAGAATAGAGCCACCTGCTCGGATTTGATCTTGCCAATGGGTCGAGCCTCGATCCATTTGGAGAATTTGTCGACGGCCACCAGCAAGTGGGTGAAGCCCTCGGGCGCCTTCTGCAGCGGACCGACGAGGTCCAGTCCCCACACAGCGAAAGGCCATGTGATGGGGATGGTCTGCAGAACATGCGCGGGGAGGTGCGTTTTTCGAGCGTAAAATTGGCAACCCTCGCAGGTCCGCACGACGTCGGTGGCGTCGGCAACTGCGGTGGGCCAGTAAAAACCTTGCCGAAACGCATTACCCACGAGGGTACGTGGCGCGGCATGGTGGCCGCAGACGCCAGCGTTGATGTCGCAGATCAGCTCCTTGCCCTCGGGGATGGGGATGCATCGCTGTAAGACTCCCAAGGGACTGCGCTTGTATAGCTCGTTGTCGATTAGGATGAAAGACTTGGCCCGCCTAGCGAGGCGACACGCTTGAGCGCGGTTCGAGGGTAGGACCCCTCGAATCATCCTGTCAAGGTACTGGGCGCGCCAATCTTGCGAAGTGGGGGCCTCGTCGATCTCCATTGCTTTGGCCTCGTCTGCGGAGGAGGTCCCGAAGTCAATGTCCATGGGCTCGACCTCATCCGCCGGGGGGTTCCCGCCAGAGGGCCCGGTGGACGAGGGGCCTGGCTCCGTCAGATCCTTGAATTCGACGGAGGGCTTGGTGATGTCGTGAGCGAAGATGTTCGAGGGGACGATAGTCCGCCCCGACGCGATCTTGGCTAGTTCGTCGGCATCCTCGTTGTACTTGCACGGGACATGATTGAGTTCTAGGCCATCGAATTTATCTTTGAGGTGGGCACTGCTTTGCAGTATGCCTCTATCTTCGGGTCGTGGCAGCTAGACTCCTTCATCACTTGGTCAATGACGAGTTGAGAGTCACCGCGCACATCGAGGCATTTGATGCCGAGCTCGATGGCGATGCGGAGGCCACTGAGGAGAGCCTCGTACTCCGCCATATTGTTAGACACAGGGAAGTGCAAGCGTATCACGTACCGCATGTGGTCTCCGAGGGGTGAGATGAAAAGGAGGCCGGCACCGGCGCCGGTTTTTATCACTGACCCGTCGAAGAACATGGTCCAGCATTCGGCCTGGATTTGTGGTGGGGGTAGTTGAATGTCCGTCCACTCAGCCACGAAGTCGGCCAAGATTTGGGACTTGATCGCTTTGCAGGGGGCGTAGGTGAGAGTTTCTCCAATCAGCTCCACAGACCATTTGGCAATTCTACCCTCGGCTTCCCGGTTGCGGACTATCTCTCCCAAAGGGAAAGACGGGACCACGGTGATGGAATGGGCCTCGAAGTAGTGGCGCAGCTTGCGCCGAGCCAAAACCACCGCGTAGAGCAGCTTCTGAATCTGCAGATAGCGTGTCTTTGTTTCAGACAACACCTCGCTGATGTAGTACACCGGCCTTGGACGGGCAGAGCATGGCCCTCCTCTTGTCTTTCGACAACGACCACCGCGCTGACCACTTGGGTTGTCGAGCTACGTACAGATAGAGGGGCTCGCCGTCCGTGGGTGGTGTGAGAATGGGGGTGTGAGTGAGCGATGCCTTCAGCCTGTCGAGGGCTTCCTAGGCCTCGGGGGTCCACGTGAAGCGCTCGGTTTTCCTCAAGAGTCGATACAGGGGTAAGCCTTTCTCGCCGAGGCGCGAGATGAACCGGCTGAGGGACGCTAGGCATCCCATGACCCTCTGTACTCCCTTTAGGTCTCGGATCGGTCCCATCTGAGCGATGGCCGAGACTTTCTCAGGGTTGGGTTCGATGCCCCGCTGGGAGACAATGAAGCCCAAGAGCATGCCTCGAGGCACCCCGAACACGCACTTCTCGGGGTTGAGTTTTACCCCTTTGGCCCGTAGGCAATCGAATGCGATCCTGAGATCGGTGACCAGGTCGTCCGCCTTCCTGGATTTTACAACGATATCGTTGACATATGCCTCTACGTTCCGCCCGAGATGGTCTCCGAAAACATGGAGCATACACAGCTGATATGTAGCTCCGGCGTTTCTGAGGCCAAAGGGCATTGTAACGTAGCAATACATGCCGAATCGTGTGATAAAAGAGGTCGCGAGCTGGTCGGACTCTTTCATCTTAATTTGGTGATAGCCGGAATAAGCATCAAGAAAGGATAAAAGTTCACATCGCGCAGTTGAATCTACAATCTGATCAATTTGTGGCAAAGGGAAGAGAACCTTCGGACATGCTTTATTTAAGCTAGCGTAATCTACACACATCCTCCAGTTTCCATTCTTTTTCTTCACTAATATAGGATTAGCTAGCCACTCGGGATGGAATACCTCCTTGATGAACCCGGCCGCTAGAAGTTTCTGCAACTTCTCGCCGATCGCCCGGCGCTTTAACTCGTCGAAGCGTCGCAGGCGCTGCTTCACCGGCTTGGAGTTGGGTCGGATATGAAGGGAGTGCTTGGTGACCTCCCTCGGTATGCCAGGCATGTCCGAGGGGCTACACGCGAAAATGTCTGCGTTGGCTCGGAGAAAGTCGACGAGCACCACTTCCTATTTGTTGTCGAGGGTGGCGCTGATCTGCAACGCCTTGTCGCCGGGGTGGCTCGGGTCGAGGGGCACCTTCTTGATACCCTCGGTGGGTTCGAAACTACCCACGTGTCGGTGCGTGGAGTCCAAAGCCTCGCTTGCCATTCTGTCGAGGGTAGCTGCGAGGGCCTCGTCCTCCGCTTGAGCCTCCGCGTGCTCAACGCACTCGACGTCGCACTCGTAGGCGTGCTCGAACGAAGAGCTGACGGTGATGACGCCCTTCGGACCCGGCATCTTCAGCTTGAGGTAGGTGTAGTTGTGGATGGCCATGAACTTGGCGTAGCAGGGACGACCAAGAATGGCATGATAAGATCCCCGAAACCCCACCACCTCAAAGGTGAGTACTTCCTTGCGGAAGTTGGCTGCCGTGCCGAAGCAGACAGGCAGATCGATCTGGCCGAGGGGTTGGACGCGCTTCCCCGGCGTAACGCCATGAAATGGCGACTTGCTGGGGCGAAGCTTGTTCAATCCAATCCCCATGAGCTCTAAGGTGTGGGCGTACATGATGTTTAGGCTGCTGCCTCCGTCCGTGAGCACCTTGGAGAAACGGGTGTTGCCGATGATGGGGTCGACAACGAGCGGGTACCGTCCCGGATGCGGGACGTAGTCGGGGTGGTACTCGCGGCCAAAGGAAATGGTATGCTTCGACCAGTCGAGGTAGGATGGCGTGGCCTTGGTGACGGAGAAGACTTCCCGGCGCTCACGCTTGCGCTGCCGAGAGGTCATGTTCGTCGTTGGTCCTCCAAAGATGAAGAAGGCATTCTCCACCGGGGGGAACTCGTCATCTCCACCTTTGTCGTCAGCATCCTTTTTCTTTTCCTCGTCGCGATGCGCGACGCGGTTGTAATACCTCTTGAGCATCTCGCACTGCTCGAGGGTATGATTGACCGAGCCCTGGTGGTAAGGACACAGCTTCTTAAGTATGTCGTCGAACAGGCCGCCACCGCCTAGAGGGGGGCCTCGAGGTCCTTTGCGGTCCGGGGCGGCAGCGAAGGCCTCCTCGGAGTCCTCTTCCTGCCCCAATCCGTGCTGGTTCGGTGGGACCGGCTTCTTTCCCTTCCTCCCCCGCTTCTGTTTCTTGGCGGGGGTGTTGAGCTTGGCGTTGCTGCCCTCCGCGGGCGCATCTTCCTTGCGCTTGTTCGGCTTATCGTCGAAAATGGCACCAACAGCCTCCTTGCCGGCGGCGTAGTTGGTGGCGGCGTCGAACAACTCGTTGGTGTTGGCGGGTCGGCTTCTCGCAAGCTCGTGCACCAGGTTCCTGCACGTTGTACCCTCGGGGAAGGCGTTGATGACCTCGACGTGGGTGACGCTGGGGAGCTCGATGCATTGCTTGGAGAAGCGCCGCACGTAGTCGCGCAGGGACTCGTTGGGCTTCTGGCGACACCCTTTGAGGTCCCAGGAGTTCCCAGGGTGCACGTATGTGCCCTGGAAATTGCCCACGAAGATTTTGACTAAGTCGGCCCAGTTGTGGATCTGGTCCGCGGGCAAGTGCTCGAGCCACGTTCGTGTGGCGTCGGCAAGGTGAAGAGGAAGGTTACCGATGATGACCGCGTCGTCTGTCGCACCGCCCAGCTTGCATGCTAGGCGATAGTCATTGAGCCAGACCGCAGGATCTGTCTCGCCCGAGTACTTGACGAGGGTGGTGGGCTGTCGAAAGCGCGGGGGGAAAAGATGCAGTACGAATCTCACGGCTGAACACCCGGGTGCCCGGAGGCTCCGGTGACTCGCCCCTGTCATTCTCGGGGTCGAAACGTCCACCCCATCGAGGGGTGTATTTCCTCCCACCTACGATGTAGCGGGCGTCGCCGTCATCGGCGTGCCCGCGTGTGTCATGGAGTCGCTCCCTTGCGGGAGCCTTTCCGATGCGGTCGTGCACCGAGGGTGCCTTCGCACCGGGCGCTACGGCTGCCTTGCCCTTCCCTACTGGTGGAGTGTGCACTGAAGCCTCGTGGTCCTGGTGCGAAGTCCCACCGGGCTGCTCCGGGGCTTTCGAGCGCATACGAGACGTAGAGCTCTCGGCCTGCTGCACGGCAGCTTGCTCGATGAGCACCTGTGCCTCACAGCGCAAGTTGCGGCCCGAAGGAGTCGATGGCTCGGGCATGGCTTGGAGTAGGTAGGCCGCAGTGATGAGTTTTTCGCCGGCCGTCTTCAATTCCGGAGGTTTGTCGACGTTGTCGTCGGCCAGGATGCGCTCCCGGCCAACGCGCCCCAACGCCTGGGCATGTGCACCACGCGCGGTGCGCTGCTGTTCAAGTGCGGTGCGCAGCTCCTGTGTCTGCCGACGTTGCTCGTCGAGCTTGGCTTGAAGCTCTTTGAGTTGTGCCAGCTGTGCTTGTCGCATTGCTGAGCTTGACGAAGAAGAAGGGGCTGCAGGCGGCACCACTGGTTGGTTCGCCTGTGCGTCCGCCCCGCCGTCCCCGTCGTCGCCCGGGGCGTTGTCGTTTTGCTCGTCCGCAAGCTCGTCCATGAAGCATTCCCGAGTGGGATTGTACTCCCCCTCACTGGAGTCCTCAGAGCAGGTGAGGCAATAAGCCGTCGCGAGCTGGAACGAGCGGAAAGCATTGGGGTCGCGGACCCCGGAGTAGTCCTCGGCCTCCTCAGCCGTGAAATTGTTCATGAAGAAGTTGACGTCGTCGGCTATCGAACTCGCCGTTTCGGGGTAGGATTCGTCAGGAGACGACGCGATGAGGTTGCGGATCGACAGAAGATGATGACCCGGCAGATCCTCATACTCAGTGAAGTTAGTGCTGATTGAAGAGGCGTAGGTGGCAGCGTTGCGCATCCCGAAGGGAAAGGGCGACGGCGAGGTCGAGCCCCCCTAGGAGGCACTGGTGCTGCAGCAGATGATGGTGCCGGCGCAGATGACGCCGAGGCGTGTGATGACGAAGCGGTGGCCCCGTTGGCCGCGATGCTGAGTTGCGACATGCCAGCCTCAACCGCGCGTGCTTGTCGTGAGTGCTGGCCTGAGCGCCTGTTGCGCCGGGCTGGTGAAGTCGGAGTGACGGGGTTGCATCTGGGCGGGAGGAGCTCCATGAGGTAGCCGTTGCCGGTTGCTCTGAACTCGAGACTCCCGAACCAGATCACGTATCCCGCTGGGAGTGGATCCAAGACACCCATGGGATATGGGTTGGATCTGCCCGCCATCCCTGGAGATCAAATGTGAACAAGAAAGAAAATGTCACGCAGCGAGCCCCTACCTGGCGCGCCAACTGTCTGTGTCCCGACCCGGGGGTCCGGATCCCAACTAGTAAATGCTGCGTGTTTTCTCGTCCCAGATATTGATGCAAGAGGCAACACAGTAACTGTGACACCTCCGGTGTTTAGCACTATTTAAAACATGCAATTAATAGAAAATGACATGTTAAACCCCCAAAATTCTCAATTACTTAAAAGCCCGAAATCCGTTTAAATGAACCCAAAAAGTCAACTCTCACACCTTGGCTCAAATGAACTTTTGCCCAAAACGAAAGTTGTAGAGTTTGACAAGATAAACAACTTTCGTATTCAAAGTTTTTCAAGCTATAACATGAAATTTGGAGTTAACCTGAAAAACAGTGGGTTCATTAAACTTGAATTCAAATCTTAAACTTTCAAATTGTTGCTCAAACGAAGTTTTGCCTGAAAGGAAAGTTGTAGGAAATTGAATTTTGAACGACTTTCGTGTTCAAAATTTTTCGAGTTTCAATTAAAAATTTTGAGTTTGAACTGAGTCAAATCGTTGACTCTCTCTTTCTCTCTCCACTCCCTTTCTCTCTCCCCTCTCTCTCCCTCGCTCTCCCTCCCCTTCTCTGCGCACGCAGGCACTCGAGCACGCGCTGCCGCCGCTCGCTTCGCCGCTGCACGCAGCGATCGCTGCCCGGCCATGAGTGCTCGTCTGCATGCTCGCCCGCTGACCTTCCCCTCCCCCGTCCCGTCGACGCCTGCGGCGCCCTGCCCGTCGACGAGCCCACCACGAATGACAAGCGCTCGGCGACGCGCCGCATCGCCGCAGTGGCGCCCAAACGAGCCGGCCGTGCCCTGCCTGAGCCGCTGACCGCGGCCCGCCTTTATTACCGCGCGCCGCCGACGCCCCCACACCCCCTCGCTGCACCCTGACCGCCATCAAGCCCGCTCGGCGAGCACGCCACCGCATGCCGCGCACGCGCCGCCGCTCCCTTCTTCTACGCCCTCCCCCTCCTGCCGAGCTCTCCCCTCACCATTTGCTTCGCCAAAGGGCGTTCCACCCTCCCGCTCTACTCCCCTTTCCTTCCCATGCCGAGCCGAGCCATCCCTGGGCCAGAACGGCGCCGCCGCCCCGCCATTGCCGCCGCTGCTCGAGCTCACCGTGGAGCCCCTACCTCCGGTGCCCCTCGGTCCCGACTGAACCCCGAAATGGGACCTCCTCGCCGCGGTGAAGCTCTGCGGCTAGGCCTCGCCCATCCCCATCGCCGCCGGGTGCCGCCGCCGCGGACAGAGCCGCCGCCGGCCGCCCGCCCGCCGCGGAACTCCCTGCTCCGTCCCTCCCCGACTCCAATCAACCCCCGAGCTAGCTTCCTCATGGCGCCGTGAAGCTCCCCGGCCTACCCTTGCCCTTCCTCTCGTGCCGGAGCGCCGCCGTCGCAGCTCGCCACCGCCGCCGGCCGTGCTGCTACGCCGCCGACCCTGCTCCGGCCATCCCCGTCGACCACAGCACCCACCCACAGGTAGAGCTTGGTGAGCTCTCACCCCTGGACGCCATCCCCGCCGCCGGCGAGCCTCCTCCTCGCCGGGAAACAACCACCGCCGCCTCCCCTGTTCCTGGCTCCGGCCAGGGGCTTATCTGCGAGCCCCCAATTCTTTCCAAGGGCCTAGATGCAAGTTTCCGTTTCCTTTTTCTTTTGTTTTGAAAAAAAACAGCAAACTTGTAAATTAGTTTAAAAATCATTGAAAATTCAGAAAAATGCAAACTCAACTGTTCTGGAATCTTTTCAAAGAGATCTACAACTTTTGTTACATGCACTTTTTCAATTGCTCAATAGTTATTGCTTTATTTAAAACACAAGAAAAATATAGCTTTTATTAGATCTCAAGTTACAAGCTTGAGCTGTTAGCCATTTTTGGTCAGTAGGTTACATGTTAGATGTTTGGCCTTGTGTAAAAGTTTCGTGGACATTTGATGTGCCTAGCTGTCAGTTTATTTACATCTTGGTGTATACCTAGGATAGATAGTTTCATTTATCCAAGTTGTTATGACATGTTTCATGAATTCAAACTTTTGCAGTACCTGTATTTTAGTTCCCAGAGTCTACAGAAAAAGGTTGAGAATTTTTAGTTAAATCCAACTGGATCAAAGGATTTTGGTGAGGATAGATACCTTAAATCATGAAAAATAGTTCCTGCACATGAAAAATTCTAATAATTTTTCTAGGGGTTAAATTTGAGTATATAACTATTTTGGTAAAAGATGAGGCTCTAGAACTTGCTATAACAGTCTATGGAATTTGTTTTTGATCCATGCAGCTATACATTGTACTATTTTTCATGCCTTGTGTAATGCTTAATTAAATCTGAAATTTTTACAGTAGACTTAACATCAGCTTAGGAGCACTCAGTAAAAATTTTAGCATCTTTACTTGTAGGGTTTGTTCTGTATAAATGAATCTTAATCCTAGCAGTGGTTGTTTAATGCATTTTTAATAATTAGCATGCTCAGTGAAAATAGCTGAAAATTTTATGAAAAGTTTGTAATTAAGTAATTGACTCTCCATAAAAATTTCATATTCAGAAGCTATAGCCATCAGCTTATTTAAATATTCAATGCTTGCACTTGAAAATAACTTTTCTAAAAATAACAAAACCCCCACTTACTTAATAAGAAATAGTTAATCTAGATAATACTCTATAAATGATTGCCCAAGGATATGTTAAGAAAATATTTTACAACTCTATAGTGAATTAAATTAAGATTGTTATCATCACCACATCTCACGCATATGCATTCGTGTAGATTTGACTACTCTCGCCGACGGTACGTATGAGCTGGTGCCGCAGTCCGAGAGTGAGCAGCGTGAAGCTCAAGTTAACCTAACTGAAGTTGCTGAAGACCTGAACCAGAGTTCAGAAGAGCTCAGGGCTAGCTCCGCTCAGGAAGGCAAGCCCTGGAGCATGTCCTACCTAATTTAAATTTATGCAACTGTTTATATTCCTATCTACTTGTGCATTTAAGTATGTAGGAATTGTTTGGAACCTTAGTTGCATGATCCTAGGTACCTATGCTTGAACACTAGTATGTGTAGGTCGCTAGTTGGCTATGTTAATGATTCGGTAGAAGTCGAGTGATTTCCTGTCACTCGCGAGAATTATAGGAGTTTGATGTTTACTACACACTGCAATATAAGGTTTACGGGCGGGGTTGTTGTACTTGTGATACCCCGTCTGTTTAGTGAAACTGGATAAGGCCGCGGTGTGTGGTAGTGGTGGTTAAGCGTTTGAACGTACTAACCACATGCCGAGAAATATGGTAATCGGTAAGCTTAAGTACCTGATCGGACCGGGGAGTGGACTTTTCCCTCACCCTCTTTGAATTGGGTTCACATGCGGCCACATGCGGGTACAAGAAGGCGCACGCCGGGCGTGGATTCTTGTAGTCGAGGTGGGTGACCCTGATCCACGAGCTGGAAAGAAAGGGGAAATGTTGCGTGGGGACTGGGTTCCCATGCGTGTGCTTAGGTCTGCCTGGCCAGGTTAACAAATTCGATTCGAATCGTCCGCCTCTCACGGATTTTGGGACTGCTTAACCCTTTTGCCACATAGAGTAAGAAGTGGAACAATGATGATGAAAAATATGGTTGAATGATGAAAATAAATGTTTTTCACCATGTATGCTTTTGGATAGATGCTAATGTAGAATGGTTAATCAAACTAGAACTTGAAAGCTAAAATCGGAAAATAAGGACTTACTCTTTATTGCTTTTCGGCAAAAACAAACCCCCAAGCCAAAAGCCTTGCATGTCTAGTTAGAGGGCTAAGTATATCCTAGTCAGATAAGCCTTGCTGAGTATTAGCATACTCAGCCTTGCTTGTGGCTCAACTTTATTTTCAGGTGATACCTTTGAAGATCAGATAGCTAGCTTGACTTGGCCGTGTACCTTACCTCCTGGTTGGTCGGTAGAGTGGGATACGACTCCGGCTAACGATGACAATGCCGAGTGATGTCATGTACAGGCTTCATAATGACATCTGGTATCGACGTTTAGTACCCTCTTTATTTCCGCTGCAGTGAACTCTGAACTACTTTCAATTTGAACTTCAAGTACCTTTCTGAGATTTCGAACTTGGTTTGTAATAATTAAGTTAAGACTCTGTAATGTAATGTATCGGTGAATTGTTGTACTCTCTGGACTCACCTTCGTGTGGGTTGCATGTAAGCTTTGGGTTCGATCGACGCTCAGGTGGATTCTTCGGGACTTTACCCGACAGCCCTGCTGGATTACTCCGTTTGAAGTGCGTGTTAGCCGGAATTACCTTTAAGGTGATGGTTAGCGCACTTGAGCCGGATTAATTTGGGCGGTGCTGCCACAGCTGGTATCAGAGCCGAACCAAGTGCACACCCGAGAGTGCGACTAGATTTCAAAAGTTTTTCTTAAAACTTAGCCACACAATCGCGTTTGGAAAATACGTTGGTTCGCTAAGGATCGTGCATAGTACGTAAAGCCCTAGGGAAAATTATGGGAGTACTAGGTGGCTATCTAACTTATGATTTATTTATGACTGACTTCCAGCACATTTCCTTTTGTACCTTAAATTCAGTACTTTACATTATGTAACGACGCACCTACACTAAGGTAAGACGGTAAGGATCCTCAGTCAGCTGAGGGAGTCTGACCTTCCCGTCGGTGATGCGAGCCGACTGCTGCCCTCAAGCAGTGGCTTACTTGAGGTGCTGCCAATATACCAACTATTAGTTGGCTATATTGGGAGTAAAGTATACTCAGTCAGCTGAGAGAGTCTGACCTTCCTGTCGGTGATGCGAACCGAACGCTGCGCTCAAGCAGTGGCCTACTTGAGCTGCTGCCAATATACCGACCATCGGTCGATTATATTGGGAGTAAAAGAAACCGTGAATACGTCGTCTCGGTAACATATGAGCACTGTCCATGGAGTGTTGGACGCATGGATGCCGCTTCTATAGTGAGCGGTAATGTATGGGGATGCTTTCATGTGTGCTGGCATGAAAGGTTCAATGAATATACATCTGCCAATTTTTTGCAGGTACTCTAACCACGATTACGTAAGTTAAGAACGGTTAGAAATCGGCTAAATATATATATAGGGAGAGACGTAAATTGAGCTATGCCACCGGTGCTAACCCCGTAAGTCCAAAGCTATTTGGCAATTGTTTTCCTTGTGAGGACGAATAGGTCGTGCATGCATCATGATCGTAAACTGAAAGCTAATGAAAATAGATGTGGGTTATTCGGAAATGTTAAGGTTTGCACACGAGTACGGTTCGTTTTCTCTCGATTAAGGTTTATCTAGAAATCTGTCCTTTTCTGCTATATCCCGGGAGAGGAAATTATTGACATCGTAGATGACCTTATATATAGAAGTTATAGTGGACAATTTGCTCCAAAACTTGTCTACTATCTTTTGTTTAAATTTGAGAATTTTTCGACTAGTATACAGTGGGATACACTAGAAACTTTGACACCCTGTTTTTCTGTCAGCTTTGAGCACCTGGGTTGCACGAATTTTTAGGTCTTCCTAGAGATGTTTTATGCAGATGTGTTCAACACAAAACTTGTGCCAAATTTACTCACCAAATTTCTGTAAAAATTTGGTAATTTTAGGCTTAGTAGTTTGTCCTCAGCAGTCATTTTACTAGCTCTCTGGTCCCTGAAAATTCTGGGCAGACAGCAAAGGAAAACTCTAAAGATAAGACCTTCTTAGGCTCTGATCTAGCTCTTGAGTTGACTAGAAAAGTTGTGCCTAAGAACCTTAGGAATGTTCCTATAAATTTTGAGAATTTTTAGAGCTCTGTGCTTCCAGTTATACTCGTTTTCGTGCACTACCCAAAATCTGTTTTAACCATCACTCACTTGTGCACATCTTTTGTACAGATGGCTGCCCCTGCTCTCCTGGTGTTTGATGAGGATGGGCGTGCACACTCCGAGTGCACACACTGGCAGGGTTTTCCCTCCATTCTTTGGGAAGTGATGCGCGATGCCAGATATCCCAGTCCCCTGCGCTATGTGGGCGAGGAGTTCCACAGTAACGCACGGGTTTATCCTGGTTCCGGCCGCGGGGCCGTACGTCCAGCAAGGGGGTGTGCGAGGGCACTGTATTATCTTGCACCCGGAGTGCTTGTAGTATGGGGTACAAGCGAGGCGAGAGAGGGAGTGAGGCTCCCAAGTCTCTGCTAGAAGAGGAGTTGAGCGTCTCGAGTTGCGTTGTTGGGGCTAGGAGCAAGTGTGCGCTCCGTGAGTGGTGTAATGCCTAGAGAGCCGACCAACCTAGGTGGCGATGGTAGCTAACGTCCCCCTTAAAGGAGGCCCACCTCTCCTTTTATAGTCACAAGGAGGGACGGTGAATATTGTAGGAAGTACACTGTGGGGTATGGCGTCGGGCGTGGCGGTCGTCCTGGGCATCGTCCTTGACCTCGCGGAGATCGAGCCGGCGTCCTGCCAGCCCCAGCAGGCGGCATGGTCGTCGCTGTAGGGTGTACAGTCCTCCAGATGTGGCGTGGTGGCGTTCCGTGGGTCCTGCAGGTTAGGGTCTTGCGTGCACCAGCGGTAGCGGGGCACGTGGCGATCCCGGACCCCCTGGACGGAGTGCTGGCGTGCGCACTAAGGAGGTCCGAGGGTCGCGTGGAGGTCTCGAACCTCTCGAGGAGGGAGGTCCGGGCCCCCGGCCGCTAGTGCTGGGCATCCCTCTTCGAGGGGGCGCGTGGCGACACCGGACCCCTCCCCGAGCAGGAGGCGGGTCCGGGGCCTTACGTGTGATGAGGTGGAGTCAGGACAGCCGGGTTTGGCAGAACAGCGATGGGAGCAGTGCCGAGCCCGTCTCGTCCCGCATCGCAAGCTCCACAGTGCTGCCACAGCGTCCGGGATGGCGGAGCAGTGACCGGGGTTGGCGGATGGGACTCCGGTCACAGCCACTGTGGGGAATGGCGGTCTGACGCCGTCTGTCCTGAGCGCTGTGGAGGAGTGGTTGACACTTAATGCCTCTATACGACGGGCAGGTGAGCGGCAGGGCCGTTTGTCCCTTATACGCCGAGGGGTGGCCTCGAGCGAGGCGGAGGTGAGTCGCCTGCTCGAGGGTAGGTTCGCTACCCTCGAGCGAGGCGGAGATGTTTCGCCCGCTCGAGGGTGGATTCGCTACCCTCGAGCGAGGCGGAGATGCGGGGCGCAAACGAGGGTCCCGATGGGAGCCCTCGAGCGAGGCGGAGATCGCTCCGCGGGTTCGAGGGGGGATGCGAATGGGCCGCATGCTGGACTTCTTTGAGTCATTTCCTTTCTTTCAAGTTGGAAGGAGGCCGTGAGCCTTCGTGGGCCCAGTTGCCTAACATGTGTTTTGCGTTTTTAGGGTGATCTTAGTACCCCGATTAGGACGTCCCTAATTGTGGTATCCGACAGTTACTGTGAATTGTTCTTATAAATAGGCAAATATAATGTTGTGTTGCTGTCCACATGAATGGTTCTGATGCTGTCCAAATGATGGACAAAAAATATATTTTTATTTGTGCTATCCAAATATAATTTATTTGTGCAAGAATTAAAAAAATATATTGTATTGCAAACCATATTACATTTCTGCGTGGAGTGCCATGAAAGACAAAAAAACGTTGGAAGCAAAATAGAATGACATGGAGGGTAAATCATTTTTTGAGCACCTAAGGCCACCATGGACCTTTTGTAGCTCTGTTAGCATCCGTTACCCTCCAATCCATCCATAATGGTACAAACGTAAAAAAAACGCGATGATATAGAGGTGTCTTCAAATTTTTTAGTGGTATGTATGTCGGGACCATCTTTTATAATAGTATACATGTAAAACCCTCCAAAGACGGCGAGGGCGTAGGGCCGGAGGTGACGTCCGAATCAGTGAATCACTGACCGGTGGAGGGCATGTACGTAAAACAGATGCAGCAGGGCTGCACGAGCACGACTGTTTGGGCAAGGGGCCAAGCGCCCAGGGCAGGAATGTGACTGTTTGGGTTACAGCGAGACGGGGTTCCTAGCCGGTTTCTGTGTGTGTGGATGAATACCGTGCACAAACCGGCTGGCACAGTAATTGTTTGCTGTAAGTAATTATATTGATTTTGTTTTGGTATTATCCCTGAATATCTTCCTTTTATACTGTGGCTATGCCGAGTACCCATTTCTATTTCTAAATGAAATTCCATCTGTTACCGCTAATGAAATCCGCGTCTACCATGGTCCATGGCTCTAACTTCCTTCTTACCAAAATAGTAATAACTCTGCACCTTGTAGTATAAGATACTGAAAGCATGTATTTAGTAAAAAAAAATACACTACCGGAAACCCGAACATTGCCGAGTGCCAAGGGGTTTGCCGAGTGCAATTTATCAGACACTCGGCAAACAATCTAATTGCCAAGTGCCATCAAAAAAACACTCGGTAAAAAAAGGCACTCGGCAAACAAGGTTGTTTGCCGAGTGCCTAGAGGTCCCATTTCTGAATTTTCTAAAAAATTTAAAAATAGCAAACAAAGTCTAAAAATTATGAGATTTGGCAAGATGTCATAATATCATATGTGTAGGTTGTGAGAAAAAGTTGAGGAGGCTTCGCGCACTTTTGTCATGTACGTGCTTACAAACCGATACATCTCCGAAGAAAAATCATAGAGTTGAGAATGATCCGATAAGAATTGGAGTCAAATTGATGGTCGAATTGTTGTTTGAGTTCAAAACTTTTTGTATAGGCAATAGATAACATAGATTGTTTAACGTGAAATTTTGGTAATTTTTCAAGTCCATTTGGTATTTTTAAATTTTTTTACTTAATTTTTTTGCCGAGTGTATTTTATTGGCACTCGGCAAAAAGAGGCTTTGCCGAGTGCCATAAAAATACACTCGGCAAAGCGTCTCGATTGAATTTTAAATTAGAATTTTTGGAGTATTTCAAATGACCTCGGATGAAGAAACTCACAACAGCAAAGTTGTAGATCTCGAAAAGTTAAGAAACTTTGTAGTTCACAACTTTTTTATTTGAATGCATTTAGGATTTCAAATATGTGTTTAAATTTCTCAAATTTGAAATTCAAATTTTGCAAACGACCTCGGATCAAAAAACTTACAACATCAAAGTTGTAGATCTCGAAAAGTTATGGAACTTTGTAGTTGAAAAGTTTTTTATTTGAATACGTTTAGGGCCTCAAACAAGCAATTTTATCTCGAATTAGTATAATATGTGGAGAATCAAAACAGAATCTAGACATATGTAATACAGGGTTGGAGTGGTAGAGGAGGCTACACCCGAAACAAGAGGTCACGGGTTCGAATCAAGGCAGCCGCGTAGCGCGCGATTTAACGCGAAATAATAGCGAGACTTGTGACTTTGGGACATTGGATGATTGGTGTGATTACCGGGTGAAAATAAAATGTTTTGCTATTTTTAAACGCTGTTTTTCTAATTTGGTTTCGAAAAGTTTGCCGAGTGCTTTTTGACACTCGGCAAAGACTTTGCCGAGTGCCCGAAAAAAGACACTCGGCAAAGGTGCCTTCGTCCTCATGTTTTTTAGCGAGTGCGGTTTGCTGAGTGCCACACTCGGCAAACCCTTTACCGAGTGCAAAAGGGTCTTTGCCGAGTGTATTCGGCACTCGGCAAACAAGACCAGTCCGGTAGTGATAGACCATAAAATCAAGGTGCAAAGTGTACAACATGGAGCTGGTATGGCACACGTGTTAAATAATAAATAATGCACTAACACGTGTATATAAAAAATGTTGTTGCCCGTTAGAATTCTAGAATCACAAGAAAATCACTACTAGCCGATCGCTGCGATAGAAACAAAAACGTTGAACATCCCCGCATATATGGATGCGAATACATATATCATTCAATACTGTGAAACCAGTTAATATATCACTGTTGAGCTCAACCTGACCATCCAATTTAATATATACTATCTCCGTTCCAAAATATATGTCGTTTTGACTTTTCTAGATTCATATATTTTGTTATGTATCTAAACATATGTTATATCTAGGTGCATAACAAACATTATGAATCTAAAAAAACCAAAACGACCTACATTTTGGAACGGAGGGAGTAGTAATTTCTTCACATAAAAGTCATGGAGGCTCTACCCATATTTGTGTCTTTTATAAGAGTTTCAACATAGAGCAGTTTATATATTCTAAAATATAAACAAATCGGACTGCATAGATAGGGATTTGAAATGTTTGGTTTGAATCACCATTTACGTGATGTTAAATCTGCACGGCTAAAGAAAGTGATCAAAGCGTCAAATGTAGCTTTAGCCTACTAGAAAAAGTGGCCATTTACGGAAAATGTTTGCACATGGACTAGAAAAGTCGGAGGAGCTTACTAGTAGATTTAGTCTAATTTAACCTCGAGAAAAATTCTTATTAGCATATTATATGACGAAGACACAGAATCAAAATTTCTTCTTTCTTATAGTGACTAATACTGATTTCACACTTGTACTCGTTATTTGTCTATAGTTCATGTTCATTTTGTTTATGATTTGAATAGATTTCTAGCTAAACAAATCTCATTCCTTTAAAAGTTTTTCCGTGGTACATAAGCGTGAATCAAAACCATGCAAAAATAGCTAAACCAAATATAACTTTTGATTTTGTAAGGTTAAAATTTATTATAAATAGTATAACAAAGATATGTGCTATTATTTAGGCATATGATTATGTAGTTTTCTTGAATAATATTTATAGGACTTTCTTTTTGTCTATGTGAAATTAGCCATCCTTTTTTCATTTCCTTTTAAAGTATAAAATGAATTTTCTCATTGCATTGTTCCTTATTCATCTCCTACGTTGTGACATTGTTATCTGTCTGCCTCCTATCCTTCTTCCTTCGCCATTTTAATGGTTTGCTTTTTCTTATCCCCAATTATTTTTATCTCATCCGTCAGCAATATTTCACCGCCAACACGGCAATACCATCCGGTACAAGTATCTACTTACTATTATTAAAGTAAGGAAAAATTCTTTGATCCTTCAATTAGAGTCCTAACCAGAATTCAAGCAACCCATTTGTTGAGTTAAGGTTAGAGACCGATTAGAATTAGCATTTGACAAGTAAAATATAATAAAAAACTAAAGTTCTCAACCAACGCGTACTTTACTATTATAAAATACATACGGTGTTAATATATATTTTTTATGCTAATTAATATGTTTATATGACTTCCTACAGCAACGCTAGTACCCTATAAACCATCTAATCCGCTTCCACTAATTTAACCTTCCACACAAAACACTCTCTCCTCTAAGCTTAACATCGATGGAAACTCTCCGGCAGTTTCTCATTCTCCAATAAATTTCTACTATTGACAAAAATATATGTTCTAGCAGTTTTCTATACATCTTTCTTTTTTCAATAATTATTAATTATTCAATTTATCTCAGTATTTCACTCCAACTCCTCTCGATTAGTTCAGTGTAAACTCTAACCCACGTCCTGCGTCTATTGTAAAAGAGGGTGAAGTTTTAGGTGGACATGAGATAGGTGTGTTGCGCGTTTGCTAAGCGCTAACCCAAGCCGGACCTTAAAAAAGAGAAAAAATACTGAGGCAAATTCAGAATTCGGCTACTCCGCCAAACGCGATAACGCTCGTAGTCCTCCAAATGGAGGAACTGGCGGGCAACGGGGACGGAGGCGGAGGCGCGGAGCGCGAGGCCTCCGGCGCTTAATTTGGCGCCGCAACTCTACCATTTGCAAATCCTCTTCCATTCCGAAGGCCCCACTTCGGCAGTCTCCCGTTTCTCTCGCGAGCCGACATCGCCGCCTCGCCGGAACCCTAGAACCCCGCCGGCGGGCGCCGATCACGGGGGCCTCCGCCATCCACGGCGATGGCGATGGCGATGGCGGCGGAGCGGCGTCTCGAGCTGGCCGAGCAGTGGCGCGGGATCCAGGAAGACGAGGCGGCCGAGGACGGCGGCGAGCCGTCCGCCGCTAGGCACCGTCGCCTCATCCGGGCCAAGGAGGAGTGGTACGTGCGGCTGAGGCCCTGCCAAGTCTCCCCTCATCGCTCACCCACTTCGCATCTCTCTTAAGGCAGCGCGGCGGTCAGTACCATGCGTAATCGCGCGCGGGTTTAGGGGTGTCGTTGTGGGTTAAGGATTGCTCTGTGATTAGGATTCAAATAACTTGGCTGCACGTTACTAGGTCTAGGCTTCGGACTTGCTTTTTTGCTAGTTGGATTACGTAATGTGAATGTAGGTGCCTTACTGCCTATGGCGTCTCTCGTGCTTCTCACTTTGACTTTTGAAATGTAGCTGATCGATATGCTGGGAGGTATACTTGGCAGATTTCAGGGTTTACTATCCTCGTCAATGCAATCATTGTTATAATGGAATCCGTGCTGTTGAAAGTGTAGTTGCAGACTTGCAGTTTTGATAGGGTGTAACTGAACTTTTTAGATGGTGGTTGCAGACATAGTATTGGATTTGTAATGTGCTCAGAAGTAGACACTGGACATGAAGTTTAAGGCATAATGATCAAGTGTTTAGGTTAGAAAATCAGATGATCATAGGCGTCATATGATGTCTGTTACACCTAAGTAGCAAGAAAACAGTGTGGATTTACATACAGTTATGGGTTTAAGATTCACTAGCCTGAACTTAAACTTAGCTAGCTAAAGGGTGGATCTAATAAATGCTGTGGGTTTAAGATTAGCTGGCATGAATTGAACATTCCAAATAGCTCCAGGACATTACTACGTTACTTTATGTGATGGTTATGTAACAGGCTTTTGTGCTAGACATTGGATGATGCATTTATAGCCAAATTTTATGGTTCGTGGCCCATCGTTGTTAACAGTTTCATGTACTGTGGATATGTGGACAACTTATCCACTGGATAACTGAAACAGTATGGTACCTGGGTCACATTTACTTGATTTTGAAAAGAAGCATCTTCTGAGTTTGATCTGACATTTCTGCAAAAGATATAGTAGCCCCCAAGGAAACTCTCAGTGAGCATGGTATGAGCTATGCAGCTTATTTTCTGTATCTTAGTCTGATATTGGATGTGCTGAGAGGGTTGAATGACTGTGTACCAAGCAAATGACATGGCAAACCAAATATTGACCACTGCTTGGGCACCAAATTAAAGGACCAGTACCCAACTTTTCAATTCCTATTCTGCGTCTTTCAGTTCCAATCTTAACGTGATACTTATCTAGTGTTGTGTTTAGGGAAACTTATTTTTATTGCTTTTTTTAATGCCGCAGAAATATAGATCTTGAAACAATTCTTAGTTAATGGTGAGAAGGGTTTCAATTTATGCGGCTGTGTAGAAATTGTTCATTGTTTTTTCTTGACATTTTGAAAGCTGATATAGTCTATGGTTTGATGAAAGACGTTTCGGTCTATCTAAAATTGACTTGTCTCTGAACACCAAAAACACGTAGAACCCTAGTTTGTTATGCTCCCTCTTATGTTTCCCTTGTTGTTAGAATGTAATTGTAACATACAGCCCACATTGGGCCTGTTGGCCCATTGGCCTTGTACACATTGTAACCCTAGCCGCCTATGGCTATATAATGAAGGTCACCCCCCACGATTGGGTGTGCGGTGTTTCTCTACATGGTATCACGAGTCTCGGGTTCCTAATTAGGGTTTCCCCTTCTCCCTTCCGCTTTCCTCTCTCGGTGCCGCCGCTCAGCTCGGCGCACCTCCACCGCCCGTGCGCCCAGATCCCGGGCGTGCGCCACCGCACCATCAGGCCGCGCGACTCGCGTTGCGCCGCAGCTGTAGCCGCGCCGCCGCCTTGGCCGCTTGCTACCGCGCCTTCGATCCGATCGCGTCGCCTTCCGGCCGCGCATCCGATCCGACGCGCCACCATCGGGCCGCGCCGCCACCCAGGCCGCGCTGCCTGGCCGCACCGTCCACGACCGTGCGCCATGACGTCGTCTACGACTTCCTCCGCCACCTCCGGCGTCCTCGGCTCCCAGTCCTCCGGCGGCATGGGCGATGCGCTCACTCCTCCGTTCTTCGCCGCCTACGCCTTCGTCAACGTGAAGCAGCACGTGCCGATCACTCTCAACCTCGAGCGTCCCAACTACTCCAAGTGGAAGGCGTTCTTCACCGTCCTCTGCGCCATCAGGAGGCTCCAGCTGAGGACCCTGACGAGGCTGAGAGTGATCGGCCAGCGCAGCGCGGGAGTTGACGGGCAGCGGAGAGGCAGAGATCGGTGTCGCCGCAGAGAAGCCATAGCGTTTGATGGGCGGCGGCAGGGAGCCCGTCTGGGAGCGAGTCTCCCGAGGAGGAGGAGGAGCTGGTGCCGGCAGCACCTCGCGTGGCTGCTCAGGAGAAGCCGCGGCAGGCGGCATCGGCACCGGAGGCGTCGGTGCACGAGGCCGACGAGTGTAGACGAGTAGAGGCTGATGGCCGCCGCTGGGTTGCTGCTGCGCGTCTGCAGTAACCGGTGCAGCAGTGGTGGCCGGCCCACGAGGAGCCGAGGAAGCCGGAACCGAGGGGGGCGCTTGAGGACCGGCTGTGGTGGCCGGTCGGGGTCCCTGCTTGTAGGCGGCACCGTGCCACAGGATGGCTGGGTCCAGCCCAACAGGATCGCCGGCGTCATCCGAGGGTCGCGTTTGCTCAACGTCCGGGGTGGACGGAGCAGGCGCGGGTAGAATGTCCTGCAACAGAAAATCAAAAGAATCCGGTCGAGGCTTTGAAGCCGCAAACAGAAAGTGAGTCTCATCAAAAACGACGTGTCGCGAGATGATGATCTTGCGATTTGAGTGGTCAAGACACCGGTAGTCCTTCTGTGAAGGAGGGTAACCGAGGAAGACACGCCGCAGAGCGAGGAGATAGTTTGTGGCGAGTCGTGGCACTAAGGTTCGGGTAGCACAAGCATCCGAAAACTTGAAGGATGGAGTAGTTCGGCATCTTGCGATGAAGAAGGTAGTATGGGATACCGTTATTTATGGACGATGATGGCCGCCGGTTGATCAGGAACACGGCGGTGGAAAGCGCTTTGACCCAATAGGAGGGAGGCATGGCGGCATGAATCAGAAGCGTGCGGACAGCATTGTTTAGAGTGCGAAGCATCCACTCAGCTTTGCCATTCTGGGCGGATGTGTAGGGGCACGAGGTGCGGAGGAGGATGCCGCGGCCAGCTAAGAAGGTGGCGGTGGCATTGTTCAAGAACACGGTGCCATTATCTGCCTGAAAACAGCGCACAGGAAAACTGAACTGTGTGTGAGCGTAAGCAATAAACTGAACAATGTGCTCATGAGCTTCAGATTTATGGCGAAGAGGAAACGTCCAACAATAATGTGTATAATCATCAACTATCGCAAGATAAAATTTATAGCCAGAAATACTCGGAACTGGAGAGGTCCAGACATCACAATGAACGAGTTCAAACGGTGCAGAGGTACTAGAGACCGAACTAGCAAAGGGCAGCCTAGCGTGTTTGCCAAGCTGGCAGGCATGACAAATGCGGCAGGCTGCTTTATTACACTGAATAGCTGATAACTTATTTAGAGTATTGACGACGGCGGGCGCAGGATGACCAAGACGGGAGTGCCACAGCTCCGGGGAGACGACAACGACATGGCAGCGGGGAGGCGTGCGATGCGGGATGGTGTAGAGGTCCCCGTTGCTATTGCACCGAAGAAGGACCGTCTTGGTCTGGAGATCCTTGACAGAAAAACCAAAGGCGTCAAACTCAATTGAATAGTTGTTGTCGCGGGTAAGCTGTCTAACAGATAACAGGTTACGAGCGAGCTGCGGAGCGACAAGAACATTATCAAGATGAAAAGGGCGATCAGCTATTTGTATAAAAGACGTGCCACGACTAAGCACAGGAATTGATTGACCGTTGCCGACCGTAATGGAGGACGGCGGTGATGGGAGACGGGAGAGAAGAATACCGTCGTTGGAGGACATGTGGGATGTCGCTCCGGTGTCCATGACCCAGGGGTTGGACCCCTGGATCGCCATCTGGTTGAGGGCGGCGATCAGGCTTGCCTGATCCCACCCGCCTGGAGTCCCATACGCCAAGGGACCGGTCGCTCCGGAGAACTGCGGCGGCGCGAAGGCGGTATTACGCTCCGGCGGCCCGAACCACTTTAAATCCGTGTGTTCTTGCGTTCTTGCCCCGAAGCTAGATCGGCCTAATAGTTTAGCACTTCCCCGACTACTCCCCCTCGGGGAAAAGGCGGGTGCGTTCCGCCACCCGGCTGTGGGTACCCCCAAAAGCCCACGACACCAATGTTCAAAGAACCAATTGTTAGTGTTCCTTCTCCACTTCAGGGGAGACATACTGGCATGGACAATCTTGTGAATGTTTTAGGCACAGAGCCCTCCCATTCACCAGATATTCATGAAATAATACTCCTTTCAGACAGTGAGGATAATTCACCGGCTGCTGATGTGTCCAGTGAGGAGGTCCTATCATCAGTTATGGAGAATGATGCACCCACTGCCTCCAATATGTTGAAAGAAGTTAAGCCTCCTGAACAAAGAATGCTGACCAACGATGGACACATGCCTTTAAAACCACAGATATGTAATCCAGCTAGTAATATTAGTGCTTCTTCTAGACCTGTATCAACAGATAGTAGAGGCAACATTGCTGCCTCACAAGGGTTAGATGGAATGAAAAAGACGAGGCTTCCAAAAAATGCAAATAATAATTCCCTGTTACCAAAGTCGGTTAAATCATCTGTTAGTGGCACTTCTCAACCACAGCGTCCGATTTTGTCGTCAGATACAGAAAATTTTAAGTCAATCTTCAGGGATATATCTGATGATGAAGATGATCCTTTGGATCATGCACTTGATAATTGCCGAAGGCCACAAATCCCTTCATCAAAGCCTAGTATATTGCTTCCTAAGAGACAAGTTGTTCAGCTTCCAGTGCCTGTTGGAAGAAGACAAGGTTCTGGTGGTAAGGTTACAAGTACTCGACGACTTCAGCCGCCTAAACTGGGTAGCTGGTTTAAAAATATATTGGAAATGGACTACTTCGCTGTTGTTGGGCTGTCTTCTTCTGAGACTGTGAAAAAACCCTCTTTAAAAGAAATTCCTGTATGCTTTGATTCACAAGCTCAATATGTTGAGATTTTCCAGCCACTAGTTCTAGAAGAGTTTAAGGCTCAGTTGCAGAATTCTTATGTTGAGACCCCTCCTGATGACATGATGTGCGGATGCATATCTATCCTCTCAGTTGAAAGAGTTGATGAATTCCTTATCGTCCGTGCCCGCCCTGAGAATAGTCAGTCTATCAAATTCAAAGGCTGCATGGAGAATGATTTAATACTACTCATGAAAGATCCAATGAAGAACCCAGAACAGCAAGTCCACGTGCTTGGCAAGGTGCAATTATTGCCCATCATTTTTGCTACTGAAATGAACTAAACTCTTTTAAGTGATGTCTAATATTTTTCTGTTCTTTCAGGTGGAGCGGCATGAGAATGATAAAAATAAAGCATTTATTTTTGTGATAAAGTTCTTTCTTTCTAGTAATGATGCACGTTTAAATAAAGTGAAACGACTTCTTGTTGAAAGAAGTAAGTGGTTCTTAAATCGGGTTATGAGCATGACCCCTCAAATTCGTGAATTCAGTGCTCTCTCATCGTTAAATGATATCCCAATGCTTCCAGCAATCTTGAATCCTGTTTCTTGTGCTGGAAGCTATCATAAATCTGGAAAAGTGCATCTCGATCGACTTGCACACCCTTTGAGGAAAGTATTGAAATCATCTTATAATGAAAGTCAGCTCCAAGCTGTAAGCATTGCCATTGGATCAACAAGCTCTAAAACAAACTTTGATCTGTCCCTTATTCAGGGCCCTCCAGGTTGTCCTTTCACAATTTTTATCAGCAAATTTGTGCAACTCTAGTCATCGCATGTCAGCAGCGTAAAAATTTCTTCTTGTTTTTGTCCCTACAGGTACAGGTAAAACAAGAACAATTGTAGCAATTGTAAGTGCACTGCTATCTTTGCATTCGGATAATCCTTACAAGTTACCAAGAAATGAATTCGTGAATAGTACTGATTCTACCAAGCCAAGAGCAAAGATTAGTCAATCTGCTGCTGTAACTAGAGCTTGGCAGGATGCAGCCCTTGCTAAACAACTAGAAAAGGATTCTCGGACAGAATGTCCTGGAACGTCAGAGCGGTTTGTTAAAGGAAGGGCTTTAATTTGTGCGCAGTCAAATGCTGCAGTTGATGAGCTTGTGTCAAGACTCAGTGAGGGATTGTATAATGCTGACGGAAAGATGTATAGGCCTTACATAGTGAGAGTTGGTAATGCAAAGACAGTTCATTCTAATTCATTGCCTTTCTTCATTGATACACTTGTTGAACAAAGATTATCGGATGAGCTGAAGACTAATAATGATGCCAAAAATTCATCTGATGCTGAATCCTCTAGTTCACTTAGGGCTAATTTGGAGAAGATCGTGGACAGAATTAGACATTATGAGTCAAGGCAAAAACTAATTGTGTCTGATAGAAGTGAAGATGACTCTCCTGTACCTGATGAAAATGAGGCCAATGAAGTTTCTGATGAAGCGTTTGGTGGAAAGCTTAACTTTTTGTATGCACAGAAAAGGAAAGTTTCTGCAGAACTTGCCACTGCTCACGCACGTGAAAAGAAAATAGCTGATGAAAACAGGTTTCTAAAGCACAAGGTACGGAAGTCAATTCTTGGGGAAGCAGAAATTATTGTGACTACACTGAGTGGATGCGGGGGTGACATATATGGAGTTTGCTCAGAAACTGCTGCATCTAATAAATACAGGACCTTTTCAGAGCATGCTCTGTTTGATGTTGTTGTTATTGATGAAGCTGCACAGGTATTGTCTTAGCGCTTACTGGGCTCTTTGAATCGCTCTAGCTGTATGTTCAGATGTTCTATTGAACCAAAGAATAAGTTTTTCTTTGTTTTCTTCTTTATAGGCCCTTGAGCCTGCAGCCCTGATTCCACTTCAGCTTCTGAAATCGAGAGGAACTAAATGCATAATGGTACTCTGTTACTTTATAATACATTTTTTCCTGTACAATTATTTGGAACTAGCTATTTACTTAGCAATGTTCCTGTGAAGGTTGGTGATCCAAAGCAGCTACCTGCTACTGTGATGTCTGGATTGGCTAGCAAGTTTCTTTATGAGTGCAGCATGTTTGAACGCCTGCAAAGAGCTGGTTACCCAGTGATTATGCTGACTAAGCAGGTTGTTTATTATTACATCATTCTGTTTCTGTAACACAGCTTAGATGCCTTGTATTGCTGGGCCATCCAAACAATTTACACTATCTGCTTCTAAATAGCTTTATGCAATCCTAGTGCTGAACAATAACAACCTTGATGACATTATTAAATGGAGTAACAGGGTCCTCAAAATTTTTCTATATCACGAATTGTTGGTGTATATTGAGCCCATGTATAGAGGCCCATCTAGAGGTCCATGTATAGGAACTATATATCCCACCCTTCTAGGGTTTGGAGGAATACACACAATTATTCTCTCCATCATGGTATCATTAGCCTAGGTCTCTCTCACCTCTCTCCTCTCTCTCTCCAGCCACCAGCAGCTGCCGCCGCCGCTGGCTCATGGCCGGCCGGCCGCCGGCCTCCTCCTCCTCCCTTCCCCTCTCCTCCTTCCCTCCTCTCCCTTCCTCTACTCCGCGCGCCGCGTGGGCCGCCGCCCCTTCCTCTGCTCCTGCTGCCGCCGCCGCCTGGAGGTGCTGCTGGGGCTACGGGGGCTGCCACCGTCGGGCCTCCCTGGGCTCCGATCCGGCCAGCCCCGCCCTGTCCCGCCGCCTCCCCTGCTCTGTGTGGTCTGGGCGCCGCCGCCTCCCTTGCTCTGGGAGCCGGCGTCGCTCGGCCTGGCGTTGGGGCCCCGCCCCTGCCTTGCCACCGGCGCCGCTGGATCCACGGGCCCGTGGCCGCGCCGCCGCCTTGCCCCTGCATGGCCCTGGCGCCGCCAGCGCGGCCCCTTGGCGCGCGCCTGTGCCTTGCCCCTGGCCCCGGGCGCCGCCGTCGACGCCCTGCCGGCGCGCCGTGACTCGGAACTCGCAGTCATACGGGGATTCGGAGGTGGCATGCGGCCGTGCGAGTGGCCGTGGGCGTCCGTCCATCCCGGACCCCGCTCGGCGTGCCCTCCTCTGGCCGGCGTCTGCGCCGTCGCTGCCCCGGGCGGTCCTGGCGTGGGCGTGGGCGCCCAGGATGCGGGGGCCGCCGCTGCCGCCACTGCCGCCACACCTTTGGCCGCGCCAAGCGCCACCGCCGTCGCCCTCCGCACCACTGTTGCCGCAGCCCAGGGCGCGAGGGCCGCGGTCGTGGGCGTGTCTGGCGCCGCCACCGCCCGGGCCGCCGCCGCGCTCGCGGTGCCTCTTCCTGCGCCCGTGGCCACGCTCGCGGCGCCTCTTCCTGCGCCCGTGACGCCCGTGACCGCGCCAACGGCGCCTCTTCCCGCGGACGCGCTATTCGCCGCCAATGCTGCTACGGCCGACGCTGCTCTCGCCGCGGCCCTCCTCGCCGCCAAGTTCGAGGCTACGGCGGCTCAGGAGCGGGTCCGCGCGGCTGCCCTCGCTTGGGAGCGCGAGCGCTCCGCGGCCGACGCTCTCACTCGTCGGGTCGCCGCGGAGAAGCCCTACTTCTTTGTCCCGCCCGTCCCCTTCCCCGAGTACGGCGCTTCGTCCTCCCACCAGGCTCCGCCCTCTGGATCTGGACCCCTGATCGACTCGCCCGACCCCCTCCTTGGTGCTCCTCCCACCGGCCAGACCGGGGGTGGGGGAGGCCGCGGGCGTCGTCGGCGAGGGGGACGTTGTGGTGGTGGTGGTGCTGGCACTACTCCCGCTCCGGGTGGTACTGGTGGAGGCCGTCGGGGCACTCCGACCCAAACTCCGGCTCCCACTCCTGCTCCTGGCCCTGGAGGTACGCCCTGGCCATCCTTCAGCGCCTCATGGTCAGGGCGCATCCCGATGTGGCCGTTTCAGGGTCAGGGCGGGGGGACTCGTCCTCAGCCCCAGTCGGAGGCCATGTTCACCGGTGTTGCTCCCCTGTTCGCGTCGTTTTGGACCCTGCTCGCTCAGCCTAGCCAGCAGCCGACCTGGCCTGGGGGGTGGGACCAGGCCGCACTGGCGCAGTCCTTCAGCGTCATGGGGCGGACGCCGCCGGTCAGCACTGAATGGATCGCCGACTCGGGTGCCTCCTTCCACACCACCCCAGATGCCGGTATCCTCTCTTCTGTCCGACCCCCACACCCCTTTTGTCCTTCTTCCATCATGGTTGGTGATGGGTCTTGCCTTTCTGTCACTGCCGTGGGTTATGCTTCTGGTTCTTTTTGTCTTCCCAATGTTCTTGTTGCTCCTCAGATGGTTCATAACCTTCTTTCCATTCGTCAGTTTACAGCTGACAATTCTTGTTCCATCGAATTTGACTCTTCTGGCCATACTATAAAGGATTCGGCCTTCCAGCGTCCGCTCCTCCGGTGTGACAGCACGGGGCCCCTTTACACTCTTCGCCTTCCGTCTTCCGCTGCACCACTTTCTCCTTCTTCATCTGCCGCTTTTGCCGCGACGCCGTCTTCCACCACTTGGCACCGCCGTCTTGGTCACCCTGGTCGCGACGTTCTGACTCAGCTCAATCGTAGTACTGATGTTCCGTGTACTAGGGCTCCTGCGGAGCACCTTTGCCATGCGTGCCAGCTTGGTCGCCATGTTCGACTTCCTTTTTCTTCTTCTTCCTCGCATGCGACGCATGCCTTTGATCTTGTTCACTTTGACCTGTGGACCTCTCCTGTTCTCAGCCTCTCTGGCTACAAATACTATCTAGTGGTGATCGATGATTTCTCACACTACTCTTGGACTTTTCCTTTGCGCGCAAGTCTGAGACCTTCCCCACCCTCCACTTCTTTGCCTGGGTGTCCACTCAGTTCGGCCTCACCATTAAAGCCGTCCAGTATGACAACGGGCGTGAGTTCGATAACTCCATCTCCCGTTCCTTCTTCCTCTCTCGGAATGTTCAGCTACGTATGTCTTGTCCGTATACCTCTCCTCAGAACGGCAAGGCTGAGCGGATGATTCGCACGACGAACGACGTCATGCGCACCCTTCTGATCCAGGCTTCTTTGCCCCCACGCTTCTGGGAGGAGAACCTCCACACCGCCATCTACTTGCTTAACCGCATTCCGTCCACTGCTTCTCCTGCTCCCACTCCACACCACGCTCTTTTCGGTACCCCTCCTCGCTACGACCACCTTCGGGTCTTCGGGTGTGCGTGTTACCCTAACACCTCCGCCACCGCTTCTCACAAACTGGCGCCTCGCTCGACTCGTGTGTTCCTTGGGTACTATCATGACCACAAGGGGTACCGATGCTTTGACCTCACCTCTCGCCGCGTCCTGATTTCCCGACACGTCGTCTTTGACGAGTCAGATTTCTCCTACTCCACCTCCTCCACTCCTTCTCCTGACCTCGAGTTGGAGTCCCTATTTTCGACTGACCCGGTGGTTCAGCCACCGTTACCTGTCTGTCATTTCCCTGCAGGTTTTCCTGGTAAACCGGTACCGCTTCCGGTGAACCCTGCTGCGCCGAGCGCGGTCCCGATGCCCGCGGTCGAACCACGCGCGGCCCCCGGACCTCCGGTCGTGCCGCGCGCGGACCCGGTTTCTCCTGCTGCGCCACGCGCGGCCCCGGTGCCTTCTCCTGCACCTGCGCGGTACGCTCAGCCGGTGCAGGTGTACCGGCGTCGTTCGGCGCCGACACCGGCGCCGCCGCGGTACGCCCAGCCGGTGCAGGTGTGCCGGCGTCGTTCGGCGCTGACACCAGCGACGCCTCCGGCTCCGGAGGCTTCTGCGGCGCCTACACCGGAGCCGTCGCCACCGCCGCTAGTCATCCATCGGGATCCTCGGCATATCCATCCCATGGTGACTCGGCGGATGGCGTCTCAGGCCGCGACTCTCTCCGCCACCGAGGGAGAGCCGTGGGTCTCTCCGGTACCCTCCTCTGTCCGTGACGCCTTGGCGGATCCACACTGGCGTCGCGCGATGGAAGAGGAGTACGCGGCTCTTCTCGCCAACCAGATGTGGGACCTCATGCCGCGTCCGTCTGGTTGCAATGTGGTCACTGGCAAGTGGATCTGGACGCATAAGCGTCGGACTGACGGCACACTGGAGCGCTACAAGGCTCGCTGGGTTCTCTGGTGGTTCACCCAGCGGCCTGGTGTTGACTATGATGAGACCTTCAGTCCAGTGGTGAAGCCTGCTACTATGCGCACGGTCCTCTCGCTTGCGCTCTCTCGCTCTTGGCCTGTGCACCAGCTGGATGTGAAGAATGTCTTTCTTCATGGCACTCTGTCAGTGATAGTCTACTGCTCCCAGCCAGCGGGATTTGTGGACTCCAGTCGTCCTGACATGGTCTGCCGGCTCAACAAGTCTCTCTATGGTCTGAAGCAGGCTCCTCGGGCTTGGTATTCTCGGTTCGCCACGTTCTTGCTGACATTGGGGTTCACCGAGGCCAAGTCAGACACGTCTCTCTTCGTCTACCGCCGTGGGGATGAGACTGACTATCTGCTGCTCTATGTCGATGACATTGTGCTCACAGCTTTCAGTTAGCAGTTGCTTCAGAGTGTCATCGCCTCTCTGCAGCAGGAGTTTGCTATGAAGGATCTTGGTCAGCTCCACCACTTCTTGGGCGTCACTGTTGAGTCTCGTCCGTCCGGCCTTCTCCTTCACCAGCGGCAGTACGCTCTTGATATTCTGGAGCGGGCTGGGATGACTGATTGCAAGCCCTGCTCCACTCCTGTCGATACTCAGACGAAGCTGTCTGCTGATCTGGGTGATCCGGTGGCTGATCCTACTGCCTATCAGAGTCTGGCCGGCGCTTTGCAGTACCTCACCTTCACCAGGCCGGACCTCACCTACGCTGTTCAGCAGGTCTGTCTCCATATGCATGATCCTCGGGAGTCACACCTTGCTGCGCTAAAGCGTCTCCTTCGCTACGTCCGTGGCACTGTGGACCTCGACCTGGTTCTTCACTGCTTGTCCTCTGCTGAGCTAGTTGTCTACACCGACGCTGACTGGGCTGGCTGTCCGGACACTCGTCGCTCCACTTCCGGCTACGCCGTCTTCCTGGGCGGCAACCTGGTTTTCTGGTCGTCCAAGCGGCAGCCGGTTGTCTCCCGCTCCAGTGCCGAGGCGGAGTACCGTGCTGTCGCTAACGGCGTGGCGGAGGCGTCCTGGCTACGACAGCTCTTGGCGGAGCTCCACAGCCCGCTCGCTAAGAACACGCTCGTCTACTGCGACAACGTCAGCGCAGTGTATCTCTCCAGTCTCCAACCCCATTCAGCATCAGCGGACGAAGCATGTGGAGATAGACTTGCACTTCGTGCGCGACAGGGTCGCCGTCGGCGATGTTCGGGTTCTCCATGTCCCGACCACCTCCCAGTTTGCTGACATCTTCACCAAGGGACTATCCTCCTCGACCTTCTCGGAGTTTCGCTCCAGCCTCAACGTAGCAGGTGGCTAGTTGTGGCTGCGGGGGGTATTTGCCCTTTGTACTTTCTTCTTGTCCAATCTTGAACACCGCTGCGACGGTAGTTCAGACTGTGAGGGGGTGTTGGCTTTCTTATTGTCCAGTCTTGAACACCGCTGCGCCGGTAGTTCAGACTGCGGCGGAGTGTTGGTGTATATTGAGCCCATGTATAGAGGCTCATCTAGAGGCCCTTGTATATGAACTATATATCCCACACTTCTAGGGTTTGGAGGAATACACACAATTATTCTCTCCATCACGAATTTCAGAACCTGACCCTTGTTTTATCTTTATTTATTTATCTATATATCTATTTATTTATTTATTATTCATGTATCGATAAAGCGAAATAGCAGTCTTTTAGGCTAATTCCTTGTGCATCATTTCTATTGCCTTGTCTGCAGTACCGCATGCATCCAGCGATTAGCAGATTTCCATCTTTACATTTCTACGAAAATAAACTGCTTGATGGTGCTGAGATGGCTGAGAAATCAGCTTCATTCCATGATCATGATTATCTTGGTCCATACATGTTCTTTGATATTGCTGATGGTCGTGAAAATTGTGGAAGAAATGCTGCTACAGTCTCTCTGTAACGACTTTGAAGCTGACGCAGCTCTTGCAATACTTACTTTTCTAAAGAAAAGGTGAGAGGATTGGTTCTCTCTGCCTAAGGTTTATTACTGTGCAGAAAACTGAGGCACATTATTTTCTTCGTGAACAGATATCCGTTGGAGTTCTCTAGGAAAATAGGGATCATTACTCCATATAGAAACCAGCTCTCTCTACTGCGTTCAAGGTTCACTTCCTTTTTTGGGCCTGAGATAGTTGCTGCGATGGAGATAAATACTGTGGATGGGTTTCAAGGTCGTGAAGTTGACATCTTGGTGTTGTCCACTGTTAGAGCGTCAAAATCCTCAGATGATAGGCATCGCACTGGTGAAGCACGCAGTATTGGGTTTGTTGCAGATGTTAGACGCATGAATGTTGCACTGACACGTGCCAGGCTTTCTCTATGGATCGTTGGAAATGCAAGAACCTTGCGGACAAATTCACACTGGGATTCCTTAGTGCAGAATGCTGAAGAACGGAATCTGTTCATCTCAATTAAGCGGCCATATGGTTTGATGTTTGAAAAGGTCCAACATCATTCCAGAGATATACATGCTACTACTCGTAGCTACCACACTAGTCATCTTAAGAAGGATAATGGAAAAGCTGCTATGATGGGCTCAAAGAGAATTGATTCTCCACTCCAGAAGGAGCAATCAATACATGCTGCGAGGAATGTAGAAAAGGAAGGTAAAATACCTAAAGAACAATCAAAGCAGAATGATGATAATATCAGACCCACCAAGAGCTCATGGCAAGAAAACATTGGTCAGGATTCTGTGATGAGAAACCAAATGGAGGGTAAAAAGTTGACTGTGAATAATGATAATCATCTAGAGCTTTCTAAAGGCTTAGTGAAAGGGGGCTCTCGTGAAGGCTCCAGTGTCAGAAGGCAGACGGAATTGAATATACCTGTGGAGCAGAATGTTTGCAAGGAAACTAGTAAGGCCTCATCTAACCAAGACTTGTTTCAGAATCCGAAGGTCACCCATGATAGTTATAAAAAGAATGCAAGCCAAAACAATGATATGGGAACCATCAAGGGCTCATTGAAACATGATCTCAACTTGAAATCAACAAGCAAGAAAGATGATGTTTCTCCACCTTCAGTTCCTGATCTGCAGAAGTTGATACAAGCGGCTAAAGGTGCAAGGAAGTTTTCTGAGAAACCTAGATGTGATAATCCAAATCAAGTGGATCCCTCAGTTAATCATGATGGAATTTTTGATCCAGCAAATAAGAATGATGGTGCTTGTCCACCAACAAAACCTGATAATAAGGCCAAGAGAAATAGGAGGTTCTCTGAACAATCAAGACCTCAGAATTCAACAAAAGTGGATCCCTCATGTCCATCTCATTTTAATGAAGCAAGTAGCCATGTGCCAGAACTCAAGAAAAGCCAATCCACTAAACTAAGTAGTAAAAAAGATTTGATTGCAGAAAGAAAACGGCAACGTGGGGATGTTGATTCTTTGCTTTCTTCGGCCCTTATACCATCGTCGACTCATCATACCAAGAAAAAGAAATGAGAAGAAGCCAAGGCAAGTTCATGCCACCTTAACCATGCTGCAGACTAAAACAGAACTGGTTATGTCCTTTTTGCTAGTCAGTGCTTTGCCATTAAGACAGAGAAAGTTGTGCACCAATGTTTGCTGTGCTTTATATACAGAACTCATGTCTGCACCATGCACATTCTTTTTCTGTTGTCATGTTTGATCATTTTTGCTGCTTGTTTTTTTGATAAATTTTTGCCCCTTCTGGTTAAATATCCTTAATGGTAGCTTTTATACTGTGGCTGCATACGATTGGTTAATCATTCTTCTATGATTCTATATCCACAACAGCATATCTGTACCTGATCCTTTGTTCCAAGTCATTTTTCAAAGGAAGCTTCGCTATGTATTAAGTTTTTATCTCTTTGTGTTTATCTGTTTTTGTATTTACTGCAATTTTTTGGTTTGTTCTGAACCTAACACACTTGTAAAATTGTAATCAGGTGGCAGCAGACATTTCATCTGTTCTGCAGACTGTAAACAACATTTAGCCTGCTGATAGGATCATGTTGATCTCATGAATACTTTAGCTTATGTGAAGTGATTTTGGTAAAGGAAGTGCTTGAACCATGAGTTTTCGTCTTGCAAAGCTAATTTCTAGAGGAATGCTAACTGCTTGCTGGCTGGGTGCTGTATGATTGGCAACGGCTGATGCCTACAGAGGGAGAACCTACCACCATTGATTCAGTGAAAAGACTGTCGCAACTGATTTTCCTTGTGCTGGAATTCTGCGGATGTCTGTAAATTGTTTCTTAGGGCATTTTGTTCCCCATTTTCATCCGTTGGATTGGAGCAAAATGGGACCATACAGACAAAACACAGTGATCATACCGCTTGTAGAAGTGCAAGCCAATTTTGCCTTGTAAATATTTTGTAGGTAACACCCTTATAGGAAGAAAGCTGACAAAATTTGACTTGTGCCTGGTGGTGCCCTTAAAAATAAAAGGGATATACCGTGTTTTGCGTCAGAATGAAGGCTTGAGTGCTTGACGTTTAACCATTTCATTTCGTTTGCAGGACGTAGTTTTGTCTACTGTACAGAGTAAACAGTGCCAAGCGTTTGTCGATGTAACTTGGTCTAGCCTTTTCATCAGACATGCTCTAGGCTTTTCAGCTTCACTCCAGAAGTTCACGGTGGAGCAGCAACCAGTGGCGGAGCTAGCCCAGAATTTTAGCTGGGGCAGAGCATGTTCGCCGCAAGAGCAGAAAAGGAGTAAGCCTAATCGGCGGCAATTCCATCCCACTTCGATTGCTTGCCATGCCACGCGGGTGAATGAAGGAAGAACGGACGGGAGACTCTCACCTGGTCGAATTCCCCACTGCTGCCGTGCTCCCGAATGGCGGCGACGCCCTCCCGCGCCGCGGCCTGCGCCGGCGGGCCTCCCGCGCGACGTTGTGGATCTTCCAGAGCCTAGCGCCCAGCTGCCGCGCCGAGGCCGACGCCGGACTCCTCCTCGCCGCCGCCAACACAGCGCCCACAGGTGCCGCATCCTCCCGAGATCCCTCGTCGTCCATCTTCCACAAGGGTGCCGGCGTGCCGAACTCCCCCCGGCGCCTGGCCCTACCGAGGCGCAGCCACAGCGGCGCCGGCGCTGCCGCTGCTGCAGATGGAGGGAGGGGATGCAGGGGAGGGGCGAGAGGAGCTGGCCGCCGTCGGCTAGGGTTCCTCCGTCGGCTCCTGGCCGGCCATCGGGTATCGGGGCGTTGGGCGGAGCAGACAGAAGAGCGATGCAGGGGAGGAGGCATCGGGCGCTACGGGGAACTTGACTGCGGTCAGTGGGCCAAAAACCAAATGGGCCACCTGCCCGTCTTGACTAGCCAACAGCCCAAAAACATGTCTTCTTCCTCCTCTAGCAGATAGACAAATCGGCGTCGCCGCCGCCTGGAATGCTATCGCCCTGGCACTTGGCAGGGGCCGAAGGTAGGGAGGGTTCTGCTGCGCGGCTCCGCCGGTAGCTGGGGCAGCTTCCCCACCCTGCGTGATGGGTAGCTCCGCCTCTAGCAGCAACCATAAGCATCGGTGTTTGGCTGGCAACTTGACTCCAGGTCAAGAAATGGGGGATTTTCCTTTTTGACGTTTCTCATCTGGATACAACTATACAGACAACACATGCACACCCTAGTCACACTAATCGTACATAACTAGACCTACAATTGCACTGTAGATATGACTTACAGTTAAACATGAAAGGAGACATCCAAGATTTCGTAGGTGGTCTCAATCTCTTTGTGTCTCGCGAGAGATTACCGGAGTTATCCGAGACTTTGTAGGCGGCGAGTGAGTCAGCAATATCTTTGTGGCTCCATGCAAGAGGACTATTTGCAGAGGAAATCCCGGACTCCGGGTGGCACGCACACCTGCGTCGCGCACCACCACGCTACGAGGTTGTTGTGCCACTTACCTGTACGATCTCCCACCGTTACTATCTCCCATATAATCGTTACGCTGGCCGCCACAATACATCAAGAGGCTGGGCAGTGAGGCACATTTATGCACAACAACTTGGGTTCAACTTGCCAGATGATGCACATTTAGGCTTTAGCATTAAGAACAGAACAATATGTTGGAAGCTTAACAGTTAGGGCCAAGAAGACATCCATTTGGTGCTCCAGCCATCTGATGGTGCCAAAAATCTCCTAGGCCCCGTTTGAAATCTTGGAATTGAATTCCATTCTAATAATCATAATTTATATACAAATCTATTAAGCTAATATGATTATATACGGAATATATTTGTATACTAGTGTTGGCCATATGAGGGAGATACTTATGTGTTATATTTCTACTATAGATGAGTGGGTCAAAGAGCGTGCTATAAGTTACAGAATAGAAACGTAACTTGGTGGTGTATAGAATTAATTTCCATATCCCAACCTATGAATTTAGGATTGGTTTATATCTAAACTTTGGAAAGTAGTTGGAAAGTGGTGGAATGTTGAATTCTAAGAAAAATAGCCGATTTTATCAAGTAGATTTTAATTCCTCCAAAATGAGATGATCCAAACAGCCCCCTAAAGTTTTAACTAAAGTAGCAAAGAAAACAGGCCAGTACAAAGAGTTGAAAATGTCGTAATATTACATATGTTCAGCCATTCCAGTAAGGTACAATGATGCTCTAACTGAAATTGCCAGGTGAGAGATGGCAAAAAAAAGTGATAATGTAAAACATATAATTAACAATTTTTCATACAGCTAATTTGTCAGATATACCACAACATAGAGCAGGAACTAAACTTTGTTCTGTCCACCCTTAGCTGAGATGAAGCTCAGACGGTGTTTACAGTATCAGCAAGTGACCGCAATACACATCCTAGGCCTGCCTTCTCAGTTAGTTTTTCATGAATTTTGAGGCACTGGTCACATGTAGGCATGTCTCCAGTAGATAAACCTCTATAAAGGTACCTGTATCGCATCGGTGTTTACATACAGATAATCTTGGAGTTTTGAACTATAAAAGCACCCGAAATGATATTGAGGCAGCAATTCAGCGACACAAATAAATTGAAACATGCGTGTAAGATGGTGTTTAGTCAACTTAATTTAACAGCAAATATACGGTAAGTGGTGTTGTAACACTCCTAAAGAAATGGAGATAAGGATAATGTGATGAAGTGGACAGGCGTAGGAATATCAATCAGCGCATAAATTCATTTTTTCAAACATGACCATGCAGCAAGTACTATTAAGCCAGACTTGCATATATTAAGATGCAGGGCCTTAGTAAAACTAAGTACAATATGACTTGCTAATTGTCATTTTGTCAATAAATGCACTGTAGTTTGTACTACATATTCCTAGATTTGTATGTCATCCAGTCTAAAGCATTACTTTGATCAACAATTCCTATTCTAATTTATTTGTAAACCAATGAAACTATACTAATTTTTTGAGATAAAACAACTAATTTTATGGTGCATCCAAAGATGTGTGAAGATACTGTTGACAATGTTAAAATATATTGACTGCATGCAGCCTAAATGAGAATAATTTTTAACTAGGTCATGATTAAAAAAATCTAAATGCTCTAGCTTCTTGACCACCACAAAAGTAATGGAATAATCCAAGACTCCATTGTGTGTTTCTCACATGTAACTCTTAGATTTTGCACAATCAAACAACTTCTAGACCTCAAAGCCCAACAGGTAGCTAGCTACTTTCAAGTATTCTCAACCACCTGGATGGTACTCCGCACAAATCTGACACCATGGAACTCTTCCAACTAATGTATGTAATCAATACCATGACACAATCACGGGTGATCAATACATCGATATCTAATAATCTTGGGATCTCATCAACTAGGAAATGTTAATTGTCAAGACACAAATTGCACACAACTGACCTTCCCTGACCAAGACCTTGGAAGCAAGTGATGGGATCATGGGAAGGGAGCAGAGGAGAGGTGTATGTCTTACTTCATGAGGATGTCGTAGTACTCGGGATCCAGTGAGTTGAACATGCCCTCGGCGTCCCTGATCGGCTGATCGCCATCATCGCGCAGTGCACAACGATCCAGTTCGCGGACTGCGCCCATCCAACCCCACCAATGAAGAAACCCATAATCGAATGAATGAATGGGAGAAATGAAACCGATAATCAACGCCGAACCTTGCAGCGCTCGTCGCGGGTCTTGAGGGGCGATCCCTCGAGCGCCGTCTTCAGCGCCTCCACCGGCTTCGACCTGCCCAACGCCGCACAGAAAAATCCGGTGACTCGAGAAACAGAGGAGGAAAGGTTAGGAGAGGAGGGAAAGGGACTTGCTGCTTAAGGAGAGCCTCGATCTTGTGTGACTTCTGGTCGATGCGGGTGATGATGGCCTCCAGGATCTCGTCCGCGTCGGGGCACGCCGCTGACGAAGCCATTCCGCCCTCGACGGGTGGGCGCCTGGCGGCGGCCTGCGGTTCGGGTTGGTTCTGTTCGGCAGTCGGCACGCTCTGTTCGTGGTGTGCTGCATGGGACGGGCAGGTTGCTAACTTGAGTGTGTTTAGATTTACATGTCATTTTAACCATCATTTTATTCACCACGATGTCCTTTTCAATGTGCAACGTTGCATGAAGTTTTTTTTAAAAAAAAAGATTGAATACTAGAGGCAGTTTGGCAGAGTTTCTCCGTGATAGAATACCAAGCTACACATACGAAATACTACATGCTTGAGATCTTTTGTAAACCTACACAAATTTGTGTCAAGTAGAAGCATGAAGGGAGATATGCATGTAGTCGTCGTTGTACGCCGGAACTCCACGAGCCTGAAGCGCTACTACTGTAAGCAACCTTTGTTGCAGTTTCGGATGGAGACGCATTTGATCCTGGCTTGACCAAAGAGCTTCCAAATTGATCGAACTTGCTGAATTTTTGACTCGTCAAACTTGGATAACGGATACAAAGAGAGCCCCGTCCCTCGAGGCTGCGTGGCTCAGAGTGGATTCTGCGGTACTTCTCTTGCAGTTGAGTCACGGACATGTGGACTCGGACTCATACGTCGGTGACTCACTAGTGGCACCATGGACTATGGCAGAGCCTGAACCAGGCCGAGCCCGAGCCCGAGCCCGACGCCCCCCAGCCTGATGGGCTCCTGACCCACCCAACCAGGAGCCAGCCCGGGGACGTCTATCCCTAGCGCGCGTGAATTCACGCGTAGCTATCGCAGAAGGATTTGTTTGGGTGGCCAGCGCGGGGGGAAACTAATGGGCCTAATGGGCCCAAACTTCGTGGGCAAATTATTTAAAACTATTTTAAATGTTCTTCACAATTCTAATTTGTTTCGAACTATTCTGCACGTTCCATTGTTCACCATTCAGACTTATTTTTGAAACTATTACGAATGTTCCGGATAAAATTCGAACTGGTCGTGAAAACATTTCTAATTGTTCCGGAACATATAGAGAAGTTTTTTTTTGGTTCCATTTCAGATTGTTTGAAACAACTTTAAATGTTCCAAAGTTTTGTTCCATATTACATTACAAATTGTTCGGAACTTTTCCAAATGTTTCCAAAAAAATCAAAGAAGTTCAGACATTTCATAATGAAGCCAAAAAACATTTGAGAATGTTTCAGTATGTTTGAAAATATTTCCAGAATTCTAATGAATGTTTGATCTGCTGAAGAGATCTGCTGGTTATGATGTTTCTCGTTTCAAAACAAAGGATGTGATCAAAATGAATGGGCCGCGGTTAATGGGTCGGCTAAGAAAGAGGAAGTAGATAACGGGGTTAAAATGGAACGTGTTGGTTAATGGACCGTGGAAATACGAAACGGGCAGTAAACAGGTGCGGGAAACCTTCTGCGATGAAACGGCGCGCAGCAGCGCGTGCGATGTCTAGACGGCGTCGCCAGCCCAACAACCCCCCCCCCCCCCCCCCCCCCCCCCGCGCCGCGCCCGTGCCGCCTCCGCTGCCCTTGTCCGGCCCGACGCACCTCGCGCCTCCTTCCGCCGTGCCCCTCCACTTCGAACGGCTTCTCCCCTCGCACTCGTCGGCCGCCTCCACCTCTCCGGCTCTCCGCTGGTGCTGGAAGCGCAATCCACCCGGCCCCGGCCCCGGCCCGATTTCTTCTGCCGTTCGTAAGGTAAGGAAGCCCTCACTTGCTCGTACGAGATGCCGTTTCTGAGGGATGGTCCTCGCGCTTCCTGTTTGTGCGCGCAGGGTTTGCACCAAGGAGGCAGCATGGTGGAGGCCCAGCTTGGCTTCTATCACCACCCGCCCCAGCTGATGGACGGCCTCGAAGCGCGTGCGCGGAAGCTCGGGATCGACCTCTCCTCCCTCGATCTCGACGCCATCACCCTGCCCGCTGGCGAGGACTTCGATATCCCCAGGTAGCCATGCGCGATGCTCACTCGGACTCCCCTCTCCCCATCTGTTGCAAACACGAGTTCATCTTGCCCTATGTTAGTTTCGTCCAGATGTCATCCTCCATGGTACATTTCGTGCAATATTGATTTGTTTGTAGCGGGTACGCAGATTCGATCGAAATTGCTGAACTGATGCAATTAACAAATCGAGTTTCTGGTATTTTGCATTATTTTGCAAATTGTAAATTCTGTTGTTAGGTTGTTTTCAGTTTTAATCTATCTTCTTGTTGCATTTGTTGTGTTCAATAAGCATGGCTAAAAGAGTTTGATATACCATTTCTAACTTGGTTCTGAGTTATGATGGGAGATTATAGGAGTATAGTACAGTTCACAAATATTTGGGTGCATCAAAGGCTAAGCATGGGTGAATGACTGTAAATACTTATCTTGCTCACATACTTCCTTTATTTGGTAACACTTGATCAAATTAAATCTTAGGCACTCTGGAATGTGCAGTCCTGTTGGCATGTTCCTCGGTCTTCTAAATTGCTGATTGATTTAACTTGCAGTGATGATGATGATGAGATACTTCAGAATGAGGACCTTCCAGAGGTCGAAATGGGCTTTGCCAACACTATTGTGGTGGACAACCTGCCAGTTGTTCCTCCGGAAAAGTTTGAGAAACTTGGGAACGTTATACGCAAGATCTTCAGCCTCGCTAGTGCAATCAAAGAAGGTGGCTTTTGGATGCCAGTAAACGCAGATACAAATGTGAACTATGGCTACTGTTTCACTGAGTACAATACCCCACAGGTAGTTTGCTTTTGTCAGTCGCATTTGTTTTCCTATATCTTTGTTTTTTATCGATGTTATGGCTTCCATTGATTCTATTGCCTTACAAGTCATCCCTGGGGCATGTGTCCAAATTTATGTTCTTATAATTTGAACCACACCTTATTAATTAGGGTTGTTCTATATCAGCATACCAGTCAGTATATCTCATGCCGTATTTACGAATACAATTGCTCTGCTTGCACTTTTCAACTGTGCTGCATGTGCTTTTGATATCCATACAATTGGCACCCACGTTTTCATTTTGCCACCATCATGGGTGTAGGCACCTCGTTATTGAGTCCTATGAAATTAATAATGCTCATGGTAGATAGATTATAATGGTAAATGTTTTGTCAACATCAACATCAACATCAACAAAGCCTTTTAATCCCAAGCAAGTTGGGGTAGGCTAGAGTTTAAACCCAACAAAGACCATTATTCATGGTTCTGGCATGTGAATCGCGGCTTTCCAAGCACTCCTATCCAAGGACAAATCTCTAGGTATACTCCAGTCTTTCAAGTCTCTTCTAATTGTTTCTTCTCATGTCAACTTCGGCCGGCCCCTGCCTCTCCTCATATTACCGTCGTGCTTTAGGATACCACTATGCACTGGTGCCTCTGGCGATCTCCGTTCGACATGTCCAAACCATCTCAGCCGGTGTTGGATAAGCTTTTCTTCAATTGGTGCTATCCCTAGCCTATCCCGTATATCATCATTTCGAACTCGATCCATCCTTGTATGCCCACAAATCCAACGCAACATACACATTTCTGCAACACTTAATTGTTGGACGTGCCGCCTTTTTGTAGGCCAACATTCCGCACCATACAACATTGCCGGTCTAATCGCCGTTCTATAAAACTTGCCTTTTAACTTCTGAGGTACCTTCTAGTCACAAAGGATGCCAGATGCTTGGCGCCACTCCATCCATCCCACTTTGATTCTATGACTAACATCCTCATCAATATCTCCATCTCTCTGTAGCATCGATCCCAAATATCGAAAGGTATCCCTCTTGGGCACTACTTGGCCTTCCAAACTAACATCTCTCTCCTCATGAATGGCACCGAAGTCACACCTCATACACTCAGTTTTAGTCCTGCTAAGTCTAAAACCTTTGGACTCTAGCGTTTGCCGCCACAACTCCAGCTTCCTATTCACTCCCGCACGGCTTTCATCAACTAACACGACATCATCAGCGAAAAGCATACACCAAGGAATATCACCTTGTATGTCTCTTGTGACCTCATCCATCACTAGGGCAAAAAGATACGGGCTCAAAGCTGATACTTGATGTAGTCCTATCTTAATCGGAAAGTCATCTGTGTCACCATCACTTGTTCGGACCCATGTTTGATATCCATACAATTGGCACCCACGTTTTCATTTTGCCACCATCATGGGTGTAGGCACCTCGTTATTGAGTCCTATGAAATTAATAATGCTCATGGTAGATAGATTATAATGGTAAATGTTTTGTAATTAAGTTATATTTGTGCATCTATGTTTTGGCGCTTCAGGAAGCTCAACTTGCTAGGGAAATAGGCAATGGATACAAACTCGACAAGTCTCACAAATTAGTAGTTAACATATTTGATGACTTAGAGAGGTATATGGAAGTTCCTGATGAATGGACGGCTGCTGAAACTAAGCCATACACTCCTGTTGTAAGTCTTTTGCCTTACACTTACATTTTTAGGAAAATAAAAAAACAGATTTCCATGTTAGATTGCTTAATATCTTCGTAATGTTAGATTGCTTAATATCTTTGTATTGCATTGGTGTATTGCAGGAAAATCTGCATAAGTGGCTAACTGATGAGAAGGCCCGAGATCAGTTTGTCATGCGTGCTGATACATATACGGAAGTTTACTGGAATGATGCAAGGCAGTTGACGTCTGAGCTTATTTATCAACATTAGGTACTGTTTAACATTTACTTGCTACAGTAGAATTAACCTTCAACTTGGTTGTGTGGTACTTCCATGGGTAAAACTAATTTCACGTATATACTTGCTTTTCTACCTAACTTTTTGTAGTTCTGGACGGATAGTTTCATTCAATGGTCCCCTCTCGGAACGTACTTGGCGACAGTGCATAGGCAGGGATCACAGGTGTGGGGTGGTGAAGATAAGTTTGTGCGTTTAATGCGCTTTGCTCATCCACTGGTACCGCTTTGGATTGGGATCACTCTAAATTCTCTGCATTAATCCACTAGTTATTGTACCTGACAGTGGTTTGTAACAGGTGGAACATATAGACTTCTCTCCTGGTGAAAGGTTTTTGGTAACATACAGCAGCCATAAACCCAGCAATCCTAGAGACACACATGTAAGAGACTGTCATAAGTTTATTTTGTGCTTTTAACTTTCCCTTTCTGACTTATATTCTTAATCTTGTAGAAGGTTGTCGTGAATATTTTTGATGTAAGAACTGGGAAATTAATGCGGGACTTCAAGGGAAGCGCTGATGAATTTACCACTGCTGAGAACATTGGTTTCTCTGGTCTTCCATGGCCTTGCTTCAGGTAAAAGCACCAAACCCTGCATTTGTTTATGAATGAATTCATCAATTTTTGTTTAGTTCTCACTTAGATTCTTACTTTATTTTTTATGTTTTCCAAGGTGGGGAGGTGGTAAGGATGATAAGTATTTTGCAAGGCTTGGGAAGAATATCATATCTATTTATGAAACCGACTCATTCTCCCTTATTGACAAGAAATCTTTGAAGATAGAAAATGTAGTTGACTTCTGCTGGTCACCCACTGATCCTATGGTAGCCTTGTTTGTGCCTGAAATGGGTGGTGGAAATCACCCTGCAAGGGTAAATATATGCTCTGAACCTCTTATAAGTTTTTTGTTCAATATTTAACGATGAAGGCTATAATCTGTGCATTGTTACTTAAAGGTGAGTCTTGTGCAAATTCCTGGAAAAGAGGAGCTGCGGCAGAAAAATCTTTTCAGTGTCAGTGATTGCAAAATGTATTGGCAGAGCAACGGGGAATATCTTGCTGTCCAGGTTGATAGGTATACAAAAACAAAGAAGAGCACTTACACAGGGTTTGAGCTTTTTAGAATTAAAGAAAGGGACATCCCAATTGAGGTCCTTGAACTGGACAACAAAGATGACAAGATCATTGCCTTTGCATGGGAGCCCAAAGGCCATCGTTTTGCTGTCATTCATGGTGATGGTCCTAAGCCTGACATTAGCTTTTACTGCATGCAAGCAGCCAACACTAGCCGTGTGTCAAAGCTTACTACTCTCAAGTCCAGGGAAGCTAATGCATTGTACTAGTGTCCTACTGGGCATTTCATTCTCATTGCTGGACTGAAGGGCTTTAGTGGCAAGCTGGAGTTCTACAATGTTGATGAACTTAAGACAATGGCAACAGGAGATCATTTTATGGCTACTGACATCAAGTGGGATCCTACTGGAAGGTGAGCCAAGCGCTGGATTAAAAATTTGTCTGACCCTTATAGGGATGTGCCACCATTTAGTCTCAAATTGTCAAATTTTAGTCTGTGGCTCCACAGCTTAAATTAGAGTTTCTAAATTTTTTGTCAGCTTTAAACACATACACCTGCAAATCATATAGATGAAATTGCAAATTCCTGAAAATTTCATAAGCAGCTTTTAATGATGGTGCGTGCTTTCTATGTGTTTAGATACCCTTTAATCTGATGAAAGTATGGAACTGATGGTTTTAGAATTATTTGTGTTCAGATATGTTGCAACTGTGGTTACAGCCGTCCATGAAATGGAGAATGGTTTTCGAATATGGTCGTTTAGTGGCAAGCTGCTTTACCAGCTGTCAAAGTATCGTCTATAGCAGGTAGAGGTTTCTATCACTTAGTTGTTGGAACCAAAGTAGCTCTGTATGATTGTTTTTATTGTAATAACTTGCCTTTCACTTCAACTGAATGGTGTCAACAGTTCTCTTGGCGGCCCAGACCACCAACACTACTGGCTCCTGAGAAGGAAGAGGAGATCACGAGGAACCTGAAGAAGTACAGCAAGAAGTATGAACAAGAGGATCGGGATGCATCTAACCAGATGACTCAGCAGGAGCGCATGAAGCGGACACAGCTTGAGGAAGAGTGGGCTGCATGGGTAGCCAAGTGGAAGCAGCTGCACGAGGAGGATCGTGCACATAGGATGGAGCTCAGAGATGGGGAGGCCAGCGACAAGGAGGAAGACTATGAAGCCAAGGAGGTTGAGGTTGAGGAGGTGGTGGGCGTCACAGAAGAAGTCGTTGCAGTCGAGCTGGATCACTGAGTGAAATGCATGCGAGAGTACTGCCATTCTGCTGATTCCTGTTAGGTTCACTTTACTGTGAAGTTAACTATCGTCACTTTGGATAATAGACGCCGCCATTGAAGCTCACAATCTGTCTTGTTGTGGTTGATCGTACACATGCTACCTAAATTTACTTGATGATGGAATCTTGCGGCTAGAACACACTCATCTTTCTCACCTTTCTTAGGCACTTTGCAACATGCGGGGCCGAAGTTCAGGGCTTCAGACACGGTGGTAAGAACAAGTACGCGTTAGACCTACCTGTGATTTTGATGAGCCTTTTCTTTTTGGAAATGTGTGGTTTTCTGTTGGCATTCAGCTCTGAAGCGCAGCAGCATTGTTCATTGCCGTTTGAACTCTGAAGCACGGTTTGCATACCAGAAACGGGAGCCGGGGGGAAAAAAACCTTCATGACCGGCTTGGCTAATCTGCTGCCACAGGTTTCATTGATTTGTAAACCTCGTACACTCCACGAGACCACGACGCGTTTCAGCGTTTGGCTGGTCAGGTGTCGTTGATGGGCTCCGGAACCGGCAGGGACCAGCGGCTGCATCGTGAGATTGAGGCCGGTGGGTCTCTTCACCTGTGACCGAAGTTTGGGTTGCAGCAGACGCAGAGGTTTGTCGTGGCAAGTCATCCTCGCCGCCGCCTGCACCAACCATTCAAACACGGTGGCTGCCAAGTCAGGCCTGGACTCCAGATTCTTGCTATTCCCATCATGAAGTAACAGACAGTCCTTGTACGATGCGTGGACGTGTTGATTCAGGCCTATCTGCCTAGTGTGGTGCCATGGCTGTCAGAATACAATGTTGTTTGATTTTAAGTAGCGTTTTTTTAGTAAGATTTTAAGTAAAGTTGAGAACTTCTGAACTACAAGAAAGAAAGTAATTTGTTATTGCGATTTCGGCTTCCTTTCTTTTTTGGACAATTGGCTGAAGCTCGCGACCTGTGGTACAAGAAAGCCCCGCACACACCGTCGTGCAATCAGCAGCAGAATACTGAAACGAATCGAAGATACTACAGAACATCACATGGTTTGTTCAGAACAAGTTCAGGTTCTTCCCAGCTTCGATGAGTTTTTTGCTTTGCTCGATCAGCGGATCAGGTTTCAGATGGCGTGCGTGCACTCGGTTCCCTTGGTGGCCTCGGCGGACTTGGCGCTGACGCAGCCGCTGTGGGCGCCCTTGAGGTCGACGATGTCGAGGTTGTAGAGGATGGGGATCATGACCGCGGACGACAGGAAGGCGAGGAGCGGGCCGAAGATCCAGAGGAGGAGCGGCACCCCGGCGTAGAAGAGGCGGTTGCCGACGAGGTTGAGGGTGAAGCCGCGCTCCATGACCTCGGCGACGTAGTCCCTGCAGGCGGACGGCAGGCCGCCGCCAGAGCCGCCGCGCTCCGGGTCCGCGACGCCGCCGGCCGAGAAGAGGCAGTCGGAGGTGTTGATGAGGAAGCTGGCCTGGTTGAGGAAGCAGATGGCGAGGGTGTGGCAGAGGAAGGCGAAGAGGAAGGCGAGCAGCAGCGCCACGTACTTGAGCGCCATCATGTACTCGCCGTGCGCCCCGAAGACGGTGTCGCTCAGCGGCTTCTTCACGGTGTAGGTGCTGCTCAGCACCGCCGCGATGCCCGTGCAGAAGAGGATCGCCGTCGTCGCCATCAGCGTCGACCCCATGATCACGTTCCGCATCGACTGCACCACCGTCACCGCGTTCTTCGCGTTGTCCTGCACGCGCGCGCGCGCGTATCAGTATTCACTATTCAGCAGCCAGCCTGCCGGCCGGCCGGTCGGCGGCGGCGCCAAGCCAACTCGGTCGACGAGCAATGCTATCGCCGCGCGCGCGTGTGCGCGAGTATGGATAGAACTGTAGGAGCACGCGCTGCGTACCTTCATCATGCCGACGGCCCAGAGGCGGCGCGCGGCGGCGTTGATGCCGGCGGCGGTGCGGAGCGGGCGGAGGCGGACCTCGCGCCACAGCCAGACGTGGTACGCCATGGGGAGCAGCAGGCTGAGCGGGATGAGCGCCAGGTCCAGGAAGCTGTCCCTCCACTCCATGACCGATCGAGGACGACCTGCAACGAACCAACGCACGGGCGGACGACGCTAGCAGCTGCTGCGCAAGCTCAGCTCAGCTCGATCTCAGGAGGTTACGCCCTGCCGCCTCAGCAGATGGATTAATTGCTAGAGCCTGCCTATACGCATGTACTAGCAAGCTAGCTAGCTAGCGGAACGCTCGGCTCTGCTGATCTCGTGACGCGTCGGATTGGTGGGGGTGGGGAGGCGTCCGGATCGAGCTGTCTGTGTGCGGGCGCAGCTATATATAGAGGAGCAACAGCCGGATTACGGAGGAGATAGCTAGTGGCGTCTTACACAGAGGCCACAATCTTCAGCAGCAGCAGTAGTGATCAATCACCAGCTAAAAGTAGCGGCACGAAAGCCGGCCGGGCGAATACATACCAGGTCATCAGTACGTAATTGCTTTTATATTAGAGCAAGTGAGTAGAGGAGATCATCAGTAATCTGCAGTAGTAGAAATTAAAATACTCCATTTAGTAGTACTGGCTATATATAGTCTAAACGTACGAACGCGGTCGATCACCGGCCGGGTGGCGTGGCCGTTTCGTCCCGCCGGCTCGCCGGTTGCGCCGGCGGCGGTGCCGCGACTTCGCCCCGCCCGGCCTCGTAACCGAATCGCCGCACCGTTCCTGTTCGGTGTTTGGTTTGGTTTGGCTGACATGCATGGAATGCGCGTGATGACAAGCAAAGATATGTTCCTCGCCTGACATCACCGGGGCAGACGCACACGGCAGGCTAGCTGCCATTGTTGTCGGACAGATCGAGGGAATTGTTCGGCCACTATTTTTACATGATTTAGTCTAGTCCACCTTTAAAAAAAATCTAAAGTAAAACTGAATGGTGTGCTAGTCGACCGCTGCGTCGTCCTTGTCCCTCGTACGTGCTACGGTCATTGGTTGGGGTCGCCTTCCTACTTTGGTCGCGACGACGAGGAAAGCCTGCTGGCTCGCTCCACACGGCGGCGTGGTCACCCACGGATCACCCGATCAGCTGCTGGCTGCCTCACTCGTCACTCACCACCATCGTGCTCGAGCAGCCAGCCACCCCTGCTGCTACCCGTTTCCTCCGCCGGGATTTATTCTGGAGAGATCCGATCCACCAATCCATCCATGGCTACCGCCTTAGCTTGCAGCTGCAAGCACACGCGATCGATGTGAGAGCTAGCGCTTGACCCGGCCGCTTTCGTGCATGTCTGCGTTGGTTGCCAATTGCCGGGGGGGCAGCGAGACCGATCGGTTGAAAGGCAGCCCCGCCAGCATGCCATTCTCAGCATCCTGGTACGCGAATTAAAGCTAGCTGCGTGTGCCATGTTACACGTGGGATAGCACTACCGTATCTTGTGCTGAAAGCAAGAGCTAGAGCTAGCCACCAGTTTATTTGGCTTTTGCTGAACCGCGCGGAGCTTGCCAAAAAAGAAAAAAAAACGACAGCAGTGAATAAGATGGCAGTGTAATCTTTGTACGCATTTATTAGCATACAGTTTAATTTCATTGGTCACTTGTTCATCAGTCTCGATCTCTTATTTCTCCTGTCAGGATTGACACATATAGTAGTACGTAGTAGTATGGTCCGGCCATATCAAAACCTTCTTTGCATTGGTGTTCTTGTTTGAGAAAACGAGGCAGCTAAAGATGAGAGAAGAATACGAAAAAGTGGAGTTGGAGAGAGAAACATCACAATCATTGTCATGTATTATTATTCTCGATTCATTCCATATCGATATGTAACCGGGATTGGAACCATCATTTTCGCAACAATTATATATAGCAGTAGTAGTAGCAAAAGGCTGACGGTTTCTCGAACAAAAGGCGCCAAAACAAAACAAATGGCTTCACAATCACATTATTGTGATTATCTTGTACTAGCAAAGCGACATTATGGAGGAAGTGATGCTAAGCTAAACACCCACTCGATGCCGTATGCGCAGAATCCAGGGGAGAAAAGCAGGGCGGCCGGTGAATAAAAATGGGCGCTGACATGCACGCACCCACTCGAGGTAGCTTGATTAGCCGAGCTCACCCGGCCGAGTGATGAATCTGGCCGGGGCGTCGTCCCGGTTCAGCCGCGCGCGCCCCGTGCATGGGAGCGTCACGCATGGCCACACCTACCTGCTAATGCTAGCAGAGCTGTGCCTGTGCTGTGCGGTCGACTAGGCGATCGCTTTGGTTATTAGCTGCTGCTCCGTAGGCCAAGTGTGCCCAAGTGCTCCCGCTTTATTTTTTTTGGTGGAAAAGAAAAACAAATCCGGGGATAAGGATTTGCTCTTTTACTGGCCGGTGCAAACACCACCAGTTATTTCACAGGCTGCCTGCTTTTCATCTCACCTCTTTTTCAAAAATTTCTCACCCTTGGAATGGGGGGCTGTCCATGTCCCTGTGTACCCACACACTCCCCACTGCCATCGCCATTGACATTGCCCTTAGAATATACATAGAACGGAGGACGAACATGCATGATGCATGTAATAATGCACTAGTACTAGCTAGCTAGGGTACTGTACTCACTTGACACGTACGAAGCACACAACAAGATCAAATCCAAATCTCGCAAAGCACAAACGGAATGTACTTGGAGTACTAGAGTTCGCTGGCCCTTCATTTCTCCACCTCAGGCAGGATATTCTGAAAAACAAAGTAGACATCAAACTACTCGTATGAGGTTGTTATTATATCTCTGGATCCATCATATCACACATGGATTAGGATTACAGGCAGTAAATTGCGTACCGCAAAAGTAACTTTGGGACATTCCTTTTAGCAAAGACACAAAGAGAAAACATTCATCTCAAAACGAGGATCACACGCAATGACAAATTGCACAGCCAGAAAATTGGCTATTTGTACCGGTCATAGGGCTTTGTTTGTACCCGTTGAAGCAACCGGTACTGCAGGATACCGGTACTAAATCCACCACCCAAAACCCAAAGAAGAAAAAATACATGCAATTGTGAGGATTCAAACTCACAACGTCAGGCCTCGCATGTAACTTCCTTTGCCATCCCAACAATGCATCACATGTGACTAAGTGCGAGATGCTTTCCTTTTAAATAAGCCATGAAGGTCTATTTAGTACCGGACCAAGACGTCGACCGGTACTAAATGTTACCCTTTAGTACCGGTCGGTGTTATTGACCGGTACTAAATGACCTCGTCATTTTAGTACCGGGCCAAAACACCAACCGGTACTAAATGATGACTTTTAGTACCGGCTGGTGTTATGGTCCGGTACTAAATGGCATCAGGAGCGCGTCAAAATTTAGAACCGGTACTAAATGCACCCGCGAGATCATTTAGTACCGGTACTAACGCTCATGGACGAATGACTAGTTTTCTTGTAGTGTTGTGACCTCAGAGAACTTCTCGACATGTCTTTTTGCAGAGGCTCAACAGGCAAACATCTCAAGCCAGGAGCTACGGAAACTATAAAATGCAGCACTAATCCTGTCAAACACACAATATATAAAATAGATTTGATAAAAAAAAATTGGCTTCAGCGAACCTGCTTCAAAAAAGATTATTAAGATGCGCATGGTGAAGATACCAAAGCCAAGCGCAAATCAAATCAATGAATACATACCACCACTTATGTACCCCAAAGGAAATCTGGACATACCATGCATTGGAAAAGATTCTTTTTCCAAATGAGTTGCTATTTACCAAGCCCTAAACAACGGAATATGCAGGTCAAATTAGAGGCGCACGTGTCGATTTTGTGTGCATCGCCCGGTGAAGAGACCCGAGCTTGCGCGGCGACCGTGGGCTAAACTTGAACTCGGTCCGGACTGTTTGTAGTCCTGGGCCATCTGATTCTGTCACAGAGACGGAGTGTATTGGGTCGATCGTGTATTGGGCCGGCCCAAAAGGTCAAGCGTAAATCATGGGACCAGTGGACTGAATCTCTTACTACGATTCACGCGCCAAAAGATGGCACCACATCGTGCCACGTCAGCAAAAAAAATCGTGGCCGTCGATCCGGCGACCAACGGCCCGCGGCCGGCCGAGCACCTCCTCCTCGCGGCCGCCCCCCGCATGCGCCAACCGCCGCCGCAAGCCGCGCCTCCCGCCGCCACGCCATGGCCTCCACCGCAGCGCGCGAGCCTCCAGCGCCGCGCGCATGGCCCACACCGGATCCGGCCGTGGACGGAGGAGGGAGGAAGGAGGCGAGCGGCAGGCTCCAAGCAAGGGAGGGGGAACGAGGACAAGGGAGGAGGCCCGTCGCCTCCCGCAGGGCCGCCGCCGCGCGCTCCGACCGCCGTGCGGGAGCTCGACCGCTGCCGCTGCCGCTCCGCCCCTGCTCCTCCACCTCCTCCACTGCCGCTCCGCCCCGCCGCTGCGCTCACGGCCGCGGCAGGGGAGGGCCGCGCAGGTGGTCGAGAGGAGGTGCCGACCTCGCTGACGCCCACAGCAGGGGGGCGGAGGGTCGCGCCCGCTCGGCCTGCTTGCCCGCGGCGGAGCTGCTCGCCCGGAGCACGGCACGAGGGAACTCCACTGCGAGGCCCACCGCTCGCCGCGGCCCCACGCGCCCCGCGACCCGCCCGCTGCCACGCCATGGCCTCCGCCGCAGTGCGCGCCAACACGGATCCCGCCGCCACGGCCATGGACGGACAATGGAGGAGGAGAGAGACGGCCCGCAGGCTCGAGGACCTCGCGGGCCGAGGTCGAGGCCGCCGGATCTGGCCAGCCCCGCCGTCTGGGCGCCGCGCTCCGAAGCTCTGTTGGAGAAAAAAAAACTCCAGCATAAGTTAACAGGTCCAAGCACGAGTACGGAACAATCACAAGCTAATAAATCCAACCGTGTGTCAAGTATACGGCCGCAGATCCAAACACGAGGAGGGCACATTATCAAATAACAACCACAAGCTAACGCATCAAGCAGATTAGTACTTTTACTACTTGATGCTCACTATTAATCTTCACTAGCTGCTGCACATGGATGCAAATTTGCTCGGGACTTGTGAAAGCAGCAACGGATGTGGTCTTCGTGATCCAGTAGAGAGAACTAAGAACCGAGGGAGGAGCAGAATGAGTGATTGAGTGGTGGCGGCCGCCGCCTGCCTTGTCCCTGCAGCTGAGGAGTGAGGAGGGATCAAATAGGGTTAGGGTTCGAGAAGGAGGTTGCTTATATACGCCGGGCCATTGAGGTTGTGCCATTGGGCTGAGTATTGTTTGATGGGCCATAAGCGTTTTGGGTCCCCATGGTGCCTCTTGGGAGAAATATTGTAGGAGTTCCTTTTAAAAATATCATAGTTTTTAGTATTAGTTTCAAAATTTTCAAGAAGTAAATTATTCTTACTACTGTAATTAAATATTGCAATTTTCAGTTTATCATTCATTTCATTTCCTATATTGCTTGTTGCTTATATTTTCTTCTTTCATTTGTTATATGGTACATTTACTTACCTCTTATTTGTTTTTAGGTCGTTTCCTCATTTTTACCTAGTATTCTGTTATTTGCCCTTCTGTGCTGCACCCATTATCATTATGTATGTGCAATCTATTATTGATGTCTTCGATAAATGTCCTTATTCTATTCCACTTACTTATCTTTTGATCCTTTCTAGGAGGTGACTGCCAAGGTCAAGGCTGCGGGAATGGCATCGTACAATACCATGGTCTCAGCCAGTGACTACACCGAGTTTCAGAACTTCTCAAAATGGCTCCTTTTGCTTAAAGTTTCTGGATATTTTGTTGTAAAGGGACCACCGATGTGGACCGCTCCTTTTGCTTAAAGTTTCTGGATACAACTTTGGTTAATTAATGCTCTTACTACATAGCATTGTGTAGATGATGAAATGACAGGCTCTAAGATACACCATTTACAATGCTTTGCTAAAAAAAACAAATGAGCCCACATGCAAGAGATCTCGGAACCAGAATATAAAAACCTCACTTCACTAGAGGAACTAGAAAAAATGAAAGGCCTGCCACTGGCCACAAGCGGCAACGCCGCGAGCATTTCTAGTTAATGAAACTAGCCGTGTAGCCTTTCAGGACATTTTCGGTGCATCGCAATATGTTCATTTCACATTTTTTTACGCGTGCATTGTTGGTAGGAGAAAACATCACACGCTAAGAATTGAACGGAAAATTCCCCCACAGACAAGAAGAACAAGGAGAAATGGTAGTCGCCTGACACAATATTTTTAATATCTAATAATGATGTAAAAGCCTAAAAGAGTATTCCGGCTTCATCCTCGCCGATCAATCGTTCTGCGACCCTCACGAGCGATCACTTCCTCAACCAGCGGTTACTACGATTTTCCCTTTTCCCGTACAGGAATTGGAAGCTTGAGAGTGGATAAACACCGTGTTCGGCTGGTCCGTTGGCTGCTGCTGTGGGCTGCATCCAGCTGTCGGGCTCCGGCTGTGCAATCAAGCCGTACGGCTGGAGGGTCTAAAGCAGCCACCCAACGGCTACTGCACATGAAAATGTGACATATGAAAACAGCCCTGCTGGGCGGCCGCAAAAAGCAGCCGACTACTGCACAGCTGCTTCTGGATGCAGGAGGAGCAGCAACGAGCAGCCGCCCATGCACCAGCAGAACACAGTGAAAAAAATCTTCTCGGTGGGGGCCACGTGGGCGCCGTGTCCCACTCCCAGCCCGAGCCCAGTTACGGTGGGCACCACCAAGCCCCGGTGCCGTGCGCACACGCAGGTTCGCGTTGACACAGGCACACAGCGCGGCATCTGACGAGGAGCACGGAAGCGAAACGAAAAATATAAGGGAGACGAGACGACGCCGCGGAAATATTCTAGAGCCCTCGCGATCCCTCACGAGCTGAACCTTCTCCAACTCTCCCCACTCCCCTCAGTTTTAATCCAGCCGGCGCGCAACCGCTGCTGCTGCAGCATCCCGCATCCGCAGACCGCAGTTCGGCACGGAGACCCGCCGCCATTGCGACCCGACCCGATTCGCGGTGCGATTCTGAGACCACGCCGCCGAGCGAGGGGTGAGAGCGGAGCGTCCCGGCGCGCGGTGGCCTGGAGGAGACGGCCATGGACGCCGCGGCGGCAGTGCTGAAGCGGAAGGTCGCGGAGGCGCCGGAGCCGTGGGCCCCCGCCCCCGCCACCAAAATCCGCCGATTCGTACGCGCACGCAGCCCGCTCTCGCTCTCCTTCTCCTTCGTCGTTGATTCCGGTGGTGGGTGGGGCCGCTAACGCGCGGCGTTTGGGTTGGGTTTGCGCAGGACGCGGAGGTGCCGCCTGTCGAGTCCGGCGTGGGCGCGCCGCTTGCTGTGCCCGGCGCGGGCGTGCCGCCGCCGCAGCAGGCTTTCGGGGTGGAGGCGGCGCCGGCCGTGGACGCCACGCTGCCGTCGTTGAAGAGGAAGGGCGCGGAGGGGCCGCAGCCGTGGCTCGACGTCGACGGGGTCCCTGCACCCGCCACTAAGATCCGGCGACTGGTACGCACCCCTAGCCCCGCTTGCGCTCGCTCTCTCCTTGGTTCCGTTCCGACCGATGAGGTTGCTAACGCGTGCGTTTGTGTGTCGGGATTACTGTCGCGTTGCAGGACGCGGAGGTGCCGCCCGTCGAGGCCGCTGTGAGCGCGCCGCTCGTCGAGCCCGGCGCGAGCGTGCCGTTCGTGGCGGAGGGGGTGCTGATGAGCGGCGACGTGGCGCCACCGGCGGTGAACGACGAGCGGGCGATCGTGGTGTACCAGCCCGCCGAGGCCGCGCGCAGCCTCCTGCAGGGCCCGCTCCGCCCGGCGCCTTCTCTCCACGTCAGCCCCGACTGGATCCACGGGCTCAGGAGTACGTGTCCCAACCCTCCCCCCTTTGCCTATTCCACTCCCCCCCTTTGCCTATTCCACTCCCCCGTACGAATTCGAGCAAATTCTGATCGATGTCTGAAAGCCTGAAACTAATCTGATTCGAATTATTCTGATCTGATTTGATCCAGCAGGCACCATGCTGCAGGAGGCGAGCAACTACAGGGCTCTGCTCGAGGAGCTGGCCGCCAGGGACGAGAACCTCAACCTGGCCGTGGTCCCGTGGGCGCCCGCCCAGGTCCACGCCCATGCCGCCTCCAGGTCCGCGGCGACGGCCGACGAGATGGTGGACGCTGATCAGGACGGCGACGGCGCGTCCATGGAGGTCGAGCACCAGCCCACGCCCCCCGCAGCTAGCGTCGCGCTGCAGGGTGAGGCGTTCCACCACCACCAGCAGCAGCAGCAGTGGCCGCCGCAGCACTGCGTGGCGCCGCAACAGGTGCAGCTCCCGGCGGCGAGCTACCAGCCCAGCCCGGTCACGTGGTCGTGGTGAACGGCGCGAATCAGAGCAGGAAAGACGTGCTAGTGAATAGCGATTAGGATACTTGCTCCGGTTGCTCTGCTTGATTTTTGGGCTGTGGAAAGCGTGAGCCGCCGAGCAGAGGATGTGATTTTGGGAAATCCTGCCACACGTTTTCCGCCCGAGGCGACGATGGTGGCACTGTGCTCGCTGGCCTGCTGGGATCTCGGCGAAGTGGCGGCGCATTCGATCATCATGTTGATACCTCTTTCTCGTCAAGCCAACTGATGTTTTCTTTTCAAGTTTGAAAAAGGCCTACGACCCTATGTAAGGCCATGTTTGGTTCATAAGGTGAAAATTTTTCAAAAAAAGGAGTACTAAACGAAATTTATTTGTAAAATTTTTTAACTTTTCGAGACGAATCTAATGAATTAAATTCTACCATAATTGGTTATAGTGATGCAACAGTAATTACACCTAATCATCTTTTAATTATGCGATTAAAGGTAATAAATCATCTTTTAATCGCAATTATGCGATTAAAGGTCATTACAGTACTATAATTGTGGAGGTTATTTTATAATTAGATTTTATTTAATACCTCTAATTAGTGGTCAAAGGGGCGATCCCCTAACCAAACACGGTCTAAATACTTGCAGATAGATGCCATGTCCGTGGGTCCGTGGTGAAATTGAAGTGGCGAAAAAACATGTGGATGCACTCGCTTCACGGACGTTTCAAACAGCAAGTCGGCCATGGCGCCGTCGCGTCGGTGGATGCAGCGAAGCTCTGTTTCAACGGCCATTCAGCCATGCCGGTGCTGACTGGGGTTTTGCGGTTGCGGCATGATGAACACCACCACCGATCGACCGCGTTGCAAAGCATCGCCTTGCCCTCCTCCCTTCGCGCACTGGTGGATGATGTGGATCTAACTTCTTATTCCACCACCGTGTGCTAGAAAACATGCTTATGGAAATAGCTCCAAATTGATTTTTTTAAAATAAGAGAAATAGGTCCAAATTGCGAAGCCATGCAAATATAACATTCCGGCCGAAAAGTTTGACCAACCAAGTGGATGTCCATGGTTCACAAAAATTGTTAGTGCAATGCAATTCTTGTTCACCATAAGAACTGGAAACACTCAGGAAAGTTGTTATGACATGGAGAAAAGGAAAGCTAGGATGTTCCTCCATAAGCTCCATTGTCGTGTAGCTATTATAACTGATTTGCTGATAATAATCAGAAAAGAGGACTTATGGCTTACATAGTTACATGGTGCAACCATGCGCGTATAACAATGTACTAATTGCAATCGGGCTGTGCGCTAGGACGAGCTGAAAATTGGTGTTCCATCGTAGGCCACTTGCGTGTTGGAAAGAGTACGATCAGACAAAGAAGTTTAAGGAGATACTACTACGTAAGATAAATGAGGTGACTCGTGAGAATTGTAGTGTTGATGTAGCGGAGGCGGTCCACGAGGAATAACTTCAACTCAGGAGACAGGAAGATCAAAGTAAATTATTTGAGCTCGAAGACCAATGAGGCATTTAGAACAACTACATTACCACAGTTATTCTGTTATTGTTGATATAAGCACTTTTGTTACTATATACCTCTATAACTGAACAACAAAAAGAAAACTACTCTCCTTCTCCACTAAATAAAAAAGTATAAATCATTGTTGATTTTATATCCCTGTCTGAGACACCAATGGGAGATTTCGATTGCTGCACCGCCAAATCAGTAGCTATACGTGCTTTCATAGCGGCAAGACATACACGATGTCCTCGGATCTACTGCCACTAGGCCTCCATCTATGGCTAGGCATATTACCCGAAATTCGAACTCCGAACCAAAAAAACCCGAGCCTGAATCCGAAAAGCCCGAGCCTGAAAAACCCGAACACTACTTCGGGTTGTAAGCCACGGTACCTGAAATTATTATGGATAATTCGGGTTTAGAGTCCCGGTACCCGAATTTCTGAACAAACCCGAATAGCTACAGTACCTAGTGTTTTTAGCCCAGCCCACAAAGCACCCCACATCCCACCCCAAAGGCCCAAAACCTCCACTCCCCCGTAGACCCTAGCACCCACCCCCAGATTCACACGCCCAGGCGCCCATCCATCTGGATCAGGCTCCAGCCGCCACACACCACGCTCCAGCGCCCGTGACTGTGAGGCCGCATCGACGGGCGGCGACGCATCTCAAGTACTCGACGGGCGGCGACCGGCGAGACGCCGAAGCAGCAGTCAGCACCCACCGCCCACCAGCAGGTCGCCGTCGTGCTGCCGAAGTGCCGAGTGGAGTGCCGACGTCCTCTGTGCGTGCAGATCCGCCTTTGCCTCCCCCCACCCCCACCCCTCGCTGTCCAGTGCTACGCCCCTCCTCCTCGGACTCTGGCCTCCTCGTCGCCTGCCCGCTGTAGGCTCCTCCATGTTCCAGCCTACTCCTTCTTTACCCTCGGCAATTCAGGTTGTTGGGGTAAACCTGAACCCGAAATGTCGGGTTTTGTTTTTTTCTTACAAATTTTGGGCTACAGTTTGGAAAACCCGAAATATTGAAAACCCAAAAAACCCGACCCGAACTTTTCGGGTAACTCGAACGCTCAGCCATACCTCCATCACCCAAGGCAATTTTTTTTGGGGGGGGGGGCATGGAGCCCTCCACAATTTCCAACCATAGTTGAAAAATGAGAAATAAAAGGAGGAAGAAGAAAATGAAGATGACCCCCCTACCCACAAGTCAAAAACCCTCATATCTCCTCCAACATAGTTGAAAAGGAGAAAGAAGAAAGAGAAAATGAGCCCCTTCCTAATGTTGAGCTTTTGGATATACCCCTGCCCCATGGGCCACAACCTTCACTAATCACTACCAAGGTGGTGATTTCCCTGGACATATCTTTCTACGAACATAAATAATTAATAAATTCCAAACTCTAATCCCATTAGTGCCAACCCTAACCCTAATAGAGCTCACCGGAGTTGGACCTACCACAGTGAGCACCTACCCTCCTCGCAAATTTATGTGGAAGGATTTATCGTAATGAGAAAAAATGAACACTAATAATTGGTTGGCCATTTCTATATCAAGATCATACACTAAATCATCAAAGTAGATAAAAAGCTCAAATTTTCCCTCTATTTCAAAAAAATGAACGCTTGATTTTTTTTGTTTTAATTTCAAGATCTTATGCTAAAGATAACCAATTAATCTCAATAGGCAACACAGATCTTTATGTAAAAAGAACTACAATAATAGTAAGTAATGATAACTCTATATGTTGTTTTATTAAAAAAAAAAGAAATTTGTGTTTTCTAAGGAATACAATAGGTTTGGAAAATGGCAAAAGATCTCAGTTTTGCTCAAAAAAAAGATACTGGTTTTTTTAAAGACAAAAAGATACTACTAGTGAAGAAATTTGGACAGTAAGAAAACTCCCAATCTTCATTATCGGACGGCGGTGCAGACAGCTCGCGTTCGTCCTATCGTGATCGGACGGTAACGAAGAGGTCGCTCCCGTAGCAGGGCGCAGTGACACTGGGCTCCTCTCGTTCGTCTCGGCCCCGAGGGCGCTGGCAGTCTGGCACCACCACCACGGCACGAAGGGTTTCCCATTCGGACCGAGACCCGATCGGGGGGGCACCGGGCGTAGAACGCGAGTACCCCCAAATCCCCACCCCCTCCCCTCCGCCGTAAACCCCGCCGGCCGCCGTTCTTCGCCAGAGCACCCCGGCCTCAGCTCCATCCCTTGTCCCCTCCGGCACTCGATCCCTTCTGAGGCCGCCGCTCGGGACCGCCCGCATGCTCGCATCCTAGGCACTGGGCCGGCGCGGGGTGGAGATCCGTCCGGGGTCGAATCAATTTCTTCGTTCGCTGGTGAGTGACCTTGCCAAGCTGGAACGGGGTGCTCTAGGAACTCACTCCGTTCTACAGCAATTACATCCAAATCATCCACTCTCTCTGTTCAGCCGGCTGCCATTTGCTTGCTGCGTGGCAGTCCAATCCATCCCCGCATGCCTGTATTAGGTCCTTCACGGCGCAGGATCGATCCACCTTAGGCGCGGCTGCTGTTCATTTTTCTAAATTGCCACGCCTGCATTAGCTCCGGCTCTGTGCATAGGGTTCTTTGCAGACACCTCTGTTGTCTCTTAAATTTCATCTTAGATACGCCCGTGGAATAATTTGCGGATGGATAGGTCACCGTTGAAGTTTCTTTATGTTCTTGGGTCTAATGGTTTGTGTTAGGCTAGGCCAACCCTTGAGATGGGTTCCTAGTGCTGGGGATCTGCTTGTTGTATCGGGTCGACAGTGAGAATTCATAGAGTTGAATGTTTAACGAGGAATATGCAGCTTTATATTGTGTGCATTGTGCTGTACAAACAATCTCTTATCCACTGGAGCATAAAATAAGCAATCACAACTGCACCTTAAAGCTTTCTGTATTTAGGGATCCTTCTTGATTTTGTGTCATACAACAGTTTGTAACTTGGTATGAAAGCTTGTTCTAGCTATTCTTGCCTATGAGGTACTTCACGTGAGTCTTCATTGCCGCATTTTAACGAATTTGGTTCGTTTGCTTATGTAAGCTAGGTTATCATGCAACAACAACAACAACATAACCTTTTTTCCCAAGCAAGTTGGGGTAGGCTAGAGATGAAACCCGAAAGAAATAAGTTCAAAGTTCAGGCACATTGATAGCTAGTCTCCAAGCGCTCCTATCCAAAGCTATCTCTTTAGAGATATTCCAATTCTTAAGGTCTCTCTTAACCGACTCATCCCACGTCAGTTTAGGTCTACCTCTACCCTTCTTTACAGAGTCTCTCTCTCCTATGCTGACTGGAAGACTCTCTCTCTCCTGAGTCGTCTCAGCATAGCCGGTCCCAAGCCCGGGTAAAGGAGGAGGGTTGCGTTAGGTTTTGGCAAACCAGCATAAAAAATAGCCACTCTAATGGATTTGAAACCCACAAGAAGCTAGGTTATCATGCATCATACTATTATTCTTCATGAAATATTTGAACTTCATGAATCATGAGTCCGTAACTCATATTATAAAAGGGAACATATCAGGTGCAAACCAACCCCTTCGTGCAAACCGTGCAAACTTCAATCTAGTCCACCTAATCCACATCCAAGGGGGGTGCGCAGGGGGAGTGGGAGGGGGAATTTGCAAAAGTGTGATTAGGTCGGGCGGTTAAGTATAAAATTACCCAATCCCTCCTGTCCCTTGGATGTGGATCCGGTGGCCTAGATTAAAGTTTGCACGGTTTGCACGAAAGGGTTGGTTTGCACCTGATATGGACCATAATTCAAGCCACCTAACAAAAAGGAAACTAGATAAAGAACAACTCCTGTACCTCACATTTCATTTTTTGCATTCAAATCTGTCCCAGCTAGTATCTTCTACCCAATATGTATCTCTCATTTTTGACCATCGGATTGGGATTATTGAATAAATATTCCGACTCCAAAGCATTTCAAAAATCTTCCCAGAGCTACTACTGATTTTGCGGAGCAATAAGGGACAAAAATTAAAAGGGCAGTATTCATCTAAATGAATTGATTATAGTTTGCATCACTTGTGAAAGAATAAATAAGCAATGATGTCTCACTCATCTTTTTTTTGTTCAGTTTGTTTTTTTTTTCTCGCTTGCACTCAGCTGTATGTTTTTGTTTATTCTATGTTATATTTTTCGAGCCCTATTTACTAGTGACTTAAGCATCACAAGTTGTTTACATAATGTGCGCATATTCCACATGGGATTGTTTTTTCTGTTCATAGAATGTAATTCTAACATTTACCAACTGCAGGTACCTAGGCTCTAACTATTTGTACAAAACCTATGGAAAGTTCTAAATCTCCTCAATCATCAAAGAAGAGTCAGGTTGTTATGCCTTCAGATACTAATGGCTCTCGAGTTGACAATGATGACTTTTCTTCTGAGAGTGCATCAAATCAAATGGTCGTTTTCAACCCTGAAGCAGGAGATAAAGAGCTAGACGAACTGGGTGAAAACCGCTCACAGAAATCAGGCATAACAAGGGGGATATCACCATCCATTGGGGCATTCACTGTCCAATGTGCTAAATGTTTCAAATGGAGACTTATTCCAACAAAACATAAGTATGAAGAAATTCGTGAACGTATTATACAGGAACCTTTTGTGTGCAAACGAGCTTGTGAGTGGAGACCCAATGTAACGTGTAATGACCCAGAAGATATATCTCAGGATGGCAGCAGGCTTTGGGCTATTGACAAACCCAATATTGCACAACCCCCTCCTGGTTGGGAGAGGCAGATCAGGATAAGGGGTGAAGGGGGCACCAAATTTGCTGATGTGTAAGTAATGTTTTTCTCTCAGTACTGTGTTTGCTCTGATCAACCCCCCCCCCCTCCCCCCCCCCCCCCAACTTCTTCTATGGCTCCCATCTTTCCTTTCAAATCATCAGTAGTGATATAGAAAAGAACCCAAAACATAGGTGCTTATTTGAGCTTGCACTTGCATTTTGGTTGGGACGTTATGAAGTTTCCAAAATGTTCTGCAAAATATCACAAAGATAGGAAAATTCTGCAATGCATGCCTGCATTATCATGGGTACAATTAGGTACATATGGGACATACAAAGTTATACATTTCTTACTGCATTTTCTGAACTTAATATTGTTTGTGCTGCCTTCTTCAATTTGTTTTCAGGTACTATACCTCTCCTACCGGAAGGAAACTAAGGTCTCTGGTTGAAATTGATAGGTACACCACTCTAATTTCTTTAAAACTTCCTTGAATGCCATTCTTTGTCCATTGAACTTTAGATTTCTTTCCCCTGAATTGGATTGTGGAAACTGAAAAGTTGCAACATCTTGAATTCTTGATGTGGAACTTACACAACAAATATTATTTTATTTATAGTTTTTATGAGTAGATACCCCAAATGAATAGTATGTTTGTTAACTATACCAGTTACGCACTGTCTCTATTCTTTATTATTTCTGAATTGTTTACATATGCTTTGACCTGTCTGTCTTAAAGTCTCCATGTCTTACTTTGGCAGGTTCCTCCAAGAGAATCCAGAGTGTGTTGCACAGGGTGTAACTTTAGCTCAGTTTTCATTCCAAATACCTAGACCTCTGCGGCAGGACTATGTCAAAAAGAAACCAAAGTTGATAAATCCAAGCGATGAAGCAAGTACAATTATGTCTAAGTCTTTTCAACCAGAAGAAGGTCCGTAATTGGGTATCATCAAACTAATAATGACTTCCAACATAGTGCATGACTATTCATTCTTAGATAAAGTTTTCCATATTAAATCATGAATGATATGTCTCCAAATATATGGGCAGACTAGCAGATGTTTGGAAAATATATGGTTGGCTAGGATGCTGTAGCTATCTGGGTTTTGGATTGCTTAATCACATTGAATCCTTGACTATATATGGGGGTGGTGAATTTATCTAACCTGTTGAAATGCTGTTGTGGACTTGTGTTACATAAAAATTCAAAATGAATTTCTTGTGGAGGTTATTTGGGTGATCGTGATTTGTTGGGAAAACTGTTTCCACCCAAAACTATCCAAACAGGTGTTGCTAACTGCCATATGTTGGCTGTGTTCACTGTAAATTGCCCTGTAATGGCCCAGGATCTATTGTAGATGCTAAGAGGCCTACATTGTGCACCTCGAACCATCCATCATGGTTACTTACTGTTAAGTGTTGACTTATGCAGCAAGTTCTCTTCCACATTTTAATAAGAAACCTAGTTTAGCTATGTCAAGTGGTTGCCATCTGTTCTAGTATGTGCACGGCTAGGCTCACTAAACTTTTCTGATTTCTCATTTGAACCTTTTGTTTCAGTGAACCCCATATCCTGGGCGGTTCCTACAACACATGAGGGAGATGCTAGTGAAGAAGCTTCTCGCGCTGATGAGACAATTGGATCAGAAGAGATAGAGCTAACCCGGAAGAGAAAAGCGGGAAGTTCGTTGTCAGAAGAGTCAAACCATCTCTCTGATGAACAGAAACCGAAGTTGGAGGATGCTCAGAATGGAGGCACATCTACCTGAAAAGTATTAGTGGTCATCTTCGAAATCCCAACTGCCCCCTTTCATGGTTTTATGGAGCCTCTATTTTCATTGCACTTGGGAGACAGTTTCTCTGTTTTGTGAGGCCACACTAGCCTTACATGTAAAACCACAGAGGCTGGCTGACCTGGAATCCAACACTTTGGGGGAAGCAACTTAACGAAATATTTGTATCAGACTATCAGAGTTGAGAGCCGTATGGAACTCCTGCGGATAAGTATGTCTTTTACCATGTACTTAGCTAGGAGAACCTGCTTATGTAAGATTAGTGTTTTTCACTATCTTTCTTTGTGTAATGTGAATTGTTGTAGTGACCTAGTTCTGCTGTATGTCGGATTTAATCTCCTGTTCTTTTTGTTTGATGGACCAGTAGCAATGGTGGTGAAATGACTATGCCAGTGCTAGCATGTTTCTGTTTCGGTGACCAAGTAGAACTGTAGAAGCATGGCCCATTTTCTAGTTTGCTGTGCTTTTGATGGTTATTGCGAATTAACATAAACGAAAAGGGATGCCTGAGAATAATTCCGTCGAGAAATGTCATGAACATGTTCTAGTATAAACGACAACATTGTACTAGCAGGCTAGCAACTGCTCAAATTCAGAAAGTGTGACAAATTGAGAATATCAGACATACACAAAGTTCAGAGAAAGTCAAAGTATGTTCAATTGAATCCTCTTTAAACATATTTCGTAGCAGACATAAGTTCAGAAAATAAGCCTGGCTACGTTCAGTTTTAACCATCATCTTTAACACATGTATGTTGTATCTGACAAAATCAAGGAAACAAAAACAGACTATCTATGGACACCATGGTACAATGGCTACAAATTTCCCAATTCCCATAGACAGCACATACAGTATTCTGATCAGCCACTCAAAACAACATCAATCCAAAGCAGCTTCACACATTCTGAAGAATCAGCAGCTTACTGTGGCGCAGGAAGCTTGATCAGTGGCAATGGCAAGAACAGGTGTACAACACGTGTGCCGCGGTAATGGGTCCGTTCTAGCTTCCTGATTGCTGCTGCTGCTGCTGCTGCTGCTGGTCATCTGACTTGCTGGAGGGATTGAACGGGGCCTGCTCAGCGCAGTCGCGGTTGTTTCCAGAGTGCTCACGGCCAACCCCCATGAGGTCAAGGTAGAACTGGTAGTGCGAGATGATGACATTCATGGCGTCGATGTATCCCCTGCCACAGATTGATTCGCCGTAGAGTATGTTCATGGTGGCTCCGAACCCAGGCAGGCGCTTGCTGAGCGTGTCATTCTTGGTGGGCTTCCAGGTGCCCACAAAGGCTTCGTGCGCTGATGGCTGGCCCTTCTTGATCGGTGTCATCCACCGCCACATTGCCGCCATGAATGCCAGCGTTGCGTTCTGCTCCAAGTACTCGGGGTGGTGCAACAGGTCCTCCTTGATCCCATCACCCGCCGCACCGTAGTTGTAGTTCCTGACAGAATTAAGGCAACCAACAAGTAGATCAGACCACCGGAAATCCTTAGCATGGCTGCTAATTTCTACTGCTCTCCAGCTCCAATTGATCCAGCCATGGCCAACAAGAGGATTTTAATGGTTAGCTTGAAGCTCAACGCGAGTTGCTGAAACGGCAGAAATGGGGACAGCATTACCAGTAGACGGGGATGGCGCCGCGGCCGTAGTACTCTGCGCCCTCGACGCAGGGGTACTGGGTGTAGGTCTTGTCACAGTAGGTCTGGTCGGGGCTCATCTCGTGGTTGTAGCAGAGCCCCCACGCCGTCGGCCCGCCGGTCGCCACGCCATACCCACCTGCAATCTCGGCGCTGGCCAGTCAAACCCCAGCTCAAACCAAACGGAAGCACAGAGCAAGCAACCAAAGCTGAGAAAGAATCTCCGCTTACAGGAGGTCTTGGCGCCGACGTGGCCGAGGAAGGCGCAGAGCTCCATCATCTGCATCTGCTTGCCGCCGGTGGTGCAGAACCCCTGCGGCTCGAAGAGCGCGGCGGCGGTGATGAAGGCCTGGTAGTCCCAGAAGCCGACGGCGTGCGCGACGGGGGTGTTGCGCTTGGCGAAGAGGTTCTCGAACTGGTACACCTTGAAGAAGTCGGTGATGGTGTCGTTGCAGCAATACTTGCTCCCCGAGCACTCCCACCCCTTGTTGCAGATCTTCTCCTGCGACTCCTTCAGCTTGGCCTTCCACGTCCCCGCCGTCAGCACCAGCGCGATCGTGCCGCCCACCAGCACCGCCACCGCCGTCACGGCCAGCGACCAGAGGATGATCTTGTTCCGCGTCCTCCGCTTCATCCTTTGCCCCCCTCTCCCCGATCCCCGCTGCTGCTCGGCCCGAAGCTCGCTAGGGAGCTAGCTGGATCTCGGCCGGGGGCTCGGCTCGGTTCTGGATCTGACGAATGCGCGCGCGACGCAGCTGGAGACCTCGCGGTGGTTGAAGGGGAGGAGGAGATGGAGATTAATCGGTGGCAAGGAGTGTGAGGTAAGGGAGGGGGGAAAGCGAAGTGGCAACCACACATGTGCTGTGTGCCTGTGTCGGTGGCGGGAGGCCGTCAAGGGGGAAGAAGCGCCCGGCCAGGCAGCAACGCAGGATAGCCTTTTCCGGTGCATTGCTCTAAAATGCCCGCCGCTGTTTCTGCAAGAATGTTTTTGCTTCTCTACGGTTTTTTTTCGTTTCTTCCCGTCAGTGGTTAACACGGAATAACAGGTTAACAACAAATGAATCGCCCGTCATTACTCAACTAAACCTTTAATTAACGCTTCATCTTAGTTGAAGTTGAATTCGAGAGTTGCATTAATTGCAAGTAAACTCCATGCACCTTCAAATTTAACTTGTAGCGCGATTAACATATGATCCCTCGTGTAATCAATATAACTTTCGCCTTTTCTTCTTTTATGGTTAAATTTGTACAAAAGTATTTCGGTCGGGTACCACGATTAGGGACACCCTAATCGGGGCACTAGGACCACCCTAAAAAACGCAAACACGTGTTAAGACAACTGGGTCCACAAAAACCCACGGCCTCCTTCCAATCTGGAAGAAAGTAAAGAACTCGAAGAAGCCCAGCATGCGGCCCATTCGCATGCGGCCCATTCGCACCCCTCTCGGGCCCGCGGGACGATCTCCGCCACGCTCGAGGGCTCCTATCGGGACCCTCGACTGTGCCCTGCATCTCCACCTCGCTCGAGGACAGCGAACCTCCGCCTCGCTGGAGGGCAGCGAACCTCCCTCGAGCGGGTAAATCATCTCCGCCTCGCTCGAGGGCAGCGAACCTCCCTCAAGCCGGTAACTCATCTCCGCCTCGCTCGAGGCCACCCCTCGGCGTAAGGGACAAGCGGCCCTGCTGCTCAACCGCCCGCCGTACGGAGGCATTGAATGCCAACCACTCCTCCACAGTGCTCAGGACAGAAGGCGTCAGGCCGCCATTCCCCACAGTGGCTGTGACCGGAGTCCCATCCGCTAACTCCGGTCACTGCTCTGCCATCCCGGACGTTGTGGCAGCACTGTGAGACCTGCAACGCGGGACGAGACACGCCCGGCACTGTTCTCGTAATATTCTGCCAACTCTGGCCTTCCGGACTCCACCTCATCACACGTATGGCCCCGGACCCACCTCCTGCTTGGGAAGGGGTCCGGCGACGCCACATGCCCCTCCAAGAGGGACGCACAGCATACGCAGCTGGAGTCCCGGACCTCCCCCCTCGAGTGGTCCGGGACCTCCACGCAACCCTCGGACCTCCTTAGTGCGCGCACCGGCACTTTATCCAGGGAGGTCCGGGACCGCCGCGTGCCCCGTCACCGCTGGAGCACGCAGGACCCTGACCTGCGGGGTCCACGGAACGCCACATCCGGGAGACTGAACATTCCACAATGACGACCACACCGCCTGCTGAAGTTGGCAGGACGCCGGCGCGATCTCCGCAAGACCAAAGACGATGGCCAGGACGACCGCCACACCCGACGCCATACCCCACAGTGTACTTCACACAGTACTCGATTATTGTATCCCCGCAACTCAGGGGAAACGACGACTTCCACGTGTCCTTGCGCATGTACACCGTCCCTCCTTGTGACTATAAAAGGAGAGGCGGGCTTCCTTTAAGGGGGACGTTAGTCCTTGTGACTATAAAAGGAGAGGCGGGCTTCCTTTAAGGGGGACGTTAGCTATAATCGCCACCTGGGTCGGTCGGCTCTCTAGGCACACACCACTCAGAGAACACGCACTCCGACATCGTTATTCACCACGCTCAACCCCTCTTCTAGCAGGGACTTGGGAGCTTACCTCCCTCTCTGTAACATCCCGAGAAAAAAAAAATTCACCAAATTAAATTACTCGCTAAAAAAAATATTTTTCAAAATATTTTCATCGCCGAGCTCGAATATTTTCCGGCAATTCGTCGCCCGGATACCAAAAATCAAATCTGTCCCGACACCAAAATCAAACATCGCTTAAACTTTCCCTGTTCTCCTCATTTCTCGTGCGCGTCGCTTCTCGTTGACGCCACGCTCAGCTCGCGACCGACGCCGCGAATCCCGCCGCGAATTCCGCCGACATCACCTTTTCTTTTTCTCCTTTTTCCTCTTTTTCCCATTCTCTCCTTTTCTTTTTCCCTTCTCCTTTCTTCCTTCTTCTCCCTCCTGCTCTCTGCTCACGCATGCCCCTCCCCTGTGCCATGCGCTGCGCTGCAGCACACCCCTGTGCCATGCCCACGCGCCGCGGGATGCTCGGCGCACCGCTCGGCCTCTGCCCGAGCCATCCCGTCGCTTGTACTGCTGCCGCAATCAACGCTGGAAGGGTGCTTCACCATGGGTCGTGTCGTCCTGCCGAGCGTCGAAGCTGTGGACGCTCTGTGCGGCAGTCGTCGAGCACAGTGCACCGCCGAGATTTTTCTCCCGTGCGAACCGCCTTTGCTTCCTATAAATCGAGCTGAGTCTCGCCGCTGCGCCCCGCACAACTTCCAACCACTGCCATTGCAGCACACAGCCGAGCCGACCCCTTTCTTCTTCCTCTAGCTGAGGTACAGAGCCCGTCGATCTCTTGATCTCTCCAACCAAGCCACCTTGGTTCAATTCCTCTCGAGGTAAGCATCTCCACACCCTGCTAGACCATCCCCAACCCACAGCCTTCCCTCTCTGTTCCACCAGTGAGCTTTCCGCGAGCTCGCAGGCCGCCATCCATGGCCACCCGTGGCCGACCACCTTCCACCCGCTCACCCATGCCCGGAGCCACCAAAGTGGAACCCCCTCGCCCTCCTCTCTCTCCCCATGCTCTCAGCTTCGAGAATGGAGGCTGGAAGCGCCGTTCAGATGGAGCTAAGAGAGCTCGTGCTGGCTGCCATGGCGGCACTGGGAAAAAGGGGACGAAGTCCCTGTTCCGTGTTCCTTCCCGTAACCTGCTCATCCTTTTTCTTTTTATCGAGCCCATTCATAGATAAACAAACCCACCAGCCCAAGTACCAGTCGCGTAGCCCAAAAAGGATCCACCAAAGCCACCACGTGCAACTCCTTCTATTTATGTTAAGTCATTTTCAGGATTAATTAAACATCCAATATTTCAACTACAATATCTCACTCATGCCAACTCCGATTCCATTGATTCTTCTTCCTAAATTCATCTAAAATCAAACTCTATTTAATACAACAATATTTGTGAGATGTATTGATGTATGTTTACTTTGCTTGTATGATTGTTTGCGCACGACTCTGTCGAAATAGAATCGATTCCGGAGGAGAGTCCGGAGGAACCAGGAGACCAGGAAGCCGCCGCCACCGACGCGTACGAAAGCGAAGGCAAGTCTCATCGATCCCCTACGTTGACCATGATTGAACCTAAGTGAGGTTAAATATAAAACTTGCTAGACTTAGGGATTGCCTGAGATGATACACTGAGGGTATGAGAGAAACCATTGATTGAAGTCATGTTGCATATTGATTTACTGTCAGACTGGCATATTATCCGACCTTGTTAATTGATGAAACCGGAATGGGAATGAGATCAGGGCAGTGTGGAATGTGTTGGTGCATGCGCTACCGTGGTGGTAGACTTGCGACCGAGCTCTGTCGTGGTGACATCTCGGGTTGGTTGGTTATGGTTGTTGGCTGCCCTGATGAGCCTTAAGGACCGTGTGTTGTGGTGCCATCTCACCTAACCTACTTTCAGTACGACCACACGAGTTTGTATGGGCAAACCTTAGTCTAATCCCACTGGCTAACCTGTTAGTCGTCCGAGGTGGATATGTATTGGGGTGAGACCTGGATTGGTCAAGACCCGGGGGTTTGTGGGCGACTAGTCGGGGTTGAGTCACGGCTGGGTGTCGGCTATGACGGAGCCGTCTTTGGACGGTGAAGTGCGTGTGGGTAAAGCGTACAACCTCTGCAGAGTGTACAATCCATTCGAATGGTCCGTGTCCTCGGTTTGGACAGGTTACGGTGTGGACATCTCAACTAGTTGAGCCACCTAGCCTATGAGATGGATGGCCGGTTGGGTTACCTTTAATACTATATTTGTTATTTATTCTGGTGGATTAATGGACCTTGACATATTAATCTGTAACTCCCTCCCCGTAAGGGTGAGGTGGGACTTGCTGAGTACTTTCGTACTCAACCCTTGTTGATTATCTTTTTTTTCAGAGGATCCTGACTTTGTACCTGAAGATTACGAGTAGATCGTGTCCGCACCCAAGCTGATCGAGTGGAGCCGTGTTGGATGAAGAGCTAGTCTTGCATGTCGCTATGCTAGTAGTTATCCTATGGTTGTTCTGTGTAGTGTTGTGTTGTCACTTTACCCCTCATGTACGTGTTAAATAAAGCTCTGTATGACTCTGGACTCCACTTGATGTAACATGTATTATGCCGGAGACCTTATTCGGTAATTAATACATGGTTTAGCCTCGATCTTCGGGTCGGGGTGCTTCAGGTGGTATCAGAGCCATGCTTGGCTGTAGAACGCGAACCGGTAGTAAACGATGACCGTAGGAGCCTTAGGATGGTCAATCCTTGAAAATATATTACTCCTTAAACTTTATCCTTGTTATGCTAACCATACCCTTGAAAACCAGATGGCGGATGACTGGACCACCACCTACTGCATCGACGAAGATGGATTCCCCAGGGTGCTTTATGCTGCCACGGTGCGACTTGGTATTCCGGAACGACCGGAGTACGTGGGTCGCGAGTTCGTGGAGCATGGCACCGAAAGTTGTGAGGTCACTATCCATATTGGTGCCAGTGACAAGTACTTGGAGATGCAACCTTGGAGCGTCACCGCCACTGGAGCCCGTATGCCTGACACCATTCAACTTGCAGCTCGCAAGGCACTGCGGTACCTGTGCCAGATGTTTGAATGGCACTTGGGTTCCACTCCCATGAAGTACTTTCCACCGTTGGACCGTAGCCGTCCTGCTTGGGCGGCGAGGATCCGCAACCTGGAGAGCCCCGCAGGGACAGAGAAGAACCCCACAGTTGTCGCTATGTCTGGCTATTTGCTTAGCCTCGACGATTTGTGCGACCAACTGCATCAGCGTGTGAGAGATTTAATCCAGCGTGCTGAGGAAGCGGAGTCCCATTGGCGTAAGGCTAAACTGGCCGTATCCCAGGCAGAAGCCCGAGCAGCCGAAGTTGAAAGCCGCCTTGCCATGGCCGAAGAGAACCTTAGGGAGCAGGCAGATCGCCACAGTCAGCTCCTTAGGGGTGTCTACCTAGTGGACCGTGCCAAGCGCAAGGAACGCCATCCCATGACTGCCGCGGAGCCACCAATACTAGAGGGAATTCCGCTGTACCCCTTGTCCCAACCGCGCAGGAGGATTGGTGAATCAGTGCCACCCACACCTCCCGCATCTCCCCGAGATCCCGGAAACAGTGACCCCGAAGACCGTGTTGTAGGGTTCAGTAGTCGAGTCGTCCCGGCCGACCCTTAAAAGTCGAGCCGCGTTATTGTAATCCGTCGTGTCATGTACCCCTGCTTGTTTGAATGAATGCTTGTTTGGTGCTTGAATGATTTATTTGTGTGCATTGTGCGGTACAAATATTTTATATATACAAATATACCCCAGCATTATACTAGGGGAGTCACCTAATCTTGCCCTCCTTGACCGTAGATGTCTCGTCGCTCGAGCCGAGTCCAGGGACTCCATGCTCAGGAAGACGGTGACGAGGTCAACCCGAGAAACCAAGCCCCTCTGAATGTAGCCCCTGAAGCACCAGAAAATGAACAACTACCGCCGCTACCTCCCCGTGCCCCAGCACCCATTGATCTGGCAGCCATATTACAGCAGCAGAACCAACTCCTTCAAGTTCTTGTGACCACTCTCACAGCTCAAGCTCAAGGCAATCTTGGCAACAATAGACCTGCAATGCCTCATCATGGCAATGGCAGTAGAATTGCAGATTTCAACCGCCTGCAGCCACCTAAGTTTGGAGGATCTGACAACCCTATTGAGGCAGATGATTGGTTGCGAGAAATTGAAATGAAGCTTGAAGTGGTCCATGCAGATGATAGAGACAAGGTTTTGCTCGCAGTACAACAGTTAAAGGGACCAGCCCTTGCTTGGTGGCAGAGTTACCGGGAAATAAATGAAAACGCTAATGAGATGGTATGGGCTGACTTTGTCAAGATCTTCAGAGAACATCACATTCCCAGCAGTGTTATGAAGCTCAAGAGGGATGAGTTCAGAAAGCTTCGTCAAGGTGGTATGACTGTGACAGAGTATCTTCATAAGTTCACAGAGTTGTCTCGTTATGCACCAGAGGATATCAATGATGACGAGAAGAAGCAAGAAGCCTTTCTTGGTGGACTTAACCCTGAAATCAGGACCTTGGTTGAAGTCACCACCCACAGTGACTTTAATGCTATGGTCAACAAGGCCATCACCACTAAGAGAAACAGGAAGGCAGAACTCAGTGAGCGCAAACGTCGGTTTGAAAGCAAGAAGCCCCAGCAGTTGGAGAAGTTCCAAAGGACCCAGTATCCGGCTCACTCAGGCCCAAGGAGCCAGGGTGCCTTTTCATTCAAAGCGCAGCCCGGTTCTTTCCAGAAGCCCACTCAGTCAGCTCCTGTTATGAAGACCCAGAATACCCTCCGTAACCAACCATCTGGTGGAAGTCAAGTGACCGATGCGAAGACCTGTTTCCACTGCCGCGAAGCCGGACACTACAAGGCCAACTGTCCGTATCTCAATCAGCCTGCCCCTTCTGTTTTCTCCAACTCTGTTCAAGGACCAAAGCAGCCGACTGGAGCCAACCGTGCAACACCAGCTAAGAGCCAGCAACAGTCCTTCGGCAAGGCAAAAGTGAATCATGTGAACGCTGAAGAAGTAGAGGATGCACCAGGAGTGATTCTCGGTGAGTTTCTGGTCCAATCAGCTCTAGCCTCAGTGCTTTTTGATTCTGGAGCATCGCATTCCTTTATATCCTCCCACTTTGTGGAAAAGCATGATATACCTACTATAGCCCTTAAGAGGCCACTAATAACCCGTTCCCCTGGAGGTCATATACCTTGCCACTTAGGTGTCTTAGATATCCCTATAAACCTAAGTGGGGTAGTATTCCTTGCCGACCTAGTAGTCCTTGCTTCTAAAGGAATAGATGTCATACTCGGTATGGACTGGCTCGCCAAGCACCGCGGAAACATAGCCTGTGCTGAGAGAGCCGTGACAGTCACCAACCGCCAAGGGTTAACAGTCACATGCCAAATCCAGCCTAGCCTGTCAGACTCCATGGTGAACCACATCCAAGCAGAATCCCCAGAAGAGGTGCCAGTAGTTCAGGAGTTCGCAGATGTGTTTCCAGATGAATTACCCGGTATGCCTCCAGAAAGAGATGTAGAGTTCACTATTGACTTAGTCCCTGGAACCAAGCCTATAGCAAAGAATGTCTATCGGTTAGCAGCCCCAGAGCTTGCCGAGTTGAAGAAGCAGCTTGAAGAGCTTCAACAAAAGGGATTTATTAGACCCGCTGCTTCTCCTTGGGGAGCCCTAGTGCTCTTTGTGAAGAAGAAAGATGGAAGCATGAGACTTTGTGTAGACTATCGTGATCTGAATGCAGTCACCATCAAGAATAAGTACCCTCTGCCTCGGATTGATGACCTGTTTGATCAGCTGAAGGGAGCTAAGTTCTTCTCCAAGATAGATCTAAGGTCAGGTTATCATCAGCTCAGAGTGCGACAAGAGGACATCTCTAAGACAGCCTTCAGGACCCGTTATGGCCAGTATGAGTTCACAGTGATGCCTTTTGGTCTGACTAATGCCCCTGCCTTTTTCATGACCCTCATGAATAAGGTGTTTATGGAAGAGTTAGATCGGTTTGTCGTGGTATTCATAGATGACATACTGGTCTACTCTAAGAGTGCTGAGGAGCATGGACAACATCTCAGAATTGTGCTGGGAAAGCTCAGAAAACACCAGTTGTATGCCAAGTTTAGTAAGTGTGAATTCTGGTTGCAAAGAGTCAGTTTTCTGGGTCATGTCCTAACAGCTGAAGGTGTTGAAGTAGACCCAGAAAAGGTCAAGGCAGTATCAGAATGGAAGCAACCAACCTCAGCCTCGGAGATCAGGAGTTTCTTGGGATTAGCTGGCTATTATCGGAGATTTATCGAAGGTTTCTCTAAGATAGCCCGGCCTATGACCGAGTTGCTCCGGAAGGACACGAAGTTTGTATGGTCTGAAGCTTGCGAGAGAAGCTTTCAAGAGTTGAAGAGGCGACTAACTTCTGCCCCAGTGCTAGTCTTGCCAGATAATCAGAAGAGCTTTGTCGTTTATTGCGACGCATCCCGACAAGGATTGGGTTGTGTGCTTATGCAAGAAGGAAGAGTTGTAGCTTATGCCTCAAGACAGTTGAGAGCACATGAGCAGAACTACCCCACCCATGACTTGGAGTTAGCTGCAGTGGTGCATGCCCTCAAGATTTGGAGACATTATCTGATTGGGAATAAGTGTGAAATCTACACGGATCACAAGAGTCTGAGGTACATTTTCACCCAGTCAGATCTCAACCTTAGGCAGAGAAGATGGTTGGAGTTGATCAAAGACTATGATTTGGAAATTCATTACCACCCTGGAAAGGCTAATGTGGTGGCTGATGCGCTCAGTCGTAAAGCATATTGCCATCACCTAGTCACACAAGCCCCAGAGCTGAGTGAAGAAATGAGGAAGTTGAACCTAAGGGTTGTACGCCACTCTTGCAACTATAACCTTAGTGTCCATCCCATCCTGGATGACCAGATAAAGGAAGCTCAGATGGAGGATAAAAGATTGGTATGGATTAAAGGTCGCAACAGTGAAGGCAAAGCCCCAGATTTCAGAGTAGATAAAGATGGAGTCTTGTGGTTCAAGAAGAGATTATGTGTGCCTAAGCAAGGTCATTTCCGCAGGACCATTCTGGATGAAGCCCATAACTCAGCCTATTCCATTCACCCTGGCACTACAAAAATGTACCTGGACCTTAAGGAGAAGTATTGGTGGAATGGTATGAAGGGGGATATCGCTCGATTTGTCGCTCATTGTGATGTGTGCAACAGGGTCAAGGCAGAGCATCAGAAGCCCAGTGGATTACTTCAGCCATTGCCGATTCCAGTATGGAAATGGGATGAAGTTAGTATGGATTTTATCACCGGTCTACCAAGGACCCAGAGTGGTCATGACTCAGTTTGGGTAATTGTTGATCGACTCACTAAAGTAGCTCACTTCATCCCAGTGCGTACCACTTATGGAGGTGATAAATTAGCCAAATTATATATTGAGCGTATTGTGAAGTTGCATGGAGTACCTAAGAGGATTGTGTCAGATAGAGGCACCCAGTTCACTTCGAGATACTGGAGCAGGTTACATGAAGCACTTGGTACAAAGTTGGACTTCAGTTCAGCCTATCATCCTCAGACTGATGGCCAGACCGAAAGAGTTAATCAGATCCTTGAAGACATGCTAAGAGCCTGTGTTCTTACGTACGGTAAAAATTGGGAAGACAGTTTGCCATATGCAGAGTTCTCTTACAACAACAGCTACCAGTCAAGTTTAAAGATGTCACCGTTTGAAGCCCTCTACGGGAGGAAGTGTCGCACACCTCTCATGTGGACCGAAGTCGGTGACCGCATTATTGAGGGCCCAGATTTTATTAAAGAAGCAGAAGACAAGATAGCAGAAATCAGAGAGAATCTAAAGGCAGCTCAATCCCGCCAGAAAAGTTATGCCGATAAAAGAAGACGTACTCTCAGCTTCGAAGTTGGAGACTATGTGTACCTTAAAGTTTCCCCAATTCGCGGCACACGCAGATTCCAGGTACGAGGAAAGTTGGCTCCACGTTACATTGGACCTTTTCCAATTACCAAGAAAGTGGGGGCGGTAGCCTATAAGCTTCAGTTGCCAGCAGAGATGTCAGATGTACACGATGTATTCCATGTGTCCCAACTCAGAAAGTGCCTGCGAGTACCAGAAGAACAAGTGGCCCCAGAGACAATCGACCTGCAGGATGATCTCAGATATCAAGAGGTACCAGTAAAAATTTTGGACACTGTGACGCGAAGAACCCGCAACTCAGAAGTCAGGATTTGCCGAGTTCAGTGGAGCAGGCATTCGGAAGCTGAAGCAACTTGGGAGAGAGAAGATGCGCTCCGAGCCGAGTTCCCCAGTCTCTTTAGTAGTGAAGCTGAATCTCAGGGACGAGATTCAACCTAAGTGGGGTAGGTTTGTAACATCCCGAGAAAAAAAAAATCACCAAATTAAATTACTCGCTAAAAAAAATATTTTTCAAAATATTTTCATCGCCGAGCTCGAATATTTTCCGGCAATTCGTCGCCCGGATACCAAAAATCAAATCTCTGTCCCGACACCAAAATCAAACATCACTTAAACTTTCCCTGTTCTCCTCATTTCTCGTGCGCGTCACTTCTCGTTGACGCCACGCTCAGCTCGCGACCGACGCCGCGAATCCCGCCGCGAATTCCGCCGACATCACCTTTTCTTTTTCTCCTTTTTCCTCTTTTTCCCATTCTCTCCTTTTCTTTTTCCCTTCTCCTTTCTTCCTTCTTCTCCCTCCTGCTCTCTGCTCACGCATGCCCCTCCCCTGTGCCATGCGATGCGCTGCAGCACACCCCTGTGCCATGCCCACGCGCCGCGGGATGCTCGGCGCACCGCTCGGCCTCTGCCCGAGCCATCCCGTCGCTTGTACTGCTGTCGCAATCAACGCTGGAAGGGTGCTTCACCATGGGTCGTGTCGTCCTGCCGAGCGTCGAAGCTGTGGACGCTCTGTGCGGCAGTCGTCGAGCACAGTGCACCGCCGAGATTTTTCTCCCGTGCGAACCGCCTTTGCTTCCTATAAATCGAGCTGAGTCTCGCCGCTGCGCCCCGCACAACTTCCAACCACCGCCATTGCAGCACACAGCCGAGCCGACCCCTTTCTTCTTCCTCTAGCTGAGGTACAGAGCCCGTCGTGTGACACCTCAGGTGTTAGCACCTTTAAATCCAATCAATGTACCTTAGTTAAAGTTAAAAGAAAAATTTGAGAAATTAATTCAAAGAGAAAGGATCAAATAAAAGACAAATCATACAAAAGAAATTAAAGGAAAAAGAAAAAGGAGTGAAAAGCTACTCAAAATTTAATTCAAAAATGTGCACAAAATTTTTGTTGGCTCATGAGAGGTGTTTCAATTGACATGTGCTCAATTGAACTTCAGCCAAAATCAAGTCAAAAACTGAATAAAACTAAAGTCCTTTTGTGCAAATATGCAAATGTGCCAATAGTTCAAAATGTGATTTTCAAATGAAAATTTGCATAACACAAAAGTTGTAGATCTTGAAAAGTTATGCAAAAATGGTATTCAACACTTTTTCATTTGAGCCCTCCAAATAGGAGATAATTTTAGATTACCGAGAGGTCCCTGGAAATTTCAGAAATCACAAAAGAGCCCCCATCTCCATCTCTCTCTCTCTCTCTCTCTCTCTCTCCCGGTGCTCTGTTTTCCCGCCGCCCGCCGTACGCCGCCGGTGGACCTCGTCCACCGCGCGCCCGCGGCCAAATGGACCCGGGGAAACCGTTTAGCGCCACCTGGCCTGCCCCTTGGCGCCCTCCCACGCCCACACGCGTCCCAGGCCGCTCCCGAGCCGCCACGACGCCCCCAGCCATGCGCCGCGCCGCTGCCTCCTCCGCCCGCTCGCCGTCGACTCGCCCAGGCCGAATCGACCACCCCCAGTCACTCCTTTCCTCACCCAGGAGCTCTGTGGCCTATAAAGACCCCCAGAACCCCCGCAGTCGCGCCCCTTCTCCCCTTCTTCCTCCTCCCGCCGCTCCGCCATGGCCGCCGAGATCCAGCTCGCGCGGACCGGCTAGCCCAGCCCCACATTGCCCCCTCTGACCACCGCAACAGCTTCGCCACCTCCCAGTTACGCTCCACGCGCGCAGAATCGAACCCAAACCCCCTCCCGACGCCGTTCCCCTTTTGCGCCGCCGCCGGCGAGCTCGGGCTCACCGCGGACCGGCCAGCTCCGGGGAAGACCGAGCCCGATAGCTACCCCAGAAGCATCCACGAGCTCACGCGGTGCTCGTGCGCGCCTTGTTCCCCTACCCCAAGCCCTCCTTCGCCTCCAGCGCCGGCGAACCGAACAACCGACCCGCCATCAACGCCGACGAGCTTGAACCTGTGCTCCAATCGCTCGAACGTCGACCAGGGTAGGTGTTCCTCGATCCTTTCTCCCCCACGCGCCTCCCCGTGGCAGCCCCGGTAAGCCCTGCACCACAGAACACCACCGGCAAGATGCCACGGCGGAGAAGGCCGGCGAAGGACCCGGTTGTAATTTCTTTTTTTCGTTCAAGGGTGTCTCTGCAAGTTTTACAGTGTATACCAGTGAACTTCTAAAATGCAAAACAAATCACAGAAAAATCAGAAAAATGCAAACTCAACTGATCTGGAATCCTTGTAACAAAATCTACAAATTTTGTAACATTCACATTTGCAGAAACTCAACCGAATTTAATCTAGGGAAAAGATTAAGAAAATCACCTTATGCATGTTCATGAAGTTCTGCTCATCAGATGACCTTGATTTTTGGATATGTTATAACTAATGGGATGCTAAGATCACAGTAAAAAGATGACACCAAACCAAAACAGATATCAGGTTAGAACAATCAAGATTCTCTAATCTGTTGTTAGCATTCTCGATTTAATTCTGGAAAATATGTACATGAACTTGCTCTGAAAATTTTACTACAGCCTTGTGTCACTGAATCCCTGCAAATCTCTAAATTTCAAATTTATTAGAGTTAAATTGCTATATACCTTGATTTATGCTTGTTTAATCAACTTAATTACTCATATATAGTTCTTATGCTCAGAAAAATCCATGTTTATTTCTGGAGTCTCTTTTTAGCTCTGTGTTCCTGTCTAAGAATTTTGAGCTGCTTTTACTGAGTTTTTCCTTGGTGAGTAATCATGCTTAGCATCTTAGGGCTAGATTTACTATTTTTGTTCTGAGTAATCTACATTGTTGCTGATCATTATTTTTGGGCATGATCTTGCTTAGAGTATGTTCTACCCGTGATAAAAAGTTCAGATGCAATGCTGGTCAGATGCATCTTGAGAAATTTATGCAAACTCATGTTAAGTTAACTGAATAACTAATTTATTATAGTGAGTTAAATCTTGAAAAATTTTCTGGAGTATGTTTAACTCAGGACTAGTCTCTGGTAAAAATTTGAGAAGCAAATCCTTAGTAAAACTTTCTGTAGATTTAATCTTTGTTAATGGCTTGCTGCTTTTAATCTTTTTTATCACCTCTGCTATATAAGCGTATAAAATCTGGAAAAATTTCAGTACTGAGTTTATGCTTTGAAGTTGCTTGCATAAAATTTGTAGCACCAGAATCCATGTGGAACATTCTGTACAAAAATATGAAGTAACTAGAGTGACCTACTTGCATGAATAGTTATAGTTTTTGCTTTATGGTTAAATGCTGAGATCTATACCATAATTACTTATTTTGAATCTGAGTTACTTTAGTGTTCATCACTAGCTCTTTAGTAGTTGTGATGTTAAGAAATAATGAAAGCATGCTATGTGTTGAAATTAAAAATGAAAACCCAAAACCCCACTCATTCATGAATAACCATAGTTATGCTTACTACTCTATAAACGATTGCCCATGCAATGAAATGTGAAATCGGCACTAAATTAACTTACGTGGACTACAACTTTATCGTGAAGGAAAGAAATTATTATCCATGAATAACTCATAATCTTGCATTGCATATAGAAACGGTTAATCTCGCGGACGGAGACTACGAACTGGTGCCCGCGGACTCTCGTGCGGAGCAGGAGATTAATCTGAACTGTACTAACTTGTCTCAAGACCTGGGCCAAGCCCCCGAAGTTTTTCTGCCTGACAGTGCCCAAGAAGGCAAGCCCCGGAGCATAATCCCACTATTTTCCGAATTTTCATTCTGCTATCTATTTACTAATGTATGGTAATAGTTGGTTTTCTGCATATAAGTTCTCTAGGCGTTGATCGAGAACCCTAGATGCCTGATCCATAGGAACCTATGTTTGATACCGGAACTTTTTATCGACTAGTTGCCATGCTAAATAGGCACGGTAGAAGTCGAGTGGTTCTCTGCCTCTCGCGAGCAATAGGAATTGTACTGACTTTAATTCCTGTTGAAATGTAAGGACAACGGGCGGGGTTGTGTAGTTGTGATACCCCGCTGGTGTAGTCAAAAATGGCTAAGGTTGCGGTGTGTGGCTCATTTCGTTAAGCGTTTGAAAGTACTAGCCACATACCGAGAAATATGGTAATCGGTAAGCTTAAGTACCTGATTGGACCGGCGAGTGGAACGATCTCGCACCCTCCTGGTAGAAGTAGGGTTTATTTTCATGTCGCGACGTACGGGTGCAGAGTGGTCGGACTCTGTAGTCGGGGAGGGTGCCCCGGATCCACGGACTGGAAAGAAAGGGGAAAAGTAGCGTGGGCGGGAGCGAAGTCGATCCCCATGCGTGTGGTCTAGGTTCCCCTGACCAGGTTGAAATTCGATTCGGAATCGTCCGCCTCTCACGGCATGAGATTGCTTAATGATTTCGGTCACATAGAGTAACAAGCGGAACATGAGGATGATAATACTGCTGGTTGATTAAATGATTGCTCTACCATGTTTGTGTAGAGTTGGATGCAAACATAGAATGGTTAATCTAACTAGAAGATGGCTAAATAAAATCTGAAATAAGGATCAACACTTAGCGGCATTTTTGGCAAACAAACCCCACCAACCAAAGAGCCTTGCATGTCTAGTTATCGGACTATGTTATATCCAGTGACGGGTCAGTCTTGCTGAGTATTAGTATACTCAGCCTTGCTTGTGGCACTGTTTTTCAGGTACTAACTTTGAAGATCTGTTTGCGAGTCTTACTTGGCCTTGTACTCTGCCTCCGGGTTGGTCGGTTGAGTGGGATGGCCCTTCAGCTAGTGCTAATCACCCTCCCGCTGAGTGACGCATTCGTACGGGCTTTACCGATGCGTCACGTTATTTCGTTAGTTATCTTTTAATGCTTCCGCTGAACTTTGAGACTTGAATAATTTGAGGAGTTGGAACTCCTTAGTACTTCACTAGTCTGAACATGGTTTGTAATAAATTTTCCTTTCCGCTGCAATCACTCTGAGATGTATGAAATGGTTTGTGTTGTAATCTCTGGGCTCACCTTCGTGTGAGTGTTGTCTGCTGATCCTGGAATAGCGTGGCTTTTATCGAGGCTTCACTCGAGGAACTACCGGTGAGTGCCAAATTGGGTCAGAGTTGCTTAGCAACGAAGATCAGTGCACCCGGGCCCAGTAGTTTTGGGTGGTTCCGCCACAGCTGGTATCAGAGCTCGCAGACAGCCTACCAGAGATGACAGCCTCGGTTTTCAAAACAATAAATCAAAACTTGACTTCAAAACTACTAAAGTTTTTGAAAGAGTTTAGGATATCCAAGGACAAGTCTAGGACGTAAAGCCCTAGGGGATCTTATGGGTATAATCAGGTGGCTTATTTTGTATGGCTAACTTCCAGCACATTACTTTTCAGTATTTAAATTCCGCAATTTAAATTCTGCAACTACATCGTCGCTACGAAGGTATGCTTACTCAGTCAGCTGAGGGAGTCTGACCTTCCCGTCGGTGATGCGAGCCGAACGCTGAAGCTCAAGCAGTGGCCTACTTGAGCTGCTGCCCATATACCAACTTCGGTTGATTATATGGGGAGTAATGGTTCGAAATTGGAATTCAATTCCCCGTCAAAGACGGTACTCAGTCAATACGTTGTTTCGATAACGTATGCTTAACGTTGTCCATACGGCGGTAATGGTATGGATGCCGATTCTATAGTGATCGGTAATGTATGGGGACGCTTTCGTGAGTGCTGGCACGAGAGGTTCATTTTATATGCTGTCAATCTTCTGCAGGTACGCTAACTCGAAATCGAATTATAGGCTATCTAGCTATATCGGGTAGCTATATAGTGAGAGACGTAATATGTATGCCACCAAAGTCATTGCGTAAGACCAAGATTACTTGGCAATTTTTCCTTGGTGAGGACGTATAGGCTCTGCATTCATTCTCAAAAAGATTAGCAAATAAATCTCTGGGGAAATCGCAAGCAAATCCGTTAAAAACACTATCCTAGGGAGTATCCAGAAAGTCTGCAACCTGGTTTCCACGAATTTTAACCTTCTGATAAGTTACTCAAATCGACTTGGGGTAGTAAGACTAAATGATGTTTCCTAAGTTATCAAGCTGCTGTAAAAATTTGAGAATTTTTGAAGCCTTCTAGCATGGTATTTGTATTTTTGGATCAACCCTGTGTAAAACTGTTAACTCTGAACAGTCTATACAACTGAAATTTTTCGACCTTTATAAGTTGTTCAAACTAAAAATCGTTCAACATGAAAGTTGTAGACAACTAAGTGATGAGCTTACCATAAAAATTTGAAGAATTTTTGACGTCTAGGTTGAGAGTTATAGTCAAAATACACCCTCTCTGGACACTCAGTTTTCCTGGTTGACGCCACTCCGAATACCTGATCATATCACCCCCATGGAGTCCGAATTGATCTTAGTGGTGACTAGATGAATTGTTCCTTAATATCATAGGGATCTTGTGTAATTTTTTGAGAATTTTTGAAGCAAGTTCTCTACAGTTTTGGCCATTTCTTTCACTGTTCCAGAGTTAGTAGTTCTTGTTACCATCAGCTGATCCATCGGTCTTTTGTTGGGACAGATGGAAGAGCTGCTGGTCGTTGACGCGCAGGGGCACGTGCACTCCGCTTGCCTGCACTGGGACGGGTTTCCCCGCCGTCTTTGGGAGCTTTTGAGTGCAGCCGGTTACCTCCAGCCACCGGTTTACGATGGCCACGAGTTTGTGGAGGACGGAGTTCGTCGTTGCAGTGTGACGATGGTGATCCCACAGCACCCGCTCAACGGGTGGGAGCCGATCGTGACTCAGATGGTCGGTCACTACCTGCTGGACACCTGGGAGCTTACCGCCATGAGGGCGATGACCACCTTTTGCTTTTTGCGCCCTCTGGAGGTGGTTCTGACCGCGTTCGGGTTGTTCCCTGCACCTGACCCGGCAGACCCGCTTTGGCTCGACCGGATGGCACACGTGGACGTGGTCGCTATCCTTGACCCGGTCGGGGCACTTCGGACGACAGCGATGTGCTTGGACGGCCTCTACAGGCTTCACACTTACCAGAGTTACGCCGTCGCTCAGTTGGTGGACCACGCTCAGGCCTTGCACCTGGCAGTCCAGCTGAGAGATGGGCAGCTTCAGGAGGCTAGTACCGAGCTCGAGAGCAGGGCTACTCTTATCGCCCAGCTCCACGGCCAGGTTCACGAGCTTCAGGACACTGTGTCGGATCGTGACGCTACGATCAACTTCCTGGAGGACCAGTTTCACGACCTGCAGCTTGAGGTGGACGAGGCTCAGGGGCAGCTCCACGCGATACAGCACGCGCAGGATGCCCTTCACGCACCTCCCGACGAGATGCAGGTGGACGAGGAGGACGAGCCCCAGGAGATCGAGGGCTTTTCAGAGATGGACTTCGAGGACCAGGCGCCGCAGCCCGCACCGGTTGAGGTTCACACTCCCGTGGCGAGTGAGGCATCGGTCAACATGTAGACCGAGGCGCTGTTTCTTAGCTTTTGTAGACTCCTCTTAGTGTGGCCTACTTTTGGATCATGGCTACTAGGCTAACTTAGAGTTGAGTAACCCCCTTAGTACTGATGTTAGGAGTGACCAAGTAGAAATGAGAGAATGATGGATGTAATGAACCCCTAATGCTACTAGTGTTAATTATAAGTGATCTGCAAAAAAAAGCTGAAGGCAGCAGCTAGTTCGAATTTTTATCCTCTTTTCCTTTCGGATTTAGCTCCTGAGTTGAATACCAAAGTTGTTCCAAATTTCATCAGGAACCTGCTCGCAAAATTTCAGCCCAAACGGATTGGTATTGCAGGAGATAATCGCAAATTACAGAAGCTCTGTTTTCGGTGAAGCAGAAAAACCAGAGGAGGAGTAATTGAATTTTTCGACTAACCTACTCTGGAAATCTGACTTTGTGATGACTACCAAAGTTGTAGATCATGAAATTTCCTATCTCTTGTAAAAATTTCAAGTCCATATCATGTACCGAACTCCAGTTATGAGCGTTTTCGTATCGCTGGTTTTGCTGCACAACCTGATTAAGCAAATTCCAGTATTTCCATGTCATTTTGAGATGTATATTCCATTTGAAATGAGGATAATGATGAGCCTAATGCAAAAGTACTCACATTTCAGATGGTTGGATCAACTCGAGGCACCCCTAGTGGTTTTGGAGCCGGAGGGAATGGCGATCCACCTCCACCTCCTCCACCAGTGGGTATTGCTGAGGTTCTTGCTGCCCAGACAGAGATTTTGCGGCAGTTGGTTCAAGCTCAGCAACAACCGCGGGGTGGGCATCATGCTCATCACGCACAAGAGGCGAGCTACCAAGATTTCCTCAGCACTCAGCCTCCGCTGTTCAATAAAGCGGATGAGCCTCTGGACGCTGACGCTTGGATTCGCACGATCGAGTCCAAGTTTTCTCTATTGACTACTCCTTGTTCCGAAGCGAACAAGACTCGCTATGCCGCGCAGCAGCTTCGCGGATCAGCTCGAATGTGGTGGGATCATTACCACGGGATGCTACCGGCTGATCACGTGGTGAATTGGGATGAGTTCAAATTGGCTTTTCGAGCTCACCATATTCCAGCTGGACTTCTTGACCGTAAGCTCAACGAGTTCTTGGCCTTGACTCAGGGCACTCGTACCGTGGTGCAGTATGCTCAAGTATTCCATCAATTGTGTCAGTATGCTGGACATCATGCCGATACCGACGCTAAGAAGCGTGAACGCTTCCGTCGAGGCCTTAGCACCAAGTTACAAGAAAGGCTAAATCTTGTCCGTGCGGACTCCTTCAATGAATTGGTAAATATGGCTATATCTCAGGAGGATCTTATTTCTGCACACCGCGCTGAAAAGAAGCGCAAGGCACCTGCTGGACCCTCGAGTGCCTCTGCACCGAGGTATCGTATTGTGCAAAATAGCCCACCCGCACTCTCTCAGAAGGCCCCTCAGCCAGGGCGTTGGATTGTTCGACCTCCCCAACAGCAGCAGCAGACTCGATTCGGGTTTCCTCAGCAAGCTCGATTTGCACCCCAGCAGCAGCAGAACGGCACTAGGCCGAATACTCAGCCAGCCGCTCGCCCTGATAACAATAACCGCTGTTTCAGATGCGGGAGTCCGGATCACTTTGCCAAGATGTGCCCCCAGGCGGGACAATCTCAAGGGCAGGCTCCTCGCAGAAACGATCAGAACAAGGGCAAGAGGCAAACCATCCAAGTCAGGCAGGGCCGACTTAACTTCACCAACCTTGCTGAACTACCTGAGGGAGCACCAATCATGTCGGGTACATTCTCTATAAACCATCACCCCGCAGTCATTTTATTCGATTCTGGTGCATCTCATAGCTTCATTAGTTCTAAATTCGGAGCAAGGGTTGGGTTAGATTTCTGTCACACGAAAGGTTCATTCATGATATCTACCCCGGGTGGTAAAGTCGCATCAAATCAAATCGTTCGTAATGCGCCACTAAGTTTGAGTAGTAAAACCGTCCCTACCACTTTAATATTGCTGCCACTAGAAGGTATGGACATTATTCTGGGAATGGATTGGATGAACAGACATGGGGTAATGTTAGATATCTCTTCCCGAGCTGTCGAAATAAATTCTCCAACTCATGGTCATTCGGTTCTATATTTACCTCATCACCAATGCAAGAACTCTTGTGCCTATGCCATGAAAGATACTCGTCTCGAAGATATTCCGGTAGTCCGTGAATATGCAGATGTGTTTCCGGATGATTTACCTGGTATGCCGCCAGACCGGGATATCGAATTTATCATTGAACTTCAGCCTGGTACAGCCCCTATTTCAAAAAGGCCGTATCGAATGCCGCCCAAAGAATTAGCCGAATTAAAAATCCAGCTGCAAGAACTTCTGGACAAGGGTTTTATTCGCCCAAGTGCTTCACCATGGGGTTGCCCAGCACTGTTCGTAAAGAAGAAGGATGACAGTCTGAGGTTGTGTGTTGACTACCGGCCTCTCAATGCGGTGACCATCAAAAATAAATATCCACTTCCCCGCATTGATGTACTGTTTGATCAGTTGGCTGGGGCAAAGATCTTCTCCAAGATTGATCTCCGTTCGGGGTATCATCAAATTAAAATCCGGCCTTGTGATATTCCCAAGACCGCCTTCTCAACCCGATATGGTCTCTATGAGTACTTGGTTATGTCTTTCGGTCTCACCAATGCTCCGGCTTATTTTATGTATCTCATGAACTCGGTATTTATGCCGGAACTTGACAAGTTTGTCGTTGTTTTTATTGACGACATTCTGATCTATTCCAAAGATGAGGCGGAACATGAGCAACATCTGCGCATTGTTCTTCAACGTCTCAGAGATCATAAGCTGTACGCAAAATTCTCCAAGTGTGAATTCTGGCTGGACACAGTCAAATTTTTGGGTCACACTATATCTAGTGAAGGCATTTCAGTTGATCCCAGCAAAGTACAAGAAGTGATGGACTGGAAACCTCCTACTTCAGTTCATCAGATCCGCAGTTTTCTCGGCTTGGCGGGGTATTACCGCAGATTTATTCCGGACTTCTCCAGAATTGCTAAGCCCATGACAGAACTACTAAGGAAAGATGTCAAGTTTAAATGGAACACGAAGTGTGATGAAGCATTCCATACATTGAGAGCACATCTAACCACTGCACCAGTCTTGGCTCAACCTGACAACAATAAACCATACGACGTTTATTGTGATGCTTCAGGCACTGGTCTTGGTTGTGTTCTAATGCAAGACAATCGGGTGATAGCTTATGCTTCCCGAGCTCTTCGGCCACACGAGCTAAATTATCCCACTCATGATCTGGAACTAGCCGCCGTTATTCATGCTCTCAAGCTTTGGAGACATTATCTTATGGGCACCCATTGCAATATCTATACCGACCATAAGAGTCTCAAATACATTTTCACTCAAAGTGAGCTGAATATGAGGCAACGAAGATGGCTGGAATTAATCAAAGATTATGATCTGGAGGTTCATTATCATCCGGGCAAGGCGAATGTTGTAGCCGATGCGCTCAGTCGCAAGGTTCACTGCAATTGCCTTTCAATGGAGTCATATAATGACACATTGTGTGCTGAAATGCAAAGGCTGAAATTAGAAATTATTCCTCAGGGCTCTTTGAATCATATTTCGGTGGAACCGACACTCTATGACCAGGTCATCATGGCACAATTACACGACAAAAGTGTTGGTATCATCAAGCAGCAAGTAGTAGAAGGTGAAGATAAATATAAGTGTTTCCGAGTGGACCATAAAGGAATTTTGTGGTTCGAGGATCGCCTAGTCGTTCCCAAAAATCCTGATTTGCGGAAACAAATCCTAGACGAAGCACATCTCTCTAAATTTTCTATTCATCCGGGTAGCACCAAGATGTACCAAGATCTCAGACAAAATTTTTGGTGGACTCGCATGAAGAGAGAGATTGCCAAATATGTCTCAGAATGTGACACCTGTCAGAGAGTGAAGGCTAGTCACTTGAAAGTTGCTGGAGCTCTCCAACCTCTCCCAATTCCGTCTTGGAAATGGGAAGATATCAGCATGGATTTCATCGTGAGCTTACCAAATACTTTTCAGCACCATGATTCCATTTGGGTCATTGTTGATAGGCTCACAAAGACTGCTCATTTTATTCCAGTGCATACTGAATATCGAGCCAAGAAATATGCTGAGATCTATATTGATCGAATTGTCTGCCTACACGGTATACCCAAAACAATTATATCGGATCGTGGTCCTCAGTTTGTGGCAAGGTTTTGGGAGCAACTCCAAGAGGCTCTCGGAACTAAATTAATTCGAAGCTCAGCTTACCATCCACAAACTGACGGACAGACCGAAAGGGTTAATCAAATTCTTGAAGATATGCTTCGAGCATGTGTCATCCATTATGACAAGAACTGGGACAAATGTTTATCCTTGGCGGAGTTTTCTTATAACAACAGCTATCAGGCCAGTCTGAAGATGGCACCCTTCGAGGCCTTGTATGGTCGACGGTGTCGAACTCCTTTGAGTTGGTCTCAGACTGGGGAACGTCAAATATTTGGACCCGAATTAGTGGTCGAAGCTGAGGAGAAAGTCAAAATAGTACAAGCTAATCTCCGAGCAGCTCAGTCTCGGCAAAAGAGTTATTTCGATAAAAGAAGAGATCCTTTGAAGTTCATGGTTGGTAACCACGTCTATTTACGAGTGTCTCCAACTCGAGGCGTTCAACGTTTCGGAGTCAGGGGTAAGCTCGCACCTCGCTATGTCGGGCCATATGAAATCATTGAAGAATGTGGACCCGTGGCTTATCGTTTGCGACTTCCTTCACGACTTGCCGCCATCCATAATGTTTTCCACATATCCCAACTCAAGAAATGTGTTCGAGTTCCTACGGAAATCATTGATCAACAGAAAATTTTAGTGGAGCCCGATCTCTCCTATACCGAGTATCCACTCAGAATTCTGGATCAAAAAGAGAGAGGTACCCGTCGAAAGGTGGTAAAAATGTATAAAATTCAGTGGTCTCATCACACTGAAGAGGAAGCCACCTGGGAGACGGAGGATTATCTTAATCGACACTATCCGGGTTTCCTTAGCTCTACCTCAGGTATATCATTTTTCCCCGCCTCAATTCAATCATCCAATCTCGGGACGAGATTTTTTTTAAGGGGGGTAGGTTGTGACACCTCAGGTGTTAGCACCTTTAAATCCAATCAATGTACCTTAGTTAAAGTTAAAAGAAAAATTTGAGAAATTAATTCAAAGAGAAAGGATCAAATAAAAGACAAATCATACAAAAGAAATTAAAGGAAAAAGAAAAAGGAGTGAAAAGCTACTCAAAATTTAATTCAAAAATGTGCACAAAATTTTTGTTGGCTCATGAGAGGTGTTTCAATTGACATGTGCTCAATTGAACTTCAGCCAAAATCAAGTCAAAAACTGAATAAAACTAAAGTCCTTTTGTGCAAATATGCAAATGTGCCAATAGTTCAAAATGTGATTTTCAAATGAAAATTTGCATAACACAAAAGTTGTAGATCATGAAAAGTTATGCAAAAATGGTATTCAACACTTTTTCATTTGAGCCCTCCAAATAGGAGATAATTTTAGATTACCGAGAGGTCCCTGGAAATTTCAGAAATCACAAAAGAGCCCCCATCTCCATCTCTCTCTCTCTCTCCCGGTGCTCTGTTTTCCCGCCGCCCGCCGTACGCCGCCGGTGGACCTCGTCCACCGCGCGCCCGCGGCCAAATGGACCCGGGGAAACCGTTTAGCGCCACCTGGCCTGCCCCTTGGCGCCCTCCCACGCCCACACGCGTCCCAGGCCGCTCCCGAGCCGCCACGACGCCCCCAGCCATGCGCCGCGCCGCTGCCTCCTCCGCCCGCTCGCCGTCGACTCGCCCAGGCCGAATCGACCGCCCCCAGTCACTCCTTTCCTCACCCAGGAGCTCTGTGGCCTATAAAGACCCCCAGAACCCCCGCAGTCGCGCCCCTTCTCCCCTTCTTCCTCCTCCCGCCGCTCCGCCATGGCCGCCGAGATCCAGCTCGCGCGGACCGGCTAGCCCAGCCCCACATTGCCCCCTCTGACCACCGCAACAGCTTCGCCACCTCCCAGTTATGCTCCACGCGCGCAGAATCGAACCCAAACCCCCTCCCGACGCCGTTCCCCTTTTGCGCCGCCGCCGGCGAGCTCGGGCTCACCGCGGACCGGCCAGCTCCGGGGAAGACCGAGCCCGATAGCTACCCCAGAAGCATCCACGAGCTCACGCGGTGCTCGTGCGCGCCTTGTTCCCCTACCCCAAGCCCTCCTTCGCCTCCAGCGCCGGCGAACCGAACAACCGACCCGCCATCAACGCCGACGAGCTTGAACCTGTGCTCCAATCGCTCGAACGTCGACCAGGGTAGGTGTTCCTCGATCCTTTCTCCCCCACGCGCCTCCCCGTGGCAGCCCCGGTAAGCCCTGCACCGCAGAACACCACCGGCAAGATGCCACGGCGGAGAAGGCCGGCGAAGGACCCGGTTGTAATTTCTTTTTTTCGTTCAAGGGTGTCTCTGCAAGTTTTACAGTGTATACCAGTGAACTTCTAAAATGCGAAACAAATCACAGAAAAATCAGAAAAATGCAAACTCAACTGATCTGGAATCCTTGTAACAAAATCTACAAATTTTGTAACATTCACATTTGCAGAAACTCAACCGAATTTAATCTAGGGAAAAGATTAAGAAAATCACCTTATGCATGTTCATGAAGTTCTGCTCATCAGATGACCTTGATTTTTGGATATGTTATAACTAATGGGATGCTAAGATCACAGTAAAAAGATGACACCAAACCAAAACAGATATCAGGTTAGAACAATCAAGATTCTCTAATCTGTTGTTAGCATTCTCGATTTAATTCTGGAAAATATGTACATGAACTTGCTCTGAAAATTTTACTACAGCCTTGTGCCACTGAATCCCTGCAAATCTCTAAATTTCAAATTTATTAGAGTTAAATTGCTATATACCTTGATTTATGCTTGTTTAATCAACTTAATTACTCATATATAGTTCTTATGCTCAGAAAAATCCATGTTTATTTCTGGAGTCTCTTTTTAGCTCTGTGTTCCTGTCTAAGAATTTTGAGCTGCTTTTACTGAGTTTTTCCTTGGTGAGTAATCATGCTTAGCATCTTAGGGCTAGATTTACTATTTTTGTTCTGAGTAATCTACATTGTTGCTGATCATTATTTTTGGGCATGATCTTGCTTAGAGTATGTTCTACCCGTGATAAAAAGTTCAGATGCAATGCTGGTCAGATGCATCTTGAGAAATTTATGCAAACTCATGTTAAGTTAACTGAATAACTAATTTATTATAGTGAGTTAAATCTTGAAAAATTTTCTGGAGTATGTTTAACTCAGGACTAGTCTCTGGTAAAAATTTGAGAAGCAAATCCTTAGTAAAACTTTCTGTAGATTTAATCTTTGTTAATGGCTTGCTGCTTTTAATCTTTTTTATCACCTCTGCTATATAAGCGTATAAAATCTGGAAAAATTTCAGTACTGAGTTTATGCTTTGAAGTTGCTTGCATAAAATTTGTAGCACCAGAATCCATGTGGAACATTCTGTACAAAAATATGAAGTAACTAGAGTGACCTACTTGCATGAATAGTTATAGTTTTTGCTTTATGGTTAAATGCTGAGATCTATACCATAATTACTTATTTTGAATCTGAGTTACTTTAGTGTTCATCACTAGCTCTTTAGTAGTTGTGATGTTAAGAAATAATGAAAGCATGCTATGTGTTGAAATTAAAAATGAAAACCCAAAACCCCACTCATTCATGAATAACCATAGTTATGCTTACTACTCTATAAACGATTGCCCATGCAATGAAATGTGAAATCGGCACTAAATTAACTTACGTGGACTACAACTTTATCGTGAAGGAAAGAAATTGTTATCCATGAATAACTCATAATCTTGCATTGCATATAGAAACGGTTAATCTCGCGGACGGAGACTACGAACTGGTGCCCGCGGACTCTCGTGCGGAGCAGGAGATTAATCTGAACTGTACTAACTTGTCTCAAGACCTGGGCCAAGCCCCCGAAGTTTTTCTGCCTGACAGTGCCCAAGAAGGCAAGCCCCGGAGCATAATCCCACTATTTTCCGAATTTTCATTCTGCTATCTATTTACTAATGTATGGTAATAGTTGGTTTTCTGCATATAAGTTCTCTAGGCGTTGATCGAGAACCCTAGATGCCTGATCCATAGGAACCTATGTTTGATACCGGAACTTTTTATCGACTAGTTGCCATGCTAAATAGGCACGGTAGAAGTCGAGTGGTTCTCTGCCTCTCGCGAGCAATAGGAATTGTACTGACTTTAATTCTTGTTGAAATGTAAGGACAACGGGCGGGGTTGTGTAGTTGTGATACCCCGCTGGTGTAGTCAAAAATGGCTAAGGTTGCGGTGTGTGGCTCATTTCGTTAAGCGTTTGAAAGTACTAGCCACATACCGAGAAATATGGTAATCGGTAAGCTTAAGTACCTGATTGGACCGGCGAGTGGAACGATCTCGCACCCTCCTGGTAGAAGTAGGGTTTATTTTCATGTCGCGACGTACGGGTGCAGAGTGGTCGGACTCTGTAGTCGGGGAGGGTGCCCCGGATCCACGGACTGGAAAGAAAGGGGAAAAGTAGCGTGGGCGGGAGCGAAGTCGATCCCCATGCGTGTGGTCTAGGTTCCCCTGACCAGGTTGAAATTCGATTCGGAATCGTCCGCCTCTCACGGCATGAGATTGCTTAATGATTTCGGTCACATAGAGTAACAAGCGGAACATGAGGATGATAATACTGCTGGTTGATTAAATGATTGCTCTACCATGTTTGTGTAGAGTTGGATGCAAACATAGAATGGTTAATCTAACTAGAAGATGGCTAAATAAAATCTGAAATAAGGATCAACACTTAGCGGCATTTTTGGCAAACAAACCCCACCAACCAAAGAGCTTTGCATGTCTAGTTATCGGACTATGTTATATCCAGTGACGGGTCAGTCTTGCTGAGTATTAGTATACTCAGCCTTGCTTGTGGCACTGTTTTTCAGGTACTAACTTTGAAGATCTGTTTGCGAGTCTTACTTGGCCTTGTACTCTGCCTCCGGGTTGGTCGGTTGAGTGGGATGGCCCTTCAGCTAGTGCTAATCACCCTCCCGCTGAGTGACGCATTCGTACGGGCTTTACCGATGCGTCACGTTATTTCGTTAGTTATCTTTTAATGCTTCCGCTGAACTTTGAGACTTGAATAATTTGAGGAGTTGGAACTCCTTAGTACTTCACTAGTCTGAACATGGTTTGTAATAAATTTTCCTTTCCGCTGCAATCACTCTGAGATGTATGAAATGGTTTGTGTTGTAATCTCTGGGCTCACCTTCGTGTGAGTGTTGTCTGCTGATCCTGGAATAGCGTGGCTTTTATCGAGGCTTCACTCGAGGAACTACCGGTGAGTGCCAAATTGGGTAAGAGTTGCTTAGCAACGAAGATCAGTGCACCCGGGCCCAGTAGTTTTGGGTGGTTCCGCCACACGTCGATCTCTTGATCTCTCCAACCAAGCCACCTTGGTTCAATTCCTCTCGAGGTAAGCATCTCCACACCCTGCTAGACCATCCCCAACCCACAGCCTTCCCTCTCTGTTCCACCAGTGAGCTTTCCGCGAGCTCGCAGGCCGCCATCCATGGCCACCCGTGGCCGACCACCTTCCACCCGCTCACCCATGCCCGGAGCCACCAAAGTGGAACCCCCTCGCCCTCCTCTCTCTCCCCATGCTCTCAGCTTCGAGAATGGAGGCTGGAAGCGCCGTTCAGATGGAGCTCAGAGAGCTCGTGCTGGCTGCCATGGCGGCACTGGGAAAAAGGGGACGAAGTCCCTGTTCCGTGTTCCTTCCCGTAACCTGCTCATCCTTTTTCTTTTTATCGAGCCCATTCATAGATAAACAAACCCACCAGCCCAAGTACCAGTCGAGTAGCCCAAAAAGGATCCACCAAAGCCACCACGTGCAACTCCTTCTATTTATGTTAAGTCATTTTCAGGATTAATTAAACATCCAATATTTCAACTACAATATCTCACTCATGCCAACTCCGATTCCATTGATTCTTCTTCCTAAATTCATCTAAAATCAAACTCTATTTAATACAACAATATTTGTGAGATGTATTGATGTATGTTTACTTTGCTTGTATGATTGATTGCGCACGACTCTGTCGAAATAGAATCGATTCCGGAGGAGAGTCCGGAGGAACCAGGAGACCAGGAAGCCGCCGCCACTGACGCGTACGAAAGCGAAGGCAAGTCTCATCGATCCCCTACGTTGACCATGATTGAACCTAAGTGAGGTTAAATATAAAACTTGCTAGACTTAGGGATTGCCTGAGATGATACACTGAGGGTATGAGAGAAACCATTGATTGAAGTCATGTTGCATATTGATTTACTGTCAGACTGGCATATTATCCGACCTTGTTAATTGATGAAACCGGAATGGGAATGAGATCAGGGCAGTGTGGAATGTGTTGGTGCATGCGCTACCGTGGTGGTAGACTTGCGACCGAGCTCTGTCGTGGTGACATCTCGGGTTGGTTGGTTATGGTTGTTGGCTGCCCTGATGAGCCTTAAGGACCGTGTGTTGTGGTGCCATCTCACCTAACCTACTTTCAGTACGACCACACGAGTTTGTATGGGCAAACCTTAGTCTAATCCCACTGGCTAACCTGTTAGTCGTCCGAGGTGGATATGTATTGGGGTGAGACCTGGATTGGTCAAGACCCGGGGGTTTGTGGGCGACTAGTCGGGGTTGAGTCACGGCTGGGTGTCGGCTATGACGGAGCCGTCTTTGGACGGTGAAGTGCGTGTGGGTAAAGCGTACAACCTCTGCAGAGTGTACAATCCATTCGAATGGTCCGTGTCCTCGGTTTGGACAGGTTACGGTGTGGACATCTCAACTAGTTGAGCCACCTAGCCTATGAGATGGATGGCCGTTTGGGTTACCTTTAATACTATATTTGTTATTTATTCTGGTGGATTAATGGACCTTGACATATTAATCTGTAACTCCCTCCCCGTAAGGGTGAGGTGGGACTTGCTGAGTACTTTCGTACTCAACCCTTGTTGATTATCTTTTTTTCAGAGGATCCTGACTTTGTACCTGAAGATTACGAGTAGATCGTGTCCGCACCCAAGCTGATCGAGTGGAGCCGTGTTGGATGAAGAGCTAGTCTTGCATGTCGCTATGCTAGTAGTTATCCTATGGTTGTTCTGTGTAGTGTTGTGTTGTCACTTTACCCCTCATGTACGTGTTAAATAAAGCTCTGTATGACTCTGGACTCCACTTGATGTAACATGTATTATGCCGGAGACCTTATTCGGTAATTAATATATGGTTTAGCCTCGATCTTCGGGTCGGGGTGCTTCACTCTCTCGCCTCACTTGTACCCCCTACTACAAGCATTCCTAGTGCATGATAATACAGTGCCCTCGCACACCCCTTTGCTGGACGTACGGCCACGTGGCCGGAACCAGGATAAACCCGTGCGTTACTGTGTTACCTCTTGCATTAACATCTGGGACGAGGAAACACGCAGCTTCGATGATGCACTTTTCCCTAATAATATTGTAAGTAACTTATGAATATTGTAAGTAACTTATGAGTCCTGTTGGGCCCCAACTCTTGTATTTCCGTTGCCAAATGAAATAGGGTAAAGTCTCGATCCGAAAAAGAAGAAAACTAACTTCTCGTAGACATTACGAATCATCGCCGTGTCCATTTCTGAAAGCGACAAGCTCACAGCTCAAAGGCAGATCGCTTGTCACGTGAATAATCAAATCGCAATTAGGTGGGCGCGATGGTGCTTGCCAGGGATACTTAATCAAGCTCTCCCAACAACCAGATCCCTGGCTCATCTGGTGCTCGCGCCGTTCTGGTTTGCGAGGACCCGGGGGTGGGATGCAGCAGCAGACGGATCCGGCCCAGGGTTTACAAAACCGGTGGGAACCGGTCCGGTTCCGATTTGGGCCGGTACCAAACCGGTCCAAATTCAAAATTCAAATTTGAATTAAAAAATAAAAAATTCTCAAAAAAATCTTAAAAATATTTTAAGGTGCGACGAATCTAATGGTGTCAAATTTTCTCAAAAATTCGTTCGTTTAACATACTTTTCGGACATTTAAAGTTAAACCAAAAAAGAAAAAGAAAAAAATGAGACGGCCCATTAAAACCCACTTGGTAAACCGGTCAAACCAATTGGTATACCTTTCCAAACCGGTTGCACATGCGATTTTAAATTTGGATTTGAATTCAAATCGGTCAAACCGGCCGGTATACCAGTACGAATCGGTTAAACTGAGTTTTTTGAATTAAAATTTGAATTTGACCGGTTTCTACCGGTTTCCGACCAAACCGGTCCGGTATACCAGTACCGGACCCGCCGGTTTGACCGGACCGGTCGGTTAATTTAAACCCCGATCCGGCCATCCAGGCCTGGGCAAACTTGAAACACACGGACTTCCGAACAGTGTACAGTGCTCGACTGCTTGCTCTGGTCTGAAATCTCTTGCTGTCCATCGCCGAAACCCTGCAGCTACAGTGTTCGGCTGCATGGTCTGGCATGATGGTTGTTCACGGTGTGTCTAGATCCCATCCCGTAAACACAAAAAATGAAAAGAAATCTTGCTAATTTGAAGTACTAAATGAAGTCTATTTACAAAACTTTTTGCATGGTTGGGCTGTAAATCGCGAGACGCATCTAATGAGCCCACTTAATCCATAATTTACAACAGTGATGCTACAGTAACCATCCACTAATTATTGATTAATCATGGATTAATTAGCATCATTAGATTCGTCTCGCGATTTACAACACATCTGTGCAAAAAATTTTTTAAATAGACTTCATTTAGTACTTCAAATTGGGAATATTCCCACGCAAATTTTTTTTGCGTTTACACTTCCCCCGATCTAAACACGGCCTCAGTCAGCAACTAGGCACTCCGAATCACCCGATCTATTCCAATCCGATCGAAGTCCACAACTCGAAATCAGTTGCAAAAGAAAAATAAAAATGAAAAGGGTTCCACCAAAACACGCTGATAGCTTTCTCTTATTGAAAAACATACTCCGGGTCAAAAAACATGCCGACGGATTGCCTTGCCTTGCCTTAACGATGAAGGGTCGTCGTCGCCGGCCCAGACCACCCGCCCATTTCGGCAACGTACAGAACGTTCCTCTCCCGGCCTGTTGTCTAGCGCAAGTTGTGCTAGAAAACTTTGACTGTTAATTATTGATATTAAATAAAAATAGTTTGCAAAACTAACTTCACAACCTCTGTGTTAGGAACCCTGAAAAATCTAATGGGGCCTTTGACCGCGTAATTAGAAGATAGTTACTGTAGCATCACTGTAGACAATCATCAATTACTTACTGTCATTAGATTCGTCGCGAAAGTTACACTCATTTTTAAAAAAATTTTACAAATAGACTTCATTTAGTATTTCATCCATACGAAATTCTTTTTTTAGAGAAAAGCGTGTTTTAAGGTGTAGAATGATCAAACAGGGCCTCATTTGCTCGCTGCCTCCTCGGAGCTGAGTGCGACGGGTCAGGTTGCCTCGGAACACGTTGCCCATGCGCGTTTCGCGCGGGGGTCAGGCCCGGCCGGGGGCCGCGATTAGGCAGAAGACTTTCGGAGCTGTAGCCTGTAGGGGGCGTCGGACCAACGGCTTTTCCACGCACGCCCTGCCCTCCTGCAACCAAGCGCGCGCCTCCACCGCCCATCCATCCTTCCTGCCCGACCTTCCTTTTACCCTTTCGGACAGGGAATCCAGTCATCCACTCAGCCTCTCCCTGCCTCGCGTGCGGCGCGGCAGCGAAGCCAAGCGGAGCGACCCGGTTCCTGACGCGTCGTGGATTGGGGAATAGCCTTCCAAATGACCGGCGCGAACAGGGTCTTACTATATGCGGCGAAAACCATTTATCTTCATTTTCAGAGGAAAGCTGCGTGCAGGAACAAGTTGTTGCTTCTAGACGATGATGATGGTGTTGTCTTCTGTAAAAAAAACTCAGGCGATGCAAAAGTTTCTGACGACTTTCATTCGAGACCCAACCCAAGCAATTCCATCACTGGATGCTTCCCAAAAGGTTCGAGTGCGTGGACCTGGGACCCACGGGCCTCGAAACCAAGTCTCTGACAGGTGGGCCTTCGTTGCTCCTCCTCTCCCTCTCCGTCATCCCCAAGCCCCCCCCCTCTTGCTTGACTCCGCGGGGTCAGCGCCGGCCATGTGGTCCCCCCGCTCCACCACGCGCCACGTTACCAGCGCGATAATCACCCGCTTAACCCGCGGGATTAGCTGGTGGATTAGTCTAAACAGACTCGAGCTGGCTCGTCTTGGGTTGGGGGACGAGACGAGGTGGGGTTTTACCGAGGGGAGGGGAGAGCCCCGATTTTGACCAGCGGAATTCCATGTCAATGTGACTCATCCCCGCATTATAATACAGTACGGTGGCGAGGAGGGGGGCAAAAGCACGCGAATTATTCGACGCGCTTTATGGTCGGATTCCCCCGGCAGCCGCCAGCCCGCCAGAGCATTGCAGCGCCGGCCACCTCGCCCCCCTCTCTCGCTGTCTCGCACCACCCGCGCTGAGGGGAGGGGAGGGGAGGGGCGGTGCGCGCTGCGCGGCGGGCGGAGATCTCGGGAGGGCTCCGATCGAGCCAAAGCGGCGGGAGGAGGGAGGGTGGAGCGGAGCGGGGCGGAGCGCGGAGCTTGAGGAGAGGAGTAGATTGGTTCGATGGTAAGGGAGACGGGGTACTACGACGTGCTGGGAGTGACCCCGGCGGCCACCGAGGCGGAGATCAAGAAGGCGTACTACGTCAAGGTGCCGCGCGCGCGCTTCCCCCCTCCACACTGAGGTTTTTTTTTGCCGTTTGATCAGGTGGTGATTTGGCCTCATTTCGGTGTTCTCTGCTGGTGTTGCAGGCGAGGCAGGTCCATCCGGACAAGAACCCCAATGATCCGCTCGCGGCGGAGAAGTTCCAGGCAAGTCTGTTCGCCCGGCTCTCTCTCCTGCTCCTCCTACTGCTCCACCGACTTGTTCAGCTCTCAAACCGCAGCTGCTCGATCCCACTGCTCATTCTGTAACTGCCATGCCGCTGTGGCCAAGCTGGAAGTTGTCTAGAACAATGTTGCCGTGTTGTTACATGTCGGAATATGGTGGTCACGCTTCTCCTTCTGGTCTGCTCCTATCGTTTTCCAAAATGTACTAGCATTTTCTGTGTTTCAGCATCTGGTGAATCTATGAATGAATAAACTATGGTAGGTACCCCTGTGGCATGTAGGCGTGTATGGAGTAGCTGTAATGTTTCATTGTTCATGACTTCATGGTAGAAACCAATACTGTATTAAAAGCCATCATCCAAGTGCATTTAGCACATTATTAAGTCACTTGAAATTTATTGACCATCGATGCAGACCATCTTGTTGCTTTGAGATACTATCTGTCATCATTACACAAATCATACTGACCAAAAGCGGAATCACATCTTCATTGCAACTGCAGGAATTGGGGGAGGCATACCAAGTACTCAGTGACCCCGCGCAGCGTCAAGCCTATGACTCATATGGGAAATCTGGTATTTCAACGTACGTATTGAAAAATACTTCACACTATGTTACACTGTTAAAATCTTATTTAAAGAACTGGAGCCGTCAAGGAGAAAGAACATATCTGTAGTTTCATATCTGTAGTTTTCCTTTATGTGCGCTTAGAGATTCAACAGTGATTTTTCCCTCCTTTTCCCAGCTGTAGCTCCGACAATTAATTGGTGATTTGATCCCATATGCTGTCAAATCTTGTCAGATGATTTCATTCTAACATATTTTGTTAATGTTCTACAGGGAAGCCATTATTGATCCTGCAGCAATATTTGCAATGCTGTTTGGTAGCGAGCTCTTTGAGGATTACATTGGTCAACTGGCGATGGCATCCATGGCTTCACTTGATGGTTTTAGTGAAGACGAACAAATCGATGCCAGGAAGTTGCAAGAGCAAATGCGAGTATGGCTCTTTTCCAGAATGATTAATGGGCATTCCATTATATTTGACAAATTCATTCTTGATTGGAACTCATAGCTGTTTGTTTCTATAAAACTATGAATTTCTTTTTAGCTTCTCACTATATAGTATATACTATGCAAGCAGTTCACGGTGTTCTGTTGTTATTGTTACTGTTGACACTAATTTGCGCCAACACACTCGAAAACGCTAGAATGCGCAGCAAGATCGTCAAAACGATCAACACCAGCAGCCTCCCTGCACCGACCAGTTAGACCAGTATAGCGGACCGGTCAGACCGGTACTCCAGGAAGACGGCGAAGACCTAGAACCAAGAGCTCGGGAGGGACCCCGTCGGAGCTAATGGAGCTAGGGTTGCTCTGAGGTCGGCAGGCCACTCAGAACGCCATCGGACGCCGTGGAGACGAGCGAAGAACAGCAGATGGGGTTGGAAAAGTTAGGGTTTAGAGGTAAAAGGTAAATGATAAATGTGTGAATCGATTGGGATTAACCTCAATCAGCCTTAGCCTTTATATTTATAGGCCGGGGGAAGACATACCCCTTCACGAGTAGGATTACATGAGGACTCTTTACAAAAACCCTAATTCTACTCGGACTGTACAGACCAGACCGGTCTGACCGGTCGGCCCGACCGGTCAGACCGGTCGACCTCAGCAGGTGCCAAATTTGGCTGTCAACATATGCCCCCTGCTTTTTGGTGAGTTTCACAAGCCAAAAAGCAAGAACTATCTTGATGTACATATTTTACACAGAGCATACAACTCTTAAAATAAAACTAAGGGCGATATCCAATACCGGCCGTCTTCGTCTTCACGCACTTTGCCAAACGCTAGGATAGAATTTCTTCAAGTATCTCCCATTGATAGCCCTGGGTAGACGTTCACCTTGCACCGTCTCCACCATATACGAATTTCCGGAGATAACTTTGACAATCTTGTATGGACCCTCCCAACTTGGCGACCATTTGCCAAACTTGTTGCTTTTCATCCCAAGAGGCAAAATTGTCTTCCAAATCAGATCCCCAACCTTAGATACTTGCTGCACCACCAGAAGAGAATCTCCAAAGGCTTCAACATGCTTCACGCCCATGAATTGCAAGAATTCCAAGCCAAATAGAAGACTTCATACTCAACTTGATTATTTATACAATCCTCCTTTGATCGGTTTGGGAACTCAGAATACCACTACTTGGAGAAATCAAGACAGCACCAATTCTTTGACCATCACCACAAACCGATCCATCGAAATATAATTCCGTGGTGTGCAAGTAACATAGCCGACTTCTAGATCATGCTTGTCATTAATCCGATGCTCAACAATGAAATCCGCTATGATTTGACCTCTCATAGATTCCAAGGATTCACAAGCCAAATCATACTCAACTAAAGCATAAGCCCACTCGCCGATTCTATCACTTAAAATCGGCTTTTGTAACATGCGCTTGAGCACATCGATTTGACATACTACTATGCAAGTAGTAGATAGTAGATAATGTTTTAATTTGGTACAAGCATAATAGAGAGACAAATATAACTTCTCAGTAAAAGTATACATTGTCTCCACATCAATAAGTCATCGGCTTATATAAGTGATGACATACTCTTTGTCTTCGGTTTCTTGAGTCAAAACAGCCACAATGATCTTGTCTTTAGCAGCCACATAAAGCCTGAAAGGAACCCTTCTCTTAAGCGCCTTGAGCACAGGTGGTGAAGACAAATAAACCTTGATCTTTTCAAAGACCTCTTGCTATTCTGCCCCCCAAGTAAATTCGGTTTCATTCTTTAACCGAAGAATAGAAGTAAGAGCATCAATATGTCTTATTACAAATAGTTTGCCAATTTTCTAGCTCGAATTGAAAAACTCCTAATTCGGCTTTTATCCGCTGATGTTGCAATTTTCAACCAGCTCAAGACCTCAAATACAAGATCAAAGTCTTGAGAGCCCCTTGCAAACTGATCTGTTGCATAGAAACTTCATGAGGTAAATTGCAAACCCCTTGCAAACTGATCTGTTGCATAGAAACTTCATGAGGTAAATTATCATTTGCCAATATTTTGCCCCCCAAGCACTTAAATGTCGTCGAGCTCCATATTGCTGCTCTCTTGGTGTAGCCTCATGATCCACTAGCTCCTCATTGCCTTGTACCGAGAATGTTAGCGGTGTTTCTCCATCGCAAGGAACCGAAACAGGCATTGCCGATTCGGCTTTCTGTTCTGCTGCAACCTCAACCGGTCTGACCGGTTGCTCTGGGCGGTTAGACCGGTCGCTTGTACCGGTCAGACCGGTCTCCTGAGGCGGTTTGACCGGTCGTGCTGGCTGGTCAACTGCTTTGACCCTCCATACCTTGCCTTGAGGGACCATTGGTTTGTAGTGGTTGGATTGTTTGTCCCTCAGCCTCTTGAACTCTTTTTCCTTCTTCTCCTGAGCACGTAGACGTTGCAGCTTCCTTCTTTGAGTACGAGTCAACCCTGAAGGACACCATCTTGGTTGAAAGTACTTTGATATCGAGTTACTGCTACTGGCCTCATGATCATTGGCCATGATCGGCCTTTGGATAGAAGGATTGACCGATTTACCAAAAACCATCGGCCTTGTACCCGCATCATTGACAACCACTTTGATATTGCCGATTTGCACAACATCATCGGCTTTAGCTTTCTTTGGATCAATAGTGGGTTGTACCTCTTCTTTCTTCTCCTTGACATGGTAGACCTATCTCGGAGAATGAGCTTTGTCCGGCCTCTGATGAGACCGGTCTGACCGATCAATGGCGACCGGTCTGACCGATGCAGGCTGCCGCCTCTGACCTGATCGATTGGATCTCAATTGGTCATGCACTGGTTGTGCAACCTTGCCGAACACAGGCCTTCTGTGATCCTCCTCCCTGTGGTGAGATGGTAAGTATAGCATCGGATAACAATACATCCAAATTCCTTCATGCCCCCATATAGGACAAGAAAAACCCGATGCCGGTGACGCCCATGGCGTGGTAGTACACATCTTCTGATGAGGGAATAATGTAGTGCTATCACCCCTACGCTTGCTGGATTCTCCCCTAGGAGAAGAACGCTTGCCTTGACGTGAAGGTGAACTTGGTTTTTTTAGTGGCCGATCTTTTGGAACAGTCTTTGTGTACTTGTTCAGTAGCTGAGCGAAGGTGAGCTTCTGCTTTGTAAAACTTCCCTGCACCTTTGACTCATTAACCTTCTGAGTACCTCCTTCCGGCCGCTTAGGCTTGAAAGTTCTGGGCCGGCCTTTTGTCTGACCGGTTGAGGCGACCGGTCTGACCGGTCGTGCCTGAGTTGCAGGCCGACTCATTTTTTGAGAGGAACTTTCTTGCCCCCCGGGCCTTGAAGCTTTGACAGTGATCTTCAGTGACTCCTTTCCATCAGGAGTCTTCTCCATCGTCACTTCCCTAGTCTGAATCTTGTCATTGATATTTTTCGGCCTTGGCTCACCAATGATAATATTTTTCCCTTTTGCTCATTCGGCTTGTTCCGGCCGAATGAGTACCTTGACATTATCCAAATCAATCGTATGGACAGGGAATGACGCTTTGTCATCTTTTATCTCATGCATTACCAATCGTTCTTCATTAACGGCCGATTGTATTTTTTGACGAAAGATATTGCAATCATTAGTTGCATGAGAAAAAGTATTATGCCACTTGCAATATGCATGCCGCTTCAGCTCCTCAAGCGACGGTATGACATGAGACAACTTGATGTTTCCGATTCTAAACAATTCATCAAATATACGATCACACTTAGAAACATCAAAAATGAAACTAGCTTGTTCTTGCTGATTCTTTGGAATCGGCTTAAGCGATGAACAAGAACATGGCTTTGCATCGGATGGCCATATGAATTCAGCAACATAAGCTTCTTTTTTCTCATCGTCCGAATCAGATTTACAATCGACATGTATGGACCGATGAGTATTATGGGCATCTTTTGCGCTCTGGAGTCTAAATTCTAAACCCAAGACTTTCATGTGCAAATAATTAATAGTGTAGTATTCAAAGCCTTCGAGTTCTTTTTTTCAAATAAGAACGCAAACCATCAAAAGCCAAATCAGCCAATTCCTTTTCAGAAACTGTTAAATTGAAGCATCGGTTTTTTTATATCTTTAAACCTTCGGAAGTAATCCGAAGCAGGTTCATCTTGGCCTTGCCTAACCGATGCCAAATCTGACAGTTTAGCTTCATTGTGCCCATTATAAAAACGATCATGAAACTTACGCTCCAACTGATTCCAAGATTGAATAGAATTCGAGGCCAATGAAGAAAACCAAGAAAAAGCGGTTCCAGTCAAAGATAATGAAAATAAGCGAATGCGTAAAGCCTTATGGAAACCAGCTTTTCCCAGTTGTAAGATATATTGGTCAATGTGCTCCCAAGTTGTTCTATTATCATCACCACTAAATTTCACAAAATCGGGAACACAACAACCAGCAGGAAAAGAAACTAAATCAAATTCAGAAGGATATGGCTTTTGGTATAATGTAGAATTACCTATATCCACATCGAATTTAGTTTTCATCGCACTAGCCGGATCCTCTTTTAACCTAGCGGGATCGGCTTTGCATCTACCACTCGTGGATGCTTGTGCTACAGAAGTAAGACGATGTTCTATAGGATTATCTTGTAGCATCGTTTGAACCAAACTTATCGGTGCATGCCCCGCAGAATTTTCATGTACATTAACAAAAATCGGTTCATGTGGAGAACCAGATTCTTGTGAAGGAGAAGGCTGGACACAATTTGTCATCTCATTGGTTCGGCTAAGGATTGCCGAGCAAAGAGTAGACACGTTCGGTGTAGATGTTACTGGGCTGACCACCATCACACCGGTCTGATCGGTCTGTTGGACCGGTCTGACCGGTCCAGCCGCATTCGGCTGTACCAGCTGCAATGGTGATGTTTGCCCCGCAAAATAGCTCGTCGGCATGCCATATAGTGGTTCTTGAACAGATGCTAGTATAGCCGATGAATTAACAGTTTGGAAAGCACAATTACCATCTACGGATTTGCCTTTTTTCATGATATCTATTTGATCTTTTAAATCATTCATGGGCTTATATATATCAGCAATTTTCTTATCCATAATAGATGATAATTGGCTAAACAAGTCGGAAGATGAAGTGTTTACATTGCTTATTACCTCGACTTGCTTATTCTTGAGCGTGAAGGAGGGCATCACGAAGTCTTGAACCCTCGTGATCTGGCCTTGCTGATTTTTCTTGAATCCCTTCAAGAATTGTGCTTTGAAGTGCTCCCTGACCACCAAGTACTCTTGGCGCTCCTCCTCGCTGAGTTCCTCGATAGATGTGGAGATGTTGCCTTCGTCGAGGTCGGTGATGACACCCATCTTCTTTGAGAACTAGATTAGATCGGTTTAAAAACCAGATTAATCTGTCCCCAGCGGAGTCGCCAAAAAGTGTGTTGACACTAATTTGCGCCAACACACTCGAAAACGCTAGAACGCGCAGCAAGATCGTCAAAACGATCAACACCAGCAGCCTCCCTGCGCCGACCGTTTAGACCGGTATAGCGGACCGGTCAGACCAGTACTCCAGGAAGACGGCAAAGACCTAGAACCAAGAGCTCGGGAGGGACCCCGTCGGAGCTAATGGAGCTAGGGTTGCTCTGAGGTCGGCAAGCCACTCAGAACGCCTCGAATGCCGTGGAGACGAGCGAAGAACAGCAGATGGGGTTGGAAAAGTTAGGGTTTAAAGGTAAAAGGTAAATGATAAATGTGTGAATCCATTGTGATTAATCTCAATCGGCCTTAGCCTTTATATTTATAGGCCGGGGAAGACGTACCCCTTCACGAGTAGGATTACATGAGGACTCTTTACAAAAACCCTAATTCTACTCGGACTGTACAGACCAGACCGGTCAGACCGGTCGGCCCGACCGGTCAGACCGGTCGACCTCAGCAGGTGCCAAATTTGGCTGTCAACAGTTACATACTTTAAGTATTACTTCAAGAATTTCATAGTGAAACTGAAACTATTGTTCAGAGAAAGGAATCTCCTGACACTAGAAGCTCCAACTCAGAGGGCATACATGGGAATGTTTTGTATTTCTCCTATTACTTTGTTAAATCCTGTTATTGTAATGAGAAATCTTCAATCTGCGGCACTCCATATTAATGCTTGATGTGAATAATCTTTCTTCATTTGAGATGTGTGGAAATGCTACCTGAATTTATTGCAGCTGTACAGAAGTGCTACCTGAATTTGTGTTCATTACAAGTGCTTTGAATATTCAATAATAAAACTTTTTAGCGCTTCCAAATTCAGTTTATTGAATTTGGTGGTTGGTGTTTTTCATGCCCTTTTTTGGTCTAATCTGCGGTAGTACTTATTTAAGGATATAATTATGACTGTAGGTTGTACAGAAGGAAAGGGAAGAGAAGCTAGCAGAGGCACTGAAGAATAGATTGCACCTTTATGTTCAAGGAAACAAAGAGGAATTTATCCAGCATGCTGAAGCTGAGGTGACTAGACTCTCTAATGCAGGTATGTGTTCATTATAGCCCTTCATCCACCTCCAGGGAATATTCATGATAACCGTTTTATCACTTGCTATGTTGTATGTCCACGCAACAACTCAACAGTTTGGATGCCTTTTCTGCTTTTAGCTCAGCCTGGTAGCTTAGAATCTTTTATCCCCCTCACCCTTTTCTTCCAATGTATCCCTATACGAGTCAAATAGCAAAACAATATTCAGTAGCACTTCTTTTCCATTTTAAGATCATAGCCTGAGTACAATTATATATTAACTGAGGGTTAGTCTGTGGTCCCATTTTTCTTATTTGCAGCATATGGTGTTGACATGCTGAGTACTATTGGTTATGTGTACTCAAGACAAGCTGCAAAGGAGCTTGGAAAGAAAGCTTTATATCTTGGTGTTCCGTTTATAGCTGAATGGTTCAGAAACAAAGGGCATTTTATTAAATCACAAGTAACAGCTGCGACAGGTAATTCAACAATTTTCACTTAAAATTAATAAGTCATGTATTATTGGTGCTAGCATAGACCCACAATTTACTTATGAGATCTTTTTTTAATGTATCTGCAGGTGCAATAGCTCTTATGCAGCTGCAGGAAGACTTGAAGAAACATCTCAGTGCTGAGTGCCACTACACCGAAGAGGAACTGGAGGCTTACATGCAGACTCACAAAAGTGTTATGGTGGATTCCTTGTGGAAGCTTAATGTTGCTGATATAGAGGCAACCCTATCACATGTGTGTCAAATGGTCTGTTTTCATGTCTGCCTTTCGATGTTTTTTCTATCCAACTTCAATTTCATGGTCATAACTTGTGGTGATTTTAAATATTTGATCAATATCAGGTGCTTCAAGACAGCAGTGTCAGGAAAGAGGAACTGAGAGCTCGAGCTAAAGGACTGAAAACTTTAGGCAAAATATTCCAGGTACAGTTCCTTTTATATGTTTCTATCATTCTATGTTCTTTTATGTGTACGTTATGCAGTGTTGTTCCTTGGGCTAAGCTGGTTGGGCTAAACTGGGTTTTTATTCTGCAGCGTGTTAAGCTGGCTACCGAGGGAGAGCCAGCAGCAATGAAAAATACAATAAATAACTCAGATGACAATGATGGTAGTTCTCCAGATTCATCACCAAAATCTCCTAGGGATCAAATGTTCGATGCAAATCCACCTTATGCCCAGGTAAATATTTAGATATTTTCTATGACCTAAGATCCTATGATTGTTTTTGTCACTCACATCTTGGGGTTACTAGTCTTATTTACTCCCTAATGTGTTAGCAACGTGGACTAAACCTTCCTTAAAAAAAACGTGGACTAAATCTGACAGATGCAGGGTTTTAAATTCTACTGTTTTTTTAAAAAATTTATTAAGTTATCCAGTGCAACTTTAAAAAAAAACAAAAGGCAGTTTTGCATTTGTATCAAGACTCAAGAGTGTGATTTAACTGCAGTGCAACAATAACCTTACTTAAAAGTGTTAAAAAGTCAGCCCATCTGTAGACAGGGGCCAGTGCCTGCCAGACTTTCTGGTGATGCGGCCAATGCTAATTGTTATGGCACCGGAGAGGGGGTAAATGGTATTATCTGAAGAAGTATCAGAAGTTGGCATGGTTGTTTTGTTTAAAAGCCATATGTGTCCTAGGTTCAACTTCAACATATAGAATGCTTCAGGTGTTGGGAAGTACTCCCTCCAGTCAAGAAAAATTGAGATTTCAGACAATGCAAAGAACTTGTTTGATGCTGATCTTACTTATCTGAAACGTCAATCATTGCTGACCTGAGTTATACTGTAAATGAATATGATATAGCTCGGACAAGCATAGATATAAAAAGAGGGCATCAATATGACCTTTTAACTAGTTCCTCCTTGTCCTAGAGGTTGTGCGCCTCCATATTCACCTTCAACTTCCACTTGACCCTTCAATAGGACACTGCTAATTAGCTAAGTCTCAACATATCGGATCAAAAATATAAATCATCATGTTATTTTTATTCCTTTTTTGCTGTCTATTCATCGGCCGCCACAAACTTTGTTCAATACTTAGTCCGTAGAGTAAGGGTTCTGCTAGCTATCGGGTTCAGAGAAGTTTGCAAGCTCCATCCCTCTCTTTTATTTTCTTTTTCTTTTTGCCACCTGTGCCTTTCCGTTTAAGTTCTTCAATTCGGCATTAACTCTGTTGGAGAAAGCCAAGCTGAATTACAAAGCATGGGATCCTGAACACCATAAAAGTAAGCTGCTATCCACGACACCTCGTGGTGACTAATTGGGGTCCAGCTTCATCGAGTTTCACCAACTGTCCACTTGTAATTTCGTACTAGTGGCTTTTATTTTTTCTCCAGTACCTGATTTAATGACTGGTCCTGTGAGCTTTGCATAAAGAATTCGTACGTCACATTGGAGAACCAGCCTACTTGCTTATGCATGCGCTCGATGTGGTCAAACCCAACTCTAGTTTGCCATGGCATAGCATCAGTTCCAGTTATGTTAACATCAGTTCGAAGCACAACTCCTAGATTGTCTTTCATCCCATTAACTCAATGAAAGCAGAGTATAAATTGTCATTTCATTGGTTGTACCTCTACCCTCTACCAAGAACAGAAACGATCCATTTTTGTTGTATCTGAATAAAAATGTCTTTTGGCATGAAAGTTTGCTCTGTCAAACAAAAGACTGAATACTTGCCTTCTTCCTGTCCAGAGTCCATACGTGGAGGCCCCTCGATCCGGCGATTATTTCTTCCCAATGCCTGCCGCACCACCTGGTGCACAGAGGGACCCCATTCCATGACTGCTTGGAGAGCAGCAGCTCCGTTTTGTGTGGATCGTCATTTTGTACAATATTACTTCTGTAGTAGATGATGGCATGGTCACCATTTTTATTTGTAACATTAGTAGCATTAGAGCGAGGCAGCAGCTTGGTATCCATTGCATCTTTTCTTTTCTTATTTTCTTCAGTTGTGTAATCAATCAATCAAGCATGCAACGATGTCAGCCTTGTGTTGTGTATAGGGCTGCGGGCAGGCTTGTGCTGCTGTTGTGTGTTGAGGCAGCAACAGGTCAGCCATTGTTGTACATGAACTATCACCTCCCCGTTGTTTCATGTGTTTATGGGTGCATAATTGTTTTAGCCTATGGCCTATCTGTGAAAACAACAGCTTGTCCCGTGACAGTCGATCATCTGCTACTTACTCTGCAACTCTGAATCTCGGATGACGGGCGACTGGACTGTCTGATCATAGCGCCCTAGCGCTCTTTTTTCTCCCCCATGAGATGGGTTGTACCTCTGTTTTTATTTACATTTCGTATTAGATTTGTCTTAAAATAAACTAGACAAATTCTAACCAGACTTATAGAAAGGAATAATAGCACCATGAAGTATTCGTTGATAATGCATATATTGGATAGTATAGTTGTTATATTTTGTCCAGATTTGATCAAAATAAACACAATATGACATGCAAATAAAAACGGATGGACTATTATACCAACTGCTAGCTTCTTGCAATGATCAAAGACTCGTTTTAGAATGCTTGAATTTCACAGGAAATGCAAAAACTACGCTATTTCCTATAAATTTTCTGCATTCCATGAACATTTCTATATGTGAGAAAGACGAGACATGCTGTGTTGAGAGGATAGGGTCCTTGATTTGCAGCAACCGGACGAGCAGTGCGGCCGTTCCAGGTTGCTGATCTACGGCTAACCAAGCTGATGTTAATGCTGGGTGTCGGAGGAAACTATTTGAAATCGCGGAGAATAGGTTGGAAAGTCATTGTATAACCGACTCCGTAGCCTATTCTCCTTCTGAATATGTATAGTATCTGCCTCCATCTTCTCCACAAGTCCCATCGATGATCGATCCCAAAACACCTCTAAATATTCCAAACGCCGCAAACCCCTAAACCCACGCCGCCATGTCGGAGGTCGAACCTGACCTCGAGGTCGGCGTGGCCACCGCATCAGCGAAGGCGGGTGCAAAACTCAAGGCCGATCCCAAGGCCGCAGCGACCGCCGCGGTGACGCTGCCGCCGCAGATTGTGGAGGACGGGACCCCTCGCCAGCAGTGGGCGTTCGTGCGGAAGGTGTACGCCGTCGTCTTGCTGCAGTACTGGCTCGCGGGGGCCATCGTCGCCGTCACCTGCTTCGTGCCCACCGTCCCGCGCTTCTTCAAGTCCCGCCACGTCGCCGCCTATTTCGCCCTCACCGGCATCGTCGTCGTCCCCTTCATCGGTGCGCCACTGCGCCTCTGCTTTCTTCACAATTCTTATGTTCCGATCCTCGCCCTAGTTTTGTAATGTATCGTTAATTTTGGTATGCTCGATCTGCGCAGCGCTATGGCCGACGTTCAAGTACAGGGAGAAGCACCCGGTGAATCTGTGCTGCTTGGCCTCGTCACGCTCTGCTTCAGCCTCAGCATCGGCATCCTGACCTCCGTCTTCACCCCAATTGCCTATAGGCGCATTCTCCTATCCCCGTTTCCGTCTTGTGGAGTTTGATGCTTTGTGTGCTGTGGTACAATGGTGGTAGTAGTTTTGATCCAGGATCAAGCGACCATCTCCTTGCAGTAGCTTGTTGATATGATGCTGGTGACATGCTGGTGATTCACTGCCCTGTAGATTGCTAAATGTCCTGTTTTCAGGTGATATGCATGTCGTATAGATTGTTAAATGTCCTGTAGATTGTTAAACACAGCAGATGTGGGAGTGGGGCTGTGTGATGGTTCAAAAAGAATGTAACATTTAGCCTTTTCACCCCCTCTTGTCATGGGTTGGATGGTCCTGTGCTTGCTTAATAGTACACTGGTGTGCAGTAAGGACCACTGGGACATAAGGACACCAAATATTTACCGTCAGGCTAAAAGTCTTAAAAGGCATGCCGTGCCCTGTGAATGAAGATATATGTTTGGATGATACTTAAATGTTGATCAGGGAAGTTTTTTTTTACAGCAACTAATAAGTTAACTTTCAAATTTAGATGATGAATTAAATCTTGATCTCCTTAGCAACTCTACAACTGAACAATTTACAGGTTAAGTATTGAGTTTGTCTATCTTTATGACTTTCGAGGCTGACTTTTGTTGATGAAACTCGTGGGGTCGCAAGTTCAATTGTCCATCTTATACAGTTGTAGATTTCGAAATTTAGTTGTGTGACCTGGCATGCTAAAATGCTATTTGTGTCTCTGTAATGAACTGTATTTTTTTTGTCATCAGGTATCACGGTTTTGCAATCTATGATTCTTACAGAAGTTGCTATGATTAATCTCATCATCTACACATTCTGGGCAGCCATAAGACAGTACAAAGTCACCTTCCTGTGCCCCTTCCTGATCAACCATGTCCTCATATTTGCGGTCTACCTGACCATTCAGGTATAACATAATGTTTTAACAGTTTCTTCCTTAATGCTTTCAATAGTTTCTTTCTTGCATGATTGCCTGTCTAAATGTGTCACTCCTAGGTCAACTGTCCTCTTTTTTCTTTTTGAGAGCAGTTCAACTGTCCTCTGGGAAGCGTCAACATGACCGGATTCGGTTGCTGTGTCACCATGGTGTTCGTTGCGTTCATCATCCATGACATAGACCTGCTGATCAAGCGTCACAAATACAAGGAGCACATCTTTGCTGCAATATCACTATACCCGGACCTCATCAACCTGGCCATTTCTTGGCTGCTGCCATCACCCAGTAACTGTAAATGATCGTTCATCGAATAGTTGTACAAATGTAGCAAATGGTTTTACATAATCTTACTATTATACCCCCCATGGTATGCTGGCCTAAATGGATCTGCATAGGGCGGTCCTAGTTGGTGGGCAACTGCAGCTGACTTTAGTGGAGACCAAGTGATCAAGTGTTGCTAGCTCGTACATCTGTTTTGTCACTGAACAGGGGGACCAAGTCCAAGTGAGCCTTTGCAGTGTGCCCGTCCTTCGTTTTCTGTGTTGTCTTACGGCCTGTTGGGCCTTGGGCCCAGAATAAGAAGCGCGAAGTTACCAGGAAGCCGCGTAGGATCGCGGGGCCCACGGAGATTGAGAATTCTAGCTTAAGTAGACGGAGCATCCGGTTTGACCCGGCAGAGGACACGCCGGCACGCGACCAACCATCCGGCGAGATGGAGGCCCCGCCGCCGCGCCGGTGGCCGCCGGGATTCCGCTTCAGCCCCACCGACGAGGAGCTCGTCCTCTACTTCCTCAAGCGCCGGATCGTCTCCGGCCGCCCCTCCCCCTACGTCGCCGACGTCGACGTCTACAAGTCCCACCCCTCCCACCTCCCTGGTACGCGCCCTCCCCCCCACAATCAATCGCATCGCCTGTTGCATCCCCTCCGGCGGTCTCTTGATCTGGACTCGTCGGTGCTGCACTGCAGAGAGGTCGGCGCTCCAGACGGGGGACAGGCAGTGGTTCTTCTTCAGCCGGATGGACCGCAAGTACCCCAACGGCTCGCGCGCCAGCCGCACCACGGGCGACGGCTACTGGAAGGCCACGGGGAAGGACCGCTTCATCTGCGGCGGCGGCGGCCGAGCGGTGGGGAACAAGAAGACGCTCGTGTACCACCACGGCCGGGCCCCTCGCGGGGAGCGCACGGACTGGGTCATGCACGAGTACACCCTGCTCGCCGACGCGCTCCCGCCGGCCGCGCAGGGGAGGGAGTCCTACGCGCTCTACAAGCTGTTCCAGAAGAGCGGGGCCGGGCCCAAGAACGGTGAGCAGTACGGCGCGCCCTTTCGGGAGGAGGATTGGTTGGATGACGAGGAGGGAGTGATCGCGGTTGCTCCTGCTAGTCCCGTTCCTAACAACAATAATTGTCCTGCTACCGTGGAGGAGCACGAAATTGCTGACCGTGAACTTCCGGTTGAGGATCTTGACGAGCTCCTGTCACAAATTGGAAATGATAAGGAGGAGTTTGGTGAAGCACAGCTTGATTTTTCGACACCTGCTACTTCCCATGGTCAAAGTCAGGGTTGGCTTAGTGAGGGGGGTAACAAGGCTGAGGTAGTGGATGCTTCCATTAGTAGTGGTGCTGGGGTAGCTGCAGAGAATACGTGCACTGGTGGTCTCCCTCTTGGGGATATTGAGCAGCTCCTGATGCAAATGTCTGATGATCAGCAAAACGCTGAATTGTTCTCGGATTTGTCGACATCAGTTCCACAACTGCAGCTTCAGTGTGACGATCATCAGGTGTGGCTTGATGCACACAGGGAGCAGGAAGTTTGTGCTCCGGATCCTACCACAAGCAGTGGTGTCGTGGTAACAGCAGAATGTACTGACACAGAGTTTGGGGATCTTGAAGGGCTTCTGCTGCAAATAGCCAATGACCAGGACATGATTGAACCTCAATCAGATCTGTCTGGACCAATTCCATATCACAACTTCAACCAGGTTTGTCTTGCTGACCTGTTCATTGTATCAATCTGACCTTTAGATGGTTAGAAATCATGTTGCAGTGTGATTATTAACAGATTGTACAATTGTGTTCATACAATTGCTTCAGTTTATAACTTTACTAAAAGAAGCACATGAATTTCTGGTGTCTTGTGCAAATGTCAGAATATGTTTCTAATCATGCATTACGCAGCTGCATGTTGTGAATATGCATTCAAGCTTTTAACTCAATGTTTCCTATTCATAAAACATCTTATTGACTTGTGTAGGTCGGCATTGGGGATTTCCATGAATCTCATGGTGCTCTGGTTGGTAATCTTTCTTGTATAGTTCAAGAAAGTACATTTGATCCGCAAACTGAGCCAAGAAGTCAATTTCCACAGTCTAGTCTAACCAATGTGCCATTTAGCGGAGAAACAAATTCTTCTGAAGGGACAAGTGTGCCACGATCTGTGTCAGGTTTAATCAGTTACAATAGCCAGGATGCTGATGAGGAGTTCCTTGAAATCAACGATTTCTTTGATCTGGAGGGTGTAGAACAGAGTGCAAATTGTACAGCAACTGAGCACTTGATATCTGCAACAAATGGGATGTTTGACAATTTGGAATACTCTGATGCTCATACTTTTTTACCTGGTCCATTTGACACAGTGGGAGTGGTAGCTGAAAATCAATTTTTTGATTATGGTAACACTGGAATTCAGGACCAGGGATATCAGTATACAACAGAAGTAACAACACACAATCAGGCTGCTCTTAATGTCCGGAGCCACATGAAGCATACTCATGTTGTCTTACCCTCACATGCATCAGGTGCTTAATTATTTTGTTTAATTTTTGGACTTCTATTGTGTGATCACTCGAAACTCTACCTTTCCGGATATTTGATTTTGTCCATAACTCCTGGCAGGCACTCTAAATCTTCATGCAGCAAATGAGCCACCTAACAGGAGCTCAACTGCTTCACAATCATGGTTCAATGCTGCTCTATCAGCCTTGTTGGACTCTGTACCTAGCAGTCCAGCATTGGCTGCTGAAATTGAAAATACTGTTATCAACAAAACACTCCAGCGCATCTCTAGCTTCAGATCACATCAAGCTTCGGGTGAAGATAACACAGTTATCAACAGAACACTTCATCGCATCTCTAGCTTCAGGTCACAGCAAGTTGCAAGTGAACAACCAAGCACTCCAACGATTCAGGTTACAAGAGGTGGCAGACTGATGTTTCTCTCTCTACTGGTTATACTTGCTGCTGTTATGTGGACCTTTACTGCTGGCAGTGCTGGGTCTGCACTCAATTTCTGCAAGGGGTTATGGAAATCTTCTTCTAGGTGATCCCTAATCAACGGCAAAAAATCACCTGTTATTCTGGTGATTTGGTCCTCTCTAATTCTTTTCAGTCCTCTGTATGGGTTATTGTTTGAATATCCCTTTCCTTTCAAAAGGGGGAAGAGGTAGAAGCATTTTGGGGGTGGATCAATGATTATAGGTGTTAGTAGCTTATGCAATAGAACAGGGAAAAAGAAATATAATGCGAGACAAAAAGGGTATCTGATGGTAATATATGTGGCTACTTATTATCCTTCTGTATTTTGATGGAAATATATAGTGAATGTAAGTAAAGCATTAAGATAACTGCAGTTTATGTTCATAGGGTCACGATGTTTTGGGGAAGAAGATTTCAATGTATCACAATTGCAGATCCAATGTCTATGTGGATAACTGTATCTTTGGTGCGTGCATGTTTGTGTGCATTTTAGACTTCCAGCAAATTTGGAGACAAATCATGCAGCACAGTGCTGGACTATGAGGCCAACCATCTAGGAATAGATCTCCTCTCACAAATCATGCAGCAGAGTGCTTGCATCATTTTAGGCGCATAGAAACATAGGAATAGAAAAAACACGATAGCAAAAACAGAGTACAGGGTCTCATAAACACTGCTGTGACGAAACAGCATTGTCGTACATGAGGCAATGGTGTTCGAGTAAGACAAGTTACTGGTGAGTGGTGGCCGTGAAGTGTGCGTTTCTGTCGCTCATACTTAGCTGAAACATATCAAGGAGTTGGTGGTGAGTGGTGAAGTGTACATTCTGTCGCTAAGATAGTGAGTGGTGACCGTGAAGTGTACATTTCCTACGACATGGACTCACCGTGACTTCCTTGAGAATGTACCTTTCTGAAGGCGAGCAGTCATGTACATGCTCCTCCTATGGAGAAATGGCAGTCTCGTCGAGGAGAATACTTATGCTAATATGCTTGAAAACAAGTATTGGCGACGCCTTTTTGGGAACACTAGACTGGATTCGGGAGAGCGATGGCGTAAGAGCGAGACGAGATCAGATTGTGTCATGGCCACACCCAATGTACACCCATGAACACATTTGTAAAGTAGTAAAAGAGAATCATGGAGATACTAGATTATTCAGAGGACACATGTTCAGATTGCAGTACATTCAGAGTTCATGGAAGAAACAAGGTTAGTGCAATGTCCCCGTGAGGACGAACTTTTTTGCCGCCCAGGCCACCAACTGCTTGCCGACCGGCGGCGCGGGCGACCAGGACGCGGTTGCCGCGGAAGGAGCCACTGGCCAATTCCCACTGCATCAAATCTGAAACCAGATTGTTTTTCTCTTCCATCCAAGCATGAATGGATCAAATGGGAACAACACGGAGTCGAAGAAATGACATTTCCATCGAAGAAAGTTTGAGCACTGACTACTGAATGTCTGGATGACTCACCATCTTAGGGAAAATTCAGTCTGAAATAAACGATGTGGATGCCGGGGAGTATGCCACACCAGCAGGAGGGCGATGGTGTTGGAGTGAGACAAGAGATTGTGATAGTAAGATCGGCATGGCGATGAACCACTGAAAAATTTAGTACAAGTAAAACAGAACAGAATCAATCAACCGGAGACAGATTGTTTCTGAAAAAACCCGGAGACAGATTATTCAGGTTCAGATTGCACTACATATTCAGGTTCAGATTGCACTACAAGGTCCAGCGCAATGTCCCCGTGAAGACGCACGTTCGCGACCCAGGCCAACACCTTCTTGCCCACCGGCGACGCGAGCGCCGCGCGCCCCGCGTCCCCGATGCTCTCCACATCATCGACGCACGACGTAACGCAGGGACCTATCCCGCCGACGTACAGGTTCGCGGTGTTGAGGTCCGACTCCGCCTGCTCCCTTCTTCCCCTGCCGGCAGCCGTCTCGAGCCGCTGGATCACAGCCAGCGCGTCGCCCTCTCTAAGGAGGGACACCTCGGCGGACGACACGCAGAGCTGCAGCGCCCTGTCCACGATCCGCCCGCCGCCGGTGGCTCCGGGCGGGAGGCGGCGGAGCCCTTCACGGAAGCTGCGGAGCCGCGTGAACGCGAGGTTAGCGGCGGCGCGGGCGACCAGGACGCGGTTGCCGTGGAAGGACCCTGCGTGAGGTAGGAGGGAGTCGTAGCAGGTGGACGCGTTCGTCGTGTTAGCGCAGCACGCATGGAGGAACCCGCTGCCTTCCACCGCCGGCGCAGGCGATGGCATAATTGTAGCCACCGATGCGCGGGCCGATATGGCGGCGAAGGCGACGAGCACGAGTACGGCGGGGAGGAGGAGGGCGAAGGCTGGGAATGAGTGAGGAGCCATTGGTGGCGCTGCCAACGCCTGTCCTGCCGTCGGTTTGGTATCAATTTAATGGCGGGTGGACGGGTACAATTTATACTCGGAGAGACCTACGTTCCTTTCCTATTTTCACGCGCAGTGATGGGATTGCTTGCGCTGACCAATTTGTATTGCATCTCTATTTATAAACAAAATAAATGGACATTAATATGTGCTCTATTAATCAAGTTCTAAAATTTTTGTAGTGAAAATGGGTCTTTGGTTTTGTTTTTATTAGGTGCCAGCATAATCATTGTTGAGAAACTATTGCGTTTGGTAAGTTTGTCTCTTCTACATCTTTCCAGGTCTTTGTGATGAAATGCAGCAAATCCAAGTCATAGCAAAAAAAAAGTTTATGGGTTTAAATGACAGGAAAGAAGAAGCAAAGTCCAAGAAATGCAGTACACACTGTAAGTCTAAAAAGGAGTTACTTCGTGGTAAAATGGAGAAATGTGCAGTGATGTGCGGTTGCAGAGGAAGACAAGTAGCGCTTGTTATCTTTGTTTGTTGGAGCATGATGCTTGTGAGCTCCTCCTACTCTGTACTCGGTGATCTGATGAAATCGGCAGTAAGTTGGAATTCAGATCGAGTAGCAATTGGACCTCACCGGAATTCTGTGCTGGACTGCTGATTTCTTGGTTCAACACCACCCAGTAGCAATTCCAAATGTCATGTTCCAGACACCATGTAATTCTTTGCTTGTAGGAATGTGTGTTGGAATGAGTATATCTAGGGGTGGCAATGGGTTATGGCCCTAATGATCACTTCACAGCCCAATTTGGTCCTTTTTATGGTCCGGCCCTTAGATTATCTAGGTCAAATTTGACAGCCCTTTACCACCCCTAAGTATATCTGCCAGGTAATGCTATGTGATGGAATAATGCCACAGTTCAGGCCTGGAAGCTGCCATTGGCACGATCTCGGCCCTGCATCGTGATGGTGTTCTCCTGCCCCTGGATTGGCCGCGCGAGGATCAGGGGCGAAGCTAGAGTTAATGGAGGGGTGCACTGTTCATGGATTTGTTGTTTGTCCTTTTATTTATATATGATGAAAATTTGTTGATTAACACTGAAATTTTATTTTGGTGTGGGTGCATAGGCACCCACGGAGCTCAACATAGCTCCGCCCCTGGCTAGGATGCTAGAATCCTGGAACACGGCCACGACGTCGCCAAAGATGAAGTCCACCGTGCCAGTGATCGTGCAATCGTGGTAGAATTGCTTCGAGGAACTTGCTCACAACGTGTCCTCATAACCATGCAGGGCGCATTGGTACAACACGGATTGATCCGATTCCGACAAGAGCGCCACCACCTGCTCCTGCTCTTTCCTCGGGCCCGAAGTGTTCTCGATGCAAAGGTCACGGACAATGAAGCCCTTGCCTTGCAACCGTTGGCTAGTCCAGTTGGTCTGGCCCGTGATCAAGTTCTAAACCCCTAACACGACAAATTTGGTCGGCGATGCAAGAAAAAAAAACTCGCCTGTCTTGTGTTCCCATCCGGCTCATTCACCTGGGGAACAGGTCCCTGTGTGCGGACAAGGCAGGGGTTCGGGGGTTTTCTCTACCTTAAGCACAATAGCTCGGGGGGGATCTGTCCCCTCCTGCAGCCTGAATTTTTATGAACCCTTTGCCTTTAACGGCGGTTCGTGCAGGGAGAAATGAAATTTTGTGTCAACATCTTGTCAATCCTCAACCGTTGAACTTGCTAGAGAAAAGGGGAAATATGAAGCGCCCCGACCCAAAGATCAAGGATAAACCATGTATTAATTACCGAATAAAGTATCCGGCATAATACATGTTACATCAAGTGGAGTCCAGAGTCATACAGAGCTTTATTCAACATGTACACGAGGGATAAAGCGACAACACAGAGCTACACAGAACAACCATAGGATAACGACTAGCATGACGACATGGAGGACTAGCTCTTCATCCATCACGGCTCCACTCGATCAGCTTGGGTACGGACACGATCTACTCGCAGTCTTCCGGCACAAAGTCAGGATCCTCTGGAGAAAAATCAACAAGGGTTGAGTACAAGAGTACTCAGCAAGTTCCACCTCACCCTACGGGAGGGGAATGACATGCACGACGCACATTAAGCACAATGCATTAGCAATGCAACTCATGGTATGCAACTCTTCCCGACACAACCCACAGTAGGTAGCTCACTAGTTGTCAGGATCACACCGTAGCCTGTCCATACCGTGGACACGGACCATTCGAATGGATTATACACTCTGCAGAGGTCGTACACGGTACCCACACGCTCGACTGCCCGAACGGACAACCGACATAGCCGACACCCAGCCGTGGTCACGCCCCAGCCCGGCCGCACAAACCCTCGGGCCCTGACCCCAATGGTCTATACCCGTAAACCATCCCTGCAACCGTCAGGCTAACCAGTGGGATTAGGCTAAGTCCGGCCCATACCGGAACCTGTGGCCGTACTAAAGTAAGCTAGGTGAGATGTCAAAACAACTCGGTCCTTATGGTTCATCGGGGCAGCAACCATCCCTCAACATGTTAACTCGAGCCTACCACCACGGTAGCACTCACCTGCCAGTCTACCACCACGGTAGCGCCGACTCCAGCATACCCAGCTGCCCTAGCCTCAGTCAAAACCCTTTATATCCTAGTCTCAACTCTGGATATGCATAACTACTCATATGCATGTATGAGCACACTCAATCACTCAAGTACCGGTATATGTAATCGATCCTAAACCAGGGCTACAACTAGACGTCCTCACATAGATGCAACCGCTCACGTAGGGGTCGATGAAACTTACCTTCGCTTACGTACGTGTCGGCGGCGGCGGCTTCCTGCTCGCGGTACGGGTCTTCTGGCTCCGGCTCGCGGTACTGGCCTCCGTACTCCTTGGCAGGCTCCTCCTTGGTCACTCCGTGATCTACGGGCGAAAACGGCACAACCGGCAAACAAACACAAGCAAGCTATAAAATAAGCTCAAATGGAGATGAAAATAGGAGGAATAGATAGTATATGATTTGAGGAGAGTTTAGAAAAAAGAGTTACGTGAAAAGGAGTTGATACGAAGGAGATATTGAGTTTACAGTATTGGTTGGTATTCAATTCTGAAAATAGAATGATTTGGATTAAGTGCTCACAGCCTGATGGGTGTTTTGGGCCTTTATTACTATTGCGGAGTTAATGGTCGGGGAGCTGCCTGCCATCTCACCTTGGCGCGGAACAGCTCGAGGAAGAGGGTCAGTTGTTGGGGCTTCGTCTCGTGAGTGAGCTGGGCTCGTGAGGAGTGGTTCAGCTAGCGGAGCGAAGCGGCTCGGCGTGCTTGGGCTGATGATGGGGCATGTCACGGCCTCGCTCTTTTTATAGGCGAGGAGAGCAGCAGCGGCGCCGCGCAGGGACGGGCGACGGCGTGGGCCGCGGCAGCTCGTCGTCAACGCGAACAGTGGCGAGGAGAGCGAGAGCGAGCGCGGGTGGGGACGGAAGGGAGGGGGCGTCAGCTTCTTTTATAGACGAGGTGAGGCGGTTCGCGCGGCGGAGAAAATATCTCGGCCGGCACTGTGCGCGACGACCCCGATTTATGTCGAGGTGGGTGCCGCCATATTTGCATGACGGGTTATTTAATATTATGAGCACTCTTGCCGGCTTCCAGGAAATGGAGTGAGTCATGACGGGTCATTTCAAGGTAAATGGTGTGGGTACTCTGTGGCTTCCAGGGGATGATGAAGTTATGGCGAAGGAGGTAGGCGCTGTCATGATTGTCTGGGAATTATGACGTGGTACGGTGACTCGAGAGGCTTTTATGGAAAGAGACGAGATGATTTTTCTGTCGTAGGTGCAAGCATACGTATGCTGGTTACTGAAGGGAACGAGTGTACTAACGCAAGGCAAGAGTATAAAATAGTTTGCCTAGTAGTTATGTAATACCTCATATAACGTTAGTATTATTTTACGTTACTAGTTTAATTGCAACATAAGTTTTATTTTAGTGATTGTTGGAAATTGAGGTGGCCCTACTAAGTTGAGGATCTACACCAACTCACTTCAGAGTCGGTCAGCTTCTAGTTACTTAGTGTACCGTGTCCTTTTGACGGCAGAGTCGCCTTTTGCTTTCGGTAGGCAGAGCCTACCAACAGATGAAGCTGGCTTCCGGGTGGCAGAGCCAACCTTCGATGAAGCCCAGACCCTTTTGCGATCCCGGGTGACAGAGCCAACTTTCGATGGATCACAACTTATACACTAAGTACTAAGTTTAACCGGAAGACTAACACTTATAAAGACACTTACCTTATTGGAGCAACAAAGTTACGAAGGAACACACCTTGTGGTGGCTAACCTAGCACACTCTACATATGCTCACTTCTACCATGCCCTTGGATGTGTGTGGGATGGAGTGGAGTAGTATGGCATGTCAAGGGGTGGCACCCTCCTTATATAGGCACACATACCCTCTTGGATGAGTGACACATGTCACACTCTAGGAAGTTCCCTACAAATATCTATTTCTAGAAAATTCTAAATTTTACCATGACAAGAAAATATCCAAGCTTCACGTCTTCTTATGATTCTTGTGGAGCATTCTAGAACCTTGTCATGGTGAACAAAATTATACCATAGTTTATCTTTATTTTTATAGAACCTTCTAAAAATTTGCATTGTATAATTCAACACTCCCCCTCAATAGTGATGAAAACTGGGATGTTACAAAATAATAGAAGATGTCATGCGAACAGTTGGAGTATGGGGTTTGTTGGCTGACTAGGGGATGTGCCTTGCGCTGCTATAGGAACAGTGCATCTAGAAATGAAAGGGGGAGAATGGAGGAAAAGACGAGATGGTTCCATTTGCTATGCCATTTTGTAATGAACATTATAGGGTTTGACCAGGGACAACTTTTCCTTGCATAGAAACAATAATCTGTAGATAATAACATTAGAAGGAAAGGAACTATACTCACTCAGCATTGCAGTGTCTGGTGTGTTGAAGCCGTCTGCACAGCATCGATTGCCTGATATCACCGTGGCTTCCATCCCGTCGCCGATGAGCGTGACTTTGCATTGTGTTTTGGAGGGCTCATGTCCCTTCTCCTTCCTCCACCCTCCTTTTTTTTCTTCTTGTTCTCTTCCTCCTTTCCACTTCTTCCCCCTCCTCCTTTCCTCTTCTTTTCATGGAGTTCCTGAGGCAGGGGGGCTCAAGCCCCCCTGCCTTGAGCCCTCCTGCCCCATGCTAGATCCACCCCTGTACACACCCCGCTTGATATGAATCACATATCTCTTGTCATTGTTGGGTGGCACGATGGTGATGGCAGTGGTGTAGTTGCCGCTGCCATCCGCGCCACCACCACGTCGGCGTCAGCGCCGATCTGGTTCGCCATCGCAGCTTCTCTAGCAGAAGAAGTGGCTTCACAGGCCTATGGGATTGTTTTGAGATCGGGATTAGATTATTTGAAAATTGGTCGTATGATGTACATAAAGGTTGATGGGAACATCAAATGCTCATGGCAAGCACCCTTTTCCACTCCCGGATTACTTCATGGTGGAGTGTTTCTAAACTGGCCAAAGCTGGAAGGTGTCACCGTCCCCAGAACCAACCATTTCTGGATGATGTTCCAAATTGATGGCACTACTGTCAAGATACAAGGCTTATTGAGTGATACTGTTGTGGGTCCCCCATTTCTGATGTGCAGTTGAGAGCTATGCAGAAATAGGACTCAATGCTTTGGCAGTAAAGAACAAATACCCATTACCTATCATTGATGAGATTTTGGATGAACTCTTTGGAACTCGCTGGTTTTCTTCGCTGGATATGTGTTCTGGATTTCACCAAATAAGAGTGAAAAAAGGGAGGAATATAAGACAAACTTTTCAACTCACAATGGACATTATGAGTATAAGGTGATGCCTTATGGGGCTACTGGAGGGTCAGCTACAATCCAAACCGTCATGAATGTGATTCTTGCTCCATTCCTTCGGAAGTTTGTGGTAGTCTTTATAGATGATATACTCATCTATAGAAGGACTTGGTCTGAGCATCTTCACCATATCTAACAAGTTCTGGAGGTCCTGCTGCATCACAAATTCTATACTAAGTTATCTAAATGCTCTTTTGTGAGAACAACTTAAAAGTTTTCTTGGAATGACAGGATACTATAGAAAATTTGTGAGAAATTTTGGTCTCATTTCCAAGCCCCTAACAAATATGTTAAAGAAGGGAGAATTGTTCATAGGGACCACCACAACTGAAGAGGCCTTCCAATCCCTTAAACAAGCACTTATTTCAAAACCATCCTTAGCAATGCTATATTTTACAAGGTAGTTTGTGATGGAAACTGACGCATCAGATTTGGGCATTGGTGCTGTGCTCCAACAAAATGGGCATCCCCTAATTTATGTCAGCAAGGTTTTGGGTGTCAAATCATAGAGGATTTCCACTTATGAGAAGGCATGTCTAGCTATCCTTATGGCTGCTGACCACCGGTGGTCTTACCTATAACATGGTGAATTTGTGGTCAAGATAGATCGAAAATCTCTAGTTCACTTGGATGATCATAGAGTGACCACTCCTTGGCAACAGAAGGCACTTCCAATACAAAATCATATACAACAAAGGAGTAGATAACAAGGTAGCAGATGCACTTTACAGAGTGTCGCATCCACCAGAGTCTGAATTATATGTTGTGTCTACTTCGCAACCTGTGTGACTTCATAGAAGGACTACCCAAATCATCTTGATATAACTTTATCTTAGTGGTGGTGGATAAGTTTTAGGTATGCACACTTTCTACCCTTGACCCATCCGTTTACTGCTCTTCAAGTAGCTGTGCTTATGAATAATGTCCTCAAACCATATGGTTTGCCAACTGCATTAGTGTCTGATAGAGATAGAGTGTTAACTAGATCTGTCTGGCAAGAACTTTTCAAGCTTAGTGGCACTGATCTTAAGATGAGCACTGCATCACTCTCAAACTGACGGCCAAACCGAGAGAGTAAACCAATACCATGAAATATACCTATGCACCACTCTCAAACTGACAGCCAAACCGTGAGAGTAAACCAATACCTTGAAACACACCTACGCTGTTTTGTTCATGCGTGTCCTACAAAATGGTCTTAGTGGTTATCTTTGGCCGAATTTTGGTATAAGACTTCATATCATTCTACCTTGGGCCGAAATTTTGTGGTGCTTTAGGGACATGAACCCCGTCAATTGGGCATTGAAGTGGAATCTTGTCGAGTATCGGATCTGAAATAGTGGCTCTTAGATAGAACTCTTATGCAGCAACTCCTGCACCAGCATCTGTTAAGGGCTCAGAAACATATGAAGCCAGAGGCTGACAAAAAGAGATTTGATAGGGACTTTGATGTGGGGGGGTTATGTATATCTCAAAGTTCAACCCTATGTGCAGACATCACCTGCCAACAGATCTTCAAACAAGCTGTCATTTCGCTATTTTGGACCATATCAGATCATTTCAAAGATTGGAACGGTGGCTTATAAATTACAACTCCGAGATGGTTGTACTGTCCATCCAGTCTTCCATGTATCACTCCTGAAAAGAGCAGTTCATCCTACAACTGTGGTAAGCCTAGAATTGTCTGACCTCTCTCATGAGCTGCAGGTGCCATATCTTATTTTGACCGACGTCTACATCAACGGCAAGATAAGATGCTCCCTCAAGTGCTTACTTAGTGGTCCCAGTGGCCAGTTGAGCTGTCTACCTGGGAAGATGAAGATGTATTACGCCATTAATTTCCAAGGGCGCCGACTTGGGTCAAGCCGGTTCTGAAAGGGGAGGGGATGTCACCGTTCTAGTACCAGCCGTTGACCAGGAAGCCGCTGGAGGAAATGGTGAACCACGTGCAGAGAAGCGCCTCCGGAAGAGCAACCTAAAGTTCACTGGCTAGGCCCATTTACCTTTCTGTTGAGCGGCGTGAGCTATTTGATTCCCTGGAGAGGGATGAATCAAACTTGAGTTGTATCTGAACTCGACCAAGAGCTTGTCGCCGGCGTTGGTAGGGATGACCTTGTCGCCTGAGGAATTCAACTCCCAACTCCACCCAGTTGCCGTATTATCTTTTTCACCCCTAGAAGTACGGTAATAGAAGGTCTATGTTTACGATGTATATTTAGCAACGCGGCAACAGCTTCAAGTCTATCGGATTTTAGGTGAAACAGGTGAAATGGCATTGGTCTAATCTCTGGTGCTCGTCTGCATTTTGATGTTCTGATTTGAAATTTTTTTATCCTTATTTGGCATTGATAAGGAACTTGTCCCGCTTTTAGGTCCAATTCGATGCGCATTAAATGTTCGTGCTCACCGGTAAACTGTATAGTGAAGAAACGTCTGAACCATGCTACTTTGTACTCAAATTTTCTTTGCCTAGCTGAATTTTTTCACCTTACCCAAACAACAACTTTCAGGCGTGAATGAAACCTCTGCTTTTTTCTGCATAGAACTTGACTGGGTGGTATTCATTTACATACTGGGTGATAACGGATCATGGCCCTTAGATTATCTAAGTCAAATTTCAAGGCCCTAGTGATTTTTTCACGATCCAACTTGACTCTTATATATTTTTAGTTTAAAATTGTATAAAGTTAGAGCCCAGCCCTAAAAGAACCCGGCCCTTAGATTATCTAAGTCAAATTTCAAGGCCATGTACCACCCCTGTTTAAAGGTGAAAAATTATCCAAAGCTTCCAAATAGACTGGAAAAAAGTAGAACAGTCTAAAACGACATCTGTTTTCGAATCCGAGGGAGGAGTCTAAAACTATATATAGCAGGAAGCGAATACTCCTACATGATTGACATAACAAATATCATGATCCTGGGTTAAGCCAAAAATAGAGTTGACAGTCACAGTATCATAATAAATTCATAATCTGATAGTCTCCTAGATCCTATTCCTCTTCTTTTTTACAAGATTGATAGTTCAGAGAAATGACACTGTCTGCACCAAGGTGACACTTCTATTACACTCGAAAGGAGCAGTGGGCAGGCAACATTTGCAAGTTGAGTTTTGTGACAAGTGCGCGATCTATCTCTGGGAAGCTCTCCATATCTGATCGATGAGATGGCCATGTCAAGACTCTCGGCAATACACTGTTTTCTGCCGGCAGAAAAAACTCGTTTCTCAGTGGAGTAAGCAGTCCCCAGTTGGTTGCTTGATTGAGTGTCTCCAATTGCACGTTCACTGATCACTGCAACTGGGTGTCAAATGGGAGTTCAATGGGTGTAGCATTACCATAGAACTCTTCCAAATTGTAGAATGCTCGCTGCTGAGGAAGAAATATATGAACAACAACATCCCCTGTAGGAGTGCAAAATATTGTCAAATGCCCATGGGGAAAAAACTGGATAACAGCATCAAGCATTCAATACAAGAACATCCTTTCTCTGGCAAAATGGAATACATAAGAAGAATTCAGAAATAGGCTAGGTAGAAGACTAGAAGTAAGAGTTGAGTTGCGTCAAATTTACAACGGAATAGTGAAACTAACCTTAGACTATGAGTAAGAGTTAAGATACAATTTCTTCTTCTTTTTCCCCATGTGGCGGACAGAAACATGTCATGAGCATGTTTCCTTAAATATTAGTTATGACAACATAATATTATCATTGCTAAAGTTTTGTCTGAAAAGTGAAAACTAACAGAAAAACATATCATGGACTTGAGTGATAAAATAGGAGCTGTTATGCAATTCCACAGTCAGGGAGCTACTCTATATCCGATGCATACTGCAGTTAAGATTTTTTCTTTCTTCCAAAACAAATAATTAGATCTTGCAGTTGATGTTGGAAATGTGAAATGAGTAAAGCTAATAGAGATAAACATATCATGAAAATAGAGACTTGCCAAAGTCCAGTAAGGTCCAAGAATTTGGTTTCGTATCACCAGATGCAACTTTGCTAAACTGCTTCTCACCGATATCTCTCATCTTGGAACTACAAGGTAAAAGCACAATTCCATGTCAACCTAAGCTGTGCAAGTAATGCATTTTCAAGTTCTCATTCAGTAAAGGTTGCATGAGCAAGTTGTTAAATAATCTTGAGTCTTGACATTCAGCAAGAGAAAACTCAATAGGTACCTGATAGCATCAATCTGAGCATTTGAGAAGGCAGTGAGAATGATGAAGAACCTAGTCCAGTAAACAAGCCGCTTCACACAAAGCACACGAATGTCAGCAGCCTTTATCTCGCTTGCAACTTTAGCCAGGGAGACAGCAACTGAAAATAAAGTAAATAATGATCAGGTTTAACCTTTATAACAAAATATTAACAGTAGAAATGATTTGTTTAACAATCTGTGACTGCCTGGTAGTATGAAGAACAATATATGCAACCATGCAATTCATAGTTTGCACTGCACTAGTGCCCTGTTTGGGACTGCGTGCCAAAAAAAGCGTGGTGCGCATAAGCGTTAAGCGGCGGGGAGCTCGCTTCTCGCAATTTTGAGTCTGCACGTTGTAACTCTCGCTTATCGGTTGCCGGCGGCTGAGCAACGAGCGTCAAACGCAAACAGTTTGGCGGGATTAAACTGCTTATTTGGCTCCGAATTCAAGCAAACGCGGAAACAAACAGGCCCTAGGCAGGGGCGCAATTTAATAGTTGCACTGCACTAGGAAGGGTCTGCATGCTTTAGGTTCAAATTTGCAATCTTTTATCTGTATGGCTTGGTTCACTAGCTGGGTGTGTCCTTTAGCATCAAAATGTTTCTTCCGGTTCTGGCCACTGGGCAACAATACTACTTTCTAAACATTTTTGTTTGGCAACAATGAAACCGTGGTGCTTCTGGATGAATAGGCAAGAGGGATTCGAAACGTAATAGTTTGGGGTCACATTTTTGTTAATATGACGGTGTGCGTGAGGCCCACTGGGCAGAATCTTGCTTAAACTGGAAAGAGCCGTTGAGGCATGGCATCAATGAAATTCTCCCCCAAATCGTCTCCTTCCCAGTCCCGTGCTTGTGCAGTTGTGCTAACCCCAAATTCTATCCAATTAAGTACCAATCCCTCCTTGTTCTTCGACCTGCTAACTCGAAGGAGAGGAGATTGGTACACAACACAACACAACACAACACAACACAACACACAGACTGGCGACAACGCAGACAAGCATCAGGAGATGCGATGGGGAGTCAGGGAGAGAGCGGGGGGGCACGTACAGGACAAGCACTCGGCGGCGTCGTCGGCCTCGACGGCCGGGGACGGTGAGCCTCCCGAGCTGTACACCACCTCGCCGTGCTGTTTGAGCAAATCCTCGAGCAGCTTGTCCGCATCGTCCCCTCTCCCAAAGTTCTACTCGATCAACAAAGAACCCAGCCAGAGGGGTTAGAACAACCGTACAACTGGCACATGAGCAACTGCCTTAGCACAAGGAGTACAAGAACCGGCGGCCCGAGCTACCTCCCCCCGGTACTCACCACATTAGACGAGGAAGAAGACTGCGAGCGAGCTCGGCAGAGGGCGGCGGGCGCCGGGAGGTCGGTCCTCAGGAGCAGCTGGGGGCTGCTCCGGTGGCCGGCGGCGGAAGCGCGCCGCGCCCGTGGGTTCAGCGGGACGGCGGCCGGGGCAGCGCAGGAGAGGCCGTGGCTCGAGATGGCGGCGCCTCCCATGCTGGCTGCCGCTACGAAAATCCTACGCGGGAGTCGAGGAGGAGCTTGCGCCCGGCGAGCAGACGGGATAAGCAGATGCAGAGCAGGAGGCGGCACACTGGAGTCTGGAGGGGATAGGCCAGTCTTCTGTTTTCTCTGATCGCTGATATTTTTTTTTAACCTTTTCCCCTTCGGCTGGGAGAACTATTATGTACTGTAGCTACAGTAGTTATATGGACGAGTTCTGTTAACTCGGGTCTTGAGATTCGTGCGACGGCTCTCTGTGTGCAGCGTGTCTGTATACGATCCTGCCCTGACAAGCACCGTACAAAAGGCGGTCTTTGCGAAAAAAAAAATTCGAAACAGAAAGCGTTTGACACCGCATTAGAAAGTTTTGTAACTATCCCAAACTCGATCTGTTTCTACTCCCTCCTTCCCTGTTTATAAGGCATACACGTATATCAAGATTCAAACCTTGTCATCTTTGACCAATAATTTGACTATTAAAATTTTATTTTTATAATGCAAATTTCATATGATTGGATTCATAATCAAATATATTTTACAATGATTATAAATTTATAATCAAAAGTGATATAATATATGATAAATAAATGGTCAAAATGTTGTTTAGAAGACCGTGTCATGTTCCACCATGCCTTATAAACGGGGAAGGAGGGAGTAATTTTGTAGCGCACCAAACAATCACTCGCTCTTTCAATTCCGTTTTTCTGTCGGAACTGAAAACGCCTTTTTTTAATACACGAGGGCAGTTTAGAGTTTGCAGCCTGAACAAACTGTGCGCAATATACTTTTGACAAGAAATGACGCCTTTCTTTTCTTTTCCTCGCCAACAAGATAAACACCAACACAAGACGACACATTTTTGTGGCTGCCACGTTGCAACTATTTCCTGAAGACGCCGCGATGTGCTTACGTGTACTCCTGTAGAGTTCCCGTGTCAAATCTGAACACGCTAGGCCTCCTCCATCGGCGACTATTACCCTAGTTCATATTTTTTTATTTGGTGAATAGTGGCAAAACGAGGAGGCAGTTAAAGCAATTCCAACCAAACTCCTATTTTTACCCCCTATTCCTCTCAAATGAAAGTCTCTCATCCCATTTCTTTCTCCTACTCTATAGAGCACTTCAACAGAACTCTCATATTTACCTTCCTATATCGAGCTCTTTCATATTTTATTAATATTGAGTAACTACCATGAGCCACGGTTTTAGAAGTGAACAATGTTTTTTATCAAACTCTTTCACCCAACTATACATCTTACTCCTTGCACAACATACACATAAACTGAATCAACAGATCGATGCATGCTTTGTCTATTATTCTGATCAAACTACTATGGATAAAAAATCAGAACGTAATATTGTCACAACTAATCGGAAATCTGCAATAAATTAGTGTGTCACTGTGCGAGCAATAGCCATGCTTAAGTACACGTTTGAGCAAAATCGAAGCTAGTCAAACAAACGGGACATATATGACATTGTCTCTCCAGCAGAGTTCACCTTACCGTTTGCACTGTAGATTTTACCATTTTTATTGTAGCGGTAACTGTTTTTTTGACTTTTGTATTTTTAAATTTTGAATCGGAAAACACCGGTTACCGCTACCGGTAAGTGTTGCCGTCTAGTAGCGGTATCGGTAAATTTTGGCGGTAATCGCCGGTTTACCGGCGGTAAGGTGAACACTGCTCTCCAGTCTCCCCTGCAAAACGCTGGTTCTGCAATCCTTCAGCCCGCCCGCGGACGTCTAGCTCGCCTCCCTCCGTTGCACAGACGTGGGCCGTGGTGCGGCTCGATCTGCAATGAGCTATGCTGCCGCCGGCCGCGCAAGGCGAGGTGCTCCTCCGGTCCTTCGTCTACCTCCGTACGGGGTGCACTGAGCGGCGGCGGCGCACATCTACTATCCCTCTCTCTCTGTGTGTGTGCTTTTGTCTCAGATCTAGCTGCGAGGCACGGCCGCTGCGACTGCGGTGGAGCGGAAGGCAGGTAGGGATATGTCCCCGGCGGCGCGGGAAGGCCGGTGGTTGCGCGTCTTGTTCGGATGAGAGTCCAGAGCAGAGCTCCTAGATGTAGGAGGTCGCGAGCGTCGGGTGAGAGTTCTCCTAAAGTTAGAAGGAAAAAAGTCTATTTTTAGCCTCTCAACTCTTCGAGAAGTCTAATTTTGACCCCCAACTTCAAAATCGTCTAATTTAGGTACCTCAACTCTACAAACCGGTCAATTTATACCCTCAGGCCGATTTTGGGATTTCACGATGACGTGGCGGCGATTTTGGACACGTGGCGCTGAGGTGGCCGTTAGGTGGGGCCCGAGGCCCACGTGCCTTAGTGAGGGGGAGAGAGACTCGGAGAGAGAAAGGGAACCGAGCAGAGCCTCCGCATCGACGGCGGTGGCGCGGGCGTGCGGGCCGGGGCTGCTACGGTGCGCGCGGGCGAGAAGCCAGTCACCCTGCGCGAAGCGGCCATGCGCGCGGGGGGCAAGGAGCTAGGTCACAGCCGCCGCCAGTTCATCCGGCGACCATGTGCACGCACGACTGCCCGGCGCTGCGGCGACGGCGGCGCCGCTGTCGTGGAGGAGCGGTGCGCCGGGGATGGGAACGAGCATCTACTCCTCATCCCCGTGCTCATCCCCTTCCCCTTCCCTTTGTAGAACTGGATGTAGAGGAAGAGGAGCAGGTCGCGGAGGTCGGCCTCCCGCGTGCCATCCTCGCCGAGCGCGGGGTCCTCGGCGGCGGCGACACTCTGCATCCCCGGCGACCAAGCTGAGAACGCCAAAAGTTAGCGGAAGCATCATGACGGGGGAACCTAGGAGACTCCATTTATGGCCTCGAATCGAAACGAGAAGGCGCAGAAGGGCAAGCTCACCGGCGCGGCGGACGGTGGCCTGAGGGCGGCGCAGCTCGCCGGCGGGAGGACGCGGTGGCGCGCGGCGAGATGGGACAATGGGCTGGGGAGGTCACGGTGGTGGTGGGGGTGCTCCCCGCCTGAGGAATCGGATGGTGATGGGCTGTGCCTCGCGAATTTGGTCGGCACCAGAGCTCCCCTGTTTTGGGATCGACGGACGGCGGCGTGCTCTGCCACGGGCGTGACACGCGCGAATGCAGGCACGGTGCAGGTGGGGCACGCACGGTGCGGCGTGGCGAGAAAGGCGAAGACCGGGACGTCAAGCGGTGATGGGGGCGAGACCGCTCCGGACGGAGATGGCCGCCCCGCCGGCGCCCTGCAGGAGCGGATCGGGCTCGTCAAGCGATGATGGGGCCCCAACGGCGGGAGCTCGATGGGCGCTCCGGCGGAGGACGAGGAGTTGTCGGAGGGCGCCGGGGACGGCTCGCGGAACACGGCCGCGCGCACGGCGACGGGTTGCATGGCGGACGCCAGCTCGGAGAGCTCGGCCTCCCTGGCGCTGCTCGGCGGGGGCGGGACCTCGAGGATCTGGCGGCGGCGCCTGGGGGTGGGCTCGCTCGCGGAGGAGGAAGCACCGGCACCGGCGTCCGGGGAGGAGGAGGAGAAGGAGGACGCGGGCTGCGGCGGCGGGATGAGGAGTTGAAGAATCCCCTGGACAGGGTGGGGCGGGAGAGGTCCCTCCACTGCGCGGGCTCGTGGGGCATGGCGGCCACCGAAGAGGCCATGTCCGTGGCCACCGAGGCCGAAATGCGGCGGGGGGAGAGGGGAGAGGCGGAGGGGCGCCGAGCCGAGGGACGTGTGTGCGGTGGTAGATATACCCGCGCGGGCTGCGGCCCTCCTTGCGCGGTCGAGTCCCCCGCTCGCCGCCGCCCGAGATGTGCCGAGCTCGCGCCGCCGCGACCGCCGACACCGCCGCTGCTGAGGCCGAGGAGAGCTCTGGCTGGGGCCGGCGGAGGAAGTTGTGACCCCGCGCCCTCGTCGTGGTCGTCGCTGGCGTCGGGAAGAAGGAAGTAGAGCGTTCACGTGGCCAATTTTGTCCACGTCATGGTCAACGCAGTCAAAACCACCGCCACGTCAGCTCAATACCACCCAAATCAGTCCTAGGGTATAAATTGATCTGGTTTTGAAAGTTTGGGTGTGCATTGTGTCCGGTTTTGTAGTTGGGGGTTAAAGTTGAACAAACTCAATAGTTGAGGGGTCAAAAGTGGAATTTTTCCAAGTTAGAAACTAGATGAGGGTCTAGTTGGAGCATTTTTATTGTGTTTCTTCCTCCTAAATTCAGGATAGGAGGTGGGATGAGAGGTGGGTTGGAGTTGCTAGGACCCTAGAGCCAGTCGCTCCGTGGCGCGATAGTCTCGCTCAGAGCCTGAGGTGGTTGCCTCTCTCAGCACGGAGTTCAAAATACTGTGTGTATAGACCATGAGATACCGGCCTTGTTTGGTTGGTGCTAGAATTGTAGCGCGCTAGGAATAGTAACAACTTTGACCGCTAATTACGGTGTCAAACAAAGTCAGTTTACAAAACCAACTTCAGAACCCATGCGCTAGTGATAATAAAGAATCTAACGAGGCCTTTGACTGCGCGATTAGATGATGGTACTATAGCATCACTGTAGCAAATCATCGATTAATTACCGTCATTAGATTCGTCGCGAAAAGTTACACCCATCCCTAAAAAGATTTTGTAAATAGACTTCATTTAGTACTTCATGCATGCGAGATTCTTTTTCCGAGAAGCGTGCGCGCTAGGAATCTTGCGGAACCTAACAAGGCCACTGTAGCGATAAGCCAGTGCTAGCTTGAACCGTTGGAGACAGCCTTATGCTAGTGTGGAGAAAAGGAAAAAAAATAATCAGTAGGGATAGACAACCTTTTATAATCTCCCTTATTTTCTTTATTTTTTCTTTGTTTCTTGAGTTTTTTTTTGTGTAAGAACATTTCTTTATTTAATAATTTATATATATAATCAATAGGGGATTTCTCCTGTTTCATAAAAAAAGAAAAAAATATGACTTCGAACATGTAGGCAGGTATCAGACTGAAAACACTCGCTGCTGCAGAAGTCCGGGAAACGCGCGCGATGGAGCTAGCACGGTAGTTTTTCTTTTTCACTGGATAGATTCCAGCGACGTCGATCATCACCCAGTACGCTGCGCTCTATGGGTGCCTACAAACAACCAACCATGCCCAGCAAGCAAAAGTCCAACCTATGGCTATGGGTGCCTACACACCTCCAATTTGTGAGGATACCAGCAAAAACAATTCGTGAGGATATTTTCAACAGCACAAGCGATGCAATTACGCAAACCATTGTGCAGGTTTCCAGTTTGACACCCGTGCAGTGCAGGGCAAAGTGGGCAACACAGCTGCACGCTGCACGCTACACGCCGGGCCACATCCACCAACCGGTGCGGTTTTTTCTTTTTTATATTTTTTAAAAATAAAAATTTCAAATATATATGTCCGTTTTAAAATATTTCAAAAATACCCCCGGTCGCCCCCCATAGGGCGACAGGCCTTAAGTGTATTTTTTTTTCAAATTCGCAATGAGGTCCCTGGAAGAAAAAAAAGATCATATCGCCCCCCCAACGGGCGACAGGGGCCTGTCGCCCACCCATGGGGCGACAGGGGCCTCTTTGTCATTTGAGCCTGCCATATGCCGCCATTCCCTTTATCATTTGAGCATAAAAATTTAGGAAAAAACAGAGGGGTGAGAAGAAGAAAAACGGCGAAACTCTGCCGAATTGCGTACTTTTTGAAATGGTGGAAGGGCACTGCTATTGGGTCACGTATGTCTGGGCAAAGAATGCCACATTTGGGAAACCCGTGATCGCCGTGCTGAGCAGTGGCAACCTGTGATCTCGTACTCGCAGCTAGATACACTATGGTTCCTATTTTGAGCTATTCGAGCGTGTAGTCGTCATCATCGCCGGCAGGATCTCGGCCGCTAACTCCTACCGCACCTAACTTTTCCTTCATTAAATCACGGGAAAAAATCGCAAGAACTTCCCTTATTTCACGAGCATTATGGAACCCACAAACATAATAAGTTCACATCAATAGTATCTATAGAAACAAATGACAAGTAAACTACCACAATCATAAACATCGGATACAAATAAGCGGTTGTAAGGAACATGACACCATTTATGCCATTTCAAGTGATTTTGGTGATCGAATGACAACACAACACTTGGACTAATATGATTGTTAAGATGACCATTCTCATGCTTTTAGGTTCAAGTGATGACAAAGAGAAAGAGAAGATAGGCATAGCAAGGCCCGAAGGGCTGCCCCTAAGCATCAGTGCATCCGACGCTTGTCGGAAGAACCGGTGCTATGAAGTTTGGTGCAAAAGGGAATCGAAGCCAAGTCAGCCTATAGTCACCGGTTGAACCGACGGGTCAAAAAGGGGGCATCGGTGCATTGGCGTCCTATATTCCAGAGACAATGTCAAGACCCAGGAGAAGATTCTTCAGCACCGGTTGAACCGGTGAAGCATCGGTGCATACCATCGGTGTAATGACGTCAGCTGTCTGGAGAAGATTCTTAAGCACCGGATGAACCGGTGATGCATCGGAACAAAGCATCGGTTCAACCGGTGGTCACTGCATCAGCTGTCAGGACTTCAACGGCTACTTCGGTTTATGAGTGACCGGAAGAACCGACGCTACCCCTGCCAGAGGCATCGGTTCTTCCGGTGATACGCAGATTTTCAGCTGACCGTTGGAGCAACGGCTACAAGACTTGGTGGCCTATATATACGCCTCACCCCGGCCATTTGAAGTTTGCTGGAGTTGCTGGACATCCCACACACACCCAAGAACATCTCCAACCACCATAGAGCTTCATTGTACATCATATAGGCTTAAGCACACTTGTGAGAGTGCTTAGTGCTTGTAATAGGGATTAGTTCTTGCGAGAGCTCCCTTGAGAGAAGTCTTGCTGCGGTAAGCAACTTGTGATCCGTCGTGTGACCCTCCGTCTTGGTGTGGAGTGGCAACTACACTTTGTGCGGGGGAAGAGGAGCCCCCCTCCTTGGTGGAGAAGCTCCGTAGTGGATTACGGCCGGGTGACCGAGAGAGACGGTGGCGGTGCACGAGACTTGGTATCTTAGTGGCACTTGCCTTTGCTTGCCGGCATCGCCTTGGCGGCGTAGTGCAAGACGGTGATCGGAAGAGCCTCGGTGTCCCGTGGACGTAGGCGTTTGTGCCGAACCATATTACATGATCGTGTCTACTCGGGAGTTTGCATCCCTCTTGCACTTACCTCTTTACTTACCATATTACGTTTGCGCATTTACTCTTTCTTGCGTACCCTTACTTTCCTAGTTAGTTTGATTAGGATCGGCTAGGTTGCAAGTCTTTTAGGGGTAAGTAGAGAGTAACATAGTTAAACCTTAGTCATAACTAGCATGTATAGGAAGTGTTAGGTTTATCTTATGCAATTAGTTTGAGCCCTAGGTTAAAAAGCGATTAGCGACCCTATTCACCCCCTCCCCCTCTAGGGTCGGACACCCCGGTGATCCTTACAGCGGTCCACAGCTATCTCATTACAAATAAACATCAGAGATACAAACATCAGATACATCTAACCACCCCTAGGGCGTCGGACCCTCTTAGCCCTCTGTTGGGCACGGACATGGCCCTCGGAGTAGGTGAGAACATCCGGAAACCTCATGTCCCCATGTGGATACAGCTGCTTCCTTGCTGAAGTACGGTGAAACAAATACTCCCGGCTGCAACGCAGACTCAGCACATGCCGCAATGAGATGGGAGCATGGCAAATGCAATAACTTAGGCTTCATGCAGGAGCAGAAGGGTTGGCCATCAACTGTAATCAAACTCTCCTGTACCACCCTATCTCTACGGATACCACGACCAGTTCTATCCTTGCATAGAACCTCAAATCTATGCTCCATTGTACCTGTCGATATGACGCGGTGCAGTTTGGCATTTTCAATCTTCTCTTGCATATATTGTGACACTCTTTTACAAAACTGAATTTGGGGGTTGCTGATGTTTATGCTTGCAGCCGTGTAACGCTCTCTGAAATACTTCATGCACCCATACATGATGAACTCAACAATTCCCACAAGAGGAAAGGTATGACAAGAACGCATAACCATATTGAAACACTCTGCATGGTTCGTTGTCTGAATATCATACCGTGTTCCGTTGGTATCATAAAGAAATGACCATTTCTCCTTAGGTGCACCTCGAATCCAGTGTGAAAATGGCTTCTCAATTGAATCCCTAGCCTCTGCAGCCTGACTCGTGCCTGCTCCTGATGCCCTTGCCTTCACTAGCTCTGTAGTCAACTGATCAAGCATCTGCCATAATACATTGAATTTTCTCTATTGATTTTGGGTGCACAACCTCTTAAACAGGTTCTTAAGATCCTTGTTCTTGAAGTGCTCATAGAAGTTTGCACCCATATGCCTAATGCACCACCTGTTTTGGACATCGGGCCACAATGGAGGCGTTGTCGCAGTTCCACGTTGCAATTTCAGTATTGATTGCAGGATACCTGCATGTCTATCACTAATAAGGCACACATCTGGGCGTGCAGCAACAACATGAATCTTCACTCGTTCAAGGAACCAATACCAACTGTCTATGTTCTCATTCTCAACAAATGCAAATGCGAGCGGAACTATTTGGTTGTTGCAATCTACACCGATTGCGGTGAGTATCTGACCTTTATACCTTCCAGTCAAAAATGTGCCATCAATACAGATCACCGGAAGACAAAACTGAAATGCTCTAACACAAACACCTATGCAAAAGAAGGCTCGTTGCATAATTCTTTGTCCCCTAGTCACGGCTGGTACGAGGTATATGTCATAAAAGCTTCCAGGATTTCTAGCAGCAACCTGGGATAACATACGAGGTAGGTTATCATATGAAGCCTCGTATGTGCCGAACCGCATCTCCAACACCCTTTGTTTAGCCTTCCATGCCTTCAAATAACTGATGGTGTACTGGTAAGTCTGCTCAATGTGTCGAACAATCATTTTTGGCTCATAATTAAGGTTGTCCATAATAAACCCATACATTTGCTTTGCAACAAAGTCGCATGATATATTGCGATGCGAGGGAAGAACTTCTGACAGCAAACAAGTGTGCTCTGTGACAATGGAACATTTCCAGTTGGACTTCCATTTTCCCTTAAATGCATGTACTCGCCATGGACATCCATCATTCACACACTTCACCTCATATTCTTTACTGCCAGACTTTACGACTCTGAATTCTCGTTTCAATGATATTGCCCATAGTCTCACAGCATCTTTTACGGCTTCAATGTTTGGATATGTTGCACCTTGCACTACCTCATTCCCTCTGTACTCCCACTCCTGATTTCGTACATCTTCTGCGACATCTCCTTCCACTCTTTTGGCAATGAGTACTGCTCGTCATCAGATGAGCCCTCATATTCTTCCATCTCTATTGCGATTTGATCTTCTGCCTCCATCTCGTCCACAATGCTATGTATCCTCTCTCCCTCATCAGCAAGGCCCTGTGGTCCCATGCTTTGGTTCTCTGACTCTTCTGACTCATCTTGCTCAACATAATTGGTCTCTCTTCGAATACTCGGAGTTCCTTGATCTGCACAATGTTGGATTTCATTTTCTGTCTTCTCCCGGATTTGAACAAGAATGGCCAGAGGCCACCCACGCTCTAGAGCTGCTTGCATGTACTTCTGCCAGTCATCAGTGCTGTGTATCATCATCAATTCTCATAATTCACTTTCTACCTCCCAATTAACAAGAGACTGGACAGTGATCACATGTGTCAACGGATCAACATGGAACCCACGCTGCAGCCACTTACATATGGAACCAAAACTCCTTTCCAGAGGTTTATTTATGCCGCTAGATGTGCGCTTAAAGGCAGAAAGATCTACTCCATTTGGCCCATACATAACATTGTATTCACCATAAAATACTTGAAACTGCATCTTGCTCGACATATCTGTATATCATATAATACTTATCGAGTTATACTCTTTACTTCACTAACTTATTCAATAATCCGTAAAAACTAAGTATGAAATTCAACTACAACGTATAAGTATTCATAACTACGTGATGACACTCAAATTCTATACTGCATATGCCAAATTCTATTCTAAATCATAATTAATTTATAAACACGTCTCTAATAGTACTGCAATTGTAATAATAAATGCGTAGAACTAATTTTCTAAACTAATTTACTACTACGTAACTACAAACTAAAGTATCATTGAACTCCTACTTAAATGGTTCTACTATAGCACTAATTAAATTAAATTACTCACCCCTACTTAAATTACTCATATTTAAATACGTAGTACTTAAATATAACAATATATAAACTAAATGTACTAACCTGCAGATCACAAGTGCTGAATCCGGCAGGGCTTCGCCGCTTTACTTCTCCTCACTCCTCTCTTTTTTTCTGGATTTTTTGTGGAATTTTCGGGCTCAAATGAGGAGGGAAGGGGAGAGTTGGAGCTTTTATAGGGGGTATGGGGAGGGTTGGAGTTTTTATAGAGGGATACCCCGGTCGCCCGAGGGGGGGCGACAGGCCGCCCCTGTCGCCCGAGGGGGGGCGACAGGCCCCCCTGCCGCGTCCGTGGGCCGGGGCGCGTGCTGGGCCCAGCGGTCGCCCGAGGCGGGGGCGACAGGCCCCTGTCGCCCACGGGCGACATGACCTTTTTTTTCTTCCAGGGACCTCATTGTGAATTTGAAAAAAAATTACACTTAAAGCCTGTCGCCCTATGGGGGCGACCAGGGGTATTTTTGAAATATTTCAAAACGGACATATATTTTTGAAATTTTTATTTTTAAAAATATAAAAAAGAAAAACCGCCCAAGCGGTGTGGCGTGGGATTCAAAAAAAAAGGTGTGGGGGTGAGTGGGCCTTGAGCCCTGTACCTAGGGCGGCCCATGCAACGAATGCGAGCAAGGGTTGACCTTGGGCCTTGTCACGGCAACTTTTTTTTTAGCAACCGCACTCGATCACGGCGTGATTTTCTCAAATAAAAAAAACGATCACGGTGTGATTCTCTGAAGAATAGACTGCGTTGTGCTCTTCCTCCTCGACTCGAGTCTGCTTTAAAAAAAATTTCTGTAATTACGGTGTCCTCGCTGCTTCTTCCCAAATTTTCCTTTCCTGCGATCCGGTTACCACAGAGGACAAACCACAGGAAATGCAACAGATCCTGGGTCTGAAAATTTATCCACTCTGTTCCCGTAACGCAGAAGAAGGTAGTGGATAATCCGTTCTCTAGATTAGCACCCCCGCGCGGGCACGGCGCCTTCCCCTGGAAGAAGGAAATCAATGGCGCAGCCGCCGCCCGAGGCCCTGTCGCTCGCCGGCCGCCGGGTGGCGTTCACGACGCCGCAGACGGGCGGCGGCGGCGCCTACGGCGGCCGCCTGGGCGCGCTCCTGCGGCAGCGCGGCGCGCGCCCGGTCCCCGTGCCCACCGTCGCCGTCCAGCCGCACGGCCCCGACCGCCTCAGCCCCTTCCTCCTGCCAGGCGCCCTGGACCCCTTCGCCGCGATCGCCTTCACCTCCCGCTCCGGCATCTCCGCCTTCGCCCGCGCCCTCCCGACCTCCCACCGCCCGCTCTCCGGCTCCGGCTCCGGCGCCTCCGCCTCCGCGCTCCCCTTCACAGTCGCGGCCCTGGGCAGCGACGCCGACCTCCTCGACCGCGCTTTCCTCTCGCGCCTCTGCGGCGACGCCGGGACGAGGGTAGCCGTCCTCGTCCCCGACGTGGCCACCCCGGCCGGCCTCGTGGAGGCGCTGGGCCCCGGGTCCGGCCGCCGCGTGCTCTGCCCGGTCCCGGACGTCGTCGGCCTGCGCGAGCCCCCCGTCGTGCCGGAGTTCCTCGCGGGGCTCGAGGCGGCCGGTTGGGTTGCCGTGCGCGCGCCGGCGTACACCACGTGCTGGGCGGGCCCGGGCTGCGCGGGGCCGCTGGTGGACACGGACGCCGCGGCGCCCGACGCCGTCGTGTTCACGAGCACGGCCGAGGTGGAGGGCCTGCTCAAGGGGCTGGACGCCGCGGGGTGGAGCTGGGCGCGGCTGAGGGAGCGCTGGCCCGGCATGGTCGTGGCCGCGCACGGGCCGGTCACCGCCGACGGCGCCAGGAGCCTCAACGTCGAGGTGGACGTCGTGAGCACCAGGTTCAGCAGTTTCCATGGGGTTGTTGATGCTCTTGCCACAGCGTTTTCTCCTCAAAAGATAGTGTAATTGGATTTGCAATGGCTGCAACATCGACTGGAAGTCTGGAAACAACCACATTCGTTTGACTGATGAATCATGACTGTTCCCAACCAGCTAAAAGGATCACCTACGCGTCTTGATCATGCCATGCATTGCCCGCTGTCTCCCTTTCTTTTTTGACAGTCACAAGATGATGGGATGAACAAAGAAAATTGGCATAAGAGCCTGCAAACTTCATTTTAAATCACCCAACTTTATTTCATACCAACTTGTCACCTAGAATGGGATACCTCCTGAATGGATTGTAAATCTACCCCCCACCAACCCAGCTTGTATCTGTTTATCATGATCACCGTAACTGGGTTGCTGTGATGTACAATTCTTGCTCTTCCTTCTCTAGAATATTCCTTGTGGTGCGTATAAGAGAAGGTGGATTCGGACCAGAGCTCAGCATCCCTTGCAACTGTCTTAGAAAATGGTGAGCTCAAGTAAGGGTAAAGTGTGCGTGACTGGGGCTTCAGGCTTCATTGCCTCTTGGCTTATCAAACAGCTTCTTGAGTCTGGATATCATGTGGTAGGGACTGTCAGAGACCCAGGTATTTACACACATATCAATCCTTTTGCTATCATCCTCTTGATTATATTGTATATTGATGCTTGTACAATGAACTTTTTTTTTCTGATTTTTCAGGAAATCGCCAGAAAGTGTCACACCTTTGGAAATTGCCTGGTGCTAAAGAGAGACTGCAGATTGTGCAAGCTGATCTGTTGGAGGAAGGGAGCTTTGATGAAGCTGTGATGGATTGTGAAGGCGTCTTCCACACTGCATCTCCTGTCCTCGCTAAATCTGATTCTAGTAGCAAGGCATGTTGCTTTTGCTTTAAACAGTTCACTCTTTTGTGTATAGATTTGCTGTTTTATTTTGGCTTTAGAAGTTTTAGTTCAAATTCTAGTTTCCTTCTTTGGAAATGCATCTACCTGAAGTTAAACTGTTTTCATGTGGTGTTCATGTTGCAGGAAGCAACGCTTATTCCTGCAGTAAACGGTACTCTGAATGTGCTAAGATCGTGCAAAAAGAACCCATTTCTGAAAAGGGTTGTTCTTACATCTTCGTCATCTGCGGTGAGGATCAGGGATGATGCTCAGCCGAATATCTCACTGGATGAAACAATATGGAGCTCTGTGCCACTATGTGAAAAGATGCAGGTGATAAATTGAAGAATCTACTCCTTAGCTTAACTTCAAACGTTGTATTTGCATTCCATGTACTGTCAAACGTTGATCTGAGAATGGTGTTTATCCCTTTTTTTCCATCCAAAGCTATGGTATGGCCTGGCGAAGGTATTTGCAGAGAAAGCAGCATGGGAGTTCGCCAAAGAGAATGGCATTGACCTTGTGACTGTTCTTCCCTCATTTGTGATTGGGCCCAGTTTATCCCACGAATTATGCGTTACAGCTTCAGATGTCCTAGGCTTATTCCAAGGTATCCATGTTCCTTACAATACCAGTATACCACCATCTAGCCCTGTTTTTCACATCTTCACCATGATAGGTATTCAGCTTTTCTAGTGAATCCTAACAAAATGGCTTTTCAGGTGACACTGCCAGATTCAGCTGCTACGGAAGGATGGGGTACGTCCACATCGACGATGTCGCGAGCAGCCATATCCTCGTGTACGAGACGCCCGAGGCCACCGGGAGATACCTGTGCAGCTCGGTGGTGCTGGACAACGACGAGCTGGTCTCCTTCCTTGCGAAACGATACCCGGTCTTCCCCATACCTCGGAGGTTCGTCGTCGTTCAGAATTCAGATATGTGCCACTGATCAGATGAACCCAAATAAAGCTCTGACCGAAACGCGCCTCCTGAAATCGCTCTGCAGGCTGGACAACCCCTACGGCAAGCAGACGTACCAGCTGAACACGTCCAAGCTGCAGGCGCTGGGCTTCAAGTTCAGGGGATTGCAGGAGATGTTCGACGACTGTGTCCAGTCGCTCAAAGACCAGGGCCACCTGCTGGAGTGCCCGTTGTGATGGAGGGGGAAGCTGTCGTCGTCAAGAACAGGCCATAGCCAAACAGAGTCAGTCGGATCACGTCCACAAATCGTTGGCTCCGAGCCAAATACGTTTCAATAATTCCATGTCGTGTCAGCGTCCTTTCTTAAGCAGCTGCTCTCAGTTCATCGCTCACGGATTGTACGACTACTTAAATAAAATCTAGCCATTCGCTTTACCTTTATTGTCTCCATCTTTTCTGCGAACCTCTTGCTGTGCTTGTGGTTGTCGGTGATGAACTGATGATCACCGGAAGCGTGACAGCAGCACCGAGCCGGAGAGAGAGGAAAAAATAATCAGTTTTTTTTTGAGGGGGTCAAAATTCATCAGTTCATAATCTTAATCCCAAATTCCTCAATGCACATCCACAGAAAGAAAAATGTACAGTGTTTGAGCCACCAGCCCTAACTCAAAACTACTCACAATTCGCAGCCACACCCGTATCTACAGCCACACACTCGCATGCACACCCCACACTACTTACACTGTGGCAGGTGTCTCGATGGACAGAAGCCAGCAGCAGCGGAAACAACACCACATGTGGCGTCTAGTCAGCCAGGTCCCTATGTACAACGTATCTGAAGGCGGACTTGTACGGCATCCACTCGACGCACTTGTCGGCCCTCCTCCTCGGGCAGCGCTCCCGCTGGGCCTCCGGCATGCTCTCGCACACGAGCTCCACCAGGTGCCGCAGCTCCAGCGCGGCGTCCCTGGCGTAGTAGTGCAGCACCTTGGGCAGCAGCAGGGCCTGCTTCCGCACCACCACGCTGCCCTGGATGAACTCCGTCCGCGCCGTCTCCAGCTGCTGGTGGATCTTCTTCGCCGTGTACAGCCGGACCTGCAGCGCAGCAAGAGAAAGTTCTGCGGTGGTGAGGACTTGGCGTGCCAGTGCCCTCCTGCCGGTCGCCATCGGCTCTGAAGATGCTAGGGCTGGGAGCTTACAGGCGGGTCTGAAAATGCCCCGGTCGACAGCGCGAAGTGCGCGATCGGCTCGGGGTGGTGGAGGGTGTAGGGGTGCCTGGCCGTCCCTGCCGTGGATCTTTTCGACGGCGTGAATAGCGCGCGGACCCACTGAAAACGTTCTTCTTGTTAGTTTGTTTGCTCTGAATTTCTGATGAGTGGCTCTGTTTTTGTTGCTGAAGGAAATGCCATAGTTTGCTCATGGACGTACCAATGATGGGCGATGGGACTGGCATCCAAGAATCGAGTTCTGAATAATCTGGGCGTTTACTGATTGCCCACCCACGTTGTACGCAGCCTGACGAAAAAAATGCCGAAATGGTCAGATACATTTGTCTGTAAACAGAGATAGCACTAGCAGATGAAATGCTGTACCTTCAGAATCATGTCCGTGCTCTTCATGCGCTTGTCGTGTAGACCATAGGCCAGAAAAGCCTGTCATATCACAAGGCAGCAATGCAGGTTAAGCATGAGTTCTGAATTATGGGGCTAACAGTGGGACACAGGAAAGGTGAGATGGGATTTTCAGGACTGAGCAATACATGCATCACTAGAGCATTGTGGATATTAATCCAAAAGCAGAGCTGCTCCTCATGTGTCATCTTCATTGGGTCAACTTTTTCGAGGCGCTGTATCAGGGACCTGTGGGGCACAGCATGAATAAATACATAAACTAGCACCTGAAGAAATTTGTCTTCATTAAATCAGCACCTAGAAAACATGCTGTTTTCCTCGCTTCGGTTGCTTTACCTGATAGTCTCCAACATTTTTGAGGCATAATCAAACTTGTCAGCATCGATATGTATCCTCGGAATGACAATCATGTCTATGTTTTGTTCATTCTTCTCTTTCTGGAATCCATACTGACGTGGGCTATCAAAGTTGAACCGAGGGCTCCAACTGTCATTACGGCGCCTCGGAGAAAAAGTACTTGAAGATGAAACAGGACTTGGTGAAGTCATGCATTCTGCGTCTTGCCGTTGCGTGCTTGAAAGTTTGCAGTAGACAGCACCAATGCAGCTCAAAATGTCCTCCGATAATTTGCATGAGATCTTAGGCACATATTCTGAAATAGAAGCACTCAAGAAGTTCACAAGGCTGGAATGCCTTGCACCTGATTTAGGTACCTCCTGTAGCCTATGAGAGCTGTGTCATTTTTTTTTTCAGCTAGAAAGATGGTGCCATTAGTATGAAAGAATGAAAGAAATGGTCTGCACACTAACAGAATTTGAGACGGTTGGCAAGTTGAAGGCTGCAGATTGCTTTATAACCCTTAAACGGAGTGCGCCTTCGTCAATGTTTTTCAAGGTTTCTTGGTCCACCTGCTGCTAGTTACAGTAATATTAGGACATTGACATTTAGACTTCATATATGATATATATCTGATCCGATCTTTCATTATGTACCTCACTTGTGAAGCTGCAGGATTCAGATACATATTGATCAAATGCTCTTCTATAGAGGGAAAGCAGATGTAGTTCCTTGCGTATGACTTCCTGCTCAAGAGCTGCAATCTCCCCAACTAAATCTGCAACAGACTGCAGAATTGCAAGGTCACAACTAAGAAACCATACACAGAATAAAAGGACCAGTGAGGCAGTGACAGATGGACAGTAACATATTTCTCAATTCAGTTTTCATTGCAAAGATTTAAAACTTTTCCCTGAAAAAAAAAGATTAAATATTCAAAGGACAGTCTTGGCCTACAATTACATCCCCTCTGGATATCAATGTCAGTGATGTATTAAGAGCATTACTAGTGAATGAACAGTAGCATATAACATATGCATCTTGTCTTTCATCTGCTTTAAGAAAAACATATACTGTCCTCAACCTTTTGGAATAATTTTGTAGGAGTTGCTACAAACCTTTGAGGTAGCCTTTTGTGTTCGTTCTGTCGCTTTTCTGGAGCAATGGTCTGGCAATTGCTCTGGCAAGTTAAGTGAGTGCCTTCTGTTGATCATCTTCTCTCTGTGGGTTGTCTGCATGACGAAAGGTCGTTCCAATAAGTAAACCATAAAATGTATATGAAAACAAATCGCAAGATGGATCCAATTTACTCACAGGCTTGCAATAGGAGAATCGTGGTGACATATCTGGTGCGCCTTCATGCGTCTTCAGAATGCTAAAACGACAGCAGTAAATTATTAGAACATTACTTTCCAATTTTGATGTATTGACACAAATTAATTGAAAGGCTTCATAACCCCTAAGCCTTGTCTAAACTTAGGGAATTGCTAGGAAAATTTTCTGCCTTACTATTTTTGCGGCTGTGTGGTAAAAGTAAATCTAAGAGTAGGTTAATCCATACTGATAGTTGATACCATTGTGAACCATTTTCTTGAAGATGAATTCTAGACAGTGGACTACACTACAGCGGTACAGTGGTACCGTACTTGTGGTCTAAAGGAATTCAATGCGATATGAATAGGACGGTTGAACTGTACAGAAAGAAGTTAATAGGCTGCTGAACTGAAATAATGCATAATTGCTGTGTACTCCCAAATACGGATGATGATCTGAACAGGGCTTAAACACGGTTAGAATGCTACAGGTAGCAATCCACTTGTGGCCTTTATTCAGGTTCCCTGCACGGCTGCACATCTATTCAGCGCTTGCGAATTAATATTCCTCTGCACTAATGGGCGCTTAATTTCCTACGGAAGCTGCTCATGACGAATTGAACAAGTTTGAGGAGAAAAGTTTCTTGCAGGTTTCAGGACGCTGAGAGGAGTACAGCTCTAACCTCCGTGAAGAGTACCGGTGCTGGAGACTGCGAGACGATTGGACCGACCTCGGCGTGCCGGCGCAGGACCCCGTCTCCGAGAGCACCCCTGACCTCGACTCCCTTTCCATCGCCGACCAAGCCTTCTCTCCCCTCACCTCCGAGAACCTGCCAAGCGCCAGCCATCGATCAATCCATGGCCATGAGTAGCACGTGCAGTGCTAGCGATCTCCACAGAGATGCATCTGATCACTCACTCAGTGATCTTATCAGGCTGGATTAACATTGCTGAAGTAGTAGCAAAGAATATGAGCATCTGGCAGAAGGGATGCATGCCGTACCTTGAGCTGTTGTGGCGAACAGTGAGCTGTCCATGTACAGAGCGAGAAAGGATGCCGCCGTGGCTCAGCTTTGTCCGGGGAGCTGGAGCCTGGAGCTCAGCTGCACCGGTTCTCGAAAGAGCTGAGCTTAGTCGCTCCTGCAAAGGAAAAGGCAAGGCTTTCTTGGGTACCTGCGAGTCTGCGACAGAACTAGTAGCCAAGAACAATGGAGGAGAAGCAGAGCAGGCTCCTCGTAGCTTGCCAATGGAGCTGGTATAAGGACGAGACAGAGAGGCTGGAGGGGAGAGCAGGAGAATACCCCGGGAGACGAAAGGGGCACAGGAAAGCTGGCGCAGCAGCCGCCGCCAAAACAAATGGGAATGGAAAAGAAGGCCAGGGAAAGCAGGTGCTTAAAAGAAGGGAGGTGGAGAGAAAGAAGAATCGGGCAATGGCATCAATCCTCGTTGTCCCACCGCTGTTAGTTCTTTAACCGAAGGAACAGGGAAAGGCCAGCGGCCGACTCCATTCCCAAACCACTGCGGTAGTGCAGTCTAATCAGCACTAGCAGGGAGGAGGAGACGATGATGATACTCGGTGGATTAGTAGCAGCATCAGAAGCTGGGGACAGGCACCAAATCTTTTTTGTTTTCTTGGCGAGGGAGATGCGAGTGAGAGAGAATGACTGAATTATTATTGGGTCGGGGAGCAGGGAGGGCAGGTGGGAATAATGCGGGGGATTTGGTTGCTGCGGCCCTGTGTGTTGTTTCGTGGTTTTCTTGGGAATGCAGAGTGGTCAGGCCGGAGATAACCACCATTCTTGATCCGTCACTCCATCAGCAGCAGACAAACTTTTTTTGTTTTTTGACACGCAACTTGATTACTACTACTACTTCTGACTTGTGAGTGATGCCATATTAGTGACAGGAGCAGAGGAGCTCATGATAGATCATTTACGGCCATCCGATCCGGTCCTAAAATCTGGTGGCCAGCCGCATTGCAAATTGGGGGGAGCTGGACACCTGAGCTTCTGAAATCCATTCATGGAGCACTGGCTCTCCCATCATCCTGTGCACAATGTCGGTTCCCTTGTTTCTGAAAACCAAAAAAATAGGATGCGTTTGCTTCGAATTCGTGTGCGACGGAACGTGCCTGTCCTTTGACACTGCTAACGGGGGCAATGCAGCCTCACCTTTCTGTGTACCGGAAGCGAAAGCAACGCGGTTGAGTGAGCCCCGGCGGTCGGTCAAACTCAAACCGAACCGACGGTGCCTTGCACCAAGATGGCGTGCCGCCGGCCCTGCCTGCACACGCCCGCTCCTTCCCGTGACCCTTCCTGCGCAAAAGCGAGCAGGGCTGTGTGTTAGATCCGTAAAATAGTGGTAAAAAAATTGCATCGGATACTGTACCATTTTTCGTTTTTTTGGTAATAATTGTCCTACCATGATGTAATTAGTCTCAAAAAATTTGTCTCATCGTATATATAAAACTATACAATTAATTTTTTTATTTATCTACGTTCCGGCCTTCGGAACTCTGCTCCGACGCAACGTCTCACCGGACACGGCATCCTCCTCGCTATCCACTGTCCTGTCATCCTGTGAATCTGTGATCCCCCGCAATAATGCGGCCAGGCCAGGCCGGGCGCTCGAGCGAACAGCTCCGGGTCCGGGCGCCGGGCGGGGCGATCCCGTCACCGGCGCGCCACCGGGTCCGGGAGGACAAGCGGTCACCGGGTCGCTGTCATCCGCCGAGCACGGGGAGGGAGCCGACGTGCAACAGCCAGTGGCCGCATGAGCTCCGAGCCCGGAGATGCCGGCGCGGCCCGCGCCCGCGCCGTGCGCTCCCGAGGCCAGCGGACAAGCAGAGGCGCGCGGGGGGAGCCGGCTCGTAAACGGCGGTGCCCCACCACCGTGGCACTGTACCGTGGACGCATGCGCGCGTCTCAGGTTCGCAGCGCATCGTGTTTGCACAGCTCGTGCTAGTACCGCCACGAGTCCACTGCTGGGCATTATTCGTCGTCGAATTATACTTAATAAATAAATAAAAGGATCGGCGGCCGGAGATCGGAGTGACAAGGATGGGCCCGGATCCGATGGGGTCGTCGGGGGGCGACGGATCCGCGGTGGATTATTCTATGCGCTCCGGCGACGCGAGTAAACAAACATGGCGAGGCGAGGAGCATCTTCGTTCGACGAGCGAGCGGGCACGGGGCGGCATGGCACGGCATCCCGACGCGGGCGCGAGGCCTAAACAAACTACACGGGATCTGCGGCAGGGGGCGCTGGGATTGCGGCGCGCGCGTGCTCGTTTCGTTTCGTCGGGCGGGGCGGGTCGGCGAGACGGCGACACGGCGTGCACGAACCTAGACGGCGTCGGCGCGGCGACCCACACGTCGGCGTCAAGGGGAGGTTGGTGGCCGTCAGGCCACCTACCTGTCGCTGCGTTACGTGCGCGGCGGGATGGCCCCGCGCTGTATGGCCGTGGCCCGCGCTGTATGGCCGTGGCAGCTGCTGCCGCGGCCACTGTAGCATGCAGTCTGCAGTTTTTGGTGCTGGGCGCTCCGGGCGTCCGCGATTGTAATAGCTATACTTAGTATATTGATGTGGAGGTGAGAAATAAAAAAATATTTTATTAGATCTATATATTTCTCTTACATGTTTTTAGACTACGTATTTGCTCATCACTGGTCGTCACTCTCACTCCTATTTTTCTATTTTTCTATTGTCACATCAGATGTATCGCGGACACGAGCCAGCGGCGAGCGCTGCTGCTGGGGGCGTAGGCGTACACGTGTGGCTCCCGGAGCTCGGAGACGCGTGACGGGCCGGGCCCACCTCGCCTGCGAGGCTGTCCATGTGTGCGTGCGTGCGGCCGTGCGTCGGTGGCGGCCGATTCATTGCGCCCGCGCTAGGTGGCCGCCGGTCGGATGATCGATCGGATCCAAGGGCGGGCGAAACGAAAGCGGGGCGCACGCACACCCAGCATCTCTGCATCTGCCTCTGGCCTGCGGTCCCTCACTATCGGGGTCCCGGAACCTTTGCGAGGCCGGGGAAATTTCATGGCGCCGCGGCTGGGAGGGAGGCAGCCGTCCCGACATGGATAGGCCCGCGGGACCACCGGACCGGCGCGGCGTCCTCCTTTTCCTATACGGGTACAGTTGGGGGTACTTATTTTTCGCCGGCCGTCGATGATCCGTCGTCCTTTGATCCTTTCCTTCACAGCTGGGCAGGCCAATGTTGGGATGGAAGGGTGCGTGCTTTGTTCGTTCTGCGGAATAGTTGGATGGATCATGGGCGGAAGAAGCTCGTTCTCTCGTATCTCAGAGTAAGCACGCATCCGCGTAAAGCGATCTCGGTGTGGTGTGGCAGATCTCCGTCTGTACGTGGTCAAGGTCAAAGCTGCTTCTCTTTTTTTTTTGCCTGCGAGATCGCCCAAGCTTACCGATGACTTGCTTGCAGTTGGAGTAGGATTAGTATCAGTATTCAGTCACCTTTCTCATCAGAGAAAAGAAAAGAGTATTAGTCGGCACCCTCGCTTTTCCACTCGTGCGAAAGATTGTGATTGTGGCATGCAATAATGTAGGAGAAATGGTAGTACCATACTGTCCGGTGCTACTCCCGTTAGGAGGATGGAGAAAAACACATACAGCACGTACGTTTGTCGTCGTCGTCGACCGGATTCAGATGATGATTGCAAGCACGCCCGCCCATTATTCGGTCCCCGTCCGGTGACGGGTAAACTGTAGTGATCGCCGCGATCGGTAGTACTGCCACTATCACCGGTACGTAGGACAGTACGTATGTAGGCGTCAGAGGAGAAGGTGCGCGCGCGCGCCGTGGTTAGGAAGCCCGCCGGCAGCTTGCTTAATTCGCAACACGCCAAGAGACGACACGGCATTGCGGTGACAGTGCTACTTGCCACTAGTAGCTATTCTTCTCTCCGTCACTTGCCGCTTGCCAGATCTGAGGAGAAGGGTTCAAGGAGACAAGGCGCAACTAGCCCGCGAGTTTAATCTCTCCTCGACATCTCCGTCCATCCACGGAACCAACGTATGCGGTTAGTTCAACTGTCTGCTACTGCTATGCGTGTGGCATCATCGCGACTGTACTGCGCTGAGGTAGCTAGTCGTATCCTTTCAGCTAAGCAGGTACGTACTACGGTGTCCGTATTTGCAGGGGTGCAGAGGCCGACCTTACGACATCGACCGACGCGTCTACATATGTCGACACAACAAGTGCTGGTCGTAATAATAAGAAGGATTGCCCCCTCCCCCCCCCCCCCCCCCCCCCCGTTGCGTGCTCTGCACATCTCAGCCACATGAACTGGACAGTCTACACACATCGTAGCCTACAGACTAGCTACCAAACAGCTAGACGCTTACGGTGACGCCAATCCTCCAGCTAGGTTCCTTCCATCTGCAACTGGGCAACACATAATACGAAAGATATGCTATGCATGCACGGCTGACGGCTGTGTGTGGTGGTGGGAGCTAGGAAGGAATCTTGCACGTACTTCTGGAAACATGTTTCCTCCACCTGTCTGTCACGAAAGCCAGCGCTGAAAACGTTGCGAATCTGCCCTGGTGTGGTGTGTCTTTTCATCAAAGTCCATTTACTAAAAACAAAAATGTGGTGATTTACGACAAAAATTTTATGATATTTTAAAGAGCGTCACAATTGTACATAATTTATGACTGAATTGTACATAATTTATGACGAATTTACAGGTATGGACCCTAGACCCAGAATTTTACGACGTTTTATTGAATTTGTCATAAGTGAGCCCACAAAATATGACGTTTTATTGAATTCGTCGTAATTGAGCCCTCAAAACATGATGTTTTAACATTAATGTCATAGAAATCGTCATAATTATTTTAACTATATGTTTTGGCATTCTTCATTTTTAATTTATATGTTTTGGCATTCTTCATTTTTAATTTAAGTTTTTGCTTCTCTTATTTGATGCTTACGTGGCAGCCTAGTGAACGCACACGTGGTATGCCGAGTGGGGCCCACTTGCGCAGTGCCAGGAGAACTTTTAATCCAAAAATTCTGCATTGGTTGCGCAGTGCCAGGTAGGAAGTGAAGGCCATTACCACCACGCAACTTGACTGTTTGTGATTATGCTGAGAACATTGTTTCTTTTGCAGTCTTGTTGCATAATACGGCACTCTCCTCCCCTCCGGCGTAGGGGCCAAAAATAAGGGTCGTGCTCACTTTCACTTGTGTCTGGGCCGAGCTGTTTTTTGCCCCCTTCGGGCCTCCTCTCTCTCATCCCTGTTCTCTTTGCGCCAAGCCCAGCTTCAGCCCGCAACAGGAGGACCAGCGGAGGGGGAAAATAGGCTCAAACGGGAGAGGAAGGGGGGAAGGATCGAACCGGGGTTTTGGAGTTACGAATCTTAGCAACCTTCCACTACGTTACGCCTTCACTTGTGCTTGAGTTTGGTATTATCCTATATATACATTAACTTACTCAAGTTTTAATTCGAAAATATGAGAAACACGTAGGTAGTATTGTGGATTCGAACCCAGACCCTTAAAGATGACTAAGACTTGATAGCATTACCACTGGGGTTTGGCAGGTCTGTCTGCATCATTACAGCATAATATATGTTCATATTTGTATAGCTATAGTTGATGTTGAGATTGTGGCTAGTTTCAGTAGTGCTTGCTGCTCACTTCCTCCCTGCATGTGTCTATTTTGGTGCTAATTCTTGGTGTAACACATGCTAACTAAAGAAACTATAAATCTGATATATGTTTTTAAATATTGATTTTTTAAATTACAAGAGATATCTGATAGCTCTGAACTTGTGTGAAGTATTCATGCTGTGTATAAGAACAGCTAAGGACTAATCATGCCATGTTTTTGTATTATCAAAACATGAATTATAGCTATCTGAATTGAAACGCTTAATGCCTAGTAGTTAGCTGTTTTGAGTATATTCCATATTCGTCTCAACATACAAGTGAATAGTTGATTGTTAGTTCTGACTCATGAAGTAGTAATCCAAATGCTTATACAAGTGAATAGTTGATTGTTAGTTCTGACTCATGAAGTAGTAATCCAAATGCTTATACAAGTGAATAGTTGATTGTTAGTTCTGACTCATGAAGTAGTAATCCAAATGCTTTTCTATTCTAAGTTCAGAACGAGTAAAGTCAATTTTGGTTGAGAAAAGTAATGCAACAATTGTACTCACCATGTTTGCTATATCATATGCAGGCCTGCAATTAAAAGCTGAGAATGATGCAAAACTTGAGCTCGTGCTTGAAACATGGGTTTGCTTGAAGCTTCTTTTTTTTCCCAGTACTGTGAGATTTTGTTCCAGATTAACTGGAATTAGACTGAATTCATGTTGAATTGAGAAACTTTGATGTTGTATGTATGTGATGAGATATTGGAACATAATTTATTTATATATTGGCTGGTTTATATCTTGATTTGGACTGAAATGGTAATGAATTGATCAGGAAAATGGGCCCTGCTTTTTTTCATGAGCTTGGGTATTAATCTTGGGCTGAAATCTTGTTAGCTGAGAATTAATCTAGGCCTGAAATCAGGGCCAACTTGGTGGCCCACTTTGAATTCGGCCCATCAACTCATGGGCTGTGCTGCTGATGTTATTCGCCACGTCACTTGCCATGTCGATTGTCACGTCACCTACCATGTCAGTCCCACGTCATTGCCGGGTCATTGACCACGTCATCATTGCTATCTACGTCATCGCCAAGTCAACAGCCACGTCATCCTCCATGTCATCATTGTGTGACGTGGCAATTGAATCTGTGACGAAAATTATACTATTTGTGGCGTTTATTTTTATCATAGAAAATAGGTTTGGGTTAGGCTTCAGGGGCCCGGAGACATTCTATGACGATTTTAAAACGTCATGGATTAAATAATCCATGATGAAAATTTAAGGAACGTCACGAGGTGTGATATATGATGCTCAATACATGACGCTATTTGAGATCGTCATAGATATTATTTTATAACAATTTTTTAGTGATATATGACGAAATTCAATCGTCATGGATCAACAGATTTTTTTAATGATTTATAGCGTATTCGAGTCACACGCACATGCGGCCACACGCCCTACCACCACCCAGGGTGTACGCGAAAAGCCGCTGAACTGGAGGATTTGAGGCTGAACATGCGGCCACACTCCCTACCGGCCCAGAGGTTTCCTAGAAAATACTATGGGCTTTGGTGGCTGGATTCGGCGGATTGATCTGTTTCAGCCCTAAAAGTAAAAGTCTCTCAGCGGGGGAAAACTCTGGCCCGGTCCAAATTAGGGCCCATGAAACATCGAATTGTTACATCGCTTGTTTAATTTCACTGAAACGAAAACAACTGGGGAAAAAACGAATCAATCCCAATTTCATTGATCAATCGCCAGATTTAATCATGACAAAGAATCAAAACTGTACTGCACACGCACTGTACACCTGTATCCTCACACAGATGGAACCATCTAAACTAAATTGGCTTGCTAAACGCCTAAACCTCCCTGATCAAGCTAGTACTGCTGATCGATGGATGTCTCGCTAGCTGCTTCCGCGATCGCGCTCAATCTCGGCACACGGCGAGGGGCACCTCCGTGGCCGACTCCCCACCTCGCCTTGCCCACGGTTCGGTCGCCGGACTCCGCCATGGGCGCGTCGCCGTATGATGATCCGCCGCCCGCGTGCGCGCTCGCAACGACGTCGACGAGCGGCGCGACTCGCCGGCGCCCCGCGGCCTGCCGTCGCTGCCGCTTGTCGCTGGCCGCGCCGGCCTTGCTCCTGCCCCGCGACGGCACGCCCGCGGCGGCGGCGGTGACGACGACGGGCGCCGTCCCTAGAGCCGCGGCGGCCCTGGCGGCGAGCGCGGCCATGTCCTGCGCGGGCAGCGGCCGCCCGAGCATGGCGGCCGGCAGCGCGAAGTAGAGCTGCCCGGGCTGGAGCGCGTCGCGCGCGCCCAGCGCGCGGGCGGGCGCGTCGAAGTCCAGCTCGTCCGAGCAGCAGAGGAAGCTAGCGCGCGGCGGCGACGGCGCTGTGCCGCCGGTGGCCAGCAGGGCCTCGTGCGCCGTGACGGGCGCCGCAAACTGCGCCAGGGAGCCGTCGAGGCCCACGACCTTGGCCGTCAGCGCGCGCACGGACGATTCCGCCGCCGCCGCCGCCGCCGCCTCCGACGGCACCGCTGTGGAGCGGGAGACGCACGAACCCATTGGTCTTCTTCACTTGTGATCTCTGTCTCTGGCTCTGTGCCTCTGTGTGGCGGAGAGGATGATCCAACGTCCAAATCCAACTATCCAATTCGATATGGTTAGAGGTAGGTTCAGTCGCTGCTGCTTCTTTTATACTAGGAGAGATGCTTGGGGAGGGGGGCGCAGGTTGGGGAAAGGCACAACGTGCTCGATCGATGAGGATGACGTGGGCGAATTCGTCACCTGTCCATATCAAACGTGCGAGGCCGGAGGGTAGACGACTGACTGATAAGAGTAGCACTATTGCAGCTAAGCTGGAGAGGTCAAAGTGTGCAGAAACCATGAACCTTCTTGGGTGATTTTGTGGTACGATCTGCTTTGCCCTCTGGCCTCTGCTAATCGCTGTCGTCTGCCTGGGACGAAGTGGCAGGTGAACGGAAGCGGCGTCGCTGAAAGGGAAAGGTCGTGTGCACCAGCACCGTGCAGTGGTGGTGGGTGGTCTTGGTCTTGGCATCGCAGGTGACAGCGAGTGGTCTGTGGTGCCAAGGCGGCGGCGGCGGCTACGTATCGTCACGGCTCGCGTCAGGGGATTGCGAAACCCGGGGGCGGGGGGCGCACGGCACGGACGCTCACTGGGGGTTCCTTTTTTTTTTTTGCCTTTTTAGAAGCTGTGCTGGGAGATTATTCGTCGGGAAAATTCCGACATCACAATCACACGAACGGTTTGACCGAAGAAGCGCGGAGGTCTACCGAACCTAACGGCAAGACGTCAAGTTCTGGCATGTATCGCCGGGATCACTGCTGCTTCGCATCTGGGCGGAGATGGACTACTCCACGATGCTGAAGAACGCACTGCACAACGAATAGGTCGTTCAGACTTTCCTCTACCGGTGGCCTAACTTGCGAACTGAAGAATTTGACATCTACAAGTCAATTTGATTCCTGTTGGTTTTTGCCAAAAGAAAAATTGTAATAATGACTCATGAATTAGCAATACTAAGGGAAGTGTGTGTGTGTGTGTGCGCGCGCGCGCGCGCGCGTGTGTGTGTGTGTGCGTGTGTCCTCGTTTGCACCTAGTAATTTATTTGGTATGAGCCAGTTGCCTTCAGGCTTCAAGGGCTTTATAGCCAACGATTCTATGGAAGTTGTTGCTCCTCTGAAAGAAAAAACATGTACGACTGTGCATGCCATGATACGATGCTACTCATGTGCATCATATCATATCTTATTATTTTTAGCATTTTTTAGCTTTCACTTTAATGTGCTAGAATATTCAGAGAAACTCTTATAAAAATAAAAATTCGACCATTATTTCAGTAATTTATAGTAAAAACTGTATAATTAGAAAAATCAAAATGACATATAATTTGGAACCGAGATAGTAGGAGAGAAGACAAGAGATGGACATTTGAATTCAAAATTCAATTCTACTCAATTTATAGATACCAAACAGCCGGTGGACAGGCAAGCCATCAGGGAAAAGGCAGAACAGTACATCTTAGACGGGGGGGGGGGGGGGGGGGGTTGCAGAAAAGAGGTCTGTTGGATTCAAATAGGACGGTTGAGGAATGAGGACCATCAACTGCCCTCTGCCAAAACTATCAAATGAAGTCGATTGTTAACATAACCAAATTTTGGGAGGGCAAAGATAGTTCATTACACAACCACGTAAAACAATATTACGGTCTTGTCTTTACTTTATTAACTTATTACTAACTCTCTCTCTTGAGCATCCTTCCAAAGTGCACCACCGTACCACGACCCAGATAGGTTTTCTGGTTTCAAAACTTCGCCAACCGTCCAACTCCTTGAGCGAGTGATACTCCATCTAACCAGAGGCTGCAGTAAAGGTGGATACAGTGTCTTGCACGTGTAACAAATAGAGGGGGGTGTGGCACTTCATAGACATGTATAAAATTGAAAGCAAACATAGTCAAAATCTAGGGATTATATTGTAAAAATTTTGCCACAACCTTCAACGTGGCTCCGCCACTGACTTGTTGATATATATCCCGCTTATACCTACATCAAATTAAATAGCTCATAATTTATCAAATACTCCCTCCGTTCCGCAAAGATTTTAGCTCAAAGTCTGTTCATTAGATTGTAGTAAAGCCCATCTAATTAAAGTAATACCAAATACCAAGAAATAATTACATAGAGAAGAACATGGAACTAATCAAATGCTTAAGTAGATGTTACTTTTCTTATTTCAATGCATTTGTATTTATTGAAGATCTAGAAAACCAAATACATAGCAGTCTTTAATCACAACTGGTATAGTTAATTAGGAGTAATATGATCCTTTTTCATTACTAGTAATATATACTATGTCTAAAATTTTCTAAACGAACGGTCTTAATTTGTGGGACGGGGGGAGTGTGCCCAATCTAGAAAAAAGAATCGACCCTTTCAACAAAAGGGGGCTAGCATTCATGTAGGTGGTACATATGGGCAAACATAAGTTGAAGTAATATATCATTAAATAGTAACTATGCATTCAAGTTGGCTTCACTCAAGACTAAGACCTTTTTACTTGTTTTCGGGAATTGTGATAGGCCATATGCCTTTGATTATTAATTATTTGTATTCAAATGCATGTTAGCAAAATATACTCCCTCTATTTTTATTTACATATCGAATTTGATTTGTCCTCAATCAAACCTAGCTAACGTTGACCAAATTTATTGAAAAAATATAATATTTAAACCAACACATTTGTTTCAATTGTTGCTATATTTTTCTATAGACTTAGTCAACGTTATCCAAGTTTGACTTAGAACAAATCTAATACGACATGTAAATAAAGACGGAGTGTCGGGTACCATGATTAGGGACACCCTAATCGGGGTACTAAGATCGCTTTAAAACGCAAACACATATTAAGACAACTGGGCCCACAAAGGCCCACGGCCTCCTTCCAATCTGGAAGAAAGGAAGGGACTCAACGGAGCCCAGCGTGTGGCCCATTCACATCCCCCTCGAACCCGCGGAACGATCTCCGCCTCTCTCGAGGGTCCCTCTCGGGCCCGCTGGACAATCTCCGCCTCGCTCGAGGGTAGCAGATCTATCCTCGAGCGGGTAAGCCATCTCCGCCTCGCTCGAGGGTAGCGGATCTATCCTCGAGCGGGTAAGCCATCTCCGCCTCGCTCGAGGGTAGCGAATCTACCCTCGAGCGGGTAAGACATCTCCGCCTCGCTCGAGGGTAGCGGATCTATCCTCGAGCGGGTAAGCCATCTCCGTCTCGCTCGAGGGTAGCGAATCTACCCTCGAGCGGGTAAGCCATCTCCGTCTCGCTCGAGGGTAGCGAATCTACCCTCGAGCGGGTAAGCCATCTCCGCCTCGCTCGAGGCCACCCCTCGGCACAAGGGACAGACAGCCCCGCCGCCCAACCACTCGCCGTACGGAGGGATTAAAGGCCAGCCACTCCGCCACGACGCCCAGGACAGACGGCGTCAGGCCGCCACTCCCACAGTGGATGTGACCGGGGTCCCATCCGCTGACTTCGGTCACCGCTCCGCCATCCCGGAGGCTGTAGCGGCACTGTGGGACATGCGACGCGAGACAAGACGGGCTCGGCACTGCTCCCGTTACTGTTCTGCCGACACCGACCATCCGGACTCGCCTCCCACTGGGGAAGGGGTCCGGCGACATCACGTGTCCTTCCGAGAGGAGCGCTCAGCGCACACGGACGGAGCCTCGGGCCTCCCCCCTTGAGGAGCCCGGGACCTCCACGTGTCCCCCGGACCTTCTAGTGTGCACGCCCGCACTCCGACCAGGGGGTCCGGGGCCGTCGCGCGCCACCACTACCGTTGGTGCATGCAGGACCCTAGTCTGAAGGGCCCACCGAATGCCACCGCGCCATATATAGAAGACCATGCACCAGCGACGACCACGCCACCTGCAGGGGCTGGCAGGACGACCGGCACGATCTTCGCAGGACCAAGGGCGATATCCAGGATGACTGTGACGCGCGCCGCCTTCCCACAATGTACTTCCTACAGTGTCCGACCACTGTACCCCCGCAATTCAGGGGAGGACGACGACTTCCATGCCCCACTCATGTACGCCGCCCCTCCTTGTGACTATAAAAGGAGGAGGCGGGCTCCCCTTAGCGGGGGCTGGTCTCTCTGGCTTCTCTCTTCCAAGAGGACGTTCAAGGACTACTAAGCACTCATCTCAACCGACTCCACTTTTAGCAGAGACTTGGGAGCTTCCCTCCCTCTCTCACCTCGCTTGTATCCTCTACTGCAAGCACTCCGGGTGCAAGATAATACCGTGCCCTCGCACACCCCCTTTGCTGGACGTACAGCCCCGCGGCCGGAACCAGGATAAACCGTGTGTTACTGTGTTGCGTCTTGCATCATCATCTGGGACGAGGAAACACGCAGCATTTACTAGTTGGGATCCGGGCCCCCCGGGTCGGGACACCGACAGTTGGCGCGCCAGGTAGGGGGGGCTGCGTGACATTTTCTCTCTTTTTCCCATTTGATCTCCAGGGATGGCGAGCAGATCCAACCCATACCCTATGGGTGTCTCGGATCTGCTCCCAGCGGGATTTGTGATCTGGTTCGGGAGTCTCGAGTTCAGAGCGACCGGCAACGGCTACCTCATGCGGCTTATCTCGCCCAGACGCAACCCCATCACCCCGACTTCACCGGCCCGGCACGACAGGCGCTCAGGTCAGCGCTCGCGACAAACACGCGCAGAGCGGCGTCGCGCGGCACGCCACAGCTCCCCCACGTGGGTCGAGGCTGGCATGTCGCAACTCAGCATCGCGGCCAACGGGGCCACCGTTTCATCATCACGTGCCTCGGCGTCATCTGCGCCGGCACCATCACCTGCAGCGGCACTAGTGCCTCCCAGGGGGGCTCGACTCCGCCTTCGCCCTTCCCCTTCAGGATGCGCAACACTGCCGCTCGCACCTACGCCTCTTCAATCAGCACTAACTTCACCGAGTATGAGGATCTGCCGGGTCATCATCTTCTATCGATCCGCAACCTCATCACGTCGTCCCAAGGGACAGACAGCCCCGCCGTCCAACCACTCGCCGTACGGAGGCATTAAAGGCCAGTCACTCCGCCACGACACCCAGGATAGACGGCGTCAGGCCGCCACTCCCACAGTGGATGTGACCGGGGTCCCATCCGCTGACTTCGGTCACCGCTCCGCCATCCCGGAGGCTGTAGCGGCACTGTGGGACATGCGACGCGAGACAAGACGGGCTCGGCACTGCTCCCATTATTGTTCTGCCGACACCGACCATCCGGACTCGCCTCCCACTGGGGAAGGGGTCCGGCGACGTCACGTGTCCTTCCGAGAGGAGCGCTCAGCGCACACGGACGGAGCCCCGGGCCTCCCCCCTTGATGAGCCCGGGACCTCCACATGTCCCCCGGACCTTCTAGTGTGCACGCCCGCACTCCGACCAGGGGGTCCGGGGCCGTCGCGCGCCACCACTACCGTTGGTGCATGCAGGACCCTAGTCTGAAGGGCCCACCGAATGCCACCGCGCCATATATAGAAGACCATGCACCAGCGACGACCACGCCACCTGCAGGGGCTGGCAGGACGACCGGCACGATCTTCGCAGGACCAAGGACGATATCCAGGATGACTGTGACGCGCGCCGCCTTCCCACAGTGTACTTCCTACAGTGTCCGACCACTGTACCCCCGCGATTCAGGGGAGGACGACAACTTCCATGCCCCACTCATGTACGCCGCCCCTCCTTGTGACTATAAAAGGAGGAGGCGGGCTCCCCTTAGCGGGGGCTGGTCTCTCTGGCTTCTCTCTTCTAAGAGGACGTTCAAGGACTACTAAGCACTCATCTCAACCGACTCCACTTCTAGCAGAGACTTGGGAGCTTCCCTCCCTCTCTCACCTCGCTTGTATCCTCTACTGCAAGCACTCCGGGTGCAAGATAATACAGTGCCCTCGCACACCCCCTTTGCTGGACGTACGGCCCCGCGGCCGGAACCAGGATAAACCGTGCGTTACTGTGTTGCCTCTTGCATCATCATCTGGGACGAGAAAACACGCAGTATTTACTAGTTGTGATCCGGGCCCCCCGGGTCGGGACACCGACACAGAGGGAGTATGCTACTAGAACTAGAAGAAACAGAAAATATCAATGACGTATTTACTAATGATACCATAGTATATGAAAAATGCAAACAATGTAGGAGTAATGCAATAGTTTATAAAGAAAACAGTAACGACCTAAATGCAACAAGAATTCACTCCTCTTTTCCCTACCAAGGACTGCAGCCTCCAGTTTTGTTTTTCAAATTAACATAAAAAACTTAGCATAATTGTATCGTCAAAGCAAGAGGGATCGGAGAAACAGTGGGAATAATACCTATGGTTTCGAGATATTTGGAGATCGCACTACCAAGGCATCTGCGCCTAAAACCACAGTGCCTATTGGTATCAAGCTTCGCCACTCCTCGCAGGGTCCCGGTCCTCACGTCAACAGCAACTTCCATCTCCACCGATCGAACGCTGGTGCCTGTGCCTTTGGACAACAAGTAAACCACATCATCGTCGTCGTCCATGCTCACGGTGGGGTAGGCCATGCGAAGGCATCCCAGCGACAAGGGCGCCTCCGCAAAAGCCTCCTTGTCGTCGCCGCCGCTGCTCATGAGCTTGTGCAGCAGCTCGTAATCCACTGTGTCGTCAGCAGGGAGATCGATGTCCTCCGAACGGATCACGCGTTGCCGCGCTCCCAGTTCTCCCACGAGGTGACCGGGATGGGCATACTCCATGTGGTGGCCTTCCACCTGCCAGGGGCCAAGGTGTATGACACGGGGAGCTCCTCACGGCGCAGCCACTCGTGGTAGGAATCAAAATCAGATGCAGACGGAGCCCTGCTGGGCACCATAGCTGGCTCCGCGATTTCCATCTCGACGTACTTGATCGCGTCTCTGCTCTGGTTGACGGCAATGTCGCGGTAGTCGCCCGGAGGGCCATTGAGGAACTTCACCCAGTTGCCCCTGACCGCCAGGGGCAGCGGCACGTCACGGAGCTTGGGGCTCTCCTCCAGCGACGTCACCCAGTTGCCCCTGGCCGCCAGGGGCAGCGGCACGTCACGGAGCTTGGGGCTCTCCTCCAGCACGTCGCAGAGGAGCAGGCCTCGCCAGAGATCGACCCAGTGAAAGCGGTCGGGTGCTCCTAAGAGGAGGAGAGGGTAAATTAGTCACTATTAAAATTTTAACCTATGTCTCCAACTAGTTTACACAAAATTTAAACTAGATCAAGTTATCTAGATGTGCAACTACGGTTCACCTTAGTGTGAAACCCTCATCCCAAAAGAGTTTTGCAACCTATAGCCAATCCTAGCAAGATACTACACTAAGAAAGTAAAAGTACACAAATTGCAATATGAAATGCGGAAGTTTAAAGGGAGGGATGAGAGGAAGCGAACTCTCGATACGAGGATTTATCCCATGGTTCGGATTGCCACAAAGTCACCCCTACATCCACGTCGTTGAAGCACTCACGAAGAGGATCACTTCCCGGCAATCAATTCTCTTCCGTGAACACAATCACGGTCACCTTGATCCCGATTTTCACTAAGGGAGATTGCCCACGAAGGAGGGGTCTCCGTCCCCTGCACAATGTTGTCGACGCCGCTCCACACCAAGCTGGAGGGTCGTTGACGTGCCGGCGAGCCACCAATGCTCCAAGGAGGCCGGCGCACCGAGATACAGGTTTGGTTCACTCTAGAACCACAGCACAAGGATCTAAACCTTACTTGATCACTCACTCAAGAGTTAACCTAGCACTAACACTCATAAAGCTTGTGCTAAGGACTAAGGATTTGATCTTTATGCTCTTGGATGGCTTGGAGGTGTTCTTGGGTGTGAGTGGGATGTCCAGCAACTCCAGCAAACTTCAAATGGCCGGGCGAGCTCATATATATAGGCATCCAAGTCGAACTAGCCGTTAGCAGCTTTCTGCGCAGGCATCGGAACATCCGGTGCATAGTGCATCGGTTCTTCCGGTCACTCTGCGCTCTGAACTAGCCGTTGGCTTCTCTGACACGGCCGCAGCACCTTCAGGGACCATCGGTTGAACCGATGCTTAGCCGTCGGTTCTTCCGGTGACACTTGATCCGCAGATAGTCGTTGTTCCTTGCTGACGTCATTACACCGACGCTTTCTCCGATGTGGCATCAGTTCATCCGGTGCTAAAGGCTTCGCTCCTGCTCGCTTGACATTGTCTCTGGAACATAATACGTTGAATGCATGAATGACTATCTTGAAGCCGTCGGTTCAACCGGTGCTTCACTTCTTTCTTCACTTGATCTCCAGAGGCGCTCAGACTTGCACCAATGCCAAGACGTCGGATCTTCCGACAACCATCGGATGCACCGATGCTATAGGCATCGGTTCTTCCGGTGCTACTGATTTCAGTAGAACTCGTCCAATTCAACGTTTTTTTAAGTTCTTTCTTCGTGTTTTGCTTTGTATGGTCTTTTTACTTCATCCCTGGGATTTAGAAATGTTCATTTAATAAAAATATTAGCCCCATTAATTATGTTGTCATACGATCACCAAAATCACTTAAAATTGTATAAATGGTGCTATATTTGTTACACCCGACCGTGCCCTTGGCGCCGCCGAGGGCGATCGCCTTCGCCGGCGTATGGTACAGGATCCTCCGCGCGTCGCGAGGAATCGGGCACACCTTGTCCCGCAGGGGCTCCTCCACGGACACCGGCTTGGAGGTCCAGCTCCCCGGCTCGCCGTCGGGTCCGGCGCGGTACAGGTGCAGCGTGAAAGAAAGTTTATGGTGCGACTCGATCCGGAGAGTAGCCACAACGTAGCTGCTGCCGCAGCTCAGGATGGCGAACTCCACGTCGGCGAAACGATCGGGGTACGGGTTCGGGATCAGATCCAGCCTCGGTTCTTGGTTCAGCTTGTAGACGAAGTAGTCGCTATGACTCGGGAACATGCTGGCCAAGTTGTCGCGGGGGACACAGAGGAGGAGGAGATCGGCATCCGCGCCGATGATCTTGGGCGCCTCCCACAAATCCGTGGGATCCACCTCCACACCAGGGCAGCGGACAATTAGGTAGGAGAGGTTTGGCGGCGGGACGGGGCACAGGGTCACCTCGATGGGCAGGCCGGTGCTCGTCTTGGACGTGGCGGCGCTGGCGTTGGGGCGGCCGGTGTTGTAGCTCCAGGTGTCCAGAAGGACGAAGCTTGGGACATCGCGGCGCTCGGAGCTCGCTGGGAAGGCGGCGGATGCCATGGGGGGCGATCGATCAAATCTGGAGAAGAGCCGGAGCTTGTCCTGGATTCGCTAGGTCTTGGGGATGAGCCGGCGGCGGAAATTGAGGGTGGGCGATGAGATAAAGCCCGTTTGGTCTATTATTAATACTACCATCAATATCAATCTATCTCCGGATCCTGGGTCCACGCACGAAAGGAAAGAATCGGAGCTGCCTGTTGCCCTCGTGCCCTGCACGGGCACTGTAAATTGTGATGCTACTCTACTCCTAGTACATCTACTACGTTCGCTTCTCCGCCGATCTTCGAACAGGGGGGAGCGAGACGGCACGACGACAGAGTCCAGACGAGCAAGGGTGTGTTTAGTTCATTTTATAAATGAAGTCTATTTGTAAAACTTGTAAAAATGTAAACAGGGCATTTGAAGTATTAAATGAAGTCTATTTGTAAAACTTTTTGCATAGATGGGTTGTAAATCGCGAGATGAATCTAATGATGCTAATTAATCCATATTTAATCAATAATTAGCGAATGGTTACTGTAGCATCACTGTTGCAAATCATGGATTAAGTAGGCTCATTAGATTCGTCTCGCGATTTACAGTCCATCCATGCAAAAAGTTTTGTAAATAGACTTCATTTAGTGTTTCAAATTAGCAAGATTCTGTTTCACTTTAATGTGTTTACGGCTTTTTTGCGTTTACATGTAAAGATCTAAACAGAGCCTAGTTGCATTGGCATCCCCTGGTCGTCATCACGACTCACCAATCCGTCGATTTACCGGCGCATCACTCTTCGTCTTCGGCGATGGCGCTTAACCTCTTCGGCACGCCGGGACGACGGCGCCTAGCGCCGCCGCTCCTGTGACCCGTCTTGCGCCTTGCGATTCCGCCGTGCGTGTCGCTGCTCCAAGAACCGTCGACGCCGGACCGGCCGTCGTCCTCCTTGCCGCTGGCAACGAGAAGCGGAGCCACTCGCGCCGTCGACTGCCGCCGCCGCCGCCTGTCGCCGGCCGCCGCCCCGCCCTGTTTCGGTCGCCGCTGAGGGGACAAGCCTCCGGCGGCGAGGCCCGCCTCGACCGCGAGCGCCGTGGCGGCCCGGACGGCGAGCGCGGCCATGTCGTCGGCGGACAGAGGCCGGCGCTGCATGCGCGCGGGCAGCGCGAAGTAGAGCTGCCCCGGCCGGAGCGCCTCGCCCGCGGCCAGCGCGCGGGCGGGCGCGTCGAAGCCGAGCTCGTCCGAGCTGCAGAGGAAGCGCGGCGGCCCGCCGCCGCCGCCCGGCGCCAGCTCCAGCAGCGCCTCGCGCGCCGTGACCGGCCCCGCGAACTGCGCCATGGAGCCGTCCAGGTTCACCACCTTGGCGGCGGCCACCGCCCGCTGACGCCTCGCCGCCGACTCCTCCGCTGCGGGGGACGCCGCCGCCGGCGAGCGCGAGAACGAGACGCAGGAGCCCATTTCGATCCGTCGGCGCGCGCGCCTTGCTCTGCTTATCCGCGACCTGATCCGTCTGGTTACTACTGATCTTGGTTGGATTCTTGGTTTGGGCAAGTTCTGCTCGGCCGCACGAGTGGCGCGCTGCCATTTTATAGGGTCGCCGCGTGCTCGCGCGTGCGATGACGCAGGCCGATTCGTCACGCTGCCAGCGTCTACGGCGACAGAGGGGGAGAGAGCGTGCGCAGCACTCCATGCACGCAGCTCGCAGCTCGGTCAGGGCGAGCACGGACAGCTGACGGGGACAGGAGGAGCTGGTGGTTAGCTAGGCGGCCAAATGGTGGCTCGACACCGATCGTTATGCGGTTGGACAGCGACGGACGAACTGTGATCCATCGTTTGAGGTCATGTCATGTCTGACGCATCCCGAGCGGGATCGGTAGGCTTGTCGGTCGTCACGGCTCGCGGCAGCTGATCGCGACGTCCGGGTCAGCCAAGAGCCAACGCACGACGACGGAGTCCAGGGCAAGACGGTCCGTTAGCTCCTCCTTGGCACGAGCACAGAAAATTAGTTGTGGCCCACAGTATTTGACCTAACATGTCAACGGGCTCGCAGCTGGGTCTCTGCCACACACAATCTGCCTCGTGCAGGGGCCGTGGCCGTTCGTTGAGCTGGGCTGTAAGCCTGCAAGGCCTGGAAATCTTACTCGGCCGGTTGCGAATCCGCATGGTGGCCTTTTGCTTTGGGAGATTGGGGTCTCCAGCTGGGGCTAACGTTAGTTCCAGAGGATTAGTATTTAGTACCACATGGTAAGGAGAAGAAAACTAAACCTGTGGGGAGCAAATAAAAGATGGGACAGAGCATGTTAGCATCTCATACCTTTCTCGGCCTTTTGGCTAAGATCAAGTGTAAGTATCTGTTCTTATCATTTTAATATCTGATATGTGGGACACGTGCCCACAATGATATTAAATTTATTTTTTGGGGGAAGGATCTTCTTGTGTCGCCTTAGCGTTGCACTATTGCTTAAGCTTGGCACACCCCAACTAAATCATAATTCAAAGCTTGATCTAACGAAGCAAGATACTCCTTTTGTTTTTATTTACATTTCATATCATATTAGATTTGTTCTAAATCAAATTTGGCTAACTTTGATCAAGTTATAGCAACAACTATATTATTCAACCTATGCACTATGAACATATAATTTGATATTGAAAATGTTATTATTTTTTCTATAAATTTAATTAAAATCTGCCAAATTTGATTTAGAATAAACTTAATACGAAATTTAATACATGTAATACGGAGGGAGTAAGATATTCCTTCAGAAGAAAAGGAAAAAAATAATCGATTCCACAATCGTATCGGCTGGCTTGTCAGCCAAAAGCTAAGCAAGAGTGCTCCTCGTCTTCGCCTGGTGGAATGGACTCCAGTGGACTGCGGAGGCCCATTAACCATCTGTTTGAGTTTGTTGCCGAACATAAAAGGCCCAATCTTCCTATATATTTTTTCCTTGCTTCATACTTGGCGGTCGCTACTGCTACAGTGCGACTGGCTGGCGTGGAGAAGCAGCTGCCAACACCTGCCGATGTCAGGGACTCGGGGTCCTCGACGTGTCAAGACCCTCTTCACATCATGCAACGCAATGCAAGTAACATGTTTCTAAAAGTGGCAATTTCTGTTCGTACCTAGCTTGGCACGGGTTCTGAACCCATCAGGAATTAGATGCCGCAGAGGGGGCGAAGATTTCTCGAGGCGGTTTACTTCCGCTCAGGAGGCCAGACTTAATCGTCACACAAGCATCAAAACCTAGCTTTACCACGGGGTGTAAAGATGGCTGCAGCCTGCACAGTCATAGCTGGAGTAGATCAGAGCAGCAGTTTCAATTCTGCGCCGCCTGTGAAGCACCCATGCATCAGCCAGCGAGATCTTCCCGATCACTCTTTCCATTTATGTTGCCGCCTTATATAAGTTCCCAAAATCATAACTTCATCAGCAATGGTAAATAAAGAGCAAAAGAAAGTGTTGCTAGAAACGGAGAGCGCAAGCAACATGAGCAGCAGCAGCGACAGGTGCGTGTCCACGAACCCGAGCGGGCTGAGCAGCAGGCTGCCGCCGTCGTCCGAAGGTGCCCCCGAGACGAGCGAGGGCGAGGCGGCGGAGGAGGCGGAGGAGGAGGACGGCGAGATCGTGCACTTCAGCCACCCGGAGCACCGGCTGGCCCGGTTCGACTTCCCCTACCTGTTCCTGTGCATGGGGTGCAAGGAGTACGGCGCCGGGAAGCGGTTCATGTGCCAGGCCTGCGGCTTCCAGCTCCACGAGTTCTGCGCGCTGGCGCCGCCGTCGCTCCACGACCACCCGTTCCACCCCAAGCACCCGCACCTCCTCTTCTTCGCCAAGCCAGCAGGTGGGTGCTCGTCTCTTGAAATGGGGTGCAAAATTTTATCTTGACCTGCTGGCTTTGTATTGTATTGTGTTCTATCTAGGTGGGTTTCTCCGGTGCAAGTGCGACATCTGCGGCAAGTCGGTGAAGGGCTTCTCGTTCCGGTGCGCGTCGTGCGGGTTCGACATGCACCCGTGCTGCGCGGCGATGGCGCGGCGGATGGAGCTCCCGGCGGCGCACGAGCACCCGCTGGAGCTGGCGGCGCAGGACGGCGCGGAGACGAGCCTCGTGTGCCAGGTGTGCAGGCGGGCGACGGCGGCGAGGCGGTCCGCGGGGCCGGCGGCGGGCCAGCACCACCGCGTGTACCGGTGCCTGCCGTGCGGGTACTGCCTCCACGCCCGGTGCGCCAAGGACATGGTGAACGGGCTGTACGAGCACGGCATCGTGCCGCCGGAGAGGCGGAGCGCGATCGCCGCCGCGGCCAAGGTCACCGTGAACGCGCTGTTCGGGGTCCTCGGCGGCCTCATCGAGGGGATCGGGGAGGGCATCGGCGAGGCCTTGGTCGAGAACATCGGGAGGAGCAGGAGGAGCTTCAGATGAATGGAATGGGGTGTGTCGCGTGTGTGTGTGTGTTGCATCTTCTTCGTGCCGTTCGCCGTCTCGTACGACACATAAAACAAACTACAGTATATATATACAGGCTGCGGCACTTGTATTTCGGCGCTTGTGTTTCAAATTACAACCGAAATTAGCCAACTAATTTGGGGACTAATTTTTGAAGGCCATGTTGCCATGTTTCATAGTTCAGGATGAGCGGCATCAGAACGATGGCCACAAATTGCGCCACAGGATGAAATGAAACCACAGACATGTCAGCGCTACCACCAGAGACGTTGTACAAAAAAGAATATATAGTTATTATTAATTACCATGTTCTAACGAATATTTCACCACCATCCGATAACTTTTGAACGCAATACACCCCCAACTTTCACAACCTATATATGGGAAAATAAATACAAACCAACCCGAACAGTCGAAATCCAAGAAGCACCGTCTAGGTAGAACAAGTTCACCACGGCAGAATGGCCGTCCCGCTACTATCAGAACCCACACCTCGTCCCCTGTATGGACTCGCACTGCCGTCCCTTTACTATCAGAAACCACACCTCTTGTCCCTATGGGCTCGGCATCCCATAGGAAGTGCGGATAAACTTACTGGTGAAGCGACTTCAACTTGGGAATGTAGTTGCCAGCCACGAACAACGCGAGAACCGATAGCACTGCCGCGGCGATAAGGAGGTACTGCCGCATTTTCCTCCTGCTCCTGTTACGCAGGGGCGCTGGCATGGGCTGCACCCTGTTCAGCTGCTTGATGGCAGCTGCCGGTCTAGATAGCCTCTTGGGGGCTGTCGCTTCAGGAGCTTCAACTTCCCTTGGGTTGTCTGAAGCATTGCTGTCAGTATCCGTTGTAGCCATTGCTGCGGCATTGCTGTCGCCGGTAGCGCTGGAGTCTGCTGGCGTTGTGCCTTTCTTCTTATCTTTCTTTGCTTTCTTCTGCAGATGTTCGGAAGTGACGTTTTCAATTAGAAACTTCTTGTGCAGACAGTCCCCATTGTATCATTAAGATTAATTCAAATATCAAAGCAGAAACATGTAGAAATATCATACCTTCTCCCTCTCCTCAGTTTCCTTCCGTGCTTTGAATTCAGCTCTTTCCTTCTCCTTCTCTGCTTTACGCCTCTTTCGCTCCTCGGCCTCCTTAGCCTTGGCCTTCTGCTCCAACCGGAGCCGCTCCTTTTCAGCTGCAGCCCTCTCTTTTCTCAATTCCTCCTCCTTACGGGCCAACTCCTCTGCCTTCCTAGCTAACTCCAATTGTTCCTCTATTAGACGAGCCTTTTCCTTTTCAGTTTGTTTAATATCTTCTGCCTCTGATGTCGAAACAGCATTGTTATTCTGAGAAGAGCTACCAGATGCTTTTGATTTGGCGCGCTTACTGATCTGAGGGGATGGCAAAACAGGAAAGGAGTCTTCTTTAGTAGGGACTGGAGATGGAGCAGCCAATACAGGTGGTGGTACTGCAGTTAAAGTGGGCATGTCCGGGCTTGAGGCAGTCAATGGAGATGCATTCATTGGTCTCCTGGTTGGAATGACTGGAGGATTTTCATTAGGGCCAAGTCTTCGTCCATCAAGGGTCCCTAATCTCCTTAGTGTGCTAAACTTGTTTGCTTCAACATACTGCTTGCGAAAGTCCTCATTTTCATTCCACATTTTCATAACTCTCTCGATCTAAAAGAAAGAAGGAAAAAAATGTCAGTACATCACAAAATGTCGAGGCAAGACAAGCATGGGATTTTAGGGTGGGTGCAGGGAGGGTCGAACTTTAACAAAATGCCGAGGCAAGACGAGCATTGGATTTCAGGGACTGCACAACAATCAAATGAGAAAATGTTGGAGTCCCTACAACTCTGGCACTTGTAATAAGGCAGGACTAAGGATACAAAACTTAGCTGCAGTACTGCAATACTCACAAACATTAATGGTATGAGCTCATACTGCTCCTTAATTAACATAAATGACAGGTAATATCAAACCAGCTTAATCAACAGAATATCAAAATCAGGTTAAATGCTGATATAGATGGAATGCGCAAGTGCAGCCATATTGAAGACAGGATCTGATATTTACCTTGTCATTACAGTGTGACTTAAGTCCATATATATCACCAGAAGTTTTGTAAACCTCTGCTAACCTCCGGTTATCCCTGTACGTGAAAAAGTACTGGTTCTGCACACCAAAAGAAACGTGAAGGAACGTATTCAGTTTTTAGAAGAAAAAAAAAACTAATAAGAAACCATAAAATACTGATCGCATGCTTCCCTTTAAGAAAATCACGTGTCTGTAAGTTTGTTCTACACTACTTTTGTTTGTTGCAAGCAGGAGCAGTGTATAACAAAGAAATTGCCTATCCAGTGCTCAGAAACTGAATTCTGATAAAATGAGCACATGCGCACAACAGATAGGATGAGACGAGGAGCACAACATCACAGATGAGTGATGTCTTGATGAAACTGAAAGGGTAATACAATTCCTAACACATAGTCAATCTTTCAGTCCCATGGAACCAGGTATCTTCTCAAACTAGTCCTCTATTCAATATACTGTTTGATTCACGACTTCCATACAGTTCAAATTTGTGAGTGCAGTAAAACGAGACGCACAAAATTCACCATTCCCTTGTCTAAATGTTGCAGAAACCAAATGCACAAGAACTGCAGCAAGTAAAGACTCCTACCTTCTTAAAGGGCTCTGCTTTAAGCTCAGACCACTCACTGTAGGCCTTTTGACGTAATTCATTAGCAGCTCGGTATTCCTCATTTAATTTCCTGAAGGCTATTTTCCCATCTTCAAAGGATTTAAGAATCTTTCTTGTGTTCTCCTCTAGTGATTTCAGGTTGGTGAATAATACATCTGAATCCTTTTTTAGTGCCTATACAATATTTAAAAATGGTCAATATGTAAAAATTAAAATGTTTAAATGATATTAAGATGTCAATTATGATGTGCTGCATTCAATACCTTGTGTCGTTCATGAATATGATCTTTTTGGTCGAATGCCTCACTGAGTTCAGCCTTTGAGCCCATATTGGAGGACAACTGCTTTCGTTGGGCTTTTAGGTCATTAATCTCTTTAAGTAATTGCTTTTCTGCGTTCAAAGAAATGGTCTCATGTTGCATAGTCCTCTCTTTCATCACAATCTACAGCATCAAAAGAAAAGGAGTTAAGATCTAAAGACCATTGTGCAATATTACAGGGTGGAGATCAACCATTGCAGAATTCTTACCAGCTCATCAATTTCTTCTATGGACTTTGCTTGGTGCATTTTCCCTATCACTGAGCGTACACTATTTAAATCATTCTTCTTAACCCCATGTGCAGCCCTAGCTTCCCTCTCTTCTCGCCGTGCTGCCTCTAGCTTCTCCCTGTATTCATCACATAGAGCCTGCAGTACATTTGTTCAGAATATGAAGTGTGAAGGAAAGAAGATAAACATTAGGATGCTGAACATTGGATGCTTATTACCTTTTGCTCTTGCTTAAGAGCATTAATTGCATCTCTCTCCTGGGTAAGTTGATCTAAGCGAGCCTGTGCAGCCTGCATCTTAGCCCAGATATCTTCACCCGCAAATCTTGGGATTTTTATCATGTAGACCCACTGTGGCCCAATGACCTCTGCATGATCTCCATGCAGCCCACCAGGAGCATGCTGGTCGTTGTTCTTGTCTTCTGCTGGAACAGCCGTGTCGGTGGATGAAGGCTCTAACGCTGTTATTTAAGGACTATGATAGTAAGCATTTTAACTCCCAAAGTGGGCTATAATTAGCTTAAGGAGACTTAAACAAATAAAACGTCACAGTGAAAAATTGCTGCTTACCTTCCAAGCATTTGGTTTTGACCTCTTCAGAACATTTAATAGACACATTTACATTTTCAGGACAGGTACCATTGCATGTCTCATCTGCCTCGTTAATTGGTGAGGGGACTTCATTTCCAATTGTGGCAGAACGCTCATCAGACTTAGTAGATGTGTTAAAAATTTCTGACTGGTTTTCCTGTGATTTGCTACCTCCGACAGTCTCACTTGATTCGTCCTTTTCGGAAATACTTCCAGCTGTATCAGACACAAGAGAATCATACCCTGTAGTTGAACCAAGTTGAGCATCATCAACCACAAGTTCACCTTTCAATTGGACAGGTTCACCATGATCAACAGCAGCATCACTAGATTCTTCTTGAGATCCATTTTCTGTTTCGGGAGTCATTTCAGCTTCATCGCCCACCATAGTTGCATGTTCCAAAGAAACACCAGATACAAGTTTCTCAATAGCGGTCTCTGATATTTCTCTGGATCTGCTCTCTTCAGTGTGTACGTGGTCACAAGATTCTAGCTCAGTAACCATTATAGAATGATTGATGCTATCACTGTCAACCAAATCAATGGACCTCTGCTCATTGTGGAAAGTTGAGGCTTTCTGCAATGGAATAGCATCAACAACCTCCCTCTCATGCTCTTTCTTTGGTTCTACTTCTGCTACATCATTCTCAATTACATTAGACTGCCCAGCACTTGCTGCTTCAATCTTCTCATGCTCTACAGTTTCTGTTGAAGGTTCACAATTCTGCTGAGATAAGAAAGGAGCTAGATTTGCCTCATCTTTGACCTCAATTTCCTCAACTTCACGAGCTGCAGTTTCCACTTCCACCACATTGTCAGCTCTCAAATCTGACTCTGCTGTGGTTCCATCATGGACATTATGTTCCAGGCTTGATTTAACAGAAGGATCTGATTCTTCTGGTTTCAAAGAATGAAGTGTGCAAATGGGAACCCCATCCTTGGCCTCACCCTGCACGGTGTCTTGGCTCATATTCTCAGTTACTTCCTCCGGCTCACACATATCGGGGGCAGCTTCATTTGTCACTTTCTCCATAGGAAGCTCCACTCCCTCATTTGAGGATTGTTTCTCCTCTAATTGAAAAATACCACATGTGGCTTCACCTTGTACCTGCTTGTCCACGTCCGACTCCCTAGACGCATCAGCACCACCTTCTGCATTGCTGTGTCCATCTGCATTGACTTCCTCTTCTATGAGTTCCTCGACACTACCTTCACAGTTTCTGTCAGCTGCTTCTAGCAATCCTTCCAATACTTCATCCTTAGCTGGTTGAGCTCCCTCCTCTTGCTGATTAGTTTCTTGCCCTTCCGTCTCAATGGCACGATCCTCGGACTCAGAAGCAACTATACAAGAGTAGGAACTTAATGCAACACAAATATGACCATTGGTCTGCGATGCGTCTGTGCCATCCTCACGGACAGCATTCCCCTCTGCTGATTCTGCAATTTCAGTGGCATTCTGTTCTGGTTTGCTCTCATTAGCATGACTCTCAGGCTCAGTTGAAGCTTCAAATGAATCAGACCTCATGTCGGCACAAACATGCCCATTAGCCATCAAAGCACATGCATCATCTATACCCTCATCCACCGGCTCGACAACATCAGCAGCGCTCTGTTCTTCTTTGCTATCCTCCCCATTAGCCCCCGACTCCATGGCAGCGGAACTGGACTCGGCAGGCAGTGGGGCTCCATCATGCCCAAGAGATTCCACAGCAGCATCCTCTTGACTCTCAGACTCAATTGCTGCTGGAAACGAATCAGCCCTCATGTCAGCACAAAGATGCTCATTTTCCACCAAAGCAATTGGTCCACCTGTACCCTGCACTACTGGCTCCGCAGCATCAGCAGGACTCTGTTCTTCTTTGCTATCCTCTCCATTAACCTCGGATTCCACAACAGCAGAACCGGATTTGGAAGATGTTAGTGCATCATCGTGCCCACAGGACTCTGCAGCAGCATCCTCTCCATCCTGCTCTTTGCTAGCTACCTCGTGCATCACTGATTCAGCGGAATCTGTAGCAGCACTTTCATCCACTGTTTCCTCCTTGCCTTCAACCTCGGAATCCATAGCAGGTGCCTCAGAATCAGCACCAGTGGCGGCAGGGTCGCTCGCACTGGACGCCGAGGCGGCTGCCCCGCCGTGCTCTTCCCCGGCAACCTCCTGCCGCGGCACTTGAGTAACAAAATCAGAACTCGGCTCACCTCTGCCTTCATCCGAGTCACCCTCAGCCCCGTCGGCAGCACGATCAGCCCCGTCAGCCGACGAAGCAACCAGCACTGCACCCGGAGCGCTCACTTCCCCGCCGGAGGCGCCGTGATCCCCGCCCGCGGCCGCGTCCGGAGCCGCATTGGAGGCGGGCACGTCCTCCTCCTCGGAGGGCGAGTCCTCGTCGAGCGCCCTGCCCAGATCTGAGCCGCGGTCGGAGTGGCCGTCGGAGTCGCCGCCGTTCACGATCACGAACGGCCCGCCGACGTCCTCGCCCTCGCCCACGCGGTCCGCGGCCGCCTTCTCCTCCGGCGGCACGGGCGCCGCCTTCCCCTGCGGGAATTCCGCCTTGGGCGCCTCGCCGGCGCCGTTGCACGCCGTCCCCTCGGCCGTCATTGCCGCCTCCCCCCCGCGGATCACGCCCCGATCCTGCGCGCACAGAACCGCGGCGCCCCGCTCGTTAGACCGGCGTCAGCAGCCTGCGCCCCCCGGAGATCGCAGATCAGAGAGGTCACCTGCACTAGCCACCGCAAACAAACAGCACGCGCCCACACAGCGCAAAACCAAACAGCTCCCGAGGAGAAACAGAGGAACAGAGAGAGGGGGAGATCGAGGCCCGGGGAAGCAACTCACAGCTGACGGCGAGGCGGATCCGGGAGGCTGCTCCTCCCCACTCGGCCACCTCCGCGCCGATCGGCGAGAGGAGGTGGGCGCGCCGGACGGATCTGTCTCTCTCTACCTGCTCTGCTGTGGTGTGCGCTTTCGGGGAGGAGAGGTTTTCGAGAGGCGGACGCGATTTAACCCCGGCCGGGATCTGGATTTATACGGCATACTAGACGGCTAGCGGCTCCTCCTCCTCCTCCTCCTCACCTCTCCTCCTACTGTCACTGCAAGGCGCGCCCAGGTCGTTGCGTCCGGATAGCGGCGTCGTCTGGGACGTGGTTCGGATACATACGCCAGCACGAGCCGCTCCCACCGACAAGGCTCCAGCCAGGCCGGCGTCTCCGCCCACGTCAGGGGCGCTCCGCGCTCGCGTGACGTCGTCGTGAGATTATCATACGCGGAGGCCTGCAGATAAAAGCCTTTTTGGAGTTTTGGGTCTAGCTGGTGCTTCTAGAACGCATGGCTTTTTCCCCTCTTCTTTTTATCGTCTCACCCCATGAAAGAAAATGGCGATGTACTTAGTTTGTTGACAGAACATATTCGACATTTTTGTGCGGCTATTTTAAGCGTGGAGACATGTCTTCTTCGAAAAAAATAAATGGCTGATGACTACTTTTTGCACATGCTTCCACTATACGCGTACATTTATCTTCATATGGAATATAATTCCTTGAGGTTTCATCTTTGTCAGAGTTGCGTGGAAGATTTTGCTAGATAGATTAGACTTATTATATCACAACCATATGACTATAGTTCAAACAAATATATGTGTATGTTAGAGTGTTAATTAAACCATGCAGCCTATAGGTGACTATCTTTTTCAAAATTGTCCGATTCGAATCTGACAACCACGCTTATTACAACTAAGGGTATTAACTTGACTGTGCAAATCAACAGCTTATTCCAAAATTAAATAAAAGGAGCGTCAAATCATATTTCTTGTTCTCGACTTAGATCTCTTATCTCCTCTGCTCAGTCATGGGATAGGAATCAATTTTGAATGCTGCTACATAATAACATCGCAAAATCACATATAGCAATTTCCTTGAGCTAGTATTCAGCTAGAGGCCAAATATCTTAATTGCTTCACACAATTTGAGTCTATACATATATAGAATAGACTTTTTCGATTTGGATTTGAAATGGGGATACTGGTTCTACATCTATTTGTAAACTGAAAGATATTTCTCCCTTTTCTATGCATCAAACATATTCCTGGATCTAACACCTCGTAGGTAAGCACATTTTAGTTGCCCCGTGAACCAAACATAAAATCCAAGGCATAATAACCATCATCATACGGAATCATTTGAAAGCTATCCAAAGTGTAGCTACATACGTGGATATATACTACTAAATTTTGGTAGGAAAAATCACGCCTTCCAACCTAACACGCCTCTTTTTAAAAAAAAATTTAACACGCCGCTTTATTACGAATGTAATTTTACCTGTTTAGAAAAAGTCGTACTATTATTAGGAAGCACTTATAGCCGGTTACATCATGCATGACGCAGACAAGTGCATGAGCCTGAGAGTCTGACAAGTGCATGAATGAATGGTAAACACTTTGCTGTACGATTGAGATTTTTTTACCTCAAGTTTCAATCGGCAATGAGAAAAATTTATGGTCCAAAAAGAGTTACCGGTTATGGCTTTGTTAGGTCGCTGTATGTGGACCACTATTTTCTTTCCACAATGTCCATCTAACATTATTCATAAAACTAACTTCAAACCATACCATCTTCAGAAAGAAAAACTTCAAAAACTATGCCGAACATGAGTGGCCCTCATGGTTCAGACGGATTGGGCACAAGAGGAATGCAATTTAATGATACATAAGCTGATAGCTCATCAGCTTGGAAGTGTGTCACTGAAATCTAGCCTTGTTCAGAACAAAAAAAACCTGCACCGGGGGAAAAAATCGTACGCCGTACGTGCACGAGTTGGATGCTTCCTCCCGCTGCGATCTGTGCGCGTACCTGAAAGGGACACTTGGCTTACATGTGAACGCTAGCTGCTGATCGGGTGGTGGTTGTTTGCGGATGACAGCGACGCCGTGGTATCTCACATCGTCCCACGATTTGCAGTTCACACAGCGGTAGATCTCCCGCGTCGCCGTGCCGTAACAACCTTTCGGGCCGATTTCACCGTGCCGTAGCAACCTTTCGGGCCGATTTCACCGTACCGTAACAACAGCACGACGGGCAACGCCGTCCGCGCTCGGCAGAGGGACGCCGTTGGCGCGAGTGCGACGCCGGCGGAGAACTGTTCGTGGGGGGCAAAATATGTGCTGTAGGAAGAACCACCGCCAGGCCTGACCTGACTATTCGCCGGGGAGGTGTGGCCGCACCCGCACGTGTGGCCGATAAACTTGGCGGCGCCCGCGACGGGAACCGGACGCACAACTAGCACCTAGTGGCTACTGCCAATGGCGGAGCTCTCAGTATGGCAAGGTGTGACCGTTGCCATACCTTGTTCTACCGGAGTTCTACTTCTTATACATCCTTGTTCATTTTGGTAGTTCTTTTATACTATCACCATGAATTAAGATTTGCGCCATACCTCAACAGTAGTCTGTCCTCCGCCACGGCTACTGCTAGTTGACGCTCCGTCAGCAGCCAGCCGTCGAGACGAGGACCCGGGCGCGGCTAGCTCCACCACTCGCCGCGGCTTGCGCCGAATCCCCACCGTTTTCCGGCTGGTTTCCAGCCGAGACGCGCGCCCGCGAGCGTGACGGCGACCGGCCGAAGCCAATCCCAACCGAGAGCACCCCGCCCCATCGCGCGCGCCGGGTCAAACGAACGCCACGCCGCGCCACGGACGGGGCGGGCGGGCGCGCTCCCCCCTCCGCTCCGCTCCGCTCCAACGAGAGCGACGGCGCGCACGCGGCCGCGCGGGCTCGCGGCCGCGGGGGTGCAAAAGGCTCGCCCGGTCCGGTCGCCCGTCACCCGGGACCTCGGAGGCGCCTAGGCGAGGCCGCGAGGGTGGGAGAGGGGACCAGCCGCCCCCGCCCGCCCTCACCGTCGCCGCGATCTGTGACGAAACCGCCAAATAAAAATTCTAATTAAACGTAATGGTCGTCATTTGAACACAATGGGTGCATTAGCTTAATGGTTTAATTTGACGATTCTTTCTCAATCCACGGCCCGATCGAAAAATACCGGTAGTCCCACGCGAAGGTGGGCGCAGATGGTACAAATACGACATAATAGTTGAAAATACAGGAATGAAAACAACATGAAACACTTATTTTACAAACCGAGTTCCAAATATTCATAAAGGTTACGTAAACGAAATAATTTTTCAAAACATTACAAGGGTAGCCAGTGTTTAAAGGAACAAATTCTACACCTAAACTTTACTCCACCTTATCCTGCCTGCACCCAACCGGTCAGTCCGGCTGCCACTGCCTGATCCACACCACCGGTCAGACCGGTCCTCGCAAAACAGAGGGGTTGCACACACAGCCCTCAAGGGTGCAACCTGACAACTCCCTAGCCTAGGGGTCTCGCTCCACCACTTCCCACCCCATGGCATCTCGGCGGATGAACTTGACACAGCAGAGACAGAAGTCAACATCCGGATGGCATGAAATGATTGTGGCAACAAACCCTGAGTATACTAATACTCAGTAAGACTTACCCGACTATTTGGTATACTTAGACCACATATCTAGACATGCAAAGCTTTCTAGCTGGTGATTTATTTTGCAGAAATGCATCTATAGATGGATCCTTATTTTCAATATTTTAGCCGCATATTTTATATAGGAAGACTATCCACTAATGTTTGCATATCTAAAGCAACCATGTTGGAGCATTCAATAATGATTCAAAGTAGTATCCATCATATATCACTAATATTCTAACTAAATTTTCTACGAGGCGACAAAGAGATCAAGGCCCACATATCCACGAGACACGGCGAATCGATCCGATTTAACCTTGCAAGATGGACCTAACCAACACGGCACGCATAAGTCCCGTCGGACCACACGCACCAATCATTCTCCTCCCCGCCTCGAACTACAGGACCGCCCCACCATCATATGGTCAGCCGAGCTCAACGTGAGACCACCAAAACTAAATACATGCATCCCATTTCTCCGCGACTACTCGACTACCCCAGGAGGTGAGATGGGGTCCTTGTTATCGCCATAAATTAACAGGATTAATTTATGGGCCGAAAGCAAGATGAGCTTGAAGCAGGAGATTGAAGAAGGTTTGTAAATCGGCTCTTGTGTGAGCGTTTGGGCCACATGGGCCATGTATCTTTAGATTTAGTTTAAGATTAGAGATAGAGTCCGATCGGGACAAGATCAGTTTAGATTGTTTCCCAAGTCTCCGGACTATAAATATGTACCCTATGTTATTCAAAAAAGAGAGAGAACGTCATCACGTCTCGCAATCAACAATCTCGGCGTATCGCCACCCCTAATCTTAGGGTTTCATCCAAGTAAGCGCCATGCTACCCTGATCGCTTCTTGCGATCAGGGCAGCGTTGTTCTTGCTTTTACCTTGGTATTACTCGTACTGAAGCGTTTTTGATGGCGAGTAGTACTAGTTATCCTGATGTTCGTAGCATGGCTTTTAGTAGATCTGTCGTGCTTTGTTGCTTATTGTCTACGAATATCATGTTGTCTTTACACGATCATATTATCATCTTATACTAGCTCTTGTTGCATAGAGTTAGCAGCGTAAAGGCAACACCCTGCTTCTCTTATGTTTAGTAGATCTGATCTGTTACGGTTTGCTTTTATTCTTGAGAGTTGGCGTAATATCTGCTAGGTTAGGCCTTGCAAACGGGTTGGACGATCCGGTGGCGTGTTAGATGCTCTGCTTTATTCTTAACAGGGAATTGATCCGGGGATCGGCTCTTGCTAGTTCTTAGGCCTCTGTTTTGGTTATGGTTTGGTTATGGTTTGGTTATCTGTTACGTTTATTAGGCCCAATCACGTGTAGGATGTTTCGATTTAGCAGTGAAGCATTTACCGTCGTGGATTAAATCAATTAGATTTAATTGAAGCAGCCTTACAGTTATTCGCTTTAATCATCAATATCCGGATGCAACAGATCACATATGACACCGGGACTCGATCGGCTCTTTAAAGTCGATGCAAGAGTCGTCCCGGGGAGCCGACCACGGCTCGGACTTATGTTTCCACGTGTTTGTGTATGCAGGCAAATTATTGCAAGCACGTTCGCACCTTCCTGATCGGGTATAGGTCAGGTGGCACGCCCTGCGTCTTCGAAAGCCGCGGCGTGTGCTGGAATTGCGGGACGTCGACGAGGGAGCAGTGCCTGTCAGCGCCCCGGCAACCTCCCGGCTCTTCGTGTTGCCTGTCGCTGCTCGCCGGTGGGTTTCGACCGACAACAGTCCTATACTTTCGAAGTGAGGTAGTACTAGGCTTACCGGTTTCGACTACCTCCTACTCCCGGCATGCGGTTAGTACAGTTCAATCCCCGATCAGCACTGCCGACAACGACCGGTCCTTAATCGACACAGACGGGGCTAAGACAACCAGGAACCCTATCCTGCTGCCATACCTACATATCATCATTATTCCCCGCCCGGTCTCAAATTTCCATCACTTCCACATTTCATTCCATAACTCAAATACTGAAGTATAACGATAATTGTATATTTATCTCGCGAGTAACCAATAATTACTCGATTTCTAAATATCATGTATCTCGCGAGTGACAAGAAATCACCTGTCTTCTATCGAGATCTATTAAGCATGGCATCGCTATCGACCTATACATACTACTATAAACTCAAGGAATCCTAAGGTTCATGCAACTAGGGTTCCAAATAACTCCTAAAACGTAATGCACAAATAATAGCTATATATATAATGAATCATAAGTTAAAATAATAGGACATGCACCGGAGCTTGCCTTGCGTCTGCTGCTCAGCACCGGGGTCCATTGGGCCCTGGGCCTGGTTCCCATGCCTCTCCTCCTGCTGGGCCTGCTCTAATGGCTCCGGGGGCTCCGCAACCACCTCGTATATCGCCTCCTCTGCTGCGGCTGCTACACGTATGTATATGCATATGATATGAGAGAGTGCATGCATGACTTGCAAAAATTACAAGTAATCAACAAACAAATTAATTTCTATCCAATTGTGCCAACTGACCCTAATTAAACCCTCTTAACCCTGCTAGCACCGGTCAGACCGGTATACCAAACCGGTCAGACCGGTCTGGCCTTTGTGCGATTCGAGACCAAAAATCCGGAGTATTCGGACACCTACTCGGAGTATCCGGACTCCCAAGTCCGGAGTTTCCAGACCTAAACCCGGAATGTCTAAACCACCACAAACCCGGAGTATCCGAACCAATGGCCGGACTGTCCGGACCCCTACCAGACCGGTCCTACCCAGATTAAAACCTAGAATCCTTGGCGCGGCAAAATCGTCCACCAATTCCAAAACCCATCTAGGCTCTAATTCTGGGATGCAAATGGATGTGTTTGACCAAAGGGAATCGCTTAAAGCCATCTAGAACAAGAGATCGAGTAAACACAAGCTAAAACACCTAGAATGAGTTTTCCCCCACAAGAACTTGAACCCACTGCACAAACCTATCTAGGCTCTAGCTTAGAAATATAAATAAAGATGATTGACCGGAGGATATCGATTTAAACCCCCTAGAACAAGGGACTTGCCAAACCCTAGCTTATTTACCTTGGGGTGAGCTCTTCCTTGCACCAAGAGCTCGAACTCAAGCCGCCCAGGGAAGGAGCACGCGGGATAGATGATTCACCACTCAATGGAAGCTCCCTTGGGCCTTAGATCAAGGGTAGAGGGAGGGTTTTGGGTCTCTAGGGTTTGGAGTGAGAGAGAGCACGGGAGAGAGCGAGAGAGCTGGGGCGACGGGAAAGAGTGAGAGTAAGTGAGAGTGTAGTTTAAATGATGTGGGACCACTTAGCCCCATTTCAACCGGTCTGACCGGTCGCTCCGATCGGTCGGACCGGTCCGAGCTGAGCCAGTCAAAGATTGTTAGAAAATTTTCATAGTAATTTGTCCCGTCGATTTAGACCTTAATGACTATAATTAGTCTAAATGAAAGATAATTAACACCCGAAGTGTTACACGATCCGTGCCGCTGAGGCCGCGGAACGGAGCAGGCGCGGGGCGTCGGTTGGACCGCTGGAACGGAACGGGGTTCCTATTTGTTCTTTAATCCGTGGGGAGAATTCTGCCTGCCTGACAGCGACACGGACGCCCGGCCCGGATCGCATCGGCATCGAGATCGCTGCACGCAAGGGCACGGGCATATTCCGTCCGGTATACCGATCGCGCCGCTGCTTTCACGGCCACATGGGTCAGCTAGTTTAATCCGGGCATCCGGGCGTGGCGGGCTGGAGCTGGGATCAGTGGACCTATCGCTTCGCTGTTGCTTTCGGCGAGCCAAGGAAGCAAGCGAGCAGGCAGGCGTGCGTGTGGGGTAAAGGCGTACGTAATCCCCGGGTCGTTTCACACACCACTCACTGACAGGCACCCAAGCGGAAGTGGATCGGGAGAAGCTCTGGATCCGGCCAACGATACCGCCGCCTTTGACGGGGCACCAGTCCAGACCCAACCATGCTGCTCTCCCTTCCTTCTGCTGTCCTGTGGCCTCCTGGGCTTCTGGCTACAGCAGCCTACAGGCACCACGAAGCAGTTGCTGTAGCTTCACCTTTTCTTTTCAGGGTTTGTTTAGTTCGCGGATTTTATTGAATTTTGATACTATAATACTTTCGTTTTTATTTAACAATTAATGTCCAATGATGATCCAAAGAGACTTAATCTGAGATAAAGGCAGTAGCACATCATCAGTAGTCATTCCAACATCTTCACCAGCAGCTCAGCCAGTCTGCTGCCCCGCGCCATCACTCATCAGATTCACCCGCCGGGTTGGTTGGTTCTCGGTGGGCCTGGCCGTGCGCGAGCTCGGTGCCAAACCTTTTGTCGACCTTTACCATTTACCGCACAGGTTTGCCCTTTTACGGAAAGATGACGAAGCCGCTGAACCCCCCCTGGTGATTCATCTCCGCACCTCAACCCCCGGACCAACTGCCCACAGATACTAGTACGAGTACATCGGACCTCCTCGTAGCCGAGCGCCCGAGCTTCTCCAGGATCTGGATCACGGGCTGCCTTCCGATTCACCCCCATTGCCTGCAGACTGAGCCAACCGAAAGGACGTGGTGACCACTAGCTGGAATTGTTGACCAGGCTGGCCACCCCCAGATCCGCTACCGCTACGCCTGCCAGTGCGTCCCAGTCCCAGCTCCACCGGTAGCGCAGCAACCCAGTTACCCAGCACGTAATTCCGTTCGGCACAGCTCGCTCTGAGCCAACCTCGCGTTCTGCCTGTTCAGACCAGGAAAAGATCTCGAGTTTCTTCTGAAGGAAATGCACTTCGTACCACCGCTGCACGCAGCAGCTCCGAGAGCCGGTCCGGTCGCTTCAGAAAAGTCAAGGGCCCGCGGAAGAAAAGGCCGGCCGGGCGGTTCCTTGCACGGAAGTCCAATTTTCCAATCGCACTGCTGCTGCTACCCTAGTTTCTTCCCCCCATCACGCCGAGCGCCCGTGGCCACAACTGGGCTGGCATGTGGCCGGCCGGCTGCCTGTGGCGTGCAACGCCGGCCTCTCCGGACGCCTCCCGCTCGCGTCACGGGCACGGGATCACGCACGCAACGGAACAAAAGCGAGGGAGGGACAGAAGCCGGCGGCCGCGCGCGCGGTCGGCACGGGCGACCTGCCACCGGCCGGGAGATCGCCGCATCTCGGGCTGAAGCCAGCCGCGCCGACGCACGGCTCCCGCCGTCCGTCGCCGTCGCCGTCGCGGTCGCGCCCCGTCCCGGCCCGGCGTGCGTTGCAGCGGCGGCACCCGCGCGCGCGCCGCCACCTACCGGCGGTGGGCGGATCGGATCAGGCCGGCCGTTACGCTTGCGCGCCGCACGCAAGCAAGCGATCACGCGCGCGGCCGTGGCCGGTGCCCCCCCCCCCCCCCCCCCCCCCCCCGAAGCCGTCTGTGTCTCGATCGGTCGATCTGGCTGGCTATCCGGCATCCGGGGTGCTCTGGACGCGCCGGCCACGGGCGGAACAGTGCGGGAGAAGACTTGCCGCTGCGTAAATGCCCAGCGACTACTTGGGTACTACTAGTTGGATCTGGGATCACGGCACGCAGATCTAGCCCCTGCAAACAGGATAAGGGCGCTAGTATGTCCGTCTTGGCTGTGTTTAGATGGGTAAAATGGTGGTAAAAAGGGTCACATTAAACACTGTAGTACATTGTAGCATTTTTTGTTTGTTTGTGGTAATTGTTGTACTACCATGACCTAACTAGGCTCAAAAAATTTGTTTCGTCGTGTACATCAAAACTATGCAATTAATTTTTTTATTTACCTACACTTAATGCTTCATACATGAGATAAAATATTTGATGTGATAGGTGAATAGGAAATTTGGATTCAAAAATTTTGGAACTAAACACAGCCCTTGTTGGGCGATTGAGTGCCTGGGGCAGTAGAGCTGCTGTCAAAAGAACACGCAGTTTCTTATCCATGTAGTATCAAGAGCTCAGCATCTCGAAGCAGCTAGTCGTCTTACATCATGCAGAATCAATGCTGGCGTTTGCACCAATGTCTCCCGCCATAGAGGACGCAGATGCAAGGGGACATCTGGAATCTTGATGAGCAGCAGAGGGAATGGTATTGAGGAAGAACAGGGACGTCGCTTAAACTTGAATCCGCCTCTGAATCCCCCCCCCTATACGGAGTAGAAAGCAAGAAAAGTAGGCCTCGACGAGTAACTCGCGGTTCTAGCGCCGTAGCACAGGTAGCAAATAATAATATTTTTCTCTTACACCAAATCAACATCAGCCACCAACTAGTTAATAGTAATTTTTTCTCACAACATACCAGTACCAGCCGCAGCCAGCAGACCAGAGTGAGTATCAACTCGTATCAAATGTCCTGTGCTCGGTGGCCCACCTCCTGGCTGCCCTCCTGCACTGCCACCAGGACTGCCACTGCCAGCCCCGGTGGCGTCGCTGCAAGCCTGCAG